>NC_085127.1:12022187-12693750 GCF_030269925.1 Bombyx mori | reverse complement strand
TTACAACTTATATCTCAAGGTGGGTGGCGCATTTACGTTGTAGATGTCTATGGGCTCCAGTAACCACTTAACATCAGGTGGGCTGTGAGCTCGTTCACTCATCTAGGATAAAAAAAAAAAAAAAAACTTCGTCGAATTGAAGTCGTTGTGACCCAAAGGAGAAGGTGCATTTGTCCGGTGCATTCGTAACCTGCGATGCACCGGTGTTCGAATCCCGCAGGCGGGTACCAATTGTTCTAATGAAATTCGTACTTGACAACTGTTCACGATTGACTTACACGGTGAAGGAATAACATCGTTTAATAAAAGTCAAACCCGCAAAATTATAATTTAGTACGTACCTAATTACTGGTGGTAGGAAGTCTTCTGAGTCCGCACGGGTAGGTACCACCACCCTGCATATTTCTGCCGTGAAGCAGTAATGCGTTTCGGTTTGAAGGGTGGGGCAGCCGTTATAACTACACTGAGACCTTAGAACTCATATCTCAAGGTGGGGGGCGGTATTTACGTTATAGATGTCTAGGCTAGAAAAGGCTATGTCTATGGGAGGTAGTGTTTATTTTATAAAAAATACAGCAGTTCCTTGTCACTTTCCCGTCAACGAAAGGTTTTGTATGACATAAGAATCATGTGGTCGAGTTATGCACTAAGGCATGTTATGAGCTGGAGTCATGGTCCAGACGGCTGGCTGATCCTTCGGCTGGTCGTAGGACCGTCGAGGCGATTCGCCCGGTCCTTGTGGATTGGGTGAATCGTGACAGAGGACGCCTCACTTTCCGGCTCACGCAGGTGCTCACTGGGCATGGTTGTTTCGGTGAGTTCCTGCACCGGATCACAGCCGAGCCGACGGCAGAGTGCCACCATTGTGGTTGCGACTTGGACACGGCAGAGCATACGCTCGTCGCCTGCCCCGCATGGGAGGGGTGGCGCCGTGTCCTCGTCGCAAAAATAGGAACCGACTTGTCGTTGCCGAGTGTTGTGGCATCGATGCTCGGCGACGACGAGTCGTGGAAGGCGATGCTCGACTTCTGCGAGTGCACCATCTCGCAGAAGGAGGCGGCGGGGCGCGTGAGAGACGCACAATCCCGCCGCCGTCGAGCGGGGGCCAAGGAGGCGGATCTCGCCCAAGCCCTGGCCCTCTAAGTGTTTCGGGTCCCCCTCACATGTCGGTCTGGGGACCGGCGAGGGGGGCCTAAGAAGACGACGTGCAAGCTGCTCTGCACGCGTTTTACGCAAGAGCATCCGGGTGATGGAAGGCCGGCTATCCTCGAATCACGCTGGTTCTGGCCCAGCGGGGTATTCCGTAGGGTAACCCACTCTAACCGGCGCCATCTAGGCGGGCTTCGGACAGTCTGCCGACCGAGAGGGCTGGTGGTCGTGGCGCCGACGACCGCCAGTCCGGCGTCCCGAGGGGGAGGGTGATGGGAGAGATGTGCTCCGCACTAAACGCTTCACTTTCCTCCCTTTGCCTTGTCATGAGTTCTGTCTCATGCGAGGTTTGGACGTTGGTTGTTGAGCGACAGGAGGTTTTAGTCAGTTCGACTCTGACATACCCCGCCCAGTATCCCCAGTAAAGGGCGGAAGTCCGGCGATTTCCACCTGACAAAAAAAAAAAAAAAAAAGGCATGTTATGAGTTCGTCCTTTTTAGTGCGGTTGTTCCTATTTCTGTGGCGAAGAACTCGTGCATCAAGGTAAAGTAGCTGTTATTCCGAATGCATTAAAGTCTTTACTCAATACTAAACTATGCATACATCGTTTTATAATAATGGAATGTTTTATTGTTCATTTGCAAAATATAGTACAATTTTGATTATTTTTTGTAATACGATTCAATTCTTATTTGTAATAAGTAGTATTATAAATATATTACATTACTGTTACGTGCTTGGGTTCGGGATAAATAAAAATTCTACCGAAATACAAGTTAACACTGTATTAGCACTTAGAACACTTAAAACACTTTAAGCAAACACTTTAAAATTCTCAATTCGTTTCTTCCGCTTCGCTTCAGGTGATTCGTTCGCTATTTCGCTTCGAGTAGTTCCGATTACTGACTGACTGCGTGCCATCTCTGCAACGCTTTTATAGCCGATACCACATCCCTAGAATTATCCAGAATATTCCACACAAGTCGAGTATTGTGTTTCCGCTATCTGACAATAGATGGCGTTGTACTTCTCGAGCGTTCTAGATGCCATTAGATCCTTTAATATTCGTTCGACTTTTCGGCGATAGATGGCGTTACTCTTACCGGCGTAACATTACTGTAGTATCTTCTAACTTTTTTGTAATTTTTTCTTTTTGTTGTACAATGTTAATAGTGGAAACATGTTTGGTTTATTGTTTAACCTATATTTGATATGTATGAAGTACTATGTAATTTATATAAAGTCTCATCTAATGAAACATCGTTTTTAAAACATGCTAATTCAGATTTTTAGTGCATTAACATTTCGCATATCATACAATCGAGTTACTCTGAAACATCGCCTGTTTGTTGTAAACTAGTTCTTTAGCGTTTTATATCCAAACCGCAGACCGCGACCTTGTACTAAGATATTGAATGAAAACTGATTAACGTATATCGTAAGGTCCCTTTAATTAAATATCGTATCGTATCGACCAGGGATTCCCAAAGTTATTTTGTCTACTGCCCACTTTGAGAATAAATTCTTTTTTAGCGCCCCCATTCTTTCACCTACTTAAAAACCACTGTAGCGAAAGCTCAGTCGGTGTCTAAGAGTCCTCCTAGATAAAAATTACAAATCACCTCCCAATTCTCTACACAACGCCCCCATTTTTTTCTGGGTCTCTTACCGCCCCTCTTTAGGCCTGCAGCACCCACAAAGGGGCGTTATCGCCTACTTTGGGAAAGACTGGTATAGACCGACATACAATCCGAATATTGTTGTTCGTATACCTATACGTAAGTTTATCTTAAGAATCTTGTGTCGTATGATAGGTACCACTACAAATATTTCAAGTTCGTGGGTAATTCTTTGAAAAAATTAATATTGGGGGCAACTCAATTTTTCCGAATGCTTTTTCCAGGTAAACATATCCTTGAATAAATTAAACTGTTTGGTTTTCTACTTTATTTAGAGCTGAAGAGCTTTAAAGTATGACTTTCTTCATTATAATAAATGCAAGCTATTTCAATTCATTTATACATTCAGTACATAATTCATTCAGTACTTTTTTTTATTGCTTAAATGGGTAGACGAGCGCACAGCCTACCTGGTGTTAAGTGGTTACTGGAGCCCATAGACATCTACAACGTAAATGCGCCACCCACCTTGAGATATAAGTCCTAAGATCTCAGTATAGTTACAACGGCTGCCCCACCCTTCAAACCGAAACGAATTACTGCGTCACGGCAGAAATAGGCAGGGTGGTGGTACCTAGCGGTGCGGACTCATTAGAGGCCCTACCACCAGTAAGTGGTAAATACATAATAGTATTATTTATTTTCTGTCTCGTTGAAACTTATGATTACTCTGTTATTAATGTTCCAGTAATTCGATTTAGCGTAAAACATTTTACACTTTGTAGTGAGAAAATATTATGCAAGCGAACGATAAATTTGCAATGTGATTCCGCAATCATAATTAAATAAGGCGTTAAGTAATACAAGAGTCGTGTTACGAGTTTTTCACTTGAAACATTCGTTTTGAAGCTATTGTCATCTCAACATGTTTAAGATTTACTAAGAATTGAAATTAATGCGTAGTCTATCATTTGCTTTATAAGCCTACAGTGCCATAGCTAGTAAGCAATATTAAACATAGGTACCTATATTTTTAGTGCCGTTGACAATGTTACTAAATTTATAAAAAAGGTGCCTGATTAAAATATTTAAACTGGTTTAGTTTCAAGTTTATTCGATGCCCACTTACGGCCGTTTTCAATAACGTATCTGAGTTTTCGGATAGATAGCTATCTCCGAATATCAGCAAGAGCGTATCTATCCTTAGTTTGCGTTTCACAATCACGGATAAATGCTATCTCTCTTTAACCAACAGTAGATAGCTTCTTCCCTCCGATTTATCCGAGCCTCTTGATACGTTTCGTTCTACTACAAATACGAAACAACATCAGGTTCAAGACTTATTTTATTTTATTCGAAATTATAACTATAATTTAACCAGCATATTGTAGACTATCGTAAACACATTTGTTTATAACAAAAAGTAATAAAAACATATGTAGATTTTTTTAAATTGGACGTATTGCTATTTTTATCCTAGTCGAAATTATGAAACGAAACGTTTTGACAGTCCGTTTGCCAATAAGCAGTGATCAGTTTCTTTTGTTTGTTTTTCTATTGTTTACCTACTTTATTAGATGATGACTTACCTCCAAAACGCTTTAAAACTTTCGTTTATAATTCTAAGTGTGTTTATAATTAAAGAGCTACAGTGAAATAAAATGAATTCTGTAAGTATCTATGAACTACATTGATAATAATAATTTTACTTTGAAAACTTTGAGTTCAAGTTTAGAAAATATATCTTTTTCAGTCAAGAAAGGCAGCACCCATGACAAAAGATGAGACGATGATTCTAGCAGAACTTGTGGCGGCGAAAAAACATTTCAATAATAAGGCAACAAATGCCACAAACAATAAATTGAAGGAGCAGGCTTGGCAAACCCTTGTAAATGATTTTAATTCGTCGATTCGTCGTTTCCCACGAACTCCATCGCAGCTTCGACTAAAATGGGAAAACTTAAAGAACGCTACGGCAACATAAGAAACAACCTTAGTAAGGTTAGTATAATTAGTTGATTGTTTGTCTCTAATAACACATTGATAAACATGATTTTTTCTTCAGGTTGCCGTAGTATTTGAAATAATTATGCTCTTTGTTACAGGCTGGAGGTGGTAAGGATTGCAGATGAAATTTTGGATAAAGCATGCACTTTGTTGTAGGTCACATATAATATTTTTAACACTTTTACAGCCAAGAGGAAACAAGATGGAAGAAAAGAAATGCAAGGCTAGCATAGGGACAATGCATTAGCAGAATATCTAATAGCAAAAAAGAGACTTGACTTGGAAAATAAAGAAAAGGAGGTTGTTGTAGCAAAAGTTAAGTTAGATTTAGATAATGCTAGTTTAAAAAATAAAAAAATTACTTAAAAGGAATATTAAATTTCATAAATTAAGTAGGCAATAATAATTTTATGTTAGATAGTTTTTTAAGTATATGTACAAATTCTAAATTATATATCTTGCATGTACTAACTACCATGTAATTATCATTTTGGAAAATAAAAAATAGTCAAATTATCTTTGGAGTTTATTTTATAAATTATCTTTGGAAGCAATTATTTATAAGTACATAGTTGTATTTCAGATGTAAGTTTTGAAAAATTGTTACGAACAATTATATTATTTTCCTGTAATGTATCTGCGACTGAAATTTCTGATCCTAATTCTTCTAAATTCATACTTCTGATGATATTATGCAGCATGGCAGCTATAATAACAGCTTGCATATTTTCTAGTTTTAATCTACTTTTCAATGATATACAGGGAGTCTTCTTTTACAAACACCAATGCATCTGAAAATTATACATTATTCGCTTACATTATTTTACAATACAGTATAACAAACTCTTAACTAAAAAAAAAGATTACCTCTCTATAGTATTTCTTGTTTTAATATGTGATTAATTTTAAATCATTCCGATTGAGTATGTGGGTTAATTAATCACGTTAAAAGATAGGGTTGTGGGGATAGCCTCTATCGGCAAGCAAATAGCAATTTCCAAGTCCACCTTGTTATCAATGTTCTCTTGATATGTAGATAATTTATTATAATAGTGTCATATTAAATTCATATAAACACCTAAATATATAATATAAATAAATAAAAATATAATAATAATATATAATAATAATAATATAAATAAGGTAATATAAATAAGAAATACCTTTTCAATCGGAATGGTTAATTATAGTTGTATCATGAGTAGACCCAGGCCATCAAGCAACAACATTTTGAAACATCAATAATGCATTGCACACAAATTACACATTCAAAATACTCTTTTTCTATTTCTAAATTCCTCTCCTATATTTGAATCTGTAACACAAATATAAAATGTAGAGGTATCAGTGTGTAATAAGAATGAAGATAAATAGCCTACCAGGTTATTGTATTAGTATATGAATGTCATTTAGGGCACCATGGGAATCCAGCAGTATTATAGAATTCCTGTTGAGTGTGATTTTGTAACACAACAAAAATTAGGTATTATTTTGCTATTGCTATAAACAAATATAAGTTGTAATAACGAGTACTTTTATGGTTAAAATTTATCTTACCTTTTTGACGTTACACTCAAATATGGTCTCATTAAATTAATCAATTCATTCACAACACCTTTGCTCAGAAATCTATAGTCAAATTCGTAATTATTGATCTTCGCCATGTAATTCAGACGATCTTTATTTTCCTAACCATATGATATCGGCCTCACTATCACTATCTGCATCACAATCCATTATCATTTGAAATAATTCCATATCACTATCATCACTGCTACAATATGCCATTATGAAGAGAAACAATTATTAAATTATAGCGATTTACTTTCGAAAGATAAACATGTAACCGGCCGATTTTGACAGATAAGCGAATGCCCATACTGGAGATAGCGCTGCCTACCGGAGAGTTACTTAAAACTCATATTGAAACGAAAGTAAGCACGATTTGTATGAGCGTTCTATCTTTAGCAGGCTATCCGTCCTCCCGACGATGGATAGATAAATCCGATAGGAACTGCTGCCCGTCGATAGGTTATTGGAACGTAAGTAAGGACAAAAATATAGATTTGTCTATCTTTAGTAACCGAAACTAGGGATAGATAGGTTATTGAAAACGGCCGTTAGTGTTAAGGGGATGGCAGATTTTCATTTAAGATATGCCCTATGTTGAGCTATGAGAGCGAAAATACCAACAAACATCAGTCAAAAGGAACAGCCAACAATCTTGGACAATCTATACTAATATATAAATCTACAGTGGTTTTTACGGATGTTCCGTTATGACTACTGAACCGTGCATCCGATTGACTTGAAACTTGGTATCCATGTAGAAAATACATGTACGTAATGGATAGACTAATATTTATATGAGTGTTGGACTCTCTACGCCAGTTGCGGGGGCGTTAATGATGAGAATCTTTGTAGGATGAGAAATAATAATGTTAATTTTAAATACCCAGTGAAGAGGATGGGCACATCTAGTTGTGGAATAAAACTACGAAGAACATTTTTGGAAGCCAATGCAATTTCTAAACATAGTACCTACCCGTAACAAGCATAGCATATGATTATGTATGTCTTCATTACACTCCTTCGTCTTCCAAGTTACTTGTGGACTTTTAGTAAATACAATGTCTTAAATAAATAGCCCCGACAGGATCGCCCACGGATACTTTCATAACCACATTGAAATATTTAACACAATTATCATGCCACAAATGATTTCCTTATTTACATACATTGTGTAGGTATTTAATTTCTATTTTGTAACAATATTAGTTCGATATACTGATAGTGTGTCTATTCTGATGCTGTGGTGAGTTCCTTACCGATTAGCAATTAACTCCTTTTTTATCACGCTATGGTTAGCTTGATTTATATCTCTATTTATATGACGGATTTTTTAAAAGTAATTGTAATCAACTTCAAGATGACCTATTCATTTGAATTTTTGCCCACGCAACAAGAACTGATACTATACGGTAATACAATAATTAGGGACTCTAGGATAAAAAAAACCTTGACGTTAAATTATTTCGACTTGCTAATAACACTATTTTGTGTTTGTTTTTTTGACTAAATTCATATTATTTGCCAACAACTCTACTTCTAACCTTAGCCCCCATTGAAAACATCGGTAGTAGGGTGTAAGCCGGTTTGGGATGGTTCTACCATCACCATTCTGCCTATACTGCTAATGACCTTCCAGATGCATTATCGGTGCCTTTAGGTATTCCTAACACCGTCCATCTTTCTCGATGTGCAACTTAACCCAACCCAATGAGTTTCTCGCCGGATCTCCTCTGTGGGTTGTAAATTAAACAAGGTAATTAATTATAAACAAAATAAATTAAACAAAACACTACTCTTGTTGAGGCAGACGTTAGCAGACTTTTTCAGGCTAAGCCCTCTGAGCTTGGCCACACGTCCGGTGAGGCCACAATAGCTTAGCCCTTTGAAGCCACTAGCAGATATATAGGCAAACGACAAAAACAATTTTTTGCCACGGCTATAAACGAGTTAACAGTTATTCCAACACAAGTGAGACTTCAAACTCATTTATCTGTGGTAACTCTAACTCAGATGACGCGAGAATTTATTTTAGGGATGTGTTACACAAATTTGATACAGTAGAAACTTACTTAGTAGGTACTCTTGAATCGTCCCTACTGTTCTCTGTTAATTATAAATTGCAAAATCTCGAATTAAAAGCTACGTTAATCATCAATCATTATTCAAGGACGTTGTCCTGTAGTGACAAAAACTTGCACGCACACTCGCATCACCACACTTTTTAATATATATATTTTAATGCTTAGGTAGGTGGACGAGCTCACGGCCCACCTGGTGTTAAATGGTTAGATAGACTTCTACAACGTAAATACCGCCACCCTTAGAATAATTATTCTAAGCCGCCACCCTCCTTGAGACGTGAGTTCTATGGTCTCAGTATAGTTACAACGGCTGCTCCGCCCTTCAAGCCAAAACGCATTACTGCATCACGGCAGAAATAGGCAGGGTAGTGGTAGCTACCCGTGTGTAAAATGTACACGAGTGCTAGTGACAGCGACTATTGTCAATGTCATGGGTGATTGTTGTGTATACTGCAGTATATCGCAATATTACCACCCCTGAATCCATTCCAAATGAAAAGTCAAATAAGATTATTCGTATTACAGACAACAGCAGAATCATTGCGTGCAATAAATACTTTTAAGGCTTTCATAACGAGCGACAAGACGTAAGTTCTATCTAATAACTATTCGGTTAACTTATAAAAGGAACCCATGTTTTATATTAATCTAGCGGACCCGACAGACGTTGTCCTGTGAATGCATGCAGATACACAAAAATTCATTCAAATCGGTCCAGCCGTTTAGGAGTGCGGGTAAATTAACCCACAGAAACATTCCACTGAGTTTCTCGCCGGATCTTCTCAGTGGGTCGCGTTTCCGATCCGGTGGAAGATTCTGCGAAGCACTGCTCTTGCTAGGGTTCGTGTGAGCGTCGTCGTCAGATTAGAGCCCCGTGAGCTCACCTACTTGTTAGGGTTACGCTGAAATGACCTCTCAAGGCCATCAGCTTAGCTAGGAAAAAAATAATAATAAATAAAATACTGTCCACAAATTTCCACGAATTGTTGTCACAATAGTCATACCCCGCGTGTCACAGTGAGGGTGGATCTAGGAATGCGGCTGGTCCGGTCCGACGCACGGAGATGCAATAC
Source organism: Bombyx mori (assembly GCF_030269925.1). Classification (NCBI taxonomy): domain Eukaryota; kingdom Metazoa; phylum Arthropoda; class Insecta; order Lepidoptera; family Bombycidae; genus Bombyx; species Bombyx mori. Next base: position 12,684,249 of record NC_085127.1, on the reverse strand, counting down.
GGTGTTTTATAACAAAAACCGCGCTTCCATGGCACTTAGAATAAGGAATACTCTTCTAAATAAAACATGCCTACATGCGTACAACAAACATTTAAATAATTTTATTTTCTTTTATTGATATACACTCCCTTTACACTGAAAACACCATTTTTTTTTAAATTTGAGATTTTAAACTCGTTTTTAGAGTTTTACGCTGCATATTTTTCAATGTTACCTTTTTTTTTAAACCGTTATCAATCGTTGTTTGTGCTTATAATTTTCTTTCATTGATATACACTCCCTTTACACTGAAAACACAAATGTTTTTTTTAAATTTCAGATTTTAGACTTGTTTTGTTTAGAATTTTACGCTGCATTATTTTTCAATTTTTCTTTTATTAACATGAAGACGTTGTAAACCGTTTTTTGTATTTATAATTGAGATGACATTTATCACACATTGATCCCATATGTCATACTAACCCCGTATTATAAATTTGTTAGTGACCTACACATGAAAACCGTCATATATTAACTACTATTACTTATCAATCCGACTACATTGGTATCATAAAAGATATATTAATAAATAAATAACTAGAAACAAATCACGCACGGTCATCCGTCCTCAAATTAGAATTCCTTTTGTTAGGGATACCACTAACTGACATACTTATAAACGTTTAAATATATACAAATATATTTAATAAACAATCAAACAAAGAGCAAACAAACCTATACATCACACGAATGTTTGCCCGATGTGAGAATCGAACCCACGACCCTCGGCGCAATAGTCAAGTGTGCTAACTACTGCACCACCGAGTAAATCCTAATTCTGAAACCCTAATATTTTTCTCGGTTTATCGGAAATAATTAAAACTACTTTTACGTGATATCACCTAACCACAAAAACTGTAAATTATTGGAAATGTAGGAAATCACTACATAGTATAAAACAAAGTAACGTCTTAACGGCCGTCTGGTATAGTGGTAAGTGACTTGGTCACTACACAGGGGGGTCTCGGGTTCGAATCCCGCCAAGGGTAGATATTTGTATGATAAATATAAATGTCTTTTCCAGGGTTATGGATGTCTATTAAATATATGTATGTGTATAATAAAAATCTTACATATTTATATCCGTTATCTGGTACCTGTAACACAAGTTCTTTACGAACTTATCACGGGACCAGTTAACGTGGCGTGATTGTTAGCAAATATTTATTTCTTTATTTATTAAAAAAAAAACTCGCTTTCTCTGTCCCTATATCCCTATGTATGCTTAAATCTTTAAAACTACGCAACGGATTTTGATGCGGTTTTTTTTAACAGATAGAGTGATTGAAGAGGAAGGTTTATATGTATAATAACATCCATTAAATAGTGGAGAAATCAATAATAAATTACAGTTCCCGAAGCGAAGCGAGGGAGGGTCGCTAGTATAATAATAAACGGAAAGGGTAAAAAAACGCGACACAAAACCGTAAAAGTACTTTTAATTATACGAGTATATGAGATCTTTCGAAGTAAGGGACAGAATATTTTTATTAGCTCCAATTTGATTCGCTGTTTATTATATGTATTACGACGACAACATGAATATCTTAAAATGAAGATAAACGACCAATAAAATAGTGATAAGAATTATTTTGTTTATATTTCAGTAACAACTATCACAATTTTTACATAGATAGTGAACAACATTTGTTCCAAGCAGTTGTGGAGTTTTATATACATATATTTTATTACTGTTCGTTTTCAAATCGACAATATGTAAGTGGATTAATTACATTACTAACTTATTTAGGTACTGATTTTTCTTGATATAGCGCATTGAGGGCTCAATGCATAACAACTGTCTGTCTATCAATTTAACTGTCTGTAGCTTTGACGAGTTACTCTGGCTTCTATTTAGCTCACGGGTGTCAGCCTGAAAGAGTTTCCTGACATCTGCTTAGCAAGAGCGGTGCTTCGCTGAACCTACCACAGGATCGGAACTGCGACCTACTAAAATGATCGGCCTAGAGAGTCAGTGGATCTTTTATCGCAGAGTGCTAGTACAGTCAGAGAACATTGCCTAACTGGTCTCCGGCATATCCCTTAGTCTCTTACGACACTCAAGAGTACAATCGTTCTAGGCCAGACACAGCCAATTTCCCACCATATTCTATGTAAAGGCAGCGGCTTGGCTCTGCCCCTGGCATTGCTGAAGTCCAGGGGGGACGGTAACCACTCACCATCAGGTGGGCCGTATGCTCGTCTGCCTACAAGGGCAATAAAAAAATATATATGCGTATGTTTAGAAAACTAGGTTATGCACAAAATTTACAACTCTATCATGTGTGTCCATGACATTTTAATATTGTTCCGGCAGTAAAAAACCGACGCAGAATTGATCCTAAATGAAAATGTTTAATGTTGTCGTAATTTAATCTAAATAGATTTAAACTGATATTTCCTCTCACAATCAACATGTCGTTCGATATTCGAAGCAATTTGCACCTAAATTGGTTTAATGAAAAGGTTAAAAAATTATAGGATTCTTGTTTTTTTTTAGGTTTTTGTAAGTAATTTTCAACATGCAGCAACATTTGTTTTTCGCATTGGAAAATACGATATGAGATTAGTGAAGAGTATGGCAAAACTTTTATCAATGTTGAATACATTTTAATATGTTAACCTAAACATCATCATTCTCCTGCCCTCTCCCAGTCATTAGGGGGCGGCGCAACATGTTTTTTCCTTTCATACTCCTCTATCATATACCTACCTACCATTTCTTAGCTCACTCTCCTCTTACATAATATATATATCGTATTTCACGCAATCCATCAATTTCTTCTTAAGTCTACCTCTTCCTCTAAATTCTTCCACACTTATAGTTAACATAAACAATTGGTTTTCATTACTTGCCTTTTTGCTTTTACTTATATGGATTGTGCACACGACGTATAGATGCACCTGGTTTTAAGAAACTCGTCATAAGATCTAACGTAGAAGTCTCAGTAGCATACAACTGTCAATTTCAGACTAGATCGCACCACACACTTCGCGCCAAAATGGTGGACTGGTGGTACGAATTAGCGTGGGCTATACGCCTTATATAAATGAATATAATATAAATGAATTTTATTGTTACGAAATTAGTAATTTAAAGATATTTCGTCAATGATAAGTGAACGATAATACAACGAGGTCAAGGTATCGTTGTATTAATAATTCAAGATCATGTCAATGTTGCATTTCTGTTATGATAATATTAAGACTGAAATGCAAAGTTTATTTGCTATTTCAATCATAGAAGACGGCGCTGAAATGCTATAACAGGTTCCCGACGGAGCAATGCTCTTCCGTATTACCTGGAACTCTGTTTATCCGAAGCGCGTTACCAGAAACCATACTTGGACATACAGTCCAACATTGGAACGAAATCTCCCATACAGTTTCCTGAGCACTAACATGGTCTTCTTAAATCGAGATTTGCTAAGCTTTCTCAGGCACGCAAGGCACGCGACGGCTTGTCTTTTTCTCTATGATTGTGAACTTCTGTAAGCGAACATGATCAATCCCTATCAAGTGGACCGTAACGTTGTCGTATTGCTAAGGCACTAAACAAAATATTGTGTTTTTTAACCTCTAAAATATAAACATCACAAGAAACATCTTTAAAGAATCCACGAATATTTATTTATCGCATGACTGCGGTACTAAGAAAGATATTGGCGCCAGTTCAGAAGATTGACGGTAGTTGGTATGTCCGAAAAAACAAAGATGTGAAGGAACTTTTGGTTGTGTCAAATATTCTGGGGGAGCTGAATGCGCGGATTGGGGAGAACCGGGTTCTGAAGCGGGTGTACGCGGGTATCCCAGAAGTACCGAGTGTCTCATCTACAACAGGAAAGTTGCCCGATATAATAATCAGCTACTCCTCAATTAATTCTATACTAGTAATAGTACTTAATAGTAGGCAGCGGCTTGGCTCTGCCTCCGGCATTGCGTCCATGAGCGACGGTGGCCACTTACCATCAGGTGGGCCGTATGCTCGTCTGCCTACAAAGGCAATAAAAAAAACTGATTTGATATCAAGTTTAACGTCTATGTGAAATCAAAGCAAAATTCATTCAAAATCTTTTGTTCCAGATGGACGTTATCGTAATAGGCTGCGGCGCGGCCGGTGTCGCAGCTTTAAGGAAACTCCATGACGCTGGTCTGCGAGTCCTCGGCTTGGAGGCAGCGGACAGAATCGGGGGTCGAATATGCACTATTGAATACGGTGACAGTACCCTGGATATCGGAGCTGCATGGTATGCGTCTATCAGTAAAAATCTTGCAAATTCATGACTTGTTTCCCGAATCATCGTCATTTTGACTTTCTACCTTGATTTCTCGTTAAATTATTTTCAACTAGTGGTAAAGATTAAAAGCATACGATATTAAGATTGTCAGTATTTGTCCGCTGATGATGAACATTTGTAATAGACAACAACTTGAGCAATCAAGACACGGTTAGTTTACTTCGAGTATTACCTATTGGTGTTTGGGACGTTTAAGTTGCTACCACTGACCTAACTAATATACTATATATTAATACGTGAAGCAAAAACTTTGTATCGCTTTTTACGAAAATTGCGCGGACGGAGGAGTATGAAATTTTCCACACTTATAGAGAATATAGAGAAAAAGTGTACAATGCTAATATATTTTTAAAATAATGCATAAAAGATACATTAAATCAATAAAGAAAACATTACACACACTACATACCATGTATTTGACGCACACACGCATGCATACCTACTATTTATTGTCAAACTTTTGTTCTTGACGTCTGTTGTCAAATTGAGAATAGATTAAATATTGTTTGTCTTCATTAATATTTTTTTATAGTGTAGCCTTGGCGAAATTTCTGATTATAGAAGTATAAAATACAATCATAATAGTGTACAAACTTACAATTCCAATTATTATAGTCGAATTTCGACTACTACGGGACCACTAGTACTATTTATGCCGCCAAGCATTTGTGTATTTCAAATCGAAGAGCGACCATGTTAAGGTTATTGAGATTTTCACCTCCTTAATCAAGATGAGCGGTGAAATTTCCTTAACGATGTCTAAGGACTCTGATTACCGCTTTACACACAGAGGAAACTCACCTGCGCGATAGTAAAATGTTTAGTTTCAATCTTACGAGATATATTTTTCATTCAAACACGATAATTTCTTTCAGGTGTCATGGCGAAAAAGACAATATAGTGTTTGAACTAGCAGAGCCGCTAGGTCTACTTGGTAGACCAGACCCTCACGATAGCTGGTATGTACTATCCAATGGAGATCTGGCACCTGATGCGACATGCAAGGAAATACTTGCAAATATAGACGAAGAAGTATGTAAGAGTCACAAGAATAATGTACAGTCCATTTCGCAGTTTGTTAGGAATGCGTAAGTGTATATTTTAAATTCGTATTAAAAAGATAACGAGACTAATTTTCTAGGTTGCCTTGGGTTTTGACTGTAACCCAGCTGAACATGCTTTCACTTAATTTTCGCACCGGTCTTTAAGTTCCTCTAATTTCTAAAAACTTCAAGAAAGCTGACTTAGGTAGTTTAGCATCACTTGAAGGTGAGATGGCTAATAACACCCAATCGTTTTAGAGTAAACACTAAAGAAACATTTAAGCAATTTCCGAGATTAACCCGGAGTCTTTTAGAAGTATACGAAAGGAACAACCATTTAGGAGGTCAAGATGATCCTCAGCATGGCAAGAGCCTGAAGGGACTGGACGAACACTGGCCTTGTGAGGGGGAATTCTTGCTGAACTGGAGGGGGAGAGGTTATAAGACCTTACTGGACGTTTTGTTGGTAAGACACTATATTAAGAGTTGCTTATTTTACGCGTAGATTTCGCGTTTTGTCGTGCTTGAAAATACTTTAACGGTGACGACGATGACGAATAATCTTTTTCTGTTCTGTAGCGGAAAATCTTTGGGTCCGACAAAATAATTATTATCTTAACAGTCGTAACAAGCGAGCAATTCGTAATTTGGTTCTTGAACGTGTTCACGTGCGGACTCGCAAGAGGTCCTACCACCAGTAATTACGCAAATTATAATTTTGAGTATTTGATCTTTATTACACGATGCTATACCTTCACCGTGGAAGTCAATCGTGAACATTTGTTAAATACGTATTTCATTAGAAAAAATGGTACTTGCAAGCGGGATTCGAACACCGTTGCATCCCTAGATACGAATGCGCCAGACGCCTTATCCTTTAGGCCACGACGACTTCAATGTCAAGTTATGATTCCAGAACAAATATCCAGACCCCAACGAAGCGATTCCCGTACAAATACTACTGAACAAACACGTGGAATGTATAAGATGGGGCACGAGCCAGCCTTCGCACCAAATAAGCCCGCTTGTGCAAGTGAAGTGTACCGATGGAAGCTTGTACGCTGCGAAAAGCGTTATTGTAACATTACCCTTAGCAGTACTGAAAGAGACGTAAGTGTAATATCGAATACTTATTATTTGAAGTTAATTTTTTGATAGGCAATAAAACGGTTGTCTGGAAGAGATAGTTCTTAGCGGTAAGACCGCCTATTGTACAACTATTTCGGCTTGTTGACTGTTTTTTTTAAAAATAAACAAATAAAATTAAATCCGTGTGTGTGTCAAATACATGGTAGGATGTGTAATTTCTTTTTTATTGATTTAATACATTTTTAATGCATAATTTAAAAAAAGTTGCATTCTGCACTCCTCTATATTCTCTAAGTGTATTTCATACCCCTCCGTCCGCGCAATTTTCGTAAAAAAGGGTACAAAGTTTTTACTTAATATATAGATAATTTTCTAATTTAAGTAGGTACGTATAGAAATAATTTTAAAACAATTTTAGCTGCTAAAATGACATTATTGTAATATCAACGGTATCTGTGAGTGTATTATCGGCAAAACGTATCACTGATTTGTCGTGAAAACTATCATCCTCTCCTTTCAGACACGCTCAGCTCTTCAGCCCACCATTACCCCAAGACAAAATAAACTCAATCAACAGTTTGCATTATTGCGTGCTCGATAAAATCTACATAGAATTCACCACACCGTGGTGGCCAAAATCAGCCGGGAAATTCGTAATACTTTGGCAAGAAGAAGACAAGGCTAAATTCACCAAAGAAGAACATTGGATAACCGAAATATATGGCTTAGACCCTGTACAGCATCAGCCGAATGTGCTGCTTGCCTGGATTTATGGGAAAGGCGCTGAAGCTATGGAGAAAGTCAGCTTCGATGACCTGAAGGCTGGAATTGATAAATTACTGAGTATATTTAAGAAGAAATTCCCTGTTACCCCCGTTAAATCTGTTTTGAGGTAAGCAAATGTAGTAGATATAGCAACCACAATTATATCCAATGTATGTATGTATTCTAAGATTTAATTGCCCCTCCATTTTCATTTCATTATTTCCGTTCCGAATTATATATATCGAGGAGTGAATGAGTACCTATTTCGATTTAAGAGACATTTTGCAACTTTACAGAAGACCCAATTAGGGTTAAAATTTTGATAAAACTTCATAATTGGGCATAAACATAACATAATTGAACTGCAATTAAAAACATCGAATTCTTGATGCTAATACCAAATCAAAGGGAACTTTAATTACAAAAATAAATGTCGTGTATTAAGCGGAATGTAGCGTATTAAGCGAAATGTCGCTTAAAAGGGCATTTCAACCCTCGATATGTAGTTTTAATTATATCCGCCATGATCTAAGTATTTCTCACTACCTACGTTGGTACGATGGTTAAGTTATTTTACCTCGTCAAACAAGCAATGTCATATCGTGCGTCAGGTCACGTTGTGTCTATAGTCTCATAAATTTATGAAAGACTTCGTCTGAGAATCTACACCGATAAAGTTTCACTAAAAGTTCTCTACCGCATTCGTGGTCATGCAGTATGTGAAGCATAACTCTCTTAATACATAAAAAAAGAGCTTAAACATTATTCCTTGAAATAACACTTCACGAGTGCTCACAAAAAGGAGAGCATTAGCCGTTTTTGGCAGCGGCTTGGCTCTGCCCCTGGCATTGCTGACGTCCATGAGCGACGGTAACCACTCACCATCAGGTGGGCCGTGTGCTCGTCTGCCTAGATAGGCAGACGAGCACACGCCCTATAGGCAATAAAAAAAAAGTCTTTAAACAGCACTTTGGGCAATACTTCAATTAAAAATACCTTATCTTAATTCCTAATACACCCTATCGTTCCTAGGAGACAGTAATTATTTCCTTTTATACTTACGCATCGTTTCTAGAACTTATCTTTTAATAATTCAAGGTCACAGTGGGCGTCAAATTTACTAGCGAGAAGCGCGTACGCGTACCGCTGTGTTGCCACTGAAGAAAACGGCGCTAGTGCGACAACACTGAGCGAGCCTATCTACCACGGCAATGGGTTGCCGTTAGTTTGCTTTGCCGGAGAAGCTACGTCGTATCACAGACACTCAGCTGTACATGGAGCGGTCGAGTCAGGATTCAGAGAGGCTCAACGACTTATGGATAGCTTCGGGAAGACAAACGTCAAACCTAACCAAAAATAAATAATAGTTTAAAAAAACTAACCAATTACGCTTTTATAGAAAATCCAACTAAAAAATAGAAAATAAATCTTAATAAATTTGAATTAAAAATAGTCTAAGAAAAAAATATTTTATTGTAAAAATTTATTTATTTTTAATTTTTTAGTTGAATTTAAATTTTTTCAATATTTTTTTATATTGTATTGTCACCGGTCCTTAATAAGTATACCAAGTTTCGAGTTAATCCGACGTTTTGAAGGGGGTCAAAATCATGTTCAAAGATTCAGTTACAAACATACATACGTCTGAAGCTAATAAAAAGCGTATCCAAGACACATGTCAGATGAAAAATATTTAATTAAATAACATTATATTCTGACTATTCTACTATAGCTATATCAATAACATTTGATTGTAGAAATTTGATAAATGGTCACTAGCAGGAACTATGAGAATGACAAAAGGATAATTACAGGGCCGCCATCTTTTGAAAACTATTTATGTTCTATAAAAAAAAAAAAAGATTATATAAGAAATTTAAAAAATGGTATCATTACAAAACAATATCTACAGATTTCAGATGAATAAACGTTTTTTTCATATTCGTTATTTCCTACTAATGTTGCTGCGTACATGTGGCAGTTAAATTCGGTTTAGCTTCCCGCCAATCTACTATCGTGTTTGGCTTGAGATTGGCAGAGCAAGATAGGAATTAAAGGTTCAAGCTAGTAAATAAAATGAAAATGTCATGGAACTGATAATCGGTTTGTGATTATCACTAGATCTGAGAAAAACATTTTGCCAAAACTACTTAAGCGCCATCTATCGTATGTTGATGGAACCATAACTAAACTTCCTCGAAGTACCAAAAAGTTTTAACGCAACAAAACACGTGACAACGTCTGGCACAGAAAAATAAATAAAAACACATAGTTTTTTATTTGTATATTTAAGATGATAGTAAAAGTATTTTGTTTTTAATAAATTTTAAAATACAATGTTTATAAGAAATACACAAAATCACTAAACTAGAATTACGCTTAAATTTATTAACATAGGTATGGCGTGCCTATGAGCTGGCAATGTAAGTTCGGGAACGGGCGAGTGTGCAGACCGTTAAAACATAACTAACACGCCATAATATTTAACGACAATTTATTTATAAAAACCAATGCGAAAATGCTATACATTTCTTGAGATTATCAAAATATTTAAAGATTAGAAAATTCACACTCAACGAGCCACGAAACCACGGCGAAGGAAGTGACAGATATTCTCAAGTAGTAGTAGTTTTATTTTTCCAAATGGAAAGGCACTAATCTTTTATATATATATTTTTTATGAAATATGACATTATGAAATGAAATGAAATGGAATAAAATGAGATGAGATTATATGATATGGGATATTTTTATGAAAAATGATAATATGGAGTGAAATGAAATGAAGAATTTGAGACATTAATCAACTGGGATGAAATTAAATAAAATGAGATGAGATATGATATGGGATATTTTTATGAAAAATGATAATATGGAGTGAAATGAAATGAAGAATTTGAGACATTAATCAACTGGGATGAAATTAAATTAAATGAGATGATATGGAATGAAATATAATCTCAGTAAAATGGTGGTCGTTTACTGAGATTTTTTCAGTGGACTTTTTGGAGGATCCCGAGAAGTTACGTCCAACGGCTTTGTTTCATTTTTCCACATTTGTGCGCTTTCACAGATACTAAACAGCTAATAAGCCACCGTTATTACACATTTAAATCTGAAGAAACACTAAATAGACAAAATAAAACAAATCGCACAACTTCACACCTCACGTTACCGCCAAAAAGTCCCAGATATTCTCAATAAACTTGACATTACGTAAGGCTTATGCCTTTTAGCTTATACAGCCAATTTATACTTATAATGGAATGAATAGAACAAATAATATTTCCATCAAAATTAACATTGTTAGGAAGTAGTTTTTAATGAACTTTGATTTTATCCACACATGCAAAAATGATATAGTTGCACAAACTCCAGCCGGCGATCCCATGTTAATAATACAATAAAATATGTACTTATTACATTGCCTGTTATTTAAACATGATGCATTAAAACATTAACCATTGTAAAATACATTTGAGATCTGATGACTATAGTCTTCTTTTTTTTTTACTATCTAAGCTGATGTTCTTGAGTGACCATATCAGCGTAACCTTAACTAGTAGGTGAGCTCACGGGGCTCAAACCTGACGACGATGCTAACACGAACCCTAGCAAGAGCCGTGCTTCGCAGAATCTACCACCGGATCGGAAACGCGATCCACTGAGAAGATCCGCCGAGAAACTCAGTGGGCTGTATAGTCTCCGATAACCACTTAACATTAGAGAAGCCGTGAGATCGTTCACCCATCTAAACAATAAAAAACACTATAGGTTAAATAATATATATATTTCAGATCTGAGTCGACTATTATCAAAGCCGGCAATGTGACTTTTGGACAATTATTGGTAAATCAGAAAAACGAATTATTGACTTAGTCTTCCATTGGCAGTCACAAAACTCTTCTGAACGACATCTTAGATAAATAACAGGTTAAGTATTAACCTTTATTTAATGCAGGTTTTGAACCGTATTCTTTGAAGGAGACGATTATATTCAAATCAATCTGTATTGACATATCAATAACATTTTTTTGTCCTAATGCACAGATTGCCACCTTTGATAATAGACGACTCATATGGAACAAAAATATTTGACTTAATATAATAAAAAAATATTTATTAAATCGTTCATGTAATTATTAAAGTAAATTCTTTTATAGACTTGTTTCTGAGCAACATGCATAGAAAAAAAAACATAGTTAACTTATTTTCACTGAACTCCCAACTTGTAACACTTCGGTACAGCGATACTAAAGCACATCACTGGTGGTAGGACGTCTTGTGAGTCTGCACGGGTAGATACCACCACTCTGCTTAGTTCTGTCGTGAAGCAGTAATGCGTTTCGGATTGAAGGATGAGGCAGCCGTTGTAACTATATTGAGATCTTAGAACTCATATCTCAAGATGGGTGGCGGCATGTAAATGTCCATGGGCTCCGGTAACCACTTAACACCAGCTGTGAGTTAGTCCACCCATTTAAGCAAAAAAATATATCTTCAAATGACTTGTGATTCGATAAGCTCTGATTTAATAACGTTCCCTTTATCGTCCACATCGCACATCGTGATCTCCACCAGGCCGCTGTCTCTGGACTCCTCGACCCCCCCATGCCCCCCCTCACCCTCGCCCCCAAGCAGCATTATTTCGAAGCGCCTCGGCGTGTCGAAAGTCGGTTCCGCGACCTGTTTCAGTTTGAAATCTAAGTTTTCGTTCAGGGATTGTTTCGGGCCGCTGTCCCGGGCGAAGATCTTGTTGGAAACTTCCAGAACCTCGTAACGGGTCGTGGTCAGACGGTACACGCCGTCCTCGCTCTTCTGATACCTGTGAGGTGGGATAATTAAATATTTTATTTTCATTACTGGTGGTAGGACCTCTTGTGAGTCCGCACGGGTACCAACACCCTGCCTATTTCTGCCGTGAAGCAGTAATGCGTTTCGTTTCAGGAAGTGGGACAGTCACAATATTGGTAATGATATTGACATTATGCTCTGGCAACCAATTAACAACAGGAAAAGGCAGTTTAAGCAATTTAAAAAAATCACATCCTACCCTCCAGACCAGAACATACAATGTCATCAAACAGACTATTACTGCCACTAACCTACCAAATAAAACGAATATTAAAATCGATAATTTAATCGGATTTACTGATCGCTTTTGACGTCAACTTTTTTTACAACATCCGATTTTGATCAAAGGTATATTTCCGTCTAAATCAATCTCTATCTGCGGAAACTACATAAAAATACCCGTAGAGTAGTACGGGAGTTCCGCGTGAATAAACAAACCTACAGACAAACGATAATTCTAAAACTCGCCAGTCTATATTCTATAAAAAAAAATTTTTTTTTATTGCTTAGATGTGTGGACGAGCTCACAGTCCACCTGGTGTTAAGTGGTTACTAGAGCCAATAGACATCTACAACGTAAATGCGTCACACACCTTGAGATATAAGTTCTAAGGTCCCAGTATAGTTACAACGACCCCACCCTTCAAACCGAAACGCATTACTGCTTCACGGCAGAAATAGGCAGGGTGGTAGTGCCTACACGTGCGGACCCACAAGAGGTCCTACCACCAGTAATTCTTCCTATTTCTCAAGTATTACTCTTCCTATAGCTTATTAATTCTGTTCGGTACAGACACACCGGGTTGTACCGTTGTGGTTCATGCACCGCAGCGCGGCTGAGGCCGTACCTGAACCGGCTGTGTCCGTAGGGCCACTGCACGCCGTGCACCTTCACCAGGTGTGACGTGAGGGTGTTTCCTCTGGCGAACACCTTCATCTTATCCTCTGGGCACATGTGGCAGGCGTATTTCCTGGGAATCTTCTTCTTCTTCTTCTTCGTGGTTATGATGGAATTGTCGCTCAGATCCGAGTCCCTGTCGCTTTCGCGGTCAGACTTCTTCTTGTTGCGTTTCTTGTCGTGTATCATCAAATGCTTCTGGAGATCGTTCTTTGTGACGGCCCTAAAAATGTATTTATGTATGTATTTGAAGGTAAATGCCAGAATTGACGGTGCATTTTGGGATATCGATCTTTCAATTATACACAATATCGAGGGCTGTAAGGGTATTTGGGTTTAAGCGACATTAAAATTATAATTTGCGTAATAACTGGTGGTAGGACCTCTTGTAAGTCCGCACGGCTAGGTACCACAGCCCTGCCTATTTCTGCCAGGAAGCAGTAATGCGTTTGGATATATTTTCCAAATTTTTAAACATAATTTGCTGTCAACCGCAAAGTCGCTTAAGCCAAATATCTTTTCACCTTTCGATATATAGGCTGTTTTTTATTTTATTGCTTAGATGGGTGGACGAGCACACAGCCCATCTGTTGTTAAATAGTTACTGGAGCCCATAGGCATCTGCAACGTAAATGTACTGCTTCACGGCAGTAATAGGTGGGGTGGTGGTACCCACCCGCGCGGACTCACAAGAGGTCCTACCACCGGTAGCGGCGGGTACCTGTAGGCGCAGCGCGTGCAGGCGTGGTGCGGCGCGCGCGGCAGGTGCCGGTAGCGCACGTGCTGCGCGAGCGCGGCGGGCGAGGTGGCCGTCATGTCGCAGAGCGCGCACACGTGCGCCGACACGTGCTGGCGGGCATGCTCGTTCAGCAGGTACTCGGTCGCGCACGGTATGCCGCACATCGTGCACTTGAACGGTGACTCTGGATCCACGTTCTGGAAAACGAAAATAACAGTACTACACTCAGTAGATACCTGACTAAAAAATTTAACTAACAAAAAAAAAACTGTTTTTTTTTTTATTGCCCTTGGAGGCATACGAGCATACGGCTCACCTGATGCTGAGTGGTTACCGTCGCCCATGGACTTCAGCAATGCCAAGGGCAGAGCCAAGCCGTTGCCTACCTGTATGACTTTACAGTCTATGTTATAAATTAACATGAATCAATTTGTGGACTTTTTGGTAGGAACACGAGGAGTGAAGTTGTGTGATTTGTTTATATTTTTGTATTTAGTATTTCTTCAGGTTTAAATGTGTAATAGCGATGGTTTATTAACTGTTTGGTATCTGTGAAAGTGCACAAATGTGGGAAAATGAAACAAAGCCGCTAAACGTTACTTCTCGGGATCCTCCAAAACGTCCACTGAAAAAATCTCAGTAAACACGGATCATATCGCACGTGTAAATACCACTCTGTTGATCACCCGTAGTGCGAAGCTCTTGTGTTTCGGTTCAGGGAGTGGAACAGTCACAAGATCGGTAATGACATTGACATTATGCTCTGGCAAGCAAATTAACACCAGGAAAAGCAGTCTAAGCTAATTTTTTTAAGGAATTTTATAACCTGGTAACTAAGACCTTTAATCATCTTCATTTCATTTCACTTCACTTCATATTATCATTTTTCATAAATTTATGAATATAAATTGAAATAAGTCATGACTTAAAGGTCTTAGTTACCAGGTCATAAAATCCCTTAAAAAAAATTAATCAATTTATATAGGTTTTAAAATTAAATGATCTCTCAAGGCATGTGTAGCTAAATAATTTGTTATACATGTACTTTGTTGAAGTGGCATTACGAGCAAGTGGAAATATTGTCCATTAACCAATTCAGAGCAGTACGACAAGCACGAAAATCTATCGATTTATTCACGACAAAGGAATAACATGTTATAAAAATCAATTTTTTTTAATATGTAGTTTGGTAGACAGCTTGGGTAGGTGCTTATTACTGTTGCGAAGCAGTAATGCGTTTCGGTTTAAAGAATGGTGTAACTATTGTACTATGAAAACTGAGACTTAAAACTCATCATTCAAGGCATTTACGTAATTGTTTATGGACTCCCTCCTAACTTAACACCAGGCTGGCCATGAGCTTGTCCACTCATCTAAGCAATTGAAAAAATTGTAATATTATCTAACATTGTGCAGGTTGAATTATGCACTCAAGTTTTTTTTTCATGTTTTTAACTCATCAAGAATCCACATTATTACTAACCTGCCTCCTCAAATGATCACGCAGTTTCCTATTATTAGCAAAGTGCTGACCGCAATGATAACAAGCGATCAGCCTCTCACCGGTGTGCGAGCGAACATGAGCACCGAGCAGTGCCTTTGTTGTGAACCAAGCACCGCAACCGGCCCACGAACATAGAAACTTCTCAGAGTAGTTCACATGTAGTTTTGCATGATCAAATAAGATCTGTAACAGTTTCAATATAGGACGAAAGGATCTTAATCATGTACAGTGTTTGATCTCACAGAGATGATCTTCAGTCTTCTTTTTAATACACTGCAACCATATTACTTGCAATTGCTTTGGCATTGTTTATTTCCATGATCAATGGTAACCACTTACCATCTACTGTTCTCTATGCTACTGTCCTCATAATTTTACTGGTGGTAGGACCTCTTGTGAATCCGCACGGGTAGGTACCACCGCCCTGCCTATTTCTGTCGTGAAGCAGTAATGCGTTTCGGTTTGAAGGGTGGGGCAGCCGTTGTAACTATACTGAGACCTTAGAACTTATATCTCAAGGTGGGTGGCACATTTACGTTGTGGATGTCTATGGGCTCCAGTAACCACTTAACACCAGGTGGGCTGTGAGCTCTTCCACCCATTTAAGCAATAAAAAAATGCTTCCAGCTTCCACCAGCTGTTTATTGTCTTGTACAATTCTACTGCAAAGCAATAATACATTTGTGTGTCAGCCTCACAAGAATAGAACCTTTAAATCTGCTCCCTCAGTGTCATAAAAAGCATCCTTCATAGAATAGGCAGCGTTTTATAACATGGCACCCCACATGCTCAGCATAGTGATTATGGCTTTTTCTTCTTTGTCGTTTCCTCATTACTGAGGGTCGTGACCACCTTGGTCCAGTTTTATGGCAACCCCCAATTAATTCTGAGTTCAAGATTATTATTTTTTCCTACCTAATCTGATAGCCTTGAGAGGCTATTTCAGCATAACCTTGTTTTTTTTTCCTACTTAATCTGATAGCCTTGAGAGGCTATTTCAGCGTAACTTTAACTAGTGGGTAAGCTCACGGGATCAGACCGGAGTGATGCTAACACTGACCCTATCAAGAGCAGTGCTTCGCAGAATCTACCACCGGATCGGAAACGCGACCCACTGACAAGACCCAGCGAGAAACTCAGTGGGCTGTGTGTGTATGGGTTATATGAATTTGATAGGTATTATTTAAATTAAATCAAGACTGCCTTAAAGTACAGATTATCACTACGGGTTTCATGAGCCCCAGTACTCACTTAACACCAGTGCAAGCCTGTCCTTGTTAATCAAACCATTATTTTTGTTATATTTTCGTAACACACCTGTATTGAGTTAAACTTTCTATTGCAGTCAGTCCACATGCAAATATGTTCATTAGGTAAATTAGGTAACTGATTTCTTTTAGTGGAGTTCTTCTTGCATCTTTCCAGTTTTAATGTAGCTCTACCATTGAGGCCGATCGCCAGCAACTTCCCATGATAAGCATGGTAATTTAAATGCCGAAACATCTCATTATAATCCTTTGTTTTGTGACCACAAACATCCCAAAGACAAGAATACATTACTGAAATATAAACACAACAATATGGTTATTAAGTCTTATTAAGAATCGAGTATGCTTTATTGTATACCAATATAAACACAAATGCAAAACATTTGACCGTTGTCTGGAGGAGCTACCAATTCCAGACAACAATTGAGTGAACAAAATTCATATAAAAAAAAAACTAAATTACAAAATTTAATAAGAAGTCTGATGTAACTAGATATAGCAGTTAGGTGTAACCTTTTTTTTTGCCCTATCTAGAATTGCTTGCTCTCTGAAACATGCATAAATAAGGACTTTCAAGTGGCATATGGGAGTCAAGCCCATTCAACATCTGAGTCGTCTATTATCAAACGTGGCAATCTGTGCATTTGGACAAATAAATGTTATTGATATGTCAATTCAGATTGATTTGAATATAATCGTCTCCTTCAAAGAATACGGTTCAAAACCTGCATTAAATAAAGGTTAATACTTAACCTGTTATTTATCTAAGATGTCGTTCAGAAGAGTTTAGTGACTGCCAATGGAATACAAAGTCAATAATTCGTCTTTCTGATTTACCAATAATTGTCCAAAGTCACATTGCCGGCTTTGATAATAGTCGACTCATCTATATCTTTGTATCATAATTTTAGTCCACCAGTAGGTATTACGATTTTGCCATAGAGCATACATGCATTCCACTTGAAGATAATTGAGACTTCATTCTTATATCTCAAGGTGGCCACAGTACACATGTTTTGGCATCTTATGGGCTCCACTTTTGAGTAACTGCTTAATTCAGCTAAAAACTACACTTATCAATCATACCACTTTGACTAACCAGTTTCTTCCTTATCTATTATTTGAATCACATCAGAGAAATGAGCGATGACGTGTTTCTGATATGATTCATAATTATTGGTTAATAATTTGCATCCCTGCCACTCACAAGCCAAGCTCAGTTTGGAAATTCGTAAAAATTTTGTAGTCTGAAACAAATAATTTTCAAATAATAAAAAAATTGAAATGAATCTTTATTTATACTTTTCATAAGTAAAGCAATAGTATGAAGCAAATAGAGTTACAGTTTGAAGTGTGAAGCAGCCATTGTATTTAGAACTGAGACTTAGGACTCATGTCAAAAGGTGGTTAGGGGCATTTATGTTGCTGCTATCTATAGGCTTTAGTAACCACTTAACACCACTGTTAGCTCATTCAACTTACTAAGCAATAAAAACACAATCCAATTTTAACACAACAACCCAAGAAAAGTTTTCAAAGGTTGTGATGTAGAAAATCTGAAGACAGTAAGCTGTCTTACAGAGCATGTAGGCGAGCAATGCAGTGATAAAATGGCGATGATGTTATTTTCAACTATTTTTCAAAGCACTTCCCATGGTACAGAATTTTTTTACTGGTGGTAGGACCTCTTTTGAGTCCGCACAGGTAGGTACCACCACCCTGCCTATTTCTGCCGTGAAGCAGTAATGCGTTTCGAATTGAAGGGTGGGGCTGCCGTTGTAACTATACTGAGACCTTAGAACTTATATCTCAAAGTGCGTGGCGCATTTACGTTGTAGATGTCTATAGGCTCCAGTAACCACTTAACAGCAGGTGGGCTGTGAGCTCTGCCACCCATAGAGGCAACAAAATAAATAAAGCACACAAAATAGGGAGATTAAAATTTTCTCCATGCACCTAGTTTCAATAGAAAACGATGCAAACTTTATATTCAATTAATATTTTTCATAGCATTTCGGTGCATAATAAATGAAGCTCACCACAGTCTTTGGTTTAATGACAGATTCGTTAACACCGTCTGGAATGGTATCTTCTGTGTCCAGATTTGAAAATTCGGGTTTTTCAAATTTATTCGTCTGAACGAATAGGACATCATTCTTTGACTGTAAAACCTTCTTGTTTGATGGACTGTTCTGATGCTTTAACCATTGCATACACCGCAAAGAACTTGCGAGTTTAGGGTTTAATTTAATTTTGTGTTGAATTTCCACATTTTTTTTAACTGACATGATGATTATTTACTCCAATATACGTTATTTTCAAAAGATACCTAAGGAAGTTGGTAAGCAATAATCATTATAATATTGAGATATGCGGATTCGCAACCAAATCACTCAACTTTCTTTAAGCGCTGGACTATAATAGTTGAAAATTAATTAATATGTATTCAATTGTATTCACGAAATATAAAATAAACCACAAGTAGAAATCATTTTTTTTAAGAGATTTTATGACCTGGTAACTGAGATCTTTAAGTCATGTCTTATTTTAATCTATATTCTTAATTTTATGAAAAATGTTATTATGGAGTGAAATGATGAAAATGATTAATTTGAGACATTAATCAACTAGGATGAAATTAAATGAGATGATATGAGATGAAATCTAATCTCAGTAAAATGGTGGTCATTTACTAAGATTACAAGTAGAAATCATAGAAATGGCAGTCATAGATTATACACTTATTATATTTAAGGTAGTAGTAGTAGTTTTATTCTTCTAAATGGAAACCTTAAATTTTTTTTTTTAAATATGAAATATGGTATTATGAAATGAAGCTGATTAATTTATTATGAAACATGGCATGGCATGGCATGAAATTAAATGAAATGAAATGAGATGAGGTGATATGATATAGGATGACATTTTCCCACATTTGTGCACTTTTACAGATACTAAACAGTTGATAAACCACCGTTACTAGACATTTAAACCTGAAGAAACACAAAATAGACAAATTAAAACAAAACACACAACTTCACTCCTCGCGTTTCCGCCAAAAAGTCTAACAAAAATAAAATCTAGAATCAGTGATACCAGCTTTCTTAATAAATTTGGAAAAAACCACACTCGACATTTTACTACATAAAATTTTATTGGAACAATATTACAATTTTATCGATACAAACAATACAACAAAAATTTATTGGAATATTTTAATTCACAAAAAAATTATGAAAAAACTAGGCCAAACTTTACACAAATTCAAACAAAACATAATCAAATGTAGCCCATCTATTAATTATACAGCTTTGCCCCCACAGTTGGCTCATGATTTATGTCATGTCATCTTAATTCCACTCAAAATTTTTGGATGGGAAAAGTATGTGGGTACGTTAAACGACGTTTGTCGGGCCAAGCTCCTTCAGTGCCTTTTCATTTTCCTCACTAGGTGCTCACAGATGATAATCAGATCAATACGCAATTAAAGCTGAAGAAACAATAAAATCATAATTATACACTTAAACTAGTTAACTCAAAACACTTCTCACTAAAAACCGTGTGGTGTTGTCTTAGCTCACTTAATTTATTCCTTATTATTAATATTATTAATTTATTATTTCTTCGTTTTTTTTTAATTAAGCAATTGGCCACTTGCTTGTGAATTGTTGCGTGTGTTGAGTATAGAAAAATATTCACACGTATCAAAAATACATAATAAGTTTTTTTTTTATTGCTTAGATGTGTGGACGAGCTCACAGCCCACCTGGTGTTAAGTGGTTACTGGAGCCCATAGACATCTACAACGTAAATGCGTCACACACCTTGAGATATAGTTCTAAGGTATCAGTATGGTCACAATGGCTGCCCCACCCTTCAAACCGAAACGCATTACTGCTTCACGGCAGAAATAGGCGGGGCGGTGGTACCTACCCGTGCGGACTCACAAGAGGTCCTACCACCAGTAATTACGCAAATTATAATTTTGCGGGTTTGATTTTTATTGCTAGGTGTTATTCCTTCACCGTGGAAGTCAATCGTGAACATTTGTTGAGTACGTATTTCATCAGAAAAATTGGTACCCGCCAGCGAGATTCGAACACCAGTGCATCGCTCAATACGAATGCACCGGACGTCTTAACCTTTAGGCCACGACGACTTCAATGTGTTTTATAATTGAAATACATATTTATGTATTTAATATGTATATATTTTGATATATTTTAAACGAAATAAGATACAATTGATTTATTTGAGACTGCATTAAATAGGAATGAAATTGAACGAAATGAGATGATTTGGGTCGAAATGAAGTCTCAGGAAAATGGTGGTTATTTACTGACACTTTTAGAAGGAATCTTAGAAGCCAGCCTCAGCGTCTTTGTTTCATTTTCCCACACTTCCATAGCTGCTGAATTTCACTCCTCACATTCATTAGTACATGTACAGCGCAAAAAATTTAATACTTTATTAATTCATTCGTAACATCCAGCCTTTAAATTGTAAACACGACAACCTTATTCTTATGAAAGATTTAAAGCTGTATAGGTCAAATTCCCGTTGTCTATACAATAGACGAAGCAAACACAAAATGTCTGTGCACAAGTCGAACCAAAGTGATTCCGTAGCCTGTAAGTGAAGTCTGAGTCTGGTTGAGTTGCCATACGCGAAGGACATAGGTGCAGGATACACGGCGCGACAAGACCTCACGCGTTGCCCTTCGAACTCTTATTGATAAATGGACTCGGCAATTTAAATAATTCATCTCTGTTTTATCGCTTCGCATAGCGCCACTTGCTACGACGTCTGGTTTAGTGTCGATGAAATCAACAATAACCCTAGAAGACGTAGTGAATAAATTAGATCACGTTCTTCCCTTAACAACAAGAATGCCGAACATCAAAGTTTTTAGCGGCAGCTCGCATCCTGATCTGGCTCAAAAGATTGTCGACCGTTTGGGCATCGATCTCGGTAAAGTTGTAACCAAAAAATTCAGTAATATGGAAACGTGCGTTGAAATAGGAGAATCGGTACGCGGCGAAGATGTGTACATCGTACAAAGCGGCAGCGGAGAGATCAACGACAACCTAATGGAGCTCCTGATTATGATTAACGCTTGTAAAATAGCGTCTGCATCGCGAGTGACCGCCGTCATACCTTGCTTCCCGTACGCGCGGCAAGACAAAAAAGACAAGAGCAGAGCCCCGATCACGGCCAAACTCGTTGCCAACATCCTTTCAGTGTCTGGAGCCGATCACATCATCACTATGGATCTTCATGCGTCGCAAATTCAAGGATTCTTTGATATTCCGGTAGATAACCTCTTTGCCGAACCCGCAGTGTTAAAATGGATCAAAGAAAACATACCGGACTGGAAAACAAGCATTGTTGTGTCCCCTGATGCTGGTGGTGCTAAAAGGGTGACATCTATTGCAGATCGTTTGAATGTTGAATTTGCTTTGATCCACAAAGAGAGAAAGAAGGCCAATGAAGTAGCCTCTATGGTGCTTGTTGGTGATGTTAAAGACAGAACTGCCATTTTAGTAGACGACATGGCCGACACTTGTGGCACGATTTGCCATGCTGCCGAAAAATTGATAGAAGCTGGTGCTACTAAAGTGTATGCTATTTTGACTCATGGTATTTTTTCGGGACCTGCAATATCCAGAATTAACAATGCTTGTTTAGAAGCTGTTGTTGTCACAAACACAATACCCCAGGAGAGGCACATGCAAGAATGTCCAAAAATACAATGCATTGACGTGTCAATGATGCTGGCAGAGGCTGTCAGACGTACACACAATGGGGAATCTGTTTCATACCTCTTCTCTAATGTTCCATATTAGTATTTTGTATTTTACTTTTTACTTATCTTAGGTTAAGTTTTTCAACAATGTTATTGCTGCTTGCAAAATAGATACGAATAAATATACAGGATGTCTTTGTTGACCGGCCATTGCTAGGCTTAATATGGTTTTATTGAAACAGTGATATTTCAACATGACCTGTTTGATAATAAACTATTCATGTATGTACATGGAAAGTTAAAGATTCTAATTTTATAACTTTAGCATATTAAGATGAAGTTGATGGAGTATGAAATTATAGGAATAATCTCTAAACAAAATTTTACATTTCAATTGATGACTTTGTAATAGTTTTGCATTTAATTTTGTTTGTTTTGTTCTAATGAATTAATAACATTAATAAAAGACAATATTTAAGGAAGCAATGTTAAAATGTTGTTTATTTTACATTTTCATTGTTATTCGAACCTAATGTAATTTGTAAAATGAATTGAATTTCATAGAGTTCGCAAAAACAGGTTCATCAGAAAGAATGACCAGTGACAGTTTTGTTTTAAAAATCACATGGAGTATTAAATATGTAAAGAAAATCAGTTTGAAAAGCTTTCGTGCCCTTTTAAAGCTGCAGTGTTTTAGTATCTAGAATCAAATGAAAGCATTTTGATTTGTAGATTTGTAGATTTGTATTGCTATGAAATTCAATTCATTATCACACTAGATTGATTTAGCAAAATCATTTACATGTTTAAGTTATAGATAGTTTAATAGCTCTTAGATACTAAATAGAGTTTGCCATTAAACATAATAATTGGTTAATTAGTATGGAATTTATTAAGAAAAAATATAAGTACATTGGTACTATTAAAAAATAATAATGATAATATGTATTTTACATGAGATTTTTCTAAATTTATAGAATCTGTTATGTATATTTGGTCAATATACCTACTATTATAATAAAAAAAACATTTTGTCTATATTTGTCACAGTAATATGATTATGCTTTGTTTGCAGTTTACAACTAACATGACAACAGCTTATATTAACAAATGATAATATTTGTTTATTTCCAAACCACACTTCATATTTTGGGAGTAATTAAATCTGCATGATAAGTGAATGGTCAGTATAAACAACAAACTGCGTCACTAGATAGTAAACGTATCGTTCGCATTATGATTGTGCTCTTTAATCTTACATCATTATTCCGTATCTTCTTGAAATCTTGACCCTTGAGGTCATGACTACGATGATGTAAAATGTGGGTGCGTCGCTTTCGTAAGCAGAAAATTGTTATCATTGTTATGTATGTGCCTTAAATAGATGGATGATGGAGAGATCTTCGAAACTAAACACAAATTATTAGGGTATTCATTGCTTGTAAGGCATATTATCGGATTGCACGAATAGGAACTATCATCCTGCCTATTTCTATGGCGAAGCAGCCGTGTGTTCTGGTTTGTCTATGGTTAGGGCTAAACTAAGGAATCGTTTCTTAAAAACGCTTCTATTTAGTATTTTAAGGTGGCTGGCGACATTCATGTAGTATCTGGCTTCCGCCAATCATAAACCAGATTGGCTGTGAGCGCGGGTGAATGCACCCTATGCAATATAAAAAAAATATTGCTTAAAATTATTGACCCTTTATAAAATAGTTTGAGTTTGTATCGAAAAGAAATCGAGGCATTTAAAATTAGTGTTTGTAAGACTGGAAGTGTATCACAATAATTAGAGCCAAGGTAATTTTAGACAACTAAATTGATTGACGCGCATCGCGCGTGTTATGTTGGTACACAGACAAAACCGTAAATAAATTTAAAAAGCATAACATTATATTTGGAACCGTAATAATTTGGAATTGTGTCAACATTCCGTTGGTTTATATACGAGAGACTGACTGGCCTCGTTTAACATTTAGTTCATAGGATATTTCAAAGGTTCATGGTCGTGATTATTTAAATTCGTTTTCTAAGTTCTTGTTGCCCTTGGACGAACAATGGCCGATAAAAAGAAAATCTATACTATTTGTAAAAGTCAAGTAAAGGTTGTATGTTCCCTATAGGCTTCGAATAACTGGTCTGATTTCGTCTATCGAAGTATCAGTAAATTATGACTACTAAAATGATTCTATTCATCTTTGATAATTATGGAGGTGTTAGATCTACTAAGTGATATTCACACTTTCGGTCTTGAATTATGGTAGGAAGACATTTGACATTTAAATTTAAATTGTTTTAGCGGAGGTAGTCTTAGGCCTGGATGCTTTTATAATAAATTTAACTGCTACAAAATATACCTCAAAATAGGAACTTTCGTTATTGCCGGATTTAGAAGTCAATTCCTTTATATTATAGCTTTTGAAGGTAGATAAGGTACCAACGCACGGCTGATTGATGCTGAGCATCATCATCAACGTTATGGGTTTAGTTTTCACAATTTTCGTGTTATAAAATACAACATATTTCCCGAGAATCTCCCTTATTATGTACGCTGTATGTATGTTACGTATGAAATTGTAATAATTATTTACAAATAATATGAATTAAATTGATAATTAAAATTAAATAGGACCGTATCCTTTCAGATTCCTTGATTTCGTCACTTGTTTGTTTTTTTCAAATCATTTGTTATTCATTAATAAAAGATAACTATATCGGTATAGTGCTGGGTTGTGTTATTCTTAGCAGGTCGTCAACGCTTTTGTTTGATAACCTTTGCCCGAACACTTGATGCTGGACGCAACAAAGAAAAATTCCATTAAGTGTTACATAGATTTGCGACTTTACTAATACAACAATATTTCGACCAAAATTGTCGTAGTATCTTTCCAGTCCATTTGATGCTATCTAAGTGACTACCGTCACACGTCGTCCTAAGTATGCAGGAGACACACGGCGGAGCCCCGTATGGAAGGGGTGGCGCCGTGACTTTGTCGCAAAAATAGTCTTGGAAGGCGACGCTCGACTTCGGCGAGTGTACCATCTCGCAGAAGGAGGCGGCGGGGCGCGTTAGAGACGCACTAGCTCGCCGCCGTCGAGCAGGGGCCAGGGAGGCGGATCTCGCCCAATCCTGGCCCTTTAAGTGTTTCGGGTCCCTCTCACATATCGGTCTGGGGACCGGTGAGGTGGGCCTCAGAAGACGATGTGCAAGCTGCTCTGCACGCGTTTTGCGCAAGAGCATCCGGGTGATGGAAGGTCGGCTATCCTCGACCCACGCTGTCTCTGACCCAGCGGGGTATTCCATGGGATAGACCATCCTAACCGGCGCCATTTAAGTGGGCTTCGGATAGCCTGGTGGCTGGTGGTCGTGCCGACGACCGCCGGTTCGGCGTTCAGAGGGGGAGGGTGATGGGAAAGATGTACTCCGCACTAAACGCTTCACTTTCACTCCTTTGCCTTTTTATAAGTTCTGTCTCATGCGAGGCTTGGACGCTGGTTGTTGAGCGACAGATTTGAGTCGGTAGGATTACGACATCCCCACCCTTCATCCCCAGTGGGCGGGCATTGTAACTGTACTGAGACCTTAGAACTCAGATCTCAAGATGGGTGGCGGCATTTCCAATATAAATGTCTATGGACTCCGGTAAACACTTAACGCCAGGTGGGCCGTAAGCTCGTCTACCCGTCTAAGTAATAAAAAAAATTAATCTTTTTTTTCTCGTAACTCCCAAATTAAATTTAAAAATTTATTATTTAAAATTTGAATTTTTAAATCATATTCAAAAATTAAAATCATGGATATCAGACATTATGTTTCATAACGTTAAATATTATTATATTATAGCTCGGCAATATAATTATGTACGCGTAGGACATCTTCATATAATCTGTGTTAGAAGTTATAGGAGGTTTATGGAGGGTAGAAGAAATTATCACCATTTCAGTGTATTAAAAGTGTTCGCTGAAGAAGAGCTACAGATAGCTGTAAACTACCACATTTCACTGTTTAAAACTGCTATGTTCATATCATTTCCATTTCCTACACTAGCGCTATTTTGGTGTCTTTTTATTATTATTGCCCTTGTAGCCAGACGAGCATACGGCCCATCTGATGGTGAGTGGTTACCGTCGCCCATGGACTTTAGCAATGCCAGGGGCAGAGCCAAGCCGCCGCCTACCGTTAAGTACTCTCCACAAGCCTCGTTTGAAGAAGGATATGTCATAGCGCTCGGGAAACACCGTGGAGGGGAGCTCATTCCAAAGCCGGATGGTACGTGGCAAAAAAGATCTCTGGAAGCACACTGGATGAACCCAGTGGCTCTATGTAGTATGGATGAGCTTTACTCCGGTGGTGGGCGGTGCGATGGTAAAAACGAGATGTTGGTATCATCTCAAACAATTCCTCAGAGCACTCTTCATGGAACATTCTGTACAAAATAAAGAAGAAGCCAAAGTCCCTCCACAGACACAAAGGTTCCAAACGATCCATGAGAATGGGATTATCGACAATCCGAGCGGTCTTCCACAATAGCTCGCTGTTTATAGTTACAGTTATAGCATACACTTTTTCAACTTGTTCCCTACAAATATGGTGCTCCTTTTTTTTATTGCTTAGATGGCACCGGCCGACAAATGAAAATTTTTTGAAAGTTGTTTGTATTTGAGCCACAAATATCACCAATTTATACTATTTTAAACACAAAAACACCTACATATTTGTTCTATCACATCAGAATATAAAAAAAAAGGAAAAAGATTTTTTTTTCAAAATTTAACCAAAATATCAATAATCATACTACAAAATCATATATTTGAACATTTACAAAGAAAACATTGAGTCTAAACAATGCTGCAGGACTATTTAGAGTGACATCTTTTACGTTTCGCGACAAAATAACGTCTGGGTGTAGTTTTTTTTGTGAGTATCTTCAGTAATATCACGTGTCAGTGACCAGCAGTAATCAGCCATCATATTCACATTCCATTGACCTTGGTACCTTGTCTCCATAGTTTTTATGTCCTGATGAAACCTTTCTCCCTGTTCTTCACTGTAATCACCAAGATTATCAGGAAAAAAGTCCACATGTGAATCTAGAAAGTGGAGTTTTATGCTCATATTACACCCCAATTTTTGATACTTATCCAATAAGTTTGCAACCTTATTTTTATAGTCGGGATGTTTATTATTTCCTAGAAAATTGTTGACAGCATCTTTGAACGCCAGCCAAGCATCTGATTCAGTGTTATTCATTGTGACATCAAATTTTTCATCAGCCATCAAAGATCTGATTTGCGGTCCATCGAACACTCCTTCTTTAATTTTTGCATCAGATAATCTTGGAATTTTTTTACACAGGTATTCAAAACTAGCATTGTTTTTATCCAATGCTTTAACGAACTCTTTCATCATACCGAGTTTGATATGAAGCGGAGGTAGTAAAATCTTTTCAGGACTAATTAATTTTTTTCGTATAACGTTTTTTGTTCCTACTTTGAGATTTTTACGAGGATTCCATTATTTTTGAACGTAGTGCTTGTCTCGTGCTCTACTGTCCCACTCGCACAAGAAGCATGGAAATTTTGTATATAAGTAAAAAATAAAATAAAAAAATATATATATAAGTAAAACGTAAGATTTTTTTTTAAATAAACACACTAATTTCAGTAAAAAGTTTATAAACAAAGTAACTGTAGAGGTTTATTTGCAAGTAACCTGTTTCGAATGGGTGTGCCGTTGTTGCAACTAATATATTTCCTCACGAGAGGTCGCACGATTCGAGAAAAGAGCGCTAAAATCTAAAATTTAATTTATTTTAATCAAAAAATTTAAAATAGCCAATGTCTTAACTTTTTTTAAAACCTGATGTGATACGATAAAATGAGGTATAATTTCGAAATCAGCACTACCAAATTAGTGGAAAAAAATAATCAGAACTTGAACAAGGAAAATGATGTCGGCCAGTGTGGGTGGACGAGCTCACAGCCCACCTGGTGTTAAGTGGTTACTGGAGCCCATAGACATCTACAACATAAATGCGTCACCCACCTTGAGATATAAGTTCTAAGGTCTCAAGTATAGTTACAACGGCTGCCCCACCCTTCAAACCGAAACGCATTACTGCTTCATGGCAGAAACAAGCAGGGCGGTGGTACCTACCCGCGCGGACTCACAAGAGGTCCTGCCACCAGTGATTACGCAAATTATAATTTTTGCGGGTTTGATTTTTATTACACGATGTTATTCTTTCACCGTGGAAGTCAATCGTTAACATTTGTTAAGTACATATTTCATTAGAAAAATTGGTACGCGCCTGTGAGATTCGAACACCAGTGCATCGCTCAACACGAATGCACCGGACGTCTTATCCTTTAGGCCACGACGACTTCACCTCCCTCTTACCTCCTTACGCTTACTACCTCTAACGCTCCTTACTTCTTACCCTCCATAAAAAGGTAGGCAGTGGCCCCTGGCATTGCTGACGTCCATGAGCGACGGTAACCACTTACCATCAGGTGGGCCGTATGCTCGTCTGCCTGCTCGGGCAATAAAAAAAAGGTGATTAGAAGAAGACAAAAGATTTTTCTTTATTTCAACATTTATTAACTTTCGTCGAATACAATCTTCTTCCCTTGGAATGGTAGTATACCAGATTGCTTTTTTTTGGCTTCCCAAGATGGATGTAATTTTTCCTCTTTCTTTGCAACATCCTCATTTTTACCACCAAATGTTTTTTTATTATCATTATCTTTATAGTTGAAATTAGATGGTTTACTATTATCAAACCTTCCACTTGATTTGGTGCTAAAATCTTCCTCCCTATTTCTACTGAAATTATTTGTATTAAAGTTATTTCCTTCATAATTATTTCGTCTGGGTTTAATTTTTGGGACATGACCAAACATGGCCGCCCTTCTCAATTTTCTGTTCCCTTGTCTATGAATTTCTTTGAATTCATCCGGTTGTCTGGGTTCAGCCACAGACATGTAATTTTCACCAGTCGAAGTAATAAAGAATGGGTCAACTATTTTATTTTCAACTAACTGAGTTACATCGGTATCCTTTTTGAACTTTCTTTGTGACAGCTTTTCATTCAAATTCTTATTTTTGTTTTCTTTTTGTTTCTTTACTGGTTTTTGTTTTGTTTCTTTCTTTTTAGGCAAAGGTAAATCTGATATATTATTATAGTCTTTTATTTTATGCGTAGGCAGTTCTTTACTTTCTAGTGATTTAATGTTAATTTGCTCACTATCATCCACTTCATTTTCAAGTTCGCTTGCAGCATTATCATGTTTACTTTCAGATTCAATTTCACTTTCCTCTTCTATATCGGAGGGTTTATTGCTACCGTTTATAATATCATGCTCATTAGATAAATCAGAGTTACCATTTTCAGTTACTATATGTTCATTGCTAGTGTTAATTTCTTCAATATCCCAGTCGCCTGAATTACTAGTCTTTCTGTTTTTAAGTTCTTTCTTATGTTTCTTCTTTTCTTTTTCTTCCTTTTTCAATTTTAATCGTTCTTGTCTTGACATGAATAGATCCCTTATTGGTATGTTAGCAAATCTACGTCTTATAATTTTGTATTTTTCTTGCATAGATTTGTGGAGGAGAAGTCTAGAGCAGACCCGTTCTTGGTCTACCGTTGGCTTGTTCAAATAGTTTTTCAGTTCTCCGGTGTGTGTTATGGCAAATTTAGCCACATCTCTAGGCTTGATTTTCTGTAAATGAAGGAAAAAACATATGAAATACTGCCAGGATATTAAACAATTTAATCCTACAGTTAATTTGGTAATCTATTGGTTACTGTATCTGAGTGAGCTTTTTGTGACAACAGGCATAAGTCATGGTTTTTGATGCCTATACAAGTACAAGAATGTGTATAAAATAACAACATAGTTCACTGGTTAAAATAAGGATTTATGTGGACTGGATGTGTAAATATGTCGTAATGAGTCCTTTCTTTCTTCAATAATAAGTTCCACATACTTAGGACTCCTAGGGGTACTTTGGAGTTAACTTACAGCCATTAGAATATAATGTATGTTTGAACATATTTTAAAATATGAAAGGTGTTTTTCTCTTCTTTTACTAGTTGCTATTGGTGACCTATTTTGACGATAATATAGCATAGAAAGCTTGTGAAGTATAGAAAAAAACTATTAAATTATATCGAGGAGTGATAGGCTATTAGGGTTAAGCACCATTTTTGCAAATTTACAGGATAGCCATTTAAAACTTTAAAAAAATAATATGAATAAAAAAACTTTTTCATCTATTTGTATGAGGTTAACTTTATTTAATTAATTAAAAACATCGAAATTTTGATACTTTAACTTGACAAATAAAATTACATAGATAAATGTTGCATATTAAGCAAAAATGTCGCTTAAGCCAAATAGCCTAACACCCCTCAATATTATTATTATATCTAAGACTTGCAAAAACCCAACGCAAATAGTTATAGTAACTGCATCAAATATACCAGTCAAGAAAGTTGCAAATTACCTTCCCATGGACAAGGATTGAATAGACACAGCAATGTAAATGTAATGGTGCCCATTTAAGAAATTTAAGCTTGCAATATACAAACAGACTGTTCATCATCACAGAGAAGAGATTAATTAGTAGAGTTAACTGATAGGATATAATATTATTTTTAACTGACATAAATAAAATTTTGTCAGTTTACACTGTTTTATTACTGTAATGCACATGAGCTATAGGGCAGGGTAGATTGGCAGGTCACACATGAACACTATAACTATCAGCGCCATAGCCACTGTCAACTAAAGAGGGCTCATTGTAGTGTACTGAGGACAAGTGGGTGGAGAAACTGGTGGTAGGACCTCTTTTGAGACCGCACGGGTGGGTACCAACACGCTGCCTATTTCTGCCGTGAAGCAGTAATGCGTTTCGGTTTGAAGGGTGGGGCAGCCGTTGTAACTATACTTGAGACCTTAGAACTTATATCTCAAGGTGGGTGGCGCATTTACGTTGTCGTTGTCTATGGGCTCCAGTAACCACTTAACACCAGGTGGGCTGTGAGCTCGTCCACCCACCTAAGCAATTAAAAAAAAAGAGTAGTGTCATGTAGTAAGTTTAAAATCTGTGTTGGTGGTGGGTTGTGCGATGGCAGAATGAAGATATCAGGGCCACCTCAAATTAATGATTAACTTTAAATTTTTTACCTTTATTTCTAAAACTTCTTTTACAGCAAGCTCTGCTTTCCTTGTAAGTTTTTGCTTAAGTTTCTCTGAAGTTTTCTTTTCAGTTAATGTTTTAGCTTTTCTAGTCAATTTGTGTATAGTATGAGTCTTGGCTTGATTTAAACTTTTCTTCATAAGAATCAGCTGTAAGTTAATATTTGAAATTTGTTTCTATTTATTAGGGAACTGTAAAATAAGACTCCGACCTCATGTCTCGTGTAGCTATTTGTCAGTCTTTATAAATAAATATAGGAATTGAATTATAACTAATTAATAATTTACAAGTTCTAGGAACTATTGCAGTGTGTTGGTAAGCAAAATATTTTAAGTCTTAATGTTTAAATCACTATCGCATATTTAATTTACTTCTTTACCTCATTATTGAATGCTTGTTTAACAGCGCCGACTTCCATTTTTCAAAAATTAAATAAATTAAATGTTTACGTTTAAAGTGAGGTTATGTGCCCCATGGATAATCCAATTATTTTTTCTTGATTTTTCAGTGGACAGGCAAACGGAATGTATGCCATACGTCGTCTTTTGTAAGTAAACTGTAATTTATTCTTCTATTTTTCTTTGGGTCTTTTGCCGTCATTGAGACCTAATACATTCTATGATAAAAAATTTAACGTAACTCATAACAACGTAAGCTCGTTCTAAGCAATAAATAAAAATAAAGATGACAGGATTGTATCGAGTCTTCGAAACTTATATTCTTTTACAGAAATCCAAGTTAGTAAGCCACCCTAATTACAACAGTAAAAGAAATACGAAATTAGAATAAGAAAAAAATACCAATGCAAGATTGAATTTTTATACACTATTTTGTTACAGTAAAAAGTAATCGACACAGCTTGGAAAACCACGAATGTAGCGAAAACTTTGCATAATCATTTGCAAATGTCGTCCTAAACTTGCGGGTTTGCGTATTCGTGCGCATGTGAGTGACCGGTGTTAGAAATGGGTTGATAGATTTTATAGATAAAACAATGAATTAATGTTGTCTGTGATCATGGCTGTCATAGTTGACATTTATTGAAAGCTGTCAGCAAAAGTCAGACAAAAATAGCTTATAATCTATAGACAAGCGTTCTTTTTCTTCGGATCTATCAGTCCGAAATGTACGTAATGCAATTGTTATTATTTTTTAAATTCGAAAATATCAAATGAATCCGCTGCCTTGAAATAGAATAGTGAAAACAAAAAGCGCTGTTATAAAAGTAGTATGCATTGTGAGAAGTTATTTTGAAATTTACATTCGGTGTTTTGTTATTTCAGCATGGCCCCTCGTTTTGAAATCGCAGTAGGCCTGCGAAAAGGCCACAAAACAACTAAAATATCCGCTGGCCGCAAGGGTATCACAGACAAAGCCATCAGAATTAGGCCAGCTAGACTAAAGGGTGTACGTATACAAATCATTTTAAATAACATTATTGTTGTTGTAAATAGGTTATAATTTTCGCTTCGTTAATTTTTTATATTTATACGAGAAAAGGAGCAATTATAAACCATTTTTTTATATTTAAATTCATTTAAGAACATTCATTTTCTGTAAAATTCATAATTGCTTTTGCAGTTGGATTTTATCATGTCTTTATATATTTCAGCTTCAAACGAAACACTCCAAGTTTGTCCGTGATTTAGTACGCGAAGTTGTCGGACACGCTCAATATGAGAAGAGGGCTATGGAGTTACTTAAGGTTTGTTATATTCATAAACATACGCATTAAATTTGACAAACTAGAATATTTATTAACCAAGTACCGTTTTTTATTTTTATTATTATTGCTTATATGGGTGGACGAGCTCACAGCCCGCCTGGTGTTAACTGATTAAGCCCATAAACATCTGCAATGTAAAGGCATCACCCACCTTGAGATATAAGTTCTAAGGTCTCAAGTATAGTTACAACGGCTGCCCCACCCTTCAAACTGAAACGCATTACTGCTCCACGGCATAAATAGGCAGGTCGATGGTACCTACCTGTGCGGACTCATAAGAGGTCCTACCGCCAGTAAAGATTACCTTACTTTACAAATTAGAATAATTTTTAAAGTAAGAGCATAAAAACACTCCATTTAATGTATTACTAATTGTATATAAGCAAATGAGTGCTAGGCCCGATTCACATTAGGTTTTGTGTATATGATTCCTATATACTTAACAGGGCAACTTATGAGATGCCACAAGTAAATACATCTGGTATGAAAGAAAGAAAGAAAGAAATCATTTATTCGCCAAGCATAGTGAAAATGAGTTATTACATAAATTAAAAGCAGCGTGTATGCTTTGTCATTATTTGACATGCGAATTTTAGTGCAGTGCATAGTTATAATATTATATAATTTACCATTCATTCATCCATAATTCAACTAATAATTAAAAATCCATTTATTTTCATTTCATTTTATGAATACATGCCTTGGAAAATAGATGTGTGACATGGAAGTTTTATTAGAGACTCGTACTTAGGTTGTAACATATTAGTGGTCGCTGTGATATAATATAACTAGTCAGGTCATAAGTATTGTCACACAGTAAAAACTTTTCTTTTAGAATGCTGGCCACAGAAAAGTTTATTGAATTCGAATTTCGGATTGTTCATGAAAATAAAAATGTATACTTAGAATTTTACTCATTTTTAAATATGGAGTGGACGCTTAAAGAAGACCGTGTTGCAGTTATTGCGTTGCATCATTGCGGTTACGCGCCAATTCAAGTTTTTAACATACTGAAAAATTTGAATATAACCCAAAGATTCGTTTATCGTACCATCAAACGATACAATGAAGACTCTAGTGTAGATGACAGGTCAATAAGTGGTCGCCCTCGGTCTGTTAGGACTCCAGCAGTGATAAAAGCTGTGAA
This sequence comes from Bombyx mori, assembly GCF_030269925.1. NCBI lineage: Eukaryota > Metazoa > Arthropoda > Insecta > Lepidoptera > Bombycidae > Bombyx > Bombyx mori. The sequence goes on along the minus strand of NC_085127.1, from coordinate 12,649,928 downwards.
GGCGCGAATTAAAAGAAATCCCAAACATAAGCAGAAACTGTTGGCCCTTCAGATGGGGTTAAGCAGAACCACGGTGAAAAGGGTGTTAAATGAAGACTTAGGGCTTCGGGCATATCGAAGAAAAACAGGACATCGTTTGAATGCTCGTCTAATGGACCTGAGACTGAAGAGCTGCCGCGCTTTGTTGAAGCGGTACGCGGGAAAAATATATCGGGAAATTCTTTTTTCGGATGAAAAATTTTTTACCGTAGAAGAGAGCTACAACAAACAAAATGATAAGGTGTACGCACAGAGTAGTGAAGAAGCGAGCAACCATATTCCGCGTGTCCAACGAGGTCATTTTCCATCCTCGCTCACATGGTATGGTTGGGAGTTTCTTATTGGGGCTTAACAGAGGTACATTTTTATGAGAAAGGTGTAAAAACGAATGCAGTTGTGTATCAAAATACAGTCCTGACGAACCTTGTGGAACCTGTTTCTCATACCATGTTCAATAACAGGCACTGGGTATTCCAACAAGATTCGGCGCCAGCTCATAGAGCGAAGAGCACACAAGACTGGCTGGCGGCGCGAGAAATCGACTTCATCCGGCACGAAGACTGGCCCTCCTCCAGTCCAGATTTGAATCCGTTAGATTACAAGATATGGCAACACTTGGAGGAAAAGGCGTGCTCAAAGCCTCATCCCAATTTGGAGTCACTCAAGACATCCTTGATTAAGGCAGCCGCCGATATTGACATGGACCTCGTTCGTGCTGCGATAGACGACTGGCCGCGCAGATTGAAGGCCTGTATTCAAAATCACGGAGGTCATTTTGAATAAACTTTAGTGTCATAAGAATCTATGTTTTGTTAAGTTCATTTTGGTATATGAATGGTTACATAATGAATAAACTTGTTTCAATTATTTTACATTAAACATGTGACAGAATTTATGACTTGACTAGGTATAGAGTTTGGAAAATACTTCAGTTAGCACTAATTACATTTTTATGACTGCTGTTGGATGTTCAACAGTAACTTTGGTTAAGACCAACAAAAATTTGAATTTTGACCATATATAAAAATGAATTGTTAAAATTGAATATATAAAAATGAATTGTTAAAACTTGAGAACGGCTGGACCGATTTGGCTAATTTTGGTCTTAAATTATTTGTGGAAGTCCAGAGAAGGTTTAAAAGGTAGATAAATATGAAACTATTCAGAATTAAATAAAAATAACAATTTTGTTTATGCAAATAACAAAGAAAAAAAAACAAAATTGTTATTTTTATTTAATTCTGAATATTTTCATATTTATCTACCTTTTAAACCTTCTCTGGACTTCCACAAATAATTTAAGACCAAAATTAGACCAAATCGGTCCAGCCGTTCTCGAGTTTTAGAGAGACTAACGAACAGCAATTCATTTTCATATATATTCTCTATAAGCGCGGGAAAATAGGGGTACAAAGTTTTTGCTTCACATATTAATATTATATGTTTTGTGCTCCAGGTGTCAAAAGACAAGCGTGCTCTGAAGTTCTTGAAGCGACGATTGGGCACACACATCCGCGCCAAGAGGAAGCGTGAAGAACTTAGCAACGTGCTCGCTCAGATGAGGAAGGCAGCCGCCCAGGCTCATCACCATCACCATTAAGTGATAAATAAACTAATTTACGTTTTATTTGATTTTTATTTCTCCTCTCTATCGTTTGAATAAATAGCATTAATGTATTTTTAACATTGTATGATGCTTAATTGAATTTAATTAATTTTTTTTTTTTTTTATTGCCCTTGTAGGCAGACGAGCATACGGCCCACCTGATGGTGAGTGGTTACCGTCGCCCATGGACTTCAGCAATGCCAGGGGCAGAGCCAAGCCGCTGCCTACTTGCATGGTACATTGTGTAAGAGTGGACAGCAGACACAATCATGAAGAAATTCATATTAAAGTTTCACTCATAGAGAGTTCGAGCTCATGCTTTAGAATATGATGCTTTAGGATAGGATATGATGTCTGGTCTCCGGTAAAGATTACACCAAGTAGAATGTAAGCTTGTGACTGGTATATTATTATGCAAAAAAAAGGGTATAGTAATCGGCAAACTTCTTGAGCAAATGACCTTGACTGCGCAGAACCGAATTTTAGATCACTTTGGTGGTGAGGGTGAGGCGCGACGGCAGGGGAAATCGTATCGAGCGCGTTATTGGTAGATCAGTCGAACCTTGCGTCCCGCACCGCGCCCTCATTCCGCTTGCTCCCAAAAGTACGCTTGCGTACAGTGGAAAGTCTATCGTTATTAATCGTTAAGTTATTTGTTATAATTGCTTGTGGACTTTGTTGCCATTGCTATTTGTTGAGTGTTTGTTGATTTTTTTTTTTTTTTTTTTTTTTTTTTTCCTGCCTAAGCTGATAGCCCTAGCGGCTATGTCAGCGTAACCCTAACTTTAGTAGGTGAGCTCACGGGGCTCAAACCTGACGATGTTGCTAACACGAACCCTAGCAAGAGCCGTGCTTCGCCGAATCTACCACCGGATCGGAAACGCGACCCACTGAGAAGATCCGGCGAGAAACTCAGTGGGCTGTGTCTGAGAGTTAATTTACTCGTCGAGCCCTTCGTCGCAAGCGACGGGTTCGACGAGAACGGTGACCGGTGCTTGAAGTACCTAAAAGCACCGTTAGTGGATCAGGAGGATCCGAGATGACGTGTTTTGGGCGACGTCGACTGCTTTCCATTCTGTCCGCAGGATCGGGAATGTAGTTACCGGCGGCCACGATGAGAGGGTTCTCGTGTCGTGCCGCTTTATCGAAGTGGCGCATGGACGCCGACTGAAGATACTTACTGATGGACTCTAAGTCCAGGTCGTCATGGAGGTCGACGTTCCTGACGAACCACGGGGCTCCGACGGCTATCCTGCAAAAACGGGATTGAATAATTTGAAATGTTTTTAGGTGTATGCGGGCCGCGTGAGCGAACACTACACTTGCATAGGTCATGACGGGGCGTATGCAAGTTTTGTAGAGTGTCACCTTATTTCTAAGGGACATTTTACTTCGCCTACATATCATCGGGTAGAGACGTCCTAGAATGAAGGCGGCACGGTCGCGTACCGTCTTAATGTGGGGGCGGAATGTCATCCTACTGTCGAGGGTGACGCCTAAGTATTTGACCTTCGGGGCCCACGGTATGGGCTGGTCGAACATCGTGATTGGGCGAACGGCGGGGGCGGGGGTGTTGACGCGCCTAGTCGGGAGAGGGATGCTCAGCGTGGTGTTCGGAGGGCGACCCCTTTTGAAGAGCACCGCTGTGCTTTTCGTGGGGTTGATGTCGATGCGCCACTTCCGGAACCACTGTCCCATGGTGGTAGCTGCGGTCTGAAGTCGTCGATGAAGCAACGCCTTCTTCCTACACGAGTAGTAGATGGCGGTGTCATCGGCGAAGAGCGCCAGATGGGTCTCCGGAGACCGGGGTATATCATTGATATACAAACTGAATAGTAACGGGGAGAGGGCGGAGCCTTGCGGGACTCCGGCTGTGACGTGACGGGGCCGGGAACGCGTTCCCTCGACTCGATATCGGAACGAACGGTTCGACAAGTAGTCTCGTATGATGAGCACGAGTCTGTCTGGCACTCCCATGTTATACAGTTTGTATATCAAACCGTTGTGCCAGACTTTGTCGAACGCCTTCGCTATATCGAAGAAGAGGGCTCCTGTCGGAATGGGTTTGATTTTTTATAAAACATACACTATGCCGTGACAAACTGGTGTAGTACTTAAAAGAAAGGGTAGAAAATTTGTGTACGACGTATATTGCTTCATTATAAAACACGGGAAGAATGATATGGAAAAATTAAAACAGACTTCGGAAGCAACAAAAACATCAGTGAGTACTGTTAGGTGCATTATTAACGAAGCTAAAGGCTCTGGCTTGCTCGCCGTGTTGCGGACTCCGGGTAAGAAAAGATCAGGGAAGAAGAAAGTTACCGGAATGGATAGTTTCGTTCAATCTGTAATAAAAAGATGTAATCATAATAACTACATAACAAGCAGCGAAACTCCGTACCGTAGAAAGGCTTCGAAACATTTAAAGAAGATATAAATTTTAATGGCTCGGAATGAAGCTTACGACGAATTATGAAAGAGCTAGGCTTCAGATGGAAAAAAAGAACAGAAAATAATCGGAAGCTGGTAAATGAAAAAAGTAACATTCGATTACTACGAATCGAATATCTTCAAAAAATAATTAATTATAGACAAAAAAGAAGACCGAATCGACCGAGTTGTAAACCACGCCGATGAGCCCTATGTCGACTCATCACGATGATAGCGACTCGGGTGATGAAAACAGTGATGATGATGATGGTCAAGATTATGATAACGAAAAAAAAAAATACAAATACCAGCTTCGCTTCAACTGAACCAAGACCTGGCAACAGCTCTAGTTTTGACTTAATAGAAGGAATATCTATTTTACCCCAAGATTAAATTATTACAATTATTAACCTATATGTTTTGTTGATGTTCTAATAAATATATAAATAAATACATATGTTGATTTTAATAATTTTAATAGCATTATGACGCAGAGTAAGTAATGTTTTTGCACGTGAGTGTACCATGCGCAAACTTACCCCCACTACGTCAACAAATGCTCAAGAAGTTTGCCGATTATTATAACCACGTTTATGTCGGATCATTAGTGATTCCAAATCGCTGGCATGTTACTAATAACTTCATGATAAAACGACTGAATCTGCATTACTAGTTTTACCCTTTGGAAACCGTCGCTCTAGTGGTAAAAAAATTTACTTAATTTCGAATGTAATGTGCGGAATTTTATATAATAGGGATATCGAGGCATGTAGAATGCGACTACAAAATAGTTTTTTCCAAAAATTGCAATATTTAATATTTCGCCTAATACGAGACGTTTATCTTTTTAATTGAAGGTGCGTTTTATTTGGTATTAGCATCAACAGTTCGATGTTTTTAATTACCTAGCTTACTTACTCCATTCAAATAGCTGAAAAAGTTTTTTTTTACTATTTGAGGCCTATAAAATCAAAGGCAGCTAAATCCAAGTCTGTCAAATATTCAGGTAAACTACAAAAGTCGGCCCTAAACACGTCATTACGGATCCTCCCGATCCATTGAAGTACTGTTCTTGCTAGGGCCAGTGTTAGCAACACTCCCGGTTTGAGAAGCTGAAATAACTGTTCGAATAGCTACGATATTCTTTATTTTAAAGCAGATTTATAAAGAATGAGAATATTACTAATAATCTGAATTTTAAATGATAAAACTTCGTTTATTAGCACTTAGTACTGAGTAAAAATAAAATGTTTGAACTGAATTTGTTAGAGATTTAGCTGCATTTGTTCTAACATGAAAACACTAAAGCGTGTCCAACTAACTAAACAAGATAGCGTCATTGTTAATCCATTTTACGACATTATGGCGTTTAGCTGCCTTTGATTTTATAGGCCTCATTTATACTAATATGAAATAACTATTTTATTTATATACCAATATATGTACATACTTACATACACATAACAAATCAACAGTATGGAAATGATAATGATACAATCAAACAACACTAAGCAAATAATTAATGTTCCTTTAACATTCTTTGAAAGCAGTTTAAAGTTGGCGCACTTCTCACTGCATCCGACAGAGCATTCCACAATCGAACCGCCTGGATGGTGAATGAATTATTAAAGAACCATTTAGTAAAATTAAATTCAAACCTACATAAAAATTGTAATTGCGCACTTATGTTAAGGCAATTTACGAGCGCGCACAGGTGTGGCAACACCATTTTGCGTATTTCGTGAAACGTTCGGGCATTTTAGTTTAAATGAAAAGGCAACCGTTATTAATTAAATCTATACATATAAATAAAACTGGAATGGCTGTTTGTAATATTGAAATAGCCTCTTTTTACTACATGCATATGAATATATATACGGTACATACCTACACCAAAATAACATTTTTTACAATTTTTGTCTGTCTGCCTGTTTGTTCCGGCTAGTCTCTGGAACGGCTTGACCGATTTTGAGGGGACTTTCACTGACAGCTGATGATGGAGTAACTTAGGCTACTTTTTTAGACTAGCTTCGACGGTAATAACCGCGGGTAACATCGCGGGACTCAACTATCAATAATAAAATTTTATGTTTCCGAAGCGAAGCGAGGGCGGGTCGCTAGTACTATAATATAATTAAGTCTTCGCTCTCGTGTCTCAAAGAAAAGCGTCGGCCTTTTTTTTATTTTTTTTTATTGCTTATATGGATGGACGAGCTCACGATGTTTTTGAGCGAAGAAATGGTATATGATAGAAGAGTATGGAAGGAGAAAACATGTTGCGCCGACCCCAGGTGACTGGGAGAAGGGCAGGATAATGATGATGGATGGACGAGCTCACAGCCCACCTGGTGTTAAGTAGTTACTGGAGCCCATAGTCATCTACAACGTAAATGCGCCACCCACCTTGAGATATAAGTTCTAAGGTCTCAAATATAGTTACAACGGCTGCACCGCCCTACAAACCGAACCGCATTACTGCTTCACGGCAGAAATAGGCAGGGTCTTAGTACGTGCCCGTGCGGACTCACAAGAGGTCCTACCATCAGTAATTACGCAAATTATAATTTTGCGGGTTTGATTTTTATTATACGATGTTATTCTTTCACCGGGGAAGTCAATCTATATCAATGGTCTATGCCAGTGGTCGTTACACGTGAGGTATCACTGCGGACCACATATAATTGGACTATTTAGTTGACCACCAGTCAATTGACATATTTAATATCAAGTGTCAAAAGGCGATTGTCCATAGATAAATCAATTATAATTATTATTTATGCAACGTGGGTAGCTTATTAATTAGGAATAGGCGTGAAAATATATCTGTAATGAAAAAGATGGTAAATATATTAATAAGTATTTTTTATTTCTACTAAAATTGTTTACTCTGCCGCGGCCGCAGAAATATCGTCCAGGGGCCACATCGGCCCGCGGACCGCAGTTTGGTGACCACGGGTCTATGCCATTAACGGTCGTGCATACCCGATCTTGAACCTGCGATCACCAATGACCAGACAGCAATGAGCGCAGATTTATTAATGATTTCCATACATATCTGAAATAATAATGAAATAATTATAATAAATATCCTATCTTTTTACGTTTATGTCCACTACTTTTTGACCCTAATATGTAATTCAAATTGTTTATTGTGTCTGTTCAAGGGAGGTGGTCACGGTGTTGATGATTTATGCTATAGCGCTTTTAAAGTCACGATCCAAAAATTTTATTCTATTGTTGTTTTTGTTTTTGTACTGTTTATGTTGACTTAGCTTCCTCGACCGTTCATATTTGAACTCACTAACATGAAGCATTAATATTTTAATTAGGTTAGTATTCATATTTCCCAAAAAAAAAGTCCACTCTCACCCCGTTGCTATAAACAAAAATGTAAAATTCAAGCGAACATATTATTGCGGTGTTCATATCATGTTTCAAATGTATTATTGTCAGAGCGCTGTATTGCTTCCGTTATGTTATCGCCTTCAGTTCAACTGCAGTGGACTTGTAGGGTGTCTCTGATTCTGATATAAGTAAGTTTCTTTTACCTCACATTTTCCGGACCTATAAATCTAAGCCCACTATGAAGTAATTAGTAGGTCAATTTATTAATCGGTGCTTAGATTATTTTACTCTCAATGAAGGCTACATTTTAGAAACAAAGAAATAAATAATAATTAAATCTTATTTAAAAAAAATGCAGGGTGCTTTTCAGGATATTATCAAAATAACCCATCTACTCATATCGGTTCATAAAATATTTATAACTACTGATACCATGCACCCCACGCTTTTTTTTTTCCAATAAAATCATTTTTCTTACACTATTTTTAATTCAAATGTATTAAAATTTATTTTCTATATTTTAGTTGGATTTTTTATAAAAGCGTATTTGGTTTTTTTTTTTAAACTATTATAATTTTTTTTCATGTTTTGTTGAATTTAAGTTTTTTTTATTTTTGTTTTAATATTGATTTTTCATCGGTCCTTAATAAACATACCAAATTTCGAGTTAATCCGACGTTTTGAAGGGGGTCAAAATCATGTTCAAAGATTCCGTAACATACATACGTCTGAAGCTAATAAAATCGTATTAAAAAAGGCAAGTCGGCGTTTTCTGTCTGAAGTATACAGGTACTTAATTATTGAAATTTATTTACATGTACGGAGTGAAAGGCAATGGGAATATCTTTTACTGAATTGATATCGTTGCTCGGTAGACCAATGATCCAAATTTTGTTATCAAAGATCTTCTATTATACGATAACTGTAACATAAATTAAAAGGATATTATTTTGCATTCACATTAGAATTTAGAAACCTTTCTTTATAGCCATTACAACGACCATTGTTTCTCTTTTAAGCAAATCTGTCAAAATAATTCAAACAATGTTCGAAAATCATATTGAACCTACACACGTGGCGACTTGTAATGAAGCGTTTCTCACGTGTGACGCGATTTATCGGTTGTCGTCGTACGGGAATAGGACTAAATTGCAAATGCCACTGAATGCACGGTTTACTGCAGCGATTCAGACGTTTAGCAAATATTCTCTTGTCGTTTCTTGCTTGATTCAATCTCGATGTTAAATTACAAGGGACCTGAAATTGGAAATAGCATCGTATTTACTAGAGGACTAGGAATTGGAACATTCTTTTACTTACTAACGTGAATAAACTGATTTACGTTATATAGAGAAATGCATTGTTGGAAAATTAGGAAGATTCCGGTTTCTGTTTTTTTGCCTATCTATGCTAGTAACGTTCAGGAGTTCTCCTAGATTCACCGGACGTGCTCACGGGGTTCAGCCTGACGCCTTTTTTATATTGACCTTGTAGGCAGGCGAGCGTACGGTCCACCTGATGGTGAGTGGTTACTGGAGCCCATAGACATCTACAACGTAAATGCGCCACCCACCTTGAGATATAAGTTCTAAGGTCTCAAGTACAGTTACAACGGCTGCCCCACCCTTCAAACCGAAACGCATTACTGCTTCAAGGCAGAAATAGGCAGGGTGGTAGTACCTACCCGTGCGGATTCACAAGAGGTCCTACCATCAGTTCAGCAATACCAGGAGCAGAGCCAAGCAGCTGTCTACCATTGAACCGCTTTTGCTAACACTAGTCCTAGCAAGGGCAGTGGCTTTGCTGAATCTACCACCGGCTCGGAATCACGAAACACTGACTAGATCCGACGAGAAACTCAGTGGGTTGTGTCTGCGAGTTAATTTTCACGATGAACTGTTCAACGAATTCGACGAGGACTGTGACTGGCGCTTGGAATGCTTAAAAGCACCGATAGTGTATCGGGAAAAGCCGATGAATTATGTCGACATGGCGTGTCCCCTTAAAAACAGAGTTGCACCATATCAAATCACAGGCGGAACATATCACATGCGTCCTTGTGATGACCATTTCGTTCAGAATTAGGGTGAATTAGGAAGCATTTCCGTTATTCTGGTTGCTCTCGTATTAAACATGGACATGTATAACCATGTTCCTTCTTGGAAACCCTGAAGTGATGAAAAGGTTTCCAAACTGTCATTAGTGGTATCGCTTCTTGTTAGCCCGCACGGGTAAGTACTTCTGCCTACATAATACTACATATGCCGTGAAGCAGTAATGCCTCTCGGTTTCAATGGCGGGGCAGCCGTTGTACTGAAAAACTGATACTTGGAGCTCATCCCGATGGGTGGGCCGTTTTTGTTAAGGTTAGAGGGCTTTGGTAACCACTAAGACCAGCCGGGCGTGCATCAAAGAGGAATAAATAAAAAAAGCAGTAAGGGAGCTAGCAGTTACATGAGATAAGGTAGGGTTTTCTCTTTTGCCTTCCATGATGTGATTTCGAACGTTGATAGCCTGATGTTCACTATAGGTACTATACGCGCTGATCAGTAGGATTTGTTAATTTACATTGGTACTTATAGTTCCATAGTCATATGTCCTTCAAACTAGGACACAGCGTGTCAGAAAGAGGCAAATACGGTAAAATACAATCCTAGAAAATAATCGATCTGTGTGCTTAGTGCGAGTTTTTTAACTTTTATTATTATTTATTGCTTAGACATGTGGACGAGCTCACAGCCCACCTGGTGTTAAGTGGTTACTGGAGCCCATAGAAATCTACAGCGTAAATTCGCCACACACCTTGAGATATAAGTTCTAAGGTCAATATTATAATAAGTATAGTCACAACGGCTGCCCCACCCTTCAAACCGAAACGCATTACTGCTTCACGGCAGAAAGAAGCAGGGTGGTGGTACCTACCCGTGCGGACGTTCTCGATTACGTAAAAGTTAGCCCATATTTGTATGAAATGGGATCGTTTGCCTTCCTTTGCCGTTAGGGGCGCTATTCCAACTGCATACAAAATTGGGTTAACTTTTACGCTATCGAGAACGTTAAAAAACTCGCACTAAGCACACTGTATTCGTATCGTGCATGAATCGTGAGAGTACTTATCGAGTGCAGATTCAGCTTTCCATTCATATCTCTCAAACGTATTTAATTAATAACTTTAGAATTATTATTAATTAATGCAATAACACACGACAAACGGCTGACCTCTAACCGCTGCGTTAATTCCGCCATCTCTCAGGCCAAACAATATGATGTACCTACAGCATAAATCGCTTTGTTGTCATACAATTAAAGGCTATGTACATGGATGTAATACATTTAATAGAATTATTTAAGTAAGCTGGCCGAGAACAATATTCTTATCACTAATTTTGCAATGTCATTAGTGTATAAGCAAACTGGTTTGGATTACCTCAAGCTAAGTAGCTGGATGTTGCTGTTTTGAGATTTTAAGCCTCAGGTCCTTCCTATTTCAAAGCGTAGGTAACATATTATTTCTGCACAACTGAAATAGGTCTGGCGGCGTTATAAGCAATACCGTCTTTACCATAAGGGCACACGGGGCCCGTGTCCAGGGCCCCCATTCTCAGGGGGCCCCTAAGGACCGACAATTTCTCTACGGCCACATTACATTTTTTTCACAAATCAGTAATCTTATCAGAAGGTATTTATAAGCCATATACTACGCCATTATATAGATGACTGTGCCTATTCCTACTGTATTAATTAATAATATTTCCGAACGCATCCTACCTAATTTACTAAGTACCTACACTATCTAGCGATCACGATAACGGTTTCCGCTATCGTGATCGTAACCAAAAAACCAGCAGCATTCTGGGGTTCGTACGAGTACTAATAATACCCTGATGGTTATAGGTACTAAACCCGAATGTGCTGTTTTGAGACACTGGGTTCATATACATACCCATATACCAGGTGCCTCAAAGCAGCGCAGATTTATGAATTAAATGTTTAAATGTTTTAATTGCTAATTTTAATTTTAATTTTAATTTTACTAACATAGTTCTAAGTATTATTCTACTTACAACATATGGACTTAAGAGGGTCTGAATTAAATGAATTTTATTTTATTTTTTAATTTTTTTATTAATGACATATTATATCATAGGTACTGTATTTGATTACCGATTATCCGTTTGAAGGATGGAGCAGCCGTTGTACTGTTAAAACTGAGGCCTTACAACTCATGTCTCGAGGTGGGTGGCGGCATTTATTTTGTATATGTCTATGGGCTGCGGTTACCATTTAACACAAGGTGGACCGTGAGCTCGTCGACCCATCAAGACTATGAAAAAGTATTTTAGTGGTCAGCGTTTTCACGGGTCTTTTGTTCTGTAAACGCACGCTTTGCGAGATCGTTTGCTTCAAACGCTGTTTTTATGTTTCGGATAAATATATTGTTACGCCGGTAAGAGTAACGCCATCTATCGTCGAATAGTCGAACGAAAATCGAAGGATCTAGTAACACCAAGAACGCTCGAGAAGTACAACGCATCTATTGTCAGATAGCAGAAGCACAATACTAGAGATGAGTGGAATGTTCTCGATAATTCTAGGGATGTGGTATCGACTATAAAAGCGTTGCAGGGATGGAACGCAGTCAGTCAGTAATCTGGATAACTCGAAGCGAAACAGCGAACGGATTACATGAAGCGAAGCGGGAGAAGCGAATTGAGAATTTAAAAGTGTTTGTGAAGTGTTCTAAATGTTGAATAATAATTTTTGGTTGTACTTTGGTGGATTTTTTTATTTACCCGCATCCCAGCGCGCAAAGATATTATTATATATATTAGGTCGATGTTGTTATGTTATTGAGCATTGTAACAACACGAGACATGCTCGTAATAATTTAGTAGCCCTTCACCACGGCTTCGGGTTCTCGATTCGAAATGCGTAGATGTTTTTTGTTTTAGATGAACTTGTTCAAAGCTGTTATGAATCGGGTCGATGTAGCCTGAAACATTATTTGGGGCATCATCTCCTTTATAAAGGATTGACGTCGCAGCGAATATGAAACACGTCTTTACTATTCAACTACTTATTTATTATACTCTCTTTAATCTTACACCACAATTACACCACACGCCCCACACAAATAGAAAAAAAAATTAGGTACAAAAAAAGTATCAGCGGCTCGGGCGCTACGTATTTCACTGGTTTTAGAGTTACATTGTCCAAAAAATATTTAATTGTCTTTTGAATTGCACACTGCACTTGTTGTTTATAATTTACTTTCCTTATATGGAGCATTGCGAATGCGCTGGCAGGGGTTACCATATAAAGGACTGACGTCGCAGCGAATATGAAACACGTCTGTAGGTACTATTCAAATACTTATTGATTACTCTCTTTAATCTTATTACACCACACCATTTTACCACTGTCGTAACAAAGTTTTTCTCACTACCTGGAAACGCTGTGTTCTTTGACAGTGTATTGTCAGATATCATTCTTTAAACCGCCGGCTCTGTGTTGACCTCCTCTAAACGCTCAACTCAAAAAACTACAAAATATGGCTCGGGCAGCAGTGAAGAATTTGCTAATAGTGCGGCGTGCCTCAGATTGAGGATCCCATCTCCAGTTGGGCTGAATCGAGCAACTGCCTCTAATAGATACTTAGCTTAATGTGTGTACATAAGTATACGAAAGATTTTTTTTTGTTCGGTCCACCCTCTTAGGCATGCAAAGGGATCGTGTTCCACAAGGACCACAAGACTACAGTTGTAATCTATAATTTGCCAAAGAGTATGACTCTATGACGGAAAACCACGTAGATCTTCTGACATGACAAGAAACAATAATGACGTCTAATACTTGCAAAGGGAATTTGTTATACAATACCTGTTAGAAAACACGCAATCTTCGTGGACAAAGGCTTAGAGTCAACCTAAATAAGCTTAGTACGACAATGGGTTGAACATAAGCGACGTAACTGTGTAATTACGTCCCAAAGACGTCAGATAAACCATGCGCACCTGAAAAACGGGGTTAAGTTTCGCGCCCAAAGATTTCTGAGGTTTTAACAAGCTACGTATCACATAAAGGGTCGTTTACGGCTTAACATATTCATGTATTCATCCCTAAGCCTGAGGGTATCCTAACAAAAACTTACAAATTGTTTTCCCTTCGAATAACGTTTGCCCTTTGCCCTTATGTTATGTACCGAATTTTTTCGTCGCTCGGTGACCGATGGCGTTCCTTATGCCACTTTTATTGAGTTTGTTTGGCAAAGGGCTTTTATTTAAGGTTATATATTTTTTGTTTGTTTACCCTCTGAGAAGATTATGTTGCCTGAATGCAAGCTTTGCTAAGCTCATTATCGTTACACATTCGAATACATTTGAATATGCAATTTCGAAAAGGGCACATCTCGCATATTTTGTCAAATACGTTTTTTTCATATACATGTAGTTTAGAGGCTTACCTTAACCCATTTTGTAATAATTTTAGTAACTTTCAATTGCTAATTAACACTAAAATATACTTATCTCTTAAGTTAATATTTAAAATTTCACTTCGCGCTTCGCTTCGCGAATGAATCTACTGCCGGATCGGAATCGCGACCCGCTGAGAAGATCCGGCGAGAAACTCAGCGAGCTGATTCATGGGTTAGGTTGCGTTTCACCGCAGGAGGAGAAATATCACACCCCCGATCACCCTCTTCGGTCAACCTATACCCTGGGCTAGGAAGGTCAAGTACCTGGGAGTCACCCTGGATGCATCCATGACATTCCGCCCGCATATAAAAACAGTCCGCGATCGTGCCGCATTTATTCTCGGCAGACTCTATCTCATGATCTGTAAGCGGAGTAAAATGTCCCTTCGGAACAAGGTGACACTTTACAAAACTTGCATAAGGCCCGTCATGACTTACGCGAGTGTGGTGTTCGCTCACGCGGCCCGCACACACATAGACACCCTCCAATCCCTACAATCCCGCTTTTGCAGGTTAGCCGTCGGGGCTCCGTGGTTCGTGAGGAACGTCGACCTACACGACGACCTGGGCCTCGAATCGATCCGCAAACACATGAAGTCAGTGTCGGAACGTTACTTCGATAAGGCTATGCGTCATGATAATCGCCTTATCGTTGCCGCCGCTGACTACTCCCCGAATCCTGATCACGCAGGAGCAAGTCACCGTCGTCGCCCTAGACACGTCCTTACGGATCCATCAGATCCAATAACTCTTGCATTAGATACCTTCAGCTCTAACACTAGGAGCAGGCTGAGGAACCCCGGTAACCGTACTCGTCGAACTCGACAAAGAGGTCGACGTGCAGCCTAACCCATGCATCAGCCCGCTGAGTTTCTCGCCGAATCTTCTCAGTGGGTCGCGATTCCGATCCGGTAGTAGATTCATTCGCGAAGCAACTGCTCTTGAGTTGTTAGGTCTCCTTCGGAGGCGCTCGGGCAGTTGTTAGCAAATCACACCCCTCCTGGCTGAGCCTTTGCTCGCCCACCTGTCCTGGTGAAGCTGGAAAGGCCTCCGGGCCACCAGTAATCTCTCAATCATAAAATAAAAAAAGGGTTAGGTTGCACGGCGAACTCTTTGTCGAGTTCGACGAGTACGGTTACCGAGGTCCCTAAGCCTGCTCCTAGTGTTAGAGCTGAAGGCGTCTAATGCAAAGCTTATTGGATCTGATGGATCCGTAAGGACGTGATCAGTCGTAAACACAACTCTTGCTACTTATAATTATCTATTTATCTATCTTTCAGCCCACAGAAGAGTACGGCTGGTCATAGGCTTCCCCAAGCCTCGCCACAATGACCAGTCCTGCGCCGTGGTCGTTTATAAACAATTGCAACATACAGACAAAAGACAACATAAAGACATAATTTTTAATACCGTCATAAAACACGAGCGTAGTTTTAGCGGGGAATTTATCTTGACATAGAATTTTTGAAAAAAAGGTTTTTTACATTCAAATGCAAATTAGTGTTTCGGAATTACACCTAACACCCAGTTGATATGAACGCATCCATTTATTTATCGCTGTAAAGTCCATTCAGTCACGTACCCCGAAATGGGATCACGTACTAAACGCATAATTACAATTGCGAGCGCGACCGATGCAAAAGGAAAAACGAAATTTAAAAAATAAACCGCCATTTTAATTCTTTTTTTTTTTTATTTTAGTCTGGCACGTGATCAGATTGTGTTTTGGGATGTTTCAGTTATATATTTTTTTTATATTGCGAGTATGTCGAATTACCCATAATAATTTACAGAAAACCATGTAAGCTGATATTTTGAGTCTATACGGTATTCATATTGTGAAGTCGTCATGCCCAAAGGTTATGACGCCCGCTGCATTCGTATCTAGCGATGCCACTGTGCCGATGTTCAAATCCCGCTGGCAAGTATATTTTTTTCTAATTAAATACGTTGTTAGCAAGTGTTCATGACAGACTTTCACGATGAAGGAATAACATCGTGTAATAAAAATGAAACCCGCAAAATTATAATTTACGTAATTACTGGTGGTGGGTCGTTTTGTGAGTCCGCACGGGTAGATACCACTCCAACTTTTTCTGCTGTGAAGCAGTAATTTTGGTTGAAGAGTGGGACAATCGTTGTACTATACTAAAACCTTAAAACTCATGTCTCAAGGTGGGTGGCGGCATTTACGTTGTCAATGTCTATGGGCTCAGGTAACTACTTAACACCAGGTGGGCCGTGACTTCGTTGCCCCATTTAAGCAATAACAATTTAGTTCTGACAGATCCGTGATCTCATTTGCCTAGCATGCCCAGTTAAAAAAAGATGTCAGCATTTACAAAATAGCTTAAAAACGTGTCTATAGATTAGTTTCATTTCAGTGTTTTATTTTGTAAAATCTATTTATAAAATAATGTCTATACTTCTTTTGTGTAAAACTATCGGAAATACAGATTTATCTCTGAACAAGTCCTACTCTGTATACCCTTGAATGACAATAGTGTGCCAATCATAATAATCATAAATGAAATGTGCTTGCATTCGCGCTTCCTACTACGTGCATTACAATTGAGCACACAATGAGATATTTATTCATTTTGAACGTTGTAAAATGAATGAGATGACGCTTGATAGAGGACTACTTTATTGTTTGTTATTTGACTATGGTACACTACTGTCCTAGTACATATTTTAATCACTAGATGACGTTAGTGTCAGTGGCGTACCTAGAACTTTTGCCGCCCGGGGCGATTTCCAGTCTGCCGCCCTTTCTTTTATAAGTCAATCAAATAGTGGTTTTTATAAATTAATACACATAAACAAATTATTAAGTTATTTAATCAATATTAATTAATACACAGAGTAAATTTTTTTAGACTTATTTGTATGCACTCGTAAACATATTTATATAATATCTACTCTTCTAGCTTTCATACTAGAAAAATCGTGTATAATGCTCTCAAAATTTATATAATTTGTAATTTCTTGTTCTATTGACAATATTGCAAGATTTTGTAGTCTTGATTGACTCATTGTAGAACGAAGATAATTTTTTATCAACTTCAATTTTGAGAAGCTTCTTTCGCAACTAGCGACACTGATTGAAATTGTTAAAAAAAATCTTAACAAAATTACAATGTTGGGAACAGAATATTCAACCTATACTGCTGAATAAATTTTAGCAGGTCAAGAGGGCCCTTCTCCCCGTTTTTCTAATGTTTTACCTCTCCTTTTAGTGTAGATACAGCCATAAAAACCTGGATCCTTTTTCTTTCAATATGGAACTGTTCTTTATCAATGTCGATCAAATCATTTATTTGACATTCAAATTCTTCATTTAGTAGGTTACACGGTATTATACACGAATATTTTCCCCTTTATTTGCATGTATTTATGAGCGTCATTAATTTCCAAAAGAACGGATTCCCATAAATGAAGGAAACATAGAAAAGAAAAAGATGACATAGAATTGAGTAATACACCAGCATCTGATCGCGTTTTACTATTTTCTTCTTCAGATGTCAATTTTTCCAAAGCGCTTAAAATGTAAAAAAAATGTTTTTTTACTATAGTTACCGCGGCAGCTCTAGCGCTCCAGCGAGTTTCTACACTACGTTTAACACCTTGACCAGTGATCGAAAGTAAAACATTCCATTTATGAGTGGAAGAAGAAAATAACTGTTCGATAGTTCCAAAAAATGTGATGGAATTGATAGCTGTAGAAGCTGCGTGCAAACATGCCAGGTTTAAGGAATGATTTGTACATGCTACAAATTCTGCATTTGGATTTATTTCTTTAATGCGAGTTTGAACTACATATCTAATAATTTGACTGGTTTGATCTTTGTGTGAAATGTCAGGAGTGCTATCAAATATAATACAAAAGTATTTAGCCTGCTTTATTTGATCCATAATTGTTTTTCTGACTGCGCCTCCCAATAGCTTTATGAATTCGTTCTGAATCTTCGGCGACAAATAAGAGAGACTATATTTACTACCCATCTTAATTTTTATTACATGTTCTCGTAATACTGGGTCGTACTTAGCCAATAAGTCAACAACCTTGAGAAAATTTCCTCTATTTTCCAGTAAATCGATGTTTTCCTGATGAACACTTTCACGATGTCCTCGAGATGCCAAATTTTGTTTTGCTAAGAATCTAATTATATCAAGTATTCTTGTTAGAATTTCCTTCAATTTTTTTTATTTCTTTATCAATATTTGTTGTTGTAGTTTGTCAATAGTTGCTCTACTTCCAAGTCTTATTTCTAATTCCTTCCATTTGTAATATGATCGGATGTGCAGCGGACTAACCTCATGTTGACTAATTTTAGGATTAAGTTTCCACCATTTGTTAAAACCATTTTCCGTATTAAAACCTGCTTGACAAAGATTATCAAACAGTTTGCAGCAGAAACAATAAATACTTTTCTTCGATGGTGAATATACCATCCACATTCCACGATCTTAAGAGCTTTTCGCCATTAGGCAAAATTTGAAAAAAACCAGTCCCGACTTAGTTTTCTTGTTTCACCTTTGGCTTTGCTTGTATTATTAGAACGTTTTATTCCTTCGCTGAAGTCGGCGTCTAAATTTTGAATTAAAAAGGGACCTTGACGTACCAGAAATACTCTTGTATTGTCGTCAATTTTGTTAGGCCATAATCCAATATCTTTCATAGAAACAGACAGAATAATTTGTGCAGCAGATTCTTCATCAGGACTTGATAAACTTTCTACTTCTTCGCCAGTGTATGAAGCAGGTCTTTCCTCTTGAACAACATTGGTAAATGTTTTTTCGCCTTCGAGCGCTGCTTCTTCACCCGTATTTGAGGCAACAATACTAAAAGAACTAGAATTTGGCTTATGAGAGATGTATTTGAGTAGTGCTCCAGTGTTTTTAATCGGTATTTCCTCCCTTTTCTTTATTTTCTTTCTAAATGACGCACCGCTTTCTTTTACTCGTTTCATCCTAGGGATATATAATAAAAATATAACTTGTCGAAATAAATAGTATAATATGTATAGAAAACGGCAAAGTCATTTTACTTCGCTGAATAACATCTATATCTACAATACGTAATACAATATGCTTAACAATTATAAATTCTCGAAATGCACTTGCACCCTAATAATTTGTTTCACTCTCCACTGTTAAAAGATTGAATCGCTAATGAACAAAATGGTTTATAAGCAATTTATCAATCCAAATACAATTCTTCAAAACGGACTGAGAATATTTATGCATTTGCGAGTTCTGAAATTGTAACTTCATCAGTATTTTTGTTTTGTCTCGTTTAGATTTTGTTGTTTGAAAAAGATAGTTCTTATGCCGGCGCCCTAATGCTTTGCAGACCTAGCAGACCGCCTTCTGCCGGCCCTGTTTTTCAAAAGAAAAATCGATGAATAAAAAAATATTGATATATTACTTCAAAGTAATCATATAAACTTTTCAAAAGAAATGACATTTATAAACTGATATTAAAAAATTTTAGTTAGGAAAAATTGCCGAACAAAATCGAAAAGATACTTTTACGAATTTAAAGAATTTTAATGAATACAATAAAATCAAATTATTACCTTGTTCTTGAATTAGAATTCAAAATTTACACTAATATGAATTTATATACACCGATGAATAATATTCGAAATCATATAGTTAATCATAATTTATATAAATCGAATATTAAACTTATAATAATCATAATAATCATTTATTATTCAAGAAAGAAAATAAATATGAAATGAATAAATTGCTTTATACAACTAAAAGTAAATGCTAAAATGCCGCCCCAGGGTAAGTGCCGCCCGGTGCGGACCGCACCCACCGCCCCCCCTTAGGTACGCCACTGGTTAGTGTGAATTAAATTATTATTTTGATAATAATAAACACATTTTAACAGCATTTTAGACGTTGTTTTATAACACTTATTAGCTATTTAGTAATAATAAATGTTTAAAGTTTTAATATCTTACACATATGTATAGTGATTAACAGTTGAAATTTGTTTTAATATTATTTTTTTAAAAACACTCCATTGTATTGCTCAATACAACAGAGAGACTGCATTTTAAGTCTATTTTATTGTAAATCCATATAATCCATAATTTTAAATAGAAAAGAAACGCCATATTTTTTTACATTCCGATTATTATCTCCGACCATATCGCACCTTTAAAGTGGCTTAATTAAAAATCTGAAGAAAATTGGTTTGTTTAAACTTTGAACGACTTATAAACATGTAATTTATCAGTTAATAAAATAAAAATTTTAAAATAAAAAAGAATAATTTTTATTTTAATCTAGAAAAGGACAAAGTAAGTACCTACATACACTTTCCGTCTCTTTTAAATCAAGCACATACCTTAATCTTAAGTTAAGTAAAATATTTAAATCGAAATAGAAAAATTACAATTCTTTAATTACATTTTTGGCGCTCACCAAAAAACAAGAAATTCGGATTAAGCCACTTCAATTCTAAAGGTGCTGCGATATTATTTTCCAACAGCAAAAGCGCGGAAAAATTCCTATTAATAGATACAATACACTTTTTTCCACAAATAGTTTTTTTTGTGTCGACGGGAATATGATCTCAGAGCCTAGCTGGTATAAAAATAATATCTAGGTCCATTAATAGCAATAACGTGACGTAAGTATACGTAACCATTGTCAGTTAAGTCAATATATTGTAAACAGAACTACGGCACTTGTGAATACAATTCACTTTATGTGTGGATGGACTATATGTGTGGATGAGCTCATGGCCTTGTTTATTGTTACGTTATATAGCCCATAGATATCACAATGTGTTTGCTGCAGCTTATCTGGAGACGTGAAGCTGGAATCTCTATATATGCTCATGAAGGCGCACATTAATTTCTCGCCGGATCTTCTCAGCGGGTCGCGATTCCGATCCGATAGTGGATTCATTCGCGAAGCAACTGCTCTTGAGTGGTTAGGTCTCCTTCGGAGGCGCTAGGGTAGCTGTTAGCAAATCCCACCCCTCCTGGCTGAGGCTTTGCTCGCCCACCTGGCCTGGTGAAATTGGAAAGGCCTCAGGGCCACTAGTAATACTTCGAACATAAGAAAAACAATTTTAATAAAGTTTATAAATTAAGTGTCTTTTGTTTACTATTTGGTGCTATTTACTGTTAGGGATTCGTGAGCACCTACAAACTTAGGAAAATATTGTCTGTCTTTGTAAATTGAATTCTGGTATAGTCCTATTAGTATTACTGTCATCAAGCAGTTATGCGTTCGGATTCGAAGGGTGGGGCAGGCTTTGTACTATTTAACTAGCTATTAGCTAGCTATCTAACTAACTTATGTTCCGGTAGCCACTTAACACCAAAGGCCGTGAGAAAGTACTCTTATACGGAATTGAGAAATGATCTTTTTTAAAAACATTTCAATAATGAAATAGACATACAATGATATACGACGATAATGACGGCAATCGTGCCGTGTGGAATTAGGAATAGGACTGACTGGATAGGGATGAGATTGTTCTCTAATAAAGGATCATAAGTGCTGATGCTATTCGGGAAAGGTGATGATGGAAGCAAAGCTAGGAACCAGAGGGTATCATAACAGTACCCACATCGAAGTAATTGAAAAAAAAGTCGCATTGTCAGATACTAGTGTATCAGAAAACTTAACCATAAAGACACTTGAAGATAACGTTCACACGAGATCTGTCGTAATGACAATTCGTATGGTCTCTTATTGCGAATACAATTTTTTACAGTCATCTTATAACTGGGCTATAAAGTCTCAATAACTCATTATCAAATAAGTTTAAGGAACGAAAAGCATTTTCTATAAAGGAAATTTTAAATTACATTATGTAGATTAGAAATTAGGCTCTTTAATCTTCAGGAACGATTAGACACTGTATATAAATATATTTAAATAGTACCATTGTAGGCAGGCGAGCATATGACCTGGTGGCAGGACCTCTTGTGAGTCCGCACGGGTAGGTACCACCACCCTGCCTATTTCTGCCGTGAAGTAGTAATGCGTTTCGGTTTGAAGGGTGGGGCAGTCGTTGTAACTATACTGCGACCTTAGAACTTATATCTCAAGGTAGGCGGCGCATTTACGTTGTAGATGTCTATGAGCTCCAGTAACCACTTAGCACCGGGTGGGCTATGAGCTCGTACACCCATCTAAGCAATAAATAAAAAAAAGACCACCTAATGGTAACTAAGCACCATTGCTTATAGACGTCATCTCCTAAGACCTCGTTGAAGAAGGAAATGTCACACCGCTCGGGAAACAGAAGGGAGATTATCTATAAGGAGAAAAACATATCTCAAAGTACTAAAATAAAAGAGTAATTCTCATTAATTATTTATTTATTTACACATTAATAATTATTTAGTTTATTTATTTATCACGAGCCTTTCGTCTTACGACGTGCGTGATAACAATCGATGCCTCGTAATCTTACGAAACACAATGGAAGATACATACGCAAAAAAAAAATTGGTTGTCTGTAAAGTCGGTTTATGGACGATAGATTTACGTGATAACGTCAATAGTGAATATGCGAGCTGCTAGCTCTGACGTCAAGCGAGAAGAGAGATAAATGTGTCACAAGTCAACGCTTGGGCCGATCGTGCCTCTCTATCGCTTGTTCCGCGCTCTCGCTTGCACGCCCAGGAGGAACGTGATACTTTTTCGCGCGTGCAGCCGGTGCTCATCGATTTATACGTTATCGCGTCAAAAAAAAACGCGAGTTGACCATGTTTAAAAAATTACGTTAAATAATTTAAAACACGAAAATGAACTGAATCCATTGGTGAAGTTATTCCAACTGCCATATGTAAATTCTAAATTTTATTTAAAAAAAAGAACAATCTCGAGTCAATTTAATTCCCTCTAAATTATATTAACCTAGTAGAGAGTACTTCTTATCAACATATCACTAAAATTGCAACTGTATTTTCGTGTGAACCGTTCTGAAATCAATTTATATTTTTTTTATTACAGCACAAAAGTCCATTTTGATACAAAGAGACTCGATTGCTCAATATCTCGATTGCATCGTATAGATGCCATCTTACCTTTTTACGCGTGTTTTGAGGCAGAAATAGATTGGAAACAAGACCCACTGAGAATATCCGCTGAAAGACTCAGTGGGTTGTGTCTGTGGGTTAATTTACTCGCCGAGCCCTTCGTCGCAAGCGACGGGTTCGACGAGAACAATGACCGGTGCTTGGGGTACCTAAAAGCACCGTTAGTAGATCAAGAGGATCCGAGATAACGTGTTTTGGGCGACGTTGACTGTTCACCATTCGGTCCGCAGGATCGACAATGTGGTTACCGGCGGCCACGACGAGAGGGTCCTCGTCGAAGCACTGCTCTTGTTAGGGCTAGTGTTAGCAAATTCTCTCAGGTTGAGCCCGTGAGCTTACATACCCGTCCGGGCGTAGCTGGTGCCAGCGAATAGGTAGGGAAAAAGAGAGAGGTCTGCTCAACGTCTGATCATTCATTAACAATATTATTGTTATTAATTATTGTATAACATTTTCAGAGTACACCATGTATTGTACTAGCAACTGTATTTACATACGAAGTTACCACGAAATAATGCGAAATAATTACGTTTGTTTTGTTAAATACCAGCTGTTTGTTTCACAATTACTTTTAATTGTCTAACTATTTTAAGAAGAAAAACAATATGAAACTCATTATTTTATCTTATTGATAATTTAAAGGTTACACTAAGATTAAAAGTGTTTATTGAAGGCAAGGAGCATAATCGCCTTGTACAAAAAAGCGTTCGTCCAAAAGTGACCGATTTAGGTGGCGCCACCATAGCAACTGGTCAAAGATGGCGCCAAAAATTATTATTAAATTACACTCAGCACACTTCACTCCGTTTACAATAGTTACATTCGTACCATTCCATTGCGCTGCAATGCGCTGTTTTGGTGGGTTTTTAAGTTGTAATTTGCTACTTGCAGCTCGATACTTTTTAACTTATCCCCCGTATATGATCGCTCTCCTTATTCCTCCTACCCTCCATCATTAATTAAAAATTGGTTTGACACATGTTTGACATTCGATTTTCAGTGTTCCTTTAGTATCTATGGCAAGGAGCTATATATAAGACAACGCAATGGTATTACCAGCTTATCGCAAAAATAACTATTAACTAGTATTTTAAAAAAAAAAAAATTATACATAATTTATAATCAAAGTCTTGTTTTTGTGTCATTACTCCTTTCGTTTGACGGCTCCTGAGGCTGGCTCTCTTGCTCCTGAGCTTCTTTCAACGAATCAGGCAGCTTCTGGTTGTTTGTCTCTGGTAACGTGAGGACCAGGATCCCTGATATGGCGGCCATGCTCCCGAACAACAACGTCGGGAGGTATTCGTAGTATCTCGTCTGTGTATCGAAAACACATTTAAATAATTTTTTATACAACATTTTAAAATGTAATTAGAGACCTCTAATATTTGACCACCACCACTGACCACTACCATCACCCATTTTGAGTCACCAGTCTCAATTGTATAATATGTCGACTGTCCCACCCTTCGAACCGGATCTGGTGAGTGCTTCGCGCTACAAATAAACAGGATGGTGGTACCTAACCGGGCGAGCCTAAAATACGTTTTACCAACAAGTAAATACCGCTCGAAGATCTCAGAACGCCGATATAACACTCAAAGAGCGCTTCTATCCATTCTCCGATATACACCTTAGTTTTCTTTTATAGGCCTCACGTGAAAACCGAGGACTGATGTAATTCAACACCTATAAGTCTCGACCCGATCCCGAGAAGCCCCCCTGGTGGAAGATCTTTCTTTTGTAGACGAAGAAACGAAGGGAAATGTCTTGAAACTCCATGCTAACACGTTGTTTTTGGCACTCGAACGACTTTTGATATAAAACCTCAGCACGTGTAGTTGCATTAATCATAAAGCCGAGGCCCATCCTGGTAGATACTATCTTGTCTATTTCTACAGCGCAGTTGTATTTGAAGGGTGGGATAGCTATTACACATTACACATACACAATACGAGACCAGGCAGCGGCCCTGCCCTTAACACACCATACTGGCCCTCCTATAATTACAATTAACAAAATTACATTTGAGGTTTTGGTCTCGTGTCTCTAAACGGGTGGAGGAATTGAAGGTATATGTCATCAATGTTTGCGGTCACAATTTTTACGGCAAGCGGACCGTGACAACCATATTAAAATGTTTAATTTGTTTAGCAATAGTCACAGTGGAGGTTGACGATTTATTACATGTTCTTTATCTGAGGATCGCGACCACATGTGACATTCCTCCACAGTGTTCGGTCATGGGTGGCATGGACTGCATGGTACAGACTACCACCATGTGTTTCTTTTACTAGATCTGACCATTTGTCTGATATTCTGCCCACAGCGCGCTTGCTCTCCACGCGACCCTTAATGAGCTTTTCTAATTCATGTTTGGGAGACCACGTGATGTGTCTGAAGAAGCTCATAACACGTTCCCGGCAGATGGCAGAGAGTCTTTCTCGGATGTTTGACTCCCTTAGAACGGACTCGTTAGTTCTCATGGCAGTCCACGGTATTCGTAACATCCTCCGCCACACCCACATTTCAAAGGCATCGATTTAATACATACATACAATAAACTCACCAATAACGGTGTTTGGGGGGCCACAGTGGAACCGGTCCTTCCAAGCGTTGAGCACATCGCCATCAGCGTAGTTCTGTAGTTGGTCGGGAAGACCTCAGCGGCGAACACGTACAGAGAGTTGTATGCGAGCGTGATGAAGAACTTTCCACCGAGATACAGTAGTATCGACCAGTTGCCCGCTGAAAGGATATAAAGACATATGCTATCAATTTTGTTGTAAGCTATTTTGTCAAACTATGATTTAAATTTGACCAAGGTCACCAAAATCCGTATTTCTCTTTTAGGTTTTTCACTTGGAGGTATAGCAGTGAACCGATAGACCGAATCTGCCCAAATAGACTAAAGACTAGGTCATGTTTAATACTAAACCTAACTTCGGTATCTCCACCTTATGTATCAAAGTGGACGGTAACATTTATATAGATATCTGTGGGCTGCACTAGCTACTTATTTAAGAAAAGAGAGGAGAAATAGGTATTAGACTTTGGGAGGAGATGCGAGGGGCATAGTTGTGTGAATTGTTTTATGTATTACTTTTATGTACTACTGTTAATGTAGGGTTTCTTCAGGTTTAAATGTCTAAAAACGTCTCAGTAGATAACCATTCTTTTTACTGAGACATCATACACATAGGTCATCTCATCTCGGTTCATATTATTTCATCCTTTTTTTTATTGCTCTTGTAGGCAGACGAGCACACAGCCCACCTGATGGTGAGTGGTTACTGATGGTAGCAATACCAAGGGCACAGTCAAGCCGCTGCCTACCGTTAAATCCCAATTGACTAAAGTCTCCAATTTATCATTTTCATTATAATATTATGTATTTATTAATTAAAGATTTTTATAAATTCGACACTGGCAACAACAACGTCGCAAGAAGCCAGTTGCCATGTTTAAAAAGAAAAGAACAAAGAAGAATTATAAGGCAACATTTTTAAATAGTACTCACAGGGGACAAATCCATAGTTGATAAGAATCAATCCAGTCATCAGAAAAGCAACCGCAATAACTCTTTTCCTTCCGAATCTGTCCAGGAATATCAACTTGCAAACATTTGCGGGAGCTTCGATCACCAGCACAACTATATAATTTAAGTAACTATTCCCCGATAGTTCTATAGCGTTTATAGATAATCCATAATACACTAGAGTAGACGAGGTCCACAGGAAAGAACAAGTGAATAGTCTTTTCCATATGATTTTTGATGAAAGCAGTTGCTTGAAGGTTGACTGATTCCTGGCCATAGATTCGCATTTTCTGTCGTCACGTTGTTTTGTGGCGTGTTTCTCGACTTGCTCGTAATGGTCTTTTGGCACGAAGACTTTGTTAAGCCTCTCCGATTTCGCGAGAACATCCAAGCCTTCATTATATA
Source organism: Bombyx mori (assembly GCF_030269925.1). Classification (NCBI taxonomy): domain Eukaryota; kingdom Metazoa; phylum Arthropoda; class Insecta; order Lepidoptera; family Bombycidae; genus Bombyx; species Bombyx mori. Next base: position 12,623,007 of record NC_085127.1, on the reverse strand, counting down.
GTCCTTTGCTGAACAACCACCTGAAGCTCTCCGTTAGAGTCCAGATATAAACGAACACTAGGACAGCTGGTGTGTAGATGATGAAGAGGAGGTACCTCCAGTTTTGGAGCCACCACGACAGCAGAGTCACTGCCACTCCCCCGAGGATGAACATGGTGTTAAATAGCAGACTGACGAAGACTCGGCCTTTGGGACCGACCAATTCCAATGCTGTAACAATTCATATTTATATTTACTAGTAGTCGCCCGGTAATCGAAATTCGACTATAATTAATTTAAATTATAAGTTTGAACATTATTAAGGGTCTATTGTCAAAGATTACCATAAACCTCTATATAAACAGATTTTGCCAAGGCTATAGATAAATAATATTGAAGACAAACAATATTAATCTATTCTAAATTTGACCACAGATTTTAACAATAAACAAAAGAGTATACATGCGTGTTGTGTCAAATACATGGTAGTGTGCGTAATGTATTTTTTATTGATTTAATTTATTTTATATGTATAATTGAAAAAAAGAGACAGCATTCTGCACTCCCTCTCTATATTTTCTATAAGTCTGGGAAATTTCATACTCCTCCGCCCACGCAACTTTCGTAAAAAGGGGTACAAAGTTTTTTGTTTACGTACCTATTAATAATTTGTTTAAAAGATTTTAAAAGATTAGATTGATTTGAATGTGTTTTGCAGCATACCATTCAAAATAAATAGAAATATCAAGTTGATTGTGTTGCAGTGTGGATAGACCCACGTTTTTTTTTTGCTTAGATGGGTGGTCCAGCTCACAGCCCACCTGGTGTTAAGTGGTTACCAGAACCCATAGACATCTACAACGTAAATGCGCCGCCCACCTTGAGATATGAGTTCTAAGGTCTCAGTTAGTTATAACGGCTGCCCCACCCTTCAAGCCGAAGCGCATTACTGCTTCAGGGCAGAAATACGCAGGGCGGTGGTACCTACTCGTGCGGACTCATAAGAGGTCCTACTACCAATAATTACGAAAATTATAATTTTGCGGGTTTCATTTTTATTACACGATGTTTTCCTTCACCGTGGAAGTCAATTGTGAACATTCGATAAATACGTATTTCATTAGAAAAATTGGTACCCGCCTGCGGGATTCGAACACCGGTTCATCGCTAGATACGAATGCACCGGACGTCTTATTCTTTAGGCCATTATAATTTTTGCTGGATTGATTTTTATTACGCGATATTATTCCTTCACCGTGGATTTTATTCGCGAACATTTGTCAAGAACGTATTTTATTACAAAAAATTTGTGGTAAAAATTTGGATTCGAACATCGGCTCAATCGGATCGCTTGATACCAATGTACCATAAGTCTTATCCTTTAGGCCACAATTACTTCAGACAGTAACGAATTAGATTAATTGAAACCGTGATGCATGGTTGCTTATCTACAAAAATAGGTAGGATGATGTTTTCGAAGCTAAAGTCTTTTTTATTTGGTCAAGAACTAATTACCAGTGCTATTTGAGATGGTTTATATGGCGGATAGCCATCATACAACGCAAGATATTTGGCAGATACCTGAAACTCGCTTACGACATTTTCAAGATAAGCTTGCATATACAAGTTCCGAACAACATCATTTGGACTGTCGGTCTACCGAGCAATATCACCCGCCCGGCGTAAGATCTTCCCTTTATCGTACTCCTACAGTTTAAAATGAGTATATCCAAAAAGTAATCATAGTTTTTTTTTTTACCGGAAAGAGTAAACTCAACTTTGAGGACATATCTGTTGCCTGTTTAACCGTAACTGATATACGTGACGATTGGCCAAACACAATTGACGTGTTGTACTTCAAAACACAGATCAAAGTCACCTACCTTTCCGAATCGCAATGACTCGCGAATTCGCTTTTTATTAGCCTCGAACAATACGGGATGGGTGACCAATCGTACAAGTTACCGCCGCTGGAATGATAGAGCAGTGAGCCACGGAAATCGGCAATTAGTTAGTCAAGCTATTGTTTACGGTAAACCCCCTAAATCTCATTTCAAGCACGTTTCTTGTACTTCAAATACACTTCCCCCCGTATTCTAGAACTAAATGGAATCACATTCGATTGTTGATTATAATCCAATTCGTTAACGGAATTGAATTAACATCACGGAAAACAACGGATGTTTGACTATTATCCGAAATGATATTAAAACTGGAACCTTTTTTTATACTGATTTAATCGGGTAGCGATGTAGAGGTCATATAACTTTAAGCTTGGTTGAGCAGCAATGTAAAGGAGATCTTACGCGACTTTAAGCTTCGTTTAAGCTTTAATATTACATTGATAGCTGAACGGGCATTCGGCAACGGGCATTAAGTGGCCATTGAAGCCTGTAAATTTCAGGAGGTGCTTGTCGCCACATTTTTTTTTCGGACAGGTGGCCGAACCTCTATCAATGTATCCGCACTTGAAGGACACAGAGGGTATGTGGGACTTAACGATCTGAGGATGTTGATAGCAGACCGCAGGCTCAAGGATATTTTTAGGGTCCTACCGCGCCTGCCGCCACCTACTTTAAGTCTAAGTCTGAATTGCATACCAGGTGTTCCTTCAAATTGTAATGCATAACTGATTTCGCAGCACTAGTTGGAAGTATCATCCCACAAAAGGAGCAATTATGGCCACTCAAGCATGGGTCAAAAAACTGGATGAGAGAAGCCGAGGATCGTGCTGAGTGGCATGTAATTGGAGAGGTCTATATCCAGTAGTGAACTGCTATAGGCTGATGATAATGAAGCACCGGTCACCGTTCGACGAGCGAACTAACACATAGACTCAGCCCACTGAGTTTTGGGCCGGATCTTTTGAGTGGGTCGCGATTTTACCATATGGTAGACTGTGCGAAGCACTGCTCTGGCTAGGCTTGCTAGGGCTCTTCTTCTTCTCCATCGCTCCCTCATTACTGAAGATCATGACTAAGTTTCAGTTTGTCGACTGCCAGTCTCCATCGGTTCCTGTCAGTTGCCTGATATAGTGCAGCGCTAAGTGGTCCACTGGTTTGCTCGGAGATCTGGTCGGACCAACGTTTGGGGCTCCGGCCTCTAGGACGTTTCCCTTCTACTTTTCCAGTGACCATCAGACGTTCCAAGTTCTCTACACCTCTGCGGGCAACGTGGCCAAAGTAGTGCATTTTGCGTTGCAGACAGGTGGTAGACAGGCGTTGAGCGTTCTCCATTTTAAGCTGTTGTAGAATCGAGATATTCGTGCGGTGGGCCGTCTATGGAATCCTTAATAGGCGGCTAGGACCAGTGTTAGCAACACTCCCGGCTTGAGCCTCGTGAGCTCACCTACACGTCAAGGAGAAGCTGAAATATCCTCTCAAGGCTATCAGCATAGATAGGGAAAAAAATAAAGTAATAATTAACACACAATATTAAACCGTAATGGTAACCGTTATGTTAACAAATACCAAAAGCCGAAGGGAATAAATGCTGCATCCATAATTTCCTAAAATGTGTGGAACCTTTCATATTTATTTATGTACGACTCTTATGCAGAATTGATTCATTAAATGGGCTCGATTACTCAAAACTTTAGAGTATTAACAAGCACAGCGGCTCTCAATCATCGTGTCGGGACACAATACATAGTTGGTAGTAAATACGATATTCTATATATCTAAGATATCTCGGGTAATTGTATATAAGTTAAATGAACACGCTTAACATATGAATGATGTACATATAATATATAAATATAAATACATTTAAGTGTTTATAGGTGTCGCGAATTTGATTCGAGCATAATATTTCGTCCGTCGCCGAAAAAAAAAGTTTGAGAACCACCGAATTAGTAATTACATAAATCGGACAACTCAAGCATTAAGTACTCATGGACATTTCATAAGAAAGTTACTGAAACGGTTTATATAGGAAGTTGGGAAGCAAAAACTATAATTAGTTACAGACGGATAATTGTTGAGGCGCATCGCGAAGGCTGTGTGTTGGCTAAATTTGGTGCCGTTATTATTATTATTTTTATTAGTTAGTTTGGTTAGTGTTTATTAAGCGGTAACGATTAATTAAATTAAAAATTTATTAAATTAAAAACCTCACTTAAAAACATCGCTCTATTTCTGCTGCACAGAACGATTTCTCGGATGACACAAGTAACGATACTATCCAATAAATTTAACAGCTAAGCCTAAAGCTTTAGATGATTTGATTGGAAAAGGGAGACTAAGCTGCGCTTGAGGTCTCCAACGCGGTGGACAGATCAAATCAACAGGGAGAGATGGATGTATATCGTGAGATGCATTAGATCTCTCTCTCTCTCTAGAGTCTCTTCTAAGGCTAGGCAACAAAGAACTCTGTAAACGTGTGAAGTCGTCGTGGCCTTTATTGACATCCTGATACTGTGACTGATATGCAGTGATTTAGGATAAATAAGGTTAAATTACGAATTAGTGAATTTGTGATTTACTAATTTATTGTTTACTGAACCGTGAATTAAACAAAAATAGTCATAAAATTGTGAATCTATTTTGTTTGATATTTGAAGAGTCTAGGATTGATTAATAATCTTAGTTTTTCAATGATTATATTTCATTTTAAATAAAAAAGATCATAGCCACGAGCAAAGGTGTTTGACCTTCATAGTGCCACCGAGAAATTCTTATTGTCAATTTCCTCACATAATTTTTTGTTCATTATATCGAACACCGATACTAGATCTATTTATAATTAGTTGCAAAGGAAAAGTCAACGATTTGTGGTGAATGTTTTGTTCGCGGTTTTTCCGTTCTCCATTTTGATTGGTTTTGAAATTCGAACAAAAAAATGTGATTTAAAAAACCTTTCGTTTGACGCTATCGACGAAAAATAATCAACTGAATTTATTTTCGTCATGTTTCGTGATTCAAAGGAATGTATGGCTGAAGTAGTCACTACCATAAATATGTATATTAAGTGTATATATATAGTGTAATCTGTGACTACCATTTCTATGATTTCTACTAGGACTTTTTGGCGGGAACGCGAGAAGTGAAGTTGTGTGATTTGTTTTATTTTGTCTATTTAGTGTATCTTCAGATTTCAAAAGTGTAATAACGGTGGTTTATTAACTGTTTAGCATTTGTGAAAGTGCACAAACGTGGGAAAATGAAACAAAGCCGCTGGACGTAGCTTCTCGGGTTCTTCCGAAAAGTCCACTGAAAAAATCTGACTAAATTACCGCTATTTTACTGAATTTTTATTTGAATGCATATCTTCTGATTTCGATTAACATATCAATTTAATGAATTTCGTCTCATTTTGCTTCATTGAATATTTTTCAAAGAGAGGATGGGTATTGCGCGAAAACACGATGGTAATATACGAACATAAAAAAAAATTGGAACCCATTTTAGGCTGATGAAACTCGGTGTAAATATATCACGAATGGGTATTTCTTGGGTAAAAAAGCATTGTGACTACAGAAGATGATAATTTAGTTTAATTAATCCTGATCACTAACACATATTATTATTAAATGTCATTAAGTTTAATTGAAATGTTATGTGCGTACAGATTGCTTGCTAACTACGCCTGGGCATTGGTTATTTCCGTTTAACAAAACCTTCGGAAGTTGTTACTCTGTTGTTTTTGATCAAAGAATCGGGTTAGGGTTGCGAGTAATATTATAATCATTATAATATTACTTTATATTTATCTATATTTTCGATTCGATTGATCTTAGGTATTACAGCCCTGCCTAATTCTACCGCGAAATTGTCACTCATTTCGGTTAAAACAGTGGTATAAGCTCTTATCTATACTAATATATAAATCTACAGTGGTTTTTACGGATGTTCCGTTATAACTGCTGAACCACGCATCCGATTGACTTGAAACTTGGTATCCATGTAGAAAATACATGTACTTAATGAATAGGCTAATATTTATATGAGTGTTGGACTCCCTACACCAGTTGCGGGGGCGTTAATGATGAGAATCTTTGTGGGGGTGAGAAATAATAATGTTAATTTTAAATGCCAGCGGACGGGGACCAGGTAGTAGTGTTTTTTTTTTTTGGTCAGGAAGAAATTGCCGGACTTCCGCCCTTTTCTGAGGATACTGGGCGGGGTATGTCAGAGTCGAACTGACTAAAACCTCCTGTCGCTCAACAACCAACGTCCAAACCACGCATGAGACAGAACTTATGAAAAGGCAAAGGGGGGAAAGTGAAGCGTTTAGTGCGGAGCACATCTCCCCCTCGGGACGCCGGACTGGCGGTCGTCGGTCGGGTACAGCTAGTATAATATAATTCGCATCTAAAGGAAGATCTTTCGGATTTCGGGTTTACGGGTGGAGGTATTTACGCTATGATAGCTTACTTAGCTAGGCTCTGGTCACCGCTTAACACGAGCTGTTGTTAATAGAAGGTCTAATGAAAAACACGTGATAAAAAACTTTCTATTCCCTTCCAAAGCACAAGTCTCGCGCGGATGAGTGCGAAAATTGGCATAGTTTAAATAGTGAAAGGTTAGATAAATAACACTGCAGGTATAAATACGTCAAATTAACTAAAGTATCCATTGTTTACGTTCATACACTCCAATAACTAAAAATGTTGAAATTTTGTCGGATTTTAATAACTTTTAATCAATTCTTAAACAGCATTGTCTTCTTTTAACACATATACATTTTATTAACTCAATTTTGATAATAAACCTCCATTGACACGAGAATATGAATGCTATAATTTAATGTAATTTTGATCAATCATCAAATTGAAATGATTCTTCAGATCAATACGCATTTTGGCGAAAGTATTACAACGGTGACATTGACAGATTCCTCACAAAAAGCGTCGGTGAGATAATTCTTTTTCGTGCCCAAAAATAACAGCAAAGCAATCGAAAGTTCCAAATTACTGTATTAATTATAAATCCGAGGTCAGAACTGAATGATATAAGAACGAATATTGTCGGCCCTATCAAAAAATTAGCATTTATAAATTATCTAAGGAGTCGGACAGCGAAGTTTTCCGTGTTCAACGACCTTACGAGTCCACAGCAGATAAAAATGATACATTTATTATAATTATTATCTAGTTTGTTATTATCGATGTTTAATTATTGATTATGATTGTATTAGGGTACAAGGAGGTGGTGTATTTTGGAACCCTCTAAGAATTTGTACGATGTCTTATTTCTGTGGCAAAACAATAATATTTTGTGGTATTTTGTATATTTTGTGTATTATAATATTTTGAAGTCGTCGTGGCCTAAAGAATAAGACGTCCGGTGCATTCGTGTGTAGCGATGCACCGGTGTTCGAATCCCGCAGGCGGGTACCAATTTTTCTAATGAAATACGTAATCAACAAATGTTCACGATTGACTTCCACGGTGAAGGAATAACATCGTGTAATAAAAATCAAACCCGCAAAAATTATAATTTGCGCAATCACTGGTGGTAGGACCTCTTGGGAGTCCGCACGGGTAGGTACCACCACCCCGCTTATTTCTGCCGTGAAGCAGTAATGCGTTTCGGTTCGAAGGGTGGGGTAGCCGTTGTAACTATACTTGAGACCTCAGAAACTTATATCTCATGGTGGGTGGCGCATTTACGTTGTAGATGTCTATGGGCTCCAGTAACCACTTAACACCAGGTGGGCTGTGAGCTCGTCCAACTATGTAAGCAATAAAAAAAAAATATTGTCATACAATTCACGAAATTAGTAGAGACGATTTTTTATTAATTGCATTAATCTCTTTTATACAGAACTGTGTAGTTTTGAATCTATTTTTGAAAGTATCAAGTTTTTAGATCAATTTATTCTGTGCTGTAATTAATACATTAGGAACAATTGGCAATATTAGCTCGCTCTTTTGCCGAATATTTAGCCCAAATTGTTTTATTTTCTTTATTTTGTCTCTTTGTCCGCCAGTAGCCTCAACGGGTTATTGTGGCTTCATCATAAAAGGCGTGGTAGCTCTCAGCCTTAAATACCTAACCCTAGCCCTAGTAAAAGCGGTGGTTCACTGAATCTACCATCGGATCGGAATCGCGACCCATTGAGAAGATTAGGCGAGAAACTCCTTGAGCTAAGGCACAACAATTCTTGGCTACCTAAACGAGAAGTGGCAGCATTTATTTATACTAGTGGTAGGACCTCTTGTGAGTCCGCACGGGTAGGTACCACCACCCCGCCTATTTCTCCCGTGAAGCAGTAATGCGTTTCGGTTTGAAGGGTGGGGCAGCCGTTGTAACTGTATTTGAGACCTTAGAACTTATACCTCAAGGTGGGTGGCGCACTTACGTTGTAGATGTCTATGGGTTCCAGTAACCACTTAACAACAGGTGGGCTGTGAGCTCGTCCACCCATCTAAGCAATAAATATATATATATATATATATTTTACTTACAATCACGCCACGTTAACTGGTCCCGTGCTAAGTTCGTAAAGAACTTGTGTTACAGGTACCAGATAACGGAAATAAATGTAAGATTTTTATTATACACATACATATATTTAATATACATCCATAACCCTGGAAAAGACATTTTATATTTATCATATAAATAAATATCTTCCCTTGGCGGGATTCGAACCCGCGACCCCCTTGTGTAGTGACCATGTCACTTACCACTACACCAGACGGCCGTTGAATTTAACGAAAGAAAAACATACTTATTGTTTAGTTAATTAAATTTTAAAGTTATTCTGAAACGCAATTGAATGTATCCATAATACTTTGACCGGAACATAATTATTATCGGACTTAGATTTTTTTTTTAATGTTAACGATTGGAATATTTCCAAGATACCGAGTAAGAGATAACGAACAAAAAAAAAAACGTTATTCGTTAATTATGTTAGCAAATAAAAAATAATTATTTAACATGCCCTTTGAACATTGATTCTCATAACAAGTTTGACGTTGGCGGTAGGGCCGATCCACTTAGCATAAATAAATGTCGAATTTTTAGGAATATAACCATGGAATGTTGGTCAAGGATGCTTTAGTGACATTATAATAAGTAAACGAACATTTTTTATTATTTCCTTAAAGTACATTCATTCATAAATTGTCAATACTCTTAAAAAAAATCTTTTTAATAATATACAAGTACAAAATAAATGTTGTGCTGCTTGCCAGTAATAGTATTGGCGTGCTTTATTTTCTTTTCTTTGTGGTTTCATTGTAGGCTGCCCACAGTTTGTTGAGCAGAAAAAATAATAATATAAAAAATAATAATATAAGAATCAAAACTAATTTCACAGCAAATTATTTTTACATTATTATTTTTATATGTTTATAGCTTAGTAAAAACGCGCGAGTTAAGACGCTTACGTACAGCTTAGCGCGGGCTTTTTAACTTCTCGATCGCGTAAAAGTTAACTCAAATTAATGTATGGAGTTGGAACAGCGCCCCTAGCGGCAAACGAAAGGAAGCTGTTCCAACTCCATACAAATTTATGTACTAAAGCACACAGGTCGATACCTAATACTTGTAATCACTGGTGGTAGGACCTCTTGTGAGTCCGCGTGAGTAGGTACCACCGCCCTGCATATTTCTGCCGTGAAGCAGCAATGCGTTTCGGTTTGAAGGGTGGGGCAGCCGTTGTAGCTATACTGAGACCTTAGAACTTATATCTCAAGGTGGGTGACGCATTTACGTTGTAGATGTCTATGGGCTCCACTAACTACTTAACACCAGGTGGGCTGTGAGCTCGTCCAACCATCTAAGCAATAAATAAATAAATAAACCGTGCTATTCGCTATTCCGACACTCCGCAATTAATACGTATTAATATAGAGCCGATCTATCGACGGTTCGAGTTCTAAATGTTAAAAAACACTTACCGAGAACAAAGCAAGCCGTGTAAGCGCCACCGCCGATCGCCGGCTCTAGGAATTCGAATATAACGAACATGTTGTAATTAACGGACAAGGCTCGTATTATGCCGAACACGCCGTTCGCGACCGAAGCGAACACGATCGCGGGCCGCCGGCCGTACTTGTCCGATATCAGTCCGGTCAGTGGAATCGATATGAAGAAGCCGGCATTGTGGACGGTGCCCACCAGTGAGCGCTTCCAATCCTGGCAGGCTAGGTCGAACTGAAAAAGAGGATAATCATTGAAAATAATAGCAAAACAGCCTGTGGGCCTGAAAGTTACACGAGCGAAATGTGAAATCTGTGACTAGTTTTTTTTCCCTACCTATGCTGATGGTCTAGAGCAGCTTTTCCCAAAGTGGGTGATAACACCCCCTTGTGGGCACTGCAGACCTAAAGGGGGCGGTAAGAGACCTAGAAAATGGGGTCGTTGTGTAGAGGCTTGGGAGGCGATTTGTAATTTCATCTGACTGAGCTCAAAAATAGGGGTGCTAAAAAGTAATTTATTCTCGAAGTGGGCAGTAGACAAAATAAGTTTGGGAGTCCCTGGTCTAGAGAGACCATGTCAGCATCACCAGGATAGTAGGTGAGCTCACGGAACTCATACCTGACGATGTTGCTAACATGAACCCTAGCAAGAGCCGTGCTTCGCAGAATCTACCACCGGATTGGAAACGCGACCCACTGAGAAGATCCAGCGAGAAACTCAGTGGACTGTGTCTGTGGGTTAATTTACTTGCCGAGCCCTTCGTCGCAAGCGACGGGTTTGACGAGAACGATGACCGGTATGAGTAGGTAGTGAGGCAGGTGTAAATAGCATTATGTTATGTCGACGCAAGACTCGGATGTGTAAGAAAGTTTTTTACATTAAAAAGCTATCCCAAGAAAACTTTATTCATTCTTCTCAACAGTTTTAACGACGACCAAAGCCACGCTTGCCATTACTCGTTTATACATCGTAACTAGAGTGTCCATAATTTTATGTAGAAATTCTCATCAAATTTGTGATTTGAGAAGTGACATTTTTGGGCCGACGAGTTCCCGTGACCGACCCATCAACCGATGTAATCGACCGCAAATCGATTTTTTTAATGCTAAGATAATGGACCTCATCGCCTACCTAGTGTTAAGTGATTATCCGTAGACATCAAAAAGGTAAATGCCGCCACACACCTTCGACATAACTTTTAAGTCTCAGTTTTTGGAGTACAATAGCTGCCCTACCCTTCAAACCAAAACGAATTACTGCGTCGCTGAAATAGGCAGGTTGATGATACCCTTTTTTCTTACTCGTGCGAGCACACAGGACGCCCTACCGCCAGTATCATAGATGCCTCAACTATTAAATTAGTAGTAACTATACTGAGACCTTAGAACTGATATCTCAAGGTGGATGGCGCATTTATGTCGTAGATGTCTATAAGCTCCAGTAACCACTTAACACCAGGTGGGCTGTAAGCTCGTCCACCCATCTAAGCAACAAAAAAAAGGGCGTGCCACCACCGCTCTGCCAAGTGTGCAAACGACTAAGAAGAATACACCACTAAATTACTTTAAAAAAAGGTCATCCGTGACCACGAGAACTGTAAAGCATTCAAAAAGTCCGATAATATTATGTTATGACAATTAAAAATGCCAGATTAAACCGTAATCTATATATTAATACGTGAAGCAAAAACTTTGTATCCCTTTTTATGAAAATACGGAGGAGTATGAAATTTTCCACACTTATAGAGAATATAGAGAAGAAGTGCACAATGCTAATATTTTTTTAAAATAATACATTAAATCAATAAAGAAAACATTACACACACTACATACCATGTATTTGACGCACACACGCTTGCATACTATTTATTGTCAAACTTTTGTTCTTGACGTCTGTTGTCAAATTGAGAATAGATTAAATGTTGTTTGTCTTTATTGATATTTTTTATAGTGTCACGAGACATAATAACAGCTCACGAGACAGGCAACGGTCAAGTTTCAGGGACACGACCTTCAGCAATGAAGAAAGCGACGAAGAAGAAGAATAGTGTAGTCTTGGCAAAATTTGTGATTAAAGAAGTATAAAATACAATCATAATGGTGTACAAACTTACAATTCCAATTAATTATAGTCGAATTTCGACTACTGCGGGACCTCTAGTCTATATTATTATGTACAAATATATAAATCTACAGTGGTTTTTACGGATGTTCCGTTATAACTACTGAACCATGCTTCCGATTGACTTGAAACTTGGTATCCATGCAGAAAATACATGTACTTAATGGACAGGCTAATATTTAGATCAGAGTTGAACTCCCTAATAATAATGACAATAAATAATAATGTTAATTTTAAATGCCCAGCGAAGCGGCGAGTACGGCTAGTAGTAGTATCTAGAAAAAAAGTATAATCTATTATTTCATTATCCCCATAATTCGTGGTCGATTGAAAGCAAATCCTCTTATTCCAGAGGTTGGAGAGCTCGTAGCTGTTTTAAGCTTTTTATGAGCAATATGAATATGTTCACGAGCACTAATGTTTCACTTTTTTTTCTACCTATTCGCTGATAGCCCATTAGGCCTATTCTAACTACGCTCGCACGGGTAGGTGACCTCACGGACTGTACTTGAGATAATTGTCTAACACTAGCCCTAACAAGAGCAATGCTTTACAGATTATTTATTTACCTTTATATTTTTGGTGGTAGGACCCCTTGTGAGTCCGCGCGGGTATGTACCACCACCCTGCCTATTTCTGCCGTGAAGCAGTAATGCGTTTCGGTTTGGAGGGTGGGGCAGCCGTTGTAACTATACTTGATACCTTAGAAATTATATCTCAAGGTGGGTGGCGCATTTACGTTGTAGATGTCTATGGGCTCCAGTAACCACTTAACACCAAGTGGGCGTGAGCTCGTACACCCATCTAACTAATAAATAAAAAAAAAAGATTTACCACCGGATCGGAATCCCGACTCATTGAGAAGATCCAGTGAGAAACTCTGTGAGTTGTGTCTATGGGAGTTTCACATAAAGGCCAGAGGGGCATATCGTCTCCCAGCGTGGCTGGTTAAAAGGCTTCTTCTGCGTCACTACTGATTATTAAATTTACTAACATAAAACACGAGAAAAATGTGGATTGCATTAATAAACGGCGTTTCGGAATAATGTTATATTAGTAACGCCGCACACTCTTAATAATCTATGGAAACGGTATTGTATAGGTACCGTGTTAAATCTTGATTTAAATTGATTAAGTATAAAGACTGTTTACGTTGGTACGATTGATAAAATCAGATCTACCCACATGTTTTTTGCTGTAAAACTACTACTACTACTGCTTACTGGTGTACATGTCATTCGTAATGTAAATACAATGCTGGCTGTACTGAGTATCTCGCCGAATCTTCTCAGTGAATCGAGATTCCGATCCGGTGGTAGATTCATCGAAGCAGTGGATTTGCGGGGGCTAGTTAGCAAGTTCGCCAGGCTTAGTCCTGTGAGCTCTCCAGCATGTTAGTTGAACCTAATATAACCTTGAATGGTGGTAGGACCTCTTGTGAGTCCGCGCGGGTGGGTACCACCACTCTGCCTATTTCTGCCGTAAAGCGGTAATGCATTTCGGCTTGAAGGGTGGGGCAGCCGTTGTACTGAAAAACTGAGACCTTACAACTCATGCCTCGAGGTAAGTCACCCATCATGATGAGCATACGGCCTACCTGATGGTAAGTGATTACCGTCGCTCATGGACGTCGGCAGTGCCAGGAGCACAGCCAAGTCGCTTCCTACGTTTGAATAATCTTCGCGATTCTCTTTTGGAGAAGGACATGTCATAGCGCATTATTTACTAGATGATGTTATTATACCTTAACTAAAGTCAATCGTGAACATATGTAATTCGGTACGTACCCGCATGCCCTGTTGAGCGAAACAATATGCTTTAAACTATTTTCTGCACCACAAACGCTGTAAGTACACTAAGTATTACGTTGAACCGGCTACCGTCCTCGTCGAACCCGTCGCTTACGACGAAGGGCTCGACAAGTGAATTAACCCATAGACCCAGCCCACTAAGTTTCTCGCCGTGTCTTCTCGGTTTTCGCGATGGGTTGCGTTTTCGATCCGGTGGTAGATTCTGCCAAGCACTGCTCTTGCTAGGGCCAGTGTTAGCAACACTTCCGGTTTGGGCCCCGTGAGCTCACCTACATGTTAGGGCGAAGCTGAAATAGCCTCTCAAGGTCATCAGCATAGGTAGGAAAAAAAAACGTTTGATGTCTTCAAAATAGTGACATTATAATAATATACATCGGTAGCGCGTGCAAATGAAGCGGTTCTCATATGAAAATTACTCTCACAATGGATATCCGTCATTTAAGCGGCGTAATGACTATGATTAGAGATAATTTTTTTTTAATTTTTTTTTTAATACAAAATTACACGACATAATCTATGACAAACGTCCGATGTTATTCCCGATGTTCCGAGATAAAATGTTTCTTGGTCGGTCAATATGTGAATTGAAAATTTCAGTGGTTAATAATAATTCATAGGTACCATATTTTTTCCCTAATTATTCACTGTTAGCTTAAGGGGCTATTCCAGCTACCCCCGGACGAGTAGGTGAGCTCACGTGCTCAACCTGAGAGAATTTGTTAACACAAGCCCTAGAACAGTGCTTCGCAGAATCTACTACATGGGTCGTAATCGCGACCCACTGACAAGATCCGGAGAGAAACTCAGTCGGAAATGTACCACCACTGTTTGAATAACGCCACTTGGAGTCATTTTATCGATCGTTGAAGTCCGAAAATTATAAATTGAAACGGAAGATTATGCTTAATTAATTTTTAATTCCATATACCAGCCCTAGGTCGTAGGTCTGTGAGCTAGAGATATAAACCACCAGCAAAAAGACTTACTTGCGAGGGCTTTGTAGTGTATTCATATTTGTCTACATTGTCATTCGTCTACATTCAACAGTAAGCAGGTGAAAAAGGAAAAAGGTTGGACGAGATTTACCAGAGAAACTGCGGCTTGAGGCGGTTGTCGAATGAGAAATAAGCAAAAAAAAACTCAGCACTTTCACGGTTTCGATTTCTATAAAACTTTCGGAGAATTCCGAGTCTGAGATAAGTAGCCGTTGAAAACAATGTCAGAATCACAATGAATTTACATGAAAGATTATGTTTTTATACCGATACTATAGAGATGGCGCAAATGTTGGCCAGTTACCGAAGCTAATAGAAAATATAATGTGAATCCAGATTTAATCAAAATTATAAGTCACTAGCGACCCGCCCTCGCTTCGCTTCGGAAACATTAAAACACACATGAAACCAAAAAAAAAAAAAAAAAGTAGCCTATGTTCATCAGGGACAATGTCGGCTTCTAATGGAAAAAGAATTTTTCAAATCGGTCCAGTAGTTTCGGAGCCTATTCGAAACAAACAAACAAACAAATCTTTCCTCTTTATAATATTAGTATAGATAGTATAGATACTTAGCTTCAAAATACAATAAACTAAAATACTGGTGGTAGAACCTCTTGTGAGTCCGCACGGGTAGGTACCACCGCCCTGCCTATTTTTGCCCTGAAGCAGTAATGCGTTTCGGTTTGAAGGGTTGGGCAGCCGTTGTAACTATGCTGAGACCTTAGAACTTATATCTCGAGTTGGGTGGCGCATTTACGTTGTAGATGTCTATGGGCTCCAGTAACCACTTAGCACCAGGTAGTCTGTAAGCTCATCCACCTGTTCAAGCAATAAAAACAAAAATAGCTATAAAATAAATATATTCACCTCTTTAACAATGCTATGTTCTTCCAAATAAACAAACGAATCGCATTCAATTTTCGTTGAAGTGTCGAAGTAGTGAGGCGAACAATGCGTACCGTTTAGGGTACCGTTCTCAAACGGAGCGTACCGGGTACATTTGGCTAGCGTACCGTCCGTTTCGTGCGGTATCGTGTAGTTGTTTTTATGCGGGTCCTCCTCACATTCTGGAACTGTACATCTGTAAAAAAAAGATATAACCGTAACTAATAGCTGGGATCGTTTAAGGATCGGCCATTTTCATTTTCCTTATTAACTACTTATATTTATTAAAAAAAAGGTAACCAATTTAATGTATCATTTACAGTTTATTTATGTGTAGTAGCCGGTGTATGGCTCCCGAAAATGAAGACTGGTGGTAGGTTTAATGACTCTTGATATGATCCTCCCACTTCGCACGTCGACGCGCTCATAACCGAGGTTCATGAACTCCCTGGACAATATTTACACAGACCAGGCTCACCTAACCCATGTCGGCTGCCACACAAACAGCATCAATATACTAGATGACAGCGTATTTGAACGCTCGAGGGTGTAGGATTCGACAAAAAGAAAGCGCATGGAACTGCCACTGTGATTAATATTTTTCTCCACTTTGCCCTCCATGTGCCAGACATATTTTTATATTTTACGCAAGGGCTTTAGAGGACCCCATGCTGTACTCGTCGAACTAGGCAAAGAGCTCCACTTGGAACTTAGCCCATGCATCATCTCTCTCAGTTTCTCGCCGGATCTTCTCAGCGGGTCGTGATTCCAATGCGGTAGTAGTTCATTCGCGAAGCAGCTGCTCTTAAGTCGTTAGGTGTTCTTGGGAGGTGCTCGGGCAGCTGTTAGCAAATCCCACCTCTCCTGGCTGAGCCTTTGCTCGCCCACATGGCCTGGTGAAACTGGAAAGGCCTCTGGGCCACCAGTAATCCCTCATTCATAAAAAAAGTACCTCATGTTATTTGTTTCTTATAAACGGCACCGCAACTTTCTCTATCTTTTTATTTATTTATTTTTTATTGCCTACATGGGCGGACGAGCTCACAGCCCACACCTGTGGTGGGGTAGGGTGGTGGTATCTAGCCGTGCGGACTCAAAGAGGTCCTACCACCAGTAATTACGCAAATTATAATTTTGCGGGTTTGATTTTTATTACACGATGTTATTCCTTCACCGTGAAAGTAAATCGTAATTATTTGTTAAGTACGTATTTCATTAGAATAATTGGTACCCGCCTGCGGGATTCGAACACCGGTGCATCGCTAGATACAAATGCATCGGACGTCTTATCCTTTAAGCCACGGCGACTTCAAA
This sequence comes from Bombyx mori, assembly GCF_030269925.1. Classification (NCBI taxonomy): domain Eukaryota; kingdom Metazoa; phylum Arthropoda; class Insecta; order Lepidoptera; family Bombycidae; genus Bombyx; species Bombyx mori. Next base: position 12,606,025 of record NC_085127.1, on the reverse strand, counting down.
CTTTTTATTTATATTAGAAGAAAAAATACCGTTTCCAGTATCATCTGTGTGTGGGATTCGAACATGGACCTAGTCGCATTAATCGATACGAGCACCCGACTCGAAGTCTTATCTTTAAGGCCACGACGATTCCTATCCGAGCGATAAAACAGCTAATTTAGTTTTCTAAACCTAATTATTGTTTTGTAAATAGAACGTAAACAAATAGATTACTAATAGCTGTGAACTTAGCTCAGTACACTAAGCGATAAATACAAAATAGATGCTTCCGAAGTAATTTAATTTGATTATTATGGAGAAAATACGTGGTTCTGTATGACCGTGGCTACTTATCTTTAAATTAATACGTGAAGCAAAAACTTTGTACCCCTTTTTACGAAAATCGCGTTCACGGAGGAATATAAAATTTCCCACACTTATAAGCCACGTCAATTCTAAAGACGCGATGTGTAAATACATACTTGTCATACAGATTCAATAATTCATAGAATCAACCCTTCATGCTTATGGGAAAATAATTATTGAATAGGAATTTAAAAAATTATTGCAGCAATACAAGAGCGCTGTGTTAATAGTATTGTACTAATAATAAGATAAGACTATTATAACAATGTGAAGAAAAAAAAAACGGTATAATAAGAATGTCAACATTGATGGAATGTAGATTCTTCATACACTTACGGAATTACATATTTATATAATAAAAATATGTTTACAGTAATCTGTGTTAGAATTCTTTGCATTTATGATGTCTTTAATAACTTAGGGTGGATTGTTAGCGCGCATGGAATTGTGTTGATTGTTTTTGACGGGAAAGAATCATGGGTTCCTGTTTGATATAGACCCTGTGTGTTGCTCGGGATTAGAACGAATCAAACCAGCCGAGCTTGAAGAGCCGGTGGTAGGACATATTCTGAGCTGATGGTAGGACGTCTAGTGAGTCCGCACGGGTAGGTACCACTGCCCTGCCTATTTCTGCTGTGAAGCAGTAATGCGTTTCGCTTAGAAGGGTGGGGCAGCCGCTGTGTTATAAAAACTGAGACCTTAGAACTCATATTTCAAGGTGAGTGGCAGCATTTGCGTTGTAGATGTCTGTGGGCTCCGGTAACCACTTAACACCAGGTGGACCGAGTGCTTGTCCACTTATCTAAGTAATAAGAAAAACCGCTCGAAGGAACAGGTACTACGGCGATAGTAATTCGTTCTGTCGGTTTTGAAACGTTACTTTAAAAACAATTGAGCGAAACGAGCCATCTGAAATCTATATATATAAAAATTAATTGCTGTTCGTTAGTCTCGCTAAAACTCAAGAACGGCTGGACCGATTTGGCTAATTTTGGTCTTGAATTATTTGTGGAAGTCCAGGGAAGGTTTAAAAGGTAGATAAATATGAAAACGCTCGGAATTACATAAAAATAACAATTTTGTTTTTCCTTTGATGTCTCCGCCGTCGGTCCTTAAGTTTATTTTATACAAAAGTTTAGGTCTTTTATTTATCGATTGATGCACTACGAAGTCTGCCGGGTCAGCTAGTACTCATTAAAATAGCTATACTATGTCTAGGTTCGTGAGTGACAGTGAAATAAGTATCTCTACTCTATGTATTCCAAAGTATCGTTCGATTAAGTGATTTAGGTCATTTTTTCAAAGGTGTCCAAAAGGCCAGCGCTATTTATGTTTTTTTAGAACATTGGCCCGCGTAATCTATGATTATATGCCAATTAATGTCAAAATGATAAACTTTGTCACAAAATTAGAGTGCCTATATAAACATATTTTTAAATTAGGAATATAATTGGAATTGAATATGCGACAAAATTATACTTTTTGAAACAACCGAGACAGCAATATCTGCCCCCGCACAGATGTTGAAGGTAGAGGGAGATAGAAATACAAATTTTGCCGCTAATTGACGTATTACTCAACAAAATTAAATATTAACCAAATTTCATAAAATAAATTAATATTCGTGGAAAATTTATTCCGTCTAGTTTGTAATTGAAGGATTCGAACATTTTATCAAATCACTTTACCGAACACCAACACGTGTATTCATGGAAAGAAAATGGATTTCTTTTAAATTAGGTTTATCCGCGCTTATGCTCTCTAAATGGTAGATAGAATTAATGTGGATTACCAATAAAAATATGGGGGAATCGAAATATTACTAAAGCCACTAAAATCAGACTTGTAAGAGCGCTGGTCTTCCCCATTTTTCTTTATTCTGCGGAGACTTGGACATTGAGAGAAAGTGAGAAAAAGAGGATAGATGCTCTCGAAATGTGGTGCTGGAGAAGAATGCTGCAAATATCGTGGACAGAGTTCAGAACGAATCAGTCAATTCTACGGGAACTCGGCATCAAGCAGCGACTATCCTCCATCGTTCAGGGTCGCATTCTCACTTTCTTCGGGCATGTGTCGCGGCGGGGTGACGACTCAGTTGAGCGCCTTGTGGTGCAGGGCATGATAGAGGATACAAGACCGCGCGCCAGATCACCGTTACGAGGGACCGACCAAATAAAGGCAGCTCTAAACGGTCCCGTTAACGAGTGCACAAGAAGGGCCGCGGTATGCGAGGAATGGCAACGTCTGGTGAAGCGCACCACCAACCGAAGTGATGACCACGACCACTCTGCCAAGAGTGCATACGACTGAGAAGAAGAAGACCAATAAAAAAGCGGTGACACAGATAAAAAGAAATGTGAAGTTTTAAGTTTAATTTCTATTTAGAATTGTGAATTGAGTTACAATTAAAAATATACTTTAAATGTCGTTTTTTGCTTTTACAGGTTAGTGTAGTAGTGGTGGTAAGAAAGAAAATAAAATTCTTTGTTTTTTACATTTATCAACATATTGACGGGCTATTTGTAATTGCAACGAAAATTACAATTTTTATATAAGCTTAAACGCAATCAACCATTAGTTGATTTCGTATTGATTATAAATTATTCATTCATCATCATTCGATCATTAATAAACTATTAAGTGGGAATTTTATTTTTTAAACTAGGTATACTTTTCTGTGAATTCCATGTTGGTCACTACTGTATACGCAGCGTCGATAAGAGTGGTTTTTCCCGTACCTATTCGCTGGTGGCCTAAGGGAATATTCTAGCTATGCGCAGACGGGTAGGTAAGCTCACGGGCTCAATCTGAGAGAATTTGTTAACCCTAGTCCTAGCAAGAGCATTGCTTCGCTGAATCTAGCATCATCATCAGCCTATATCAGTCCACTGTTGGATATAGGCCTCTCCAATTGCCCGCCACAGAACACGATCCGCAGCTTCTCTCGTCCAGATACAAATATTAATTAAAAGAGCTTATCTTTTATCAGTGATCGATTTTAAATCAACCCGATCGATTCGAACCCTAATTCCGGATTCACTATTCCCAGATACGATTGCTTCGTAGTACTAAAACTAACATTGTAAAAATAGAAAAGCTCGTGGAATTTCTTCGATTTGATAAGATTATCGTTTTGTTTGAGATTTAATGGCATTAGAACGAATACGTTTTATGTGTCTAATAATAGTTAATGTTCAATTGTTCATCAAAAATATTCATTCAATTCTCAGCTAGCAAGAGCTGGATGAGAGAAGCCTTTGCTGGAAGTAGGACCTCTTGTGAGTTCACACGGATAGGTGACACAACCCTGCCTATTTCTGTCGCGAAGCAGTAATGCGTTTCGGTTTGAAGGGTGGGGCAGTCGTTGTAACTATACTGAGACCTTACAACTTATATCTCAAGGTGGGTGGCGCATTTACGTTGTAAATGTCTATAGGCTCCGGTGACCACTTAACACCAAGTGGGCTATGAGCTTGTCCACCCAACGCTAACCCTTAAGTACTTACCACGCCAGTACATGTACTAAAATCGGAACGACACAGAGAAGATCAGCTTGGCCCCTACGCAAGGATGATATAGTTACAACGGCTGCCCGTGCGGACTCACAAGAGATCCTACCACCAGTATAAGGTAAGACTGCTGCGACAGAAATAGGTATAGGAAGTATGTATCCAGGGAATGCTTGGATGTGAGTCTCTAACAGTAATACCAATAGGATATCATTGAACAGATTGCATATCGACGCTTGAAAGGCAAACGTGACTAAGCGACAATAACTGCTTTGTACATAGATATAGGCAATAATCATATTCGGTGCGTAAAAAATATATATGTCTAGGTCTATTAAAATCATTTCAATCCTACAGCTACTAGTTAGATTCTACTACAGCTAGATTCGTTAAAATAAATTTTGTTTTCAGGTATTTCAACTTTAAATTAGTCTACTGTAAAGTTCACGCATTGTCACTTAGTCACATTTGCCTTTCAAGCGTCGATATGTAAAGTGTCATTTCTGTTTTAGCGTGTAACAAACACGTCTCTATTTCATAAAGAGCGAATTTCGTATTTAACGTACCTATGTTTTAGTATTCGTGAGCTTGCGCAGTTTTTTCATTTTGCGTAATTAAATGTTTTAGTTTTCCTGAGCTTGCGCAGTTTTTTCTTTTTGCGTAATTATAAATTTTATAATAGTGTGCAGTACATACTATTTCTGTTATATTATGAAAACATAGATAACATGCTCATTTAATTGGGTTCAGCGTTGTTAGTTTCGAAAACACGTGATAACATGACGCTAATAAGGCACGTTCTAATCTAATCGTAAATTAGAAATTTCTTTTTCTTTTTTTTTTTTTAATTAAAAACTTTTCTCTCGAAGTGAATGTTTATGATAAGTTGTATTGTACGGCTTTGCCCCCCCCCCAGTCCATATCGAATTTAATTTATGTGAGGTGTATTATTAGAACGCACTTCAATTCGTAAAAAAAATTAATGAAAAATATTGTGGAAAGTATATGTGTAAATTAATATTTAACTAAATTATTTTCGTCTTATGAAATTGAAAAAAAAAACTAAAATTTTAATTTTAGATAGAATAATTAATAGAACAAAAGTACCTAAATATAAAATTCATGTTATTTATTCGGGTTTTTCGGGTCATCTACAAGTCTTAATCATACAAATTTCATTATTTCTCACCTGTATTTGAGGTCCATAGCTTCGAAATTATAGACAGACGAATACATTCCGGCGAGGAAAACCGGGAACAATATCAACGTGTAATTCCAAATATTGAATCTACCGAACGGTCCTAAAATACTCAAAATATCGTCAACGGTCACTGAGTTATTCTGCTTTTTCTCCGGATCCATTCTGAACATAACCCACACACGAAATTTCCTATTAAAAAAAAAAAACTTTCAAACTATGCGTAGAATAAAAATAAAAGTTAAATATTTGTGTTTTTTTTTTTTCAAGTTCTTAAATATTTTAATTCTATTATTTTATTCTTTTGTATTACAGAGTTGTGAATAGGTGCGCGCGCGCGACACCGGTCCCTCGACCGATACTACGCGAACGCTCAACAACTCACAGTTTTTATTGTCAAAGTTAAAATCATTGCTCGAATGAACTTAATGATAACGTAACTATAGTTTGTTCGTTGCTAGCCGCAAGTTTGTTTTACAGTCCTATATAATAAATAGGTTGGGGGAAAAAGTCATTCGCATTATAGTATGTGTATGAACTTGTAATAAAATCTCTTTGGCTATACTATTTGTAAGGGGTGTGGTTTTTCATCATGATACTAGCGTTACCTCACACATCGTTAGCCACTCAGCAAAAATTAAGAGAGGTTGGCTGGGAGGTGTTAATGCATCCGCCGTATAGTCCTGACCTTGCACCTCCAGATTTCCATCTGTTTCGGTCTCTTCAGAATTCTTTAGGCAGTGTCCGGTTAACATCACGAGAGGACTGCCAAAACCAATTGTCGAGGTATTTTGATCAGAAGCCCCAAATTTTCTATAGCAATGGGATCATGTCCCTACCTACAAGATGGCAAAAAGTTATCGAACAGAATGGTACCTACACACTTTAGTTAAATGTAAATAAACTACATTAAAAAATGTCGTGTATTTTCTTAAAAAATGCGAAGAAACTTTTTCCCCGACCTATTATATCGGAAATAGTTTGACCGCAACGCGCATAACCATAATCTGAATTGCGCGTTTGACAACTATTTTATTGTTATTGAGTTTACGTAGGTCGACGGATGTAAGAAGCGGATGTAAGAAGCCACGCAGGACTTCAATCATTTTGACGTGTAACCGTATCTTCATACGAAAAACTTCCACGAATGAGTTCCACGTTGTTTTAAAAGTGTTTTAAAACTGTGTAAAAGATGACACGCAAAATTCAGCAGTAATTGCGTACGGGATTGAAGAATGACTTAGAACTCATGACACCGTTTACGTTGTCGATGTCTTTGGGCTCCGGTGAACAGTTAACAGAAGAGAATGGGGTGCATTCGAAGAGACCCACACTCAGCATTGGGTGGACACGGGTTGAAGAAGATACCAATTAACGCTATAATCCCGTCTACGTAATAAATAAAAATGGGGTATTGTGAGCATATCCGTGTAAGCCTGTTTATTGCCATCGAAATACGGCAAGTGAAAGTGTTCAAGATCGCTCATGGATCTTCAATATCACCGTTGAAAACTATCCGCAAACCTTGATTAAAAAGGGCTTGGTATAGCTTTCACTAAGCACCGTGGAGAGGAGTGTACCATCGTGACACGTGACAAAAATCATATCTCAAAACACACTGAACGGGTATAGAGGTTTCACGTAGCGATTCCCATACACACAGCCCACTGAGTTTCTCGCCGGATCTTCTCAGTGGGTCGCGTTTCCGATCCGGTGGTAGATTCTGCGAAGCACTGCTCTTGCTAGGGACAATGTTAGCAACACTTCCGGTTTGAGCCCCGTGAGCTCACCTGCACGTTAGGGTGAAGCTGAAATAGCTCAAGGCTATCAGCATAGCTAGGAAAAAAAATTAGCGACGATCTGGGCTCCTATGACGGGTGGTTCGATGGTGATCGTGAAAACCAGATGATGGGAGCATCTCGAATAATCCTTTAGTGTAGACCTAGAGGCTTCCAATTGTTGATGAGATATACATCTCCCCATCTCTATTAACCATCCTCGTCTAACGCAGACAGGCGGGGAGCAAGGTGACGGCTTGGACTCAGAACGAATGTCTCCGCGTCTCCTTATCCCTATTGGGAGGTCAGACCAGCGCTAATAAAAATAGAGCTAAATAGCTGAATAGCTAGGAGTGGACGTCTCATTTAACATTAGTATATTATCTATAGCCTAACCCAGAGCTATGCAGTAACAATTATAATCTTCATAATAGGCCTTGTTGCACAAGAGCTCTTTAACAAGTTCGTTAAATCTATAGCAGGTAGTATTTATTGAAACTAGCGTGAGATCTGGTTGAAAATATACTCTTTTTGTTTTTATTTTTATTGCCTAGATGGGTAGACGAGCTCACAGCCCACCTGGTGTTAAGTGGTTACCGGAGCCGATAGACATGTACAACGTAAATGCTCCACTCACCTTGAGATACAAGTTCTAAGGTCTCAGCAAAGTTACAACGGCTGCCCCACCCTTCAAACCGAAACGCATTGCTGCTTCACGGCAGAAATAGGCAGGGTGGTGGTAACTACCCGTGCGGACTCACAAGAGGTCCTACCATCAGTAAAAATGAACTCGAAGAAAATGGAAATATACTGATACTATATTGGAAATACTCGGTCGATGGTAGAGCGTCTTGTGAGTCCGAACGTAACCACCAACCACCCTGCATATTTCTAACTGAAACTTTCTTTGTCTAACTGAGACTTATTTGTCATATCTCAAGGTGGATGGTTGCATTTACTTTGTTAATGTCAATGGACTTCGGTAACCACTCCATATCAGGTGGTCCGTGAACTCATTCAACCGCCTAAGCAATAAAAAAGCCTTACTAATGAGTTACTGATATTCTTATTCCGAGACGTTGGCACCGTAAACCTTAGAAATCGAAAACTCATCAGAACTCATATTAAAGAAAATGTGAAAGATTGTATGAATGTTCCATCATGGTCGATGCAGGAATGTGTGTACCCATCGTGACTGTCGAACCTCCATCTTCGTCCGGCACCAGTATATGGAATATCAAAACCGAATATCGAATTTAACAATACGATAAAACCGTAACATTCTATCAGCTGTTTCTCATCTAATGTCATGTAATCAGGGATCGAATTCTCTGTTGTTCTAACAATAACGAAATCAGTACAGTGTCCAAATACACAAGTCGCGTGCAAACCGCCAGCTGATAGTACAACGAACAATAGAACACTTGTACGTACACTGTACAATGTATCAATTGGATACGAATCAAAACTGAGGACTTCGAGGTCAGAGGAATCCGATGCCAAGTTTATCCGATTAGATTCGATCAGATCCCGGTCAATACTACAAACCCGGTTAATACACGACAAGCTTGAAGCCCCCTGGTATTAAATGGTTACCGAAGTTCATAGATATCAATAACGTAAATTCTATCAGCCACACTGAGACAAGTATAACGGTTGGCTCATCCTTTTAAGCGAACCCGGTCGGCGGCGTATCGCGTTCCGACCCGGCAGGCTGGTTCTGGCCCAGCGGGGTATCCCGGAACACCAGCGGCATCGCCTGGGCGGCCTGGTAGGGCCGCCTTACCGCTTAGACCGACGTCGTTGGTCGTCGACTATCGCCGCGACGACCCGTCGGTCGGGCGTCCTCGGGGTGGCGCCGCGTGTCTGGTTGTAGTGTTGACACCGGGAACCCCCCTACTCTGACCGGGTTCTGACCCCGGACGGAGATCAGACGTCGGGCGTAAGAGTGCAGGGGAGTCGTTTAGTGGGTGGGCCCTAAAATCCTTGGGCCCGCGATCTGCTCTCAACACCTGCAGATCGTTGAGTCTCACATATCCCGCGCGCCCCTTATGCGCGGGGACCTCGTAGGAGGTTCGGCCCCCGGCCCGGAAAAAAAAAATCTTTTTAAGCGAAACGCGAATTGACGAATTACTGCGTTACGGCAGAAGTAGGCAGGGTTCTTGCACTTACACCTACGGGTTCACAAGACGTCCTATCACCAGCAAGCTTGCAACAGTTACACCCTGGTCACGGAGACGTCCCGTAGGCAGAAATACCACTGGAAATCGTGATAATGTTGTGGCAGAAATGAGGAAAATTTCATCATGTACTTTTAAGGTTTGTTGCACTCAATTTAAAAACCAAATACACATATTTGAGAAGTGTACCCACATTTGTTGCACCCAAATTAAATACCAATGTGTATTTAACAAGTGACAAAGAAACCTACACGAATTTGAATAAAGCATTATGATATGACTCAAGCATTTCAGCAAATCCCAAATCGATGTTGCATTAGCAATTAGCGTTGCCCTGAATAAACCTAACCTGGGGAAATTTGAAGGCTAAAAGTCCTAATTTTGCTTACGCTTTATTAGTTTATATTCTTTTTTTTGTTAGTTTATTTTGCGTATTAGCAAGCGGATAAGGATCATGACACCGCACCGTAAATAATGAATCCCATTTGGTAATACGAGATCATCTTTGTCACCGTTCTCGTCGAACCCGTCGAATGCGATGAACAATTCGACGGGCAACTTAACTCACAGTCACAACCTACTGAGTTTTTCGCCGGCTCTTCCCAGTGGGTCGCGATTCCGATTCGGTGGTAGATTTGAGTAGCATTTGAGATTTGAGATCAAAGTAGCGATTGCAGTAGCATTACTGCCAAAAAATCTCATAAATATAAAAGACACGACCGCTGAGTTCATGTGCGTGTTGTTCTCAGAATTGTTTCACTACTTGGAACCGGAGGTATCATTTTGTTTTGACTAACAACATGAATGTTGAATGATATCTAAATGGAAATAAATTATTTTGAAAACGAATGAGTATAATTCAATATCGAGCCAAGCGTGCAAAATTGAAAATTAAATCTGGGTAAGTCTAACTAAGCGATCGTGGAAGTTAAAGTACACTCCCAGTACCGGAGGTTCGGCCTCCTGCTTGAAAAAAAAACACTCACAGATAAAAGTGAAAAAACTTTAATACGTACAGATTTGTACCCAGTCCTTTCTAACCGACGTAAAGTGGCTAATATAGGCCATCCCAATATCCGGATTCTGTGAAGAGGCAGTTTCCTCCCGGTGATGATCACGGGGCGACCTAAGGGGGTTGAGGCTACACTGCACGCTATCGTCACTCTAGCGCGCTGGCACCAGGAGGACAGGACGACGCGTCGTCGGCTGCGGACTGCGATGCGGTCCGCATTGTAGTCGTCGCTGTGGTCGCTGAACATACTGTGATCTTCGAGGTCAGAGAATTCGATGCCAAGTTTATCCGATTAGATTCGATCAGATCCCGGTCAATACTACAAACCCGGTTAATACTCGACAAGCTTGGAGCCCCCCTGGTATTAAATGGTTACCGAAGTTCATAGATATCAATAACGTAAATTCTATCAGCCACACTGAGACAAGTATAACGGTTGGCTCATCCTTTTAAGCGAACCTGGTTGGCGGTGTATCGCGTTTCCACCCAGCAGGCTGGTTCTGGTCCAGCGGGGTATCCCGGAACACCAGCAGCATCGTCCGGGCGGCCTGGCAGGGCCGCCGTATCGCGGAGACCGGCGTCGTTGGTCGTCGACTATCGCCTCGACGACCCGTCGGTCGGGCGCCCTCGCGGTGGCGCCACGTGTCTGGTGGTAGTGTTGACCACAAGAACTACTACTACTACAGGAACCACAGTAGGGGCCACTCTGATCGGGTTCTGAGTCCGGACGGAGATCGGACGTCGGGTGTAAGAGTGCAGGGGAGTCGTTTAGGGCCCTAAAATTCCTTGGACCCGCGGTCTGCTCCCAACACCTGCAGATCGTCAAGTCCCACATACCCCACGCGCCCCCTACGCGCGGGGACCTCGTAGGAGGTTCAGCCCCCGGCTCGAAAAAAAAGGCCATTCCAATATGAAAGTCGCTAACCACTTTGAGTTATTAAGTCCAAGTCTCAATTAAATTGTGCAAACATTGTCCCAGGTTTAAAACTTGTTATGAGGTAAACGATGAATAAAATTAGATTATTTTCACCCAAACAAATTCAACTCGACTGTATCACTGCAGGGTACATCCGGTACTTTATTAATTTAGTTATTTAATAAAGCTATATCTCATTGTAAACAACTTTATCGTTTACCAACTTTCGAAGCCAACGGCAGTGGAATAATATAGAATATGCGGTGGCTCCACTGTAAATATTACGGCTTAGATTACATAGAGAGTGCGCGACAGAGATAGCGCTCTACTAAGCCGAAATTAGCCGACTGTCTCTTTCCTGAGGTCGATGTGCAATGTTTATAGCTGGGGACTGTAGTTCGGTAAGTAAGCACGTGTTAGTGAATAGGAATATAGCAGCGGTATAGTATTAGGGATATAATAGGGATAATAGGGATTAAGCCACTTCTATTCTAAAGTGGGATACATTTTTTTTTTTTTTTTTTTTTTTATTGCTTAGATGAGTGGACGAGCTCACAGCCCACCTGGTGTTAAGTGGTTACTGGAGCCCATAGACATCTACAACGTAAATGCGCCACCCACCTTGAGATATAAGTTCTAAGGTCTCAATTATAGTTACAACGGCTGCCCCACCCTTCAAACCGAAACGCATTACTGCTTCACGGCAGAAAATAGGCAGGGTGGTGGTACCTACCCGTGCGGACTCACAAGAGGTCCTACCACCAGTAATTACGCAAATTATAATTTTGCGGGTTTCATTTTTATTACACGATGTTATTCCTTCACCGTGGAAATCAATCGTGAACATTTGTCGAGTACGTATTTCATTAGAAAAATTGGTACCCGCCTGCGGGATTCGAACACCGGTGCATCGCTCAACACGAATGCACCGGACGTCTTATCCGTTAGGCCACGATGACTTCAAAACAAATAAAAGAGAATAAAAGAGAAATAAAACATATAAAAGAGAATGTATGTATGTTCACCTAAAACCCGAAAACGGTTAGCCCATTGATATGAAACTTTGCACACATATAAATGGTGACATGACTACTCCGAAGAACCTAGTTACGTTAATACCGGATAGGTGACGCTGGAGACAGTGATTTTTATCTTTTGAACGATAGGTCGAATTGATATGATATCTATATATTTAATTAAGAGTTTATATATTACTAGCTGACCCGGCAGACTTCGTAGTGCCTCCATCGATAAATAAAAGACCTAAGCTTTTGTATAAAATATACATAAAACAAACAAAATTAATCCGCCCGTTTTAGCGACACTAACGAACAGCAATTCATTTTTATATATAAGTATATAGACTATGTGTATGTGTGTTCACATACCGTTATCTTACTTAATTAGCTTTCTAAATCGTCTTATGGTATTTATGGTTTAATTTAATAATTGCTTTTTGTTACGGGCGAAACCGCGGGAGCAGCTAACAAATTTGAACTTGATTTTTTTAGTAGTCAGTCAGCACATGTTGGTATTACTAACTATTCTATTTCTATCTCTGAACTGTTATTATCGCTCGATTGAAGGAAATGACATCCGTATTGTTCTAATGAAATTTTAAATGATAAAACTTCAATTTCGTCTTGCAATCTCTTTAATACGTGAAGGAAAAATTTGGTATCCCTTTTTACGAAAATTGCATGGACGGAGGAGTATGAAGTTTCCCACACTTATAGAGAATATAGAGAAGGAGTGCAGAATGTTAATATATTTTTAAATTATGCGTAAAAAATACATTAAATCAATAAAAAAAAAACATTACACACCCTACCATGTATTTGACGAACACACGCACGCATACTATTTATTTATTGTCAACATTTTGTTCTTAACGTCTGTGGTCAAATTGAGAATAGATTAAATATTAAATATTGTTTGTCTTTATTAATATTTTTCTATAGTTGTAGTCTTGGCGAAATTTGTGATTATATAAGTATAATAGTTTTTGAAAATAGAATCATATAACAAACTTACAATTTCAATTAATTATAGTCGAATTTCGACTACTGCGGGACCACTAGTAACTGTAATAAAAATGTCAATAGTCATAACGGCTGTCTAACTTTCAGTTTCAATGGATACCGAACATGTCTTTTGCGTATCGGTTTTATTTAAAGAAAAACAAAGTCAAGTTTTATTCCGTTGACGTGAACCTGTATTCCATATTGCACTTCTGAGTCGTAGTGATGTTATTAAATTTCTACTATCGATAGTAGATGTAGGCAGCGTCTTGGCTCTGCCCTTGGCATTGCTGAAGTCCATGGGCGACGGTAACCACTCACCATCAGGTGGGCCGTATGCTCGTCTGCCTACAAGGGCAATAACAAAAAAAAGTAATAATTCGTCTTATTGGTTTCTGACAAGAGTCTTCAAGGCCATTAACCGAACATTATTACTGGTGGTAGGACCTCTTTTGAGTCCACACGGGTAGGTACCACCGCCCTGCCTGTTTCTGCCGTGAAGCAGTAATGCGTTTCGGTTAGAAGAGTGTGGGCAGCCGTTGTAACTATACTGAGACCTTAGAACTTTGAAGGTGGGTGGCGGCATTTACGTTGTAGATGTCTATGGGCTCCAGTAACCACTTAACACCAGGTGGGCTGTGAACTCGTCCGCCCATCTAAGCAATAAAAAAAAACATGTTTATGACTTACTTGAGCTACTAAGTGGTAATTCAGCGCAACTTCCTCAACAAGTGAAGGCTATAATCGTATTTTTTGCTCCGAAGAGACTATAGGAGCCTCGATCGTGTTTAATCTGAAGAAATGCTACTCGCGCACTAAGCAATGACTGTATTATGGGAACAAAGATTTATTTAACAGTAATAAGCCACAAATGAGGTGGACCGACCAAATTAGAACTACAGTGGGAGGTCACCTAAATGAGTGCAGTGTGCAGTAGAATGGCCTCGAGCAGGGAGAGATGACGGGACATCGTGAGACGCATCAAGTCTGCTCCTTCCAACACTACATGACGATCACAACTACTCTGTCAAGAGTGACACAATTGAAAAGAGGAAAAATAAGCTTCAGAGTTGATTCAGGACAAGGTGCCAGCCATATATAATGCGGTTGTGGTATTAATTACAGTCTAAACTAGGTGTCTTACCCTCAGACAGGATAAGCTTATGGTAGATTGGTGCAGGTTAAATATATCTGTAAAATTATAGGAATCGGGAGAACACAGGAGGAAGGAGGAAAACTGTGAAAGTGTAGAGAATACTGCTTGAGAATGCTGCTTTAAGTTTTTTTTTCTTTTTTTTTCTTACCTAATATGATGGTCTTGAAAGACCATTTCAGCGTAACCTTAACAAGTAGCTGAGCTCACGATGTTCAAGACTAACGTCGTTGCTAACACTAGCCCTAGCAAGAGCAGTGCTTCGCAGAATCTACCACCGGATCGGAAATGCGACCCACCGAGAAGATCCGGCGAGAAACTCTGCTATGTCTGTGGGTTAATTTACTCGTCGAGCCCTTCGTTGCAAGCGACGGGTTCTACGAGAGCGATGACCGACGCTTGGGATACCTAAAAGCACCGTTTGTGGATCGGGCGGATCAGAAATGACGTGTTTTGGACGACGTCGTCTGTTTACGATTCGGTCCGCAGGATCGGGATTGCTTTAAGATTGTTGCTTTGGGGATACAGTTTAAACTGTCTCGATATTATTAATGCAAAAGGGTTTTGTGCTGTCTTATGCCGCGTTGAAACGAATTGACATGATCTATTGAAAATATTTAGTTTATCTGCAAAGTATACAGGTTAAAAAAGGAAATGACTATAAATGCAAAACGAAGTTATATTTTGGGGAACATTAAGCCGTTAAAGCGGGTCTCCATTTGAAATTGCAAACATTAGATTATAGTCAATAGCTTCATTACAATTGTTTTGTTTCTACGGACTCTGTTATTTAAGTTGAGCTCAGCCATAAAGTCTTCTGTGTAAATGTAACTAGTTAAATAGATAAAACTTTATCGATAATAAATTCTACAACTCGTGTCGCCTCACTATTATTTCCAGATCACGAGAATGGGAGCTCTTTGTGGGATTGAAACTTTTTGACTCTGAGGGATTGTTATCCGCAAAGTAGCCTAGAATGTATGCGTTTCCTCGCACCTTTTAGAATTGAAAATATATAAGGATTCACTTCGGATATTCGTACTTTCAGAAGACATGTTGTGAATATTAAAAATTACATTTTCTTCGTTTTTTTGCGGGGCATAGACGAGTATATTATACGAATTAGCCCACTCACTAAATGACTACCCAGCCATCGTGCTCAACGCCTGATTCCCGGTCGAGACAAACCCTACAAGGTATGGGGTTATCTCTGTCGATCCATGGCATCCATTGGTTATACTTTTTTATGCCTATGTAGTCTAATTACTATCTTTGAATCTAATTACCGTCATAAGTAAAGTGGGGCGGCCATATATGCCATCGTACTGACAATCGGAGGGGCACATAAGTACTGGAGTGAAGACCTCGTACTGGACGTGGTAACATGAGCAGACAGCCAACGAGGTGAACCGATAACCTCAAAGTGGTTGGTAAGAACTGGATGCGAAAGGCAGGAGGAGATCGAAGAGAATAATTTTATTAATATTGTAAATTAGTTAAACATACTCTCAAATAATTAATATTGCCCAGTTAATTATACATTAGATTTAATTTAATCAGATAGTAACTTACATATGTGTGTGAGTGTGTGCGCTTGCAGCTGTGTGTGTGTGTGTGAGCGTGTGTGTATGTATATACATGTATATATACACACAAGGTATTTTAGTATTTAGGCATTTGTTCAGTTGTAAATTTTTTTCTGTATGCACCTGTTTTGAATTGCAATCCAGATTGTTATGTTAAATATTTAAACTTATAATTTCTATGGTTGTAATTTGTTTTGTGCATCAATATGAATAATTAAAAAAAAGAATGGGGTGTATTCGAAGAGACCTACGCTCCGCATTGGGGCTACAGCTACAGGGTTGAAGAAGTCAGAGAAGAGACCGTCATAACATAACTATTAATTAAAGTACCGTCACACAGAGCTCTCTGTCCATTTCGGGACACGCTATGTTAATTTTAGAAGAGCTACTGCATATATTAGTTCTTGATTAGAAGGTCATGTCCCTGAAACTTGACCGTGGCCTGTCTCGTGAGCTGTTTCCATCTCGTCCGGTCCTCAGCTTCTCGAATGGCGGTTGCGACTGGCAGCCCAGTTAGAGCGGTTACTTGATCACATCAACGGCTAGGTAATCGGCCGCGGGGTCTATTTCCTTCTACTTTGCCCGTCACAATCACTTTGTCCAAGTTATCCTGGATCAGCTACGCATCCGAGTCAGGCTCTCAACAATCTGTTACCAGAGGATCCTCAGCTACTTCGGTCATATTGCCCGCCGACAGTCAGTCAGATATATTAGTTAAGCACATCTTAAATTATTTCGACCCAAAGATATTGGTACATGTATATTTATACTCACTTACCGAACAGCAAAGGATTCTGTACAGAACCCGCGAAGGCGCTTGTGAGTGGCAACTTCTAAACTAACATTCATTCGACAAACTGACCATTACAATCTTGTAATAGCCTATTCATTTAAAAGCTTCTCATTCGTTATTACTTAAACGCAAACACATCTCGTAGATTCGTACAAAGCTCTTGGCCGAATCAAATCATTCGGATGATTCTTAGTTCAGAGACCACTTTGCGAAATTAAAGCTAATCGGACTTTTTGAGTGAGGGTTTTCTGTGAAAACTTCAAATTTTCTACGAAAATCAAAGTTATTATTATTATTACTTTAGGCGAGAAACCCAGTGCGCTGTGTCTATGGGTTACTTCGCTCGTCAAACTCTTCATCGTTATCGACGGCAAGGCTATTTATTACACGACGTTGACTTTTCAATAAGACCATAGAAAAATTCAAGGAATGTTTGTGCAATAAACAGTATTAGAAAGTAATAGGTTTTTAAGTAGACGGAACTGTGACTGAACGGAACTTGCTAGGGCTTTTCTTTTTTTTTTTTTTTTTGTCAGGAGGAAATCGCCGGACTCCCACCCTCCACTGGGGATGGAGGGTGGGGCATGTCGGAGTCGAACCGACTAAAACCTCCTGTCGCTCAACAACCAACGTCCAACCCTCGCATGAGACAGAACTCATGAAAAGGCAAGGGGAGGAGAGTGAAGCGTTTAGTGCGGAGCACATCTCTCCCATCACCCTCCCCCTCGGGACGCCGGGCCAGCGATCGTCGGCGCCACGACCACCAGCCCTCTCGGTCGGCAGGCTGTCCGAAGCCCGCCTAGATGGCGCCGGTTTGAATAGGTTATCCTACGAAATACCCCGCTGGGTCAGAACCAGCGTGGGTCGAAGATAGCCGGCCTTCCATCACCCGGATGCTCTTGCGTAAAACGCGTGCAGAGCAGCTTGCACGTCGTCTTCTTAGGCCCCCTTCGCCGGGCCCCAGACCGACATATGAGGGGGACCCGAAACACTTAGAGGGCCAGGGCTAGGGCGAGATCCGCCTCCCTGGCCCCCGCTCGACGGCGGCGGGCTTGTGCGTCTCTCACGCGCCCCGCCGCCTCCTTCTGCGAGATGGTGCACTCGCAGAAGTCGAGCATCGCCTTCCACGACTCGTCGTTGCCGAGCATCGATGCCACAACACTCGGCAACGACAAGTCGTTTCCTATTTTTGCGACAAGGACACGGCGCCACCCCTCCCATGCGGGGCAGGCAATGAGCGTGTGCTCCGCCGTGTCCAAGTCGCAACCACAATGGTAACACTCTGCCGTCGGCTCGGCTCCGATCCGGTGCAGGAACTCACCGAAGCAACCATGCCCAGTGAGCACCTGCGTGAGCCGGAAAGTGAGGCGTCCTCTGTCACGATTCACCCAATCCACAAGAATCGGGCGAATCGCCTCGACGGTCCTACGACCAGCCGAAGGATCGGCCAGCCGCCTGGACCATGACTCCAGCAGGGCTAGTGTTAGCAAACTCTCTCAGATGGAGCACGTGAGCTCACCTACCCGTACGGACGTAGCTGGAATAGCCTCTTGGGCTACCAGTGAATAGGTAGGAAATAAATAATTATAGTTTATCTTGGAAGTACTGCTCATTGTTTCAGCCATTTAGTACAATTTAAAATATTATAACGAATTGTTTAAATGTTTTCTTCGAGATTTAAAATTTTAATCTTTTACATTCACCGATTCTAAGATATTTTTTTTTGGTCATGAGGAAATCGCCGGACTCCCACTCTCCACTGGGGATGACGGGCGGGGTATGTCGGAGTAGAACCGACTAAAACCTCCTGTCGCTCAACAACCCACGTCCGAGTCTCGCATGAGACAGAACTCATGAAAAGGCAAAGGAGGGAGAGTGAAGCGTTTAGTGCGGAGCACATTTCTCCCATCACCCTCCCCCACCGGTTCTATGATGCCCTTGTTGAGTATTCTCTCCAACTAGGAATCGAATCCTAAGCTCAGAGTCACGAATCATTGAGGCAATCCTAAACGTATTATAATTCCTAGACACTGGACCGTAATAATCTCGGTCGTGCGACAGAGACAACATGTATAAAGCTTCGATTATCTCTTTCTAAGCTTCGACGTGTAATATTTACTGCCTAGCTATATTTAGCTTTAGTCTCTCTTCTAAGTTTGTACGAAGCAAATCTGTTTCTAATATCATTAGATAACAATTTGTTACTGTGTTGCCATCCGCCTATAGATATAAAGTGTTCTGGATATGTTGAATTTTTTTTTCCTACCTTAACTGATAGTCTTGAGAGGCTATGTCGGCGTAACCTAACAAGTAGGTGAGCCCACGGGGCTCAAAACTGGCGACGTTGCTAACATTAACCCTAGCAAGAGCTTCGTTGAATCTACCACCGGATCGGAAACGTGACCCATTGAGAAGATCCGGCGGAGAATTCTGCTGTGTCTATGGGTTAATTTACTGGCCGAGCCCTTCGTCGCAAGCGACGGGTTCGACGAGCACGATGACCGCTGCTTGAGGTACCTAAAAGCACCGTTAGTGGATCGGGAGGATCCGAAATGACGTGTTTGGGGCGACGACGACTGCTTTCCATTCTGTCGGCAGGATCGGGAATGTAGCAGCCACGACAAGAGGGTTTCGTGTCGTGCCGCCTTCTCAAAGTGGCGCACTTAAAGTTACTTACTGATGGTGTCAAGCTCTCTTTCCGTCCGAAGTTTCGCTGGCGTGCATTATAATTTTTTTTTACTTATGAGTCAGTAGCATCGAGTGGCTATTTAGGTTTCGCCATGGGCGATTTCAGGGGGCTCGGCTTGACATGATTTTGTAATAATTTTTTTCCTCGACTTGACATGCGGTACTTATATGAGCGTAAGAAAACAGTTGTGTTGATTTAACAATGAAAAAATTCAACTATTTAGTTTATACACAAAGCCTCCCTGTTTATGGCTCTTTCTATCAGTGAAAGCTATATCAAAATTAGTTGCGCGATTTAGTTATCTGCGACTTTAGTTTTAATTTTATTTGGGTCTTTTTAGAGGCGTTATTCAGACAAGTAGCGCCATCTATCTAATACTTCGGTAAACGCGCTTAGATACTTGTCTTTATAAAGTAAATGTTTTTTTTTTAAATGTCTATGAAGTGATACTTGAAAAATAATCGTAATATGTAGCGTAGTTTTTGCGTGATCCACCCACAATCTCAAACTTTTTATTTATATTAGATGAAAAGATACCGTTTCAAGTATCATCTGAGTTCGGTGTTGTTTAGAGCTAAACTTCAAGCAATATCAGCGTATTGCATTTCCGTTGCAGGCGACTTGTTTAGAATAAATGATAGATTACTATGTCATCGTATGTGTACCACGTTCTCGTGGTTGTAGATAGATTGCTTTACGTGAATTTAAATTCACTTTTTTTTTTGTTTGTTGCTAAGATGGATGGACGAGCTCACAGCCCACCTGATGTTAAGTGGTTACTGGAGCCCATAGACATCTACAACGTAAATGCGCCACCCACTTTGAGATATAAGTTCGAAGGTCTCAGTATAGTTACAACGGCTACCCCACCCTTCGAACCGAAACGCATTACTGCTTCACGGCGGAAATAGGCGGGGTGGTGGTACCTACCCGTGCGGACTCCCAAGAGGTCCTACCACCAGTGATTACGCAATTCTGCAATAAAATTCTGCGGGTTTGATTTTTATTACACGATGTTACTCCTTCACCGTGGAAGTCAATCGTGAACATTTGTTAAGTACGTATTTCATTAGAAAAATTGGTACCCGCCTGCGGGATTCGAACACCGGTGCATCGCTTCATACGAATGCACCGGACGTCTTATCCTTTAGGCCACGACGACTTCAAATTCACCACGTACAGTGAGTTAAATAATTAAAACTACTTTCGTGGGTAGATCACGCGTTTTACTATTTATTTGTCGACATTTGAATATTGTGCGGAGCGCCATTTATATATAACTAGCGGCCTCTCCGGCTCCACTCGGGTCTTTAACATAAAATTCAACATTCAATGCGAAACATTAAACACGAAAAGTCTTGAAATTCTATGAAATTGTAAAGTACTTGATGTTCAGTGAAGATTCAATTCCGGTCCGACCATCGTCTGTCCAAACAACTCCTCTACGAAGGCATATAGTGCAAATGACAGTAGTTGTAAAATGCAATTGAAAAAAGGCAGCGTCAGTGTGCCCCGCCACAACGTCGACATACCCGATCCTGCGGACCAAACAGTAAACAGTCGCCGTCGCCCAAAAGACGTCACTTAGGATCCCACTGATCCTCTATCAGCGCTTTGCGGCGGATAAGGCCTAATGATAGCAAATTGCCAGGCTGAGCCCCTTGAACTCTTTTATACCTTCGGCGAAATTGATATAACTTGAATTTACCAGCCTATGCTATGTAGCCGAAAAAAACAATATCAGTGTGCTTTGTGCGAGTTTTTAACGTTCTCGAGAGCGTAAAAGTCAACTCAAATTTGTATGGAGTTGGAACGTTTGCCTATGTTTGCCGCTAGGGGCGCTGTTTCAACTGCATGTTGTAGTCCTAGGGTACCCCGCTGGTACATAGGGCCCTCACAAGTTGTCTCCACTTTACCCTGTCTTGCGCTTGCTCCTTGACATCACTCCAGGTCACGTTGGCAGTCCTCATCTCACTCTCTACGGTGCGTCGCCAAGTGTGTATAGGGCGACTAGGTCTTCTCCTGCCAAGCGGTTGCCACTCAAACGCGATTGATGCTGCGTTGACTCCGCTGCGCCGTAGAGTGTGTCCTATCCAACGCCATTTCCGATGAGCAATATCTTGCGCGATGGGATTTTGGTCACATTTAGTCCAAAGGTCTTTATTAGAGATAGTGACTGGCCAGAATATGCGGAGTATCGACCTCAAGCACTTATTTACAAATACCTGCAGTCGGTTCGTGAGTGTCTTTGTCACTCTCCAGGTCTCACACCCGAACTGCATACAAATTATTAACTTTTACGCTATCGAGAACGTTAAAAAACTCGCGCCATGCACACTGCTCTTCGGAAGATTGCTAAACCAGTCTTTGATATCGGCGAAACAAATTCAACGGGTCGGTCCGGATACCTTTAAAAGATGCAGGTAGACATTAGTTTATTGCATTCCTATCTCGGCTCGTATCTACGGTGACAATGTGGCGCCCGTTTTAATCACACAAAGAGTCTATAGTGTCTTGTAGAGATTGAAAATGTTCCCGTGGAATTTGTCGATGCTTGATTTTAACGAATAATGTTCAATTTACCTTTACGTCAAGGTTCTTGTTTTTCTTCAAAAAATCAAATCATTTTTTTCTAGTGTTCTAGAAATGTATTCTCCAATTTAAAGTTTTTCGAGCTCATCTGTTCCAAACTGTTGTTTTGTTTCGTAAATATTCGTTTACTGGTGGTGGGACCTCTTGTGAGTCCGCGCGGTAAGGTACCACCACGCCGTCTATGAAGCAGTAATACGTTTCGGTTGGAAGGGTGGGACAGCTGTTGTAACTAACTATACTGAGACTTAATTCCAGGTGGGCTGTGAGCTCGTCCATCCAAGTAAGTTATGAAAAAAATATACCGTAAATTACTGGAGCCCATAGACATCTACAACGTAAATGCGCCACCCACCTTCAGATATAAGTTCTAAGGTGTCAGTATAGTTACAACGGCTGCCCACCCTTCAAACCGAAACGCATTACTGCTTCACGGCAAAAATAGGCAGGGTGGTGGTACTTAACCTTGCGGACTCACAAGAGGTCCTAGCACCAGTAATAGTAATTCGAACAGCACGGGGCATTGTAGGGATGTATCTACCGCGTTATCGGAGGGTTACCTGTATCGATAATTCGACGTGTGCCGCATCACTGATAGACGATTTAGGGAAGTGCACTATTTCGGTTAGTCCACGACCCCGACCGTTGTCACGAACAAAAGGGCCAAGAACGGAAACGAAGCTTTGTTGCATCTCCTGATACATCCCCTTCGTGTTGTTCGACTTGAAATATCAAAAACTGGACGTGCCACAAAAAGGGATCTTTAACAATTATATTCGCTTGTAGCTTTGGTATATCGGTCAGTTCTTAGTTAACATAAGCTAGTTGTCAATTATTATTTTTTATTGTCTTTGTAGGCAGATGAGCATACGGGCCACCTGATAGATGTCAGCAATGCCAGGGACACAGCCAAGTCGCTGCCTGCCATAAATAAATGAGCAAAAATAACCTCTTAAATAACAAAAATTTTTGCCCTTACGAACATCTTATATAATCTAGTCTGGCCATAAAAACTGTCACTTAAAAACTTTTCTTTTTTTTAAATGTTATAATTATTTTGCATTTGGAACACGTATATTATTTTAAAAACTTCTTTCGATTTTGCGCCATTTCACATACCTATTTTTTCATGTTCATTATCAAATGGAATGGGGTGTTAAAGAAAATAGGATTGCAGTGATCGCCTTGCATAGTGGGCATGGAACCGTCGGTCATATTCCAGACAAAAGCTTGGTATCAGCCGTATGTTCGTATATCGTTTAATGAATACGACATTACTTCATTTGTAACAGTTTCTTTTTTGTTATTTCCCTTGTGGTAAAAAAATGTTATGGCTGGAATAAGTATAGTTTTTTTTATGTCATTTTAAATTGAGGACGGTTTTGATTCCAGCATTATCGATGTCCCTCCTCTCATATAACGCATTCGGCCCCAAGTTCGTTTGCTTGTAGGCAATAAAAATCGTAATTCGATTAATTCTGAAATCTCTTGATTGAGTGTGTTTGATTGATCTTGTGTGTCATGATTCAGTCTGTATAAGATACTAGCCATACTCGCCCACCTCGCTGGGCATTTAAAATTAACATTATTATTTATTGTCATTATTATTAGGGAGTCCAACACTCATATAAATATTAGCCTATCCATTAAGTACATGTATTTTCTACATGGATACCAAGTTTCAAGTCAATCGGATGCATGGTTCAGTAGTTATAACGGAACATCCGTAAAAACCACTGTAGATTTATATATTAGTATAGATATTGATAGCTTGTTAACAAAGAATCGATTGTATATCATTTGTGACCATCGCAAAAATGAAAAAAAAAACCGTATCCAAAAATTAGTCGCACAATCTTTCGTGCGTCATTGATATTATGCACGTACCTACCATAACGTATAAGGCCGTTTTCACACTCCAAAAAACGGTTTGTTCTGGTGAGCGTTTGGTTTTAAATGAGAAACTACAAGAAATAGAAAGGTTTAAACGTAAGCTTTGTTCCATTTTAATTTCCGTACGAAGCGTGCATGCGGGTTTTTAATAAGGCGATGTTCAGAAAATGTAGAGTTGATCTTTGATAGCGGACTGCTTTGTTGTTTAGGTTATTTTCTGAGACAGCTCTCAATGAGGCTGCCTAGATTATTTGCGCCCGTATCAAAGATCCATCAAATATTATTCATCTAGTAAAAATCGATAGTTCAGCTTACAGAAACTGTACGATTTAATTCAATCTCAACACTAATTTAATAACTAGTGTTACGCGCTGGGGTTCGGGATGAATAAAAAAATCTACTGAATTACGAGTTAACACTGTATTTATCACTTAGAATCTTCGGTTACTATTGATGATCGAAGCTTACAATACTTAAAACACTCAACAAACACTTTAAAATTCTCAATTCGCTTCTTCCGCTTCGCTTCAGGTGATCTGTTCGCTGTTTCGCTTCGAGTAGTTCCGATTACTAACTGACTGCGTGCCAGCTCTGAAACGCTTTTATAGCCGAGACGAAATCCCTAGAATTATCGAGAATATTCCAAACATTTCTAGTATTGTGTTTCCGCTATCTGACAATAGATGGTGTTGTACTTATCGATCGTTCCAGGTGTTACTTCGATAGTCGTTCGACTATTCGGCGATAGATGGCGTTACTCTTACCGGCGTAACAATAGCATATTTTACAATATAACATATTGGAACATTATTAAGAAATAGTAGTGTGTGGTATCTAGGATTTTATTAATAGTATACTCTACAAATTGAATCATTATTAGGTAAGATATCTGGGAAAGTTTAACGGCACGCATCGTGTGCATTTGAAAATAATACATTGCGGCCTAGATATATTGTTCCTAGTTTATAATTTATTTATTTATTTTAATATAGATGAGATGACAGTACCTGATCTGTGTTCCCTTCATTGCTGATTGCAGACCTGAAACTTAACTTACTGTTTAATTTAACTAACAATATTTTGTATAGGTATATCTGCCGGGTAAGAATTTTACGCCTTACGATTTTACGTTTTTCCTTTGTCGTATCACTCTTGTCAGAGCGGTCGTGGTCGTCATTCAGTATAATTGCTGTGGGCAGATGGTATGCGCCTCGTGAGCAATCGCCACTTCTCCCGGTTTGTGGTGAGTCTGGTACACTCATGTCAGCACACAGCCGGCCAACTGCTCACTTGACTTGGCTGGTCAACCGCATGGCCAACCTTCCACGCGGTCTGGTGCCTTCTACTTTATTACATTTATGAGAGTTGACTCACAATGCTGATAGTAGTGTAGTAGGTACGAGTTAGTAGGAGTGCTTCGCACTTTTATCCAAGCTGTGTAAGACATACGTAGTGGAGCGACATTTTTGACGGTGCCCCAGAGTGGAACTTAAGCTTAGTCCAACCCTGATCGCCTGTGACATAAAGTAATCTGTCTACGTAAGAACCGTGGAAGTCACGTTAAAAAAATCTCAAGCACATCTATACTAATATATAAATGTACAGTTGTTTTTACGGATGTTCCGTTATAACTACTGAACCGTGCATCCGATTCACTTGAAACTTGGTATCCATGTAGAAAATACATGTACTTAATGGATAGGCTAATATCTATATGAGTGTTGGACTCCCTACACCAGTGGCGGGGGCGTTAATAATGAGAATCTTTGTGGGGGTGAGAAATAATAATGTTCATTTGAAATGTCCAGCGAAGCGGACGGGTACAGCTACTAATATAATATATAAACCTCTAGGTTTATGGTGAGTCTGGTACACTCATGCAAACAACCGCCAACTGCCGACTTCACTTGGTCTATCCATTGCATGGGCAACCTTCCACGCGGTCTGGTGCCTTCTACTTTGTCCTGAACGACAAGGCGCTCTATGGAGTCATATCCTCGCCAGGAGATATGTCCAAGAAATGATAGTATGCGCCTATGCACGAGTGCCGAAAGACACTGCTTAGTGCTTAGTTCTTGAAGAATGGAGATATTGAAGTTTTCCATTTAGATCAGTCTTTATTAGCTATAATTGAGATTTAGACCTCATGATGCATGAAGGGATGAGGTCGTGATATTAATTATATTATACCCTTGGCTTGTCAAGGATACTTATGCAGTGAAATAATATAAAGTATAATAAAAAAAAAAAATTAAACACAGAAATATTATTTTTACATTGTTTATTAATCGTAATACCATAAATAATGTACAAAATATTTAAAACTAAACAGAAATTAATTGCTTATAAACATTAAGTGGACGAACAGTACAAAAGTGTAAAAAGTACCTCTTTATTAATACAATTTTTCTGAGGATTAATTCCGACCTTATATACAAAAGCTCAAATATTCTTTTCGTCTTAAGCATCTCACAATTAAGAGTTTTTTTTTTATTGTAATGGTGAAGCGATTTATTTTTTGGTTGTTTTCTTTTGATCTTTTGGCTTTCAATGCGAGAGTTAATTAATTTGTTTTAATCGTTATTATGGTGTACCGAAATTATCATGCTAAACAAAGATATCGCACCTTTAGCGTTGAAGTGGCCTAACAAAAATTTTAAGATAAAGAGTTTCAATACTTCAAACGAACTATGAACATGAATTCTATCAGTTTATAAAATAAAAAATTTAAATTCAAAAATGACTGAAATTTTAGTTAGAAAATAATAAAGTAAGCTTTCCGTCTCCTTACAAAGATATTAAAGATTTTATAAAGGTATGTGATATGTCAAAGAGCTCGTATCTCCTGACATTCTCAAGAAAAACAAAAGCTTCGCCTTACCCTAAATGACACACCCTGTATAATATATCAATGGTATAATGCAATGCCCTCTGTGATCTACAGTAATTTATTTTCTAGTTCATAATTTTGACACGAAAAAGCCTAACTACTACGATTCGATTTCTTTGTTCCCCCTTCATAGCTTCCAAGCTACCCAAGAATCTGTACTATGTACAGTATAACAACATTATTATAATTGTGAAAGCTTGTATGTAACATCATACATATATTAATACAAAAAACGAGACTGTTAGACAATCATCCAAAAATGGCTGAATATGTTAAGGTGAATTTTCGCGCTGAAGTTATTAGTTCACCTGGATTAATAAATAGGAAACTTGACTATGGCATATAACATGACCCGGGCAATGCGTGGTGAATCTGTTATATCCGTATCTTCGGATCTACCAATCGATCTGATAGTTTAACAGACCAGTGTGCTTAGTGCGAGTGTTGTAACTTCTCGATCGCGTAAGAGTTAACTCAAATTTGTATGGAGTTGGAACAGCGCCCCTAGCGGCAAACGATGGGAAGCTATTCCAACACCATACATGTTTGAGTTAACTTTTACGCGATCGAGAAGTTAAAAACTCGAACTAAGTACACAGAAAGAAACACAAGCACACGTATATCAGATTCGTTTCATTATTTATCAAATTTAACGCCTCTCAATCCGCACCTACGTCTGCTACTAAATAGAAAATATAATAGTTTCCCGCACAATGTTTACTCAATGCTAATCTTAGCGTACCGAGCGTCATATGCGTAATTTATTTAAAACTCACGACATTAAAACCATGGAGTCGTATATCGATTCGTTAATTTTAGACAATGAATATTTCATACGATGACCGATTGATTGATCGTACCAGTTTTGATAGGACAAAAAAAACTATAGATCACACCTTAGACTTATAAAATCGGAACTATAGTTTTTTTTCTAAATCGATTATTTATAAACAGCCCACGTGATGAACATGTAACTTAAGAGTAAATTGAAGATAAAAACGCTGTCAAAGTTGCACCCATGCATTCAGTTGCTTTCATCTCCCTACTCCTAGAGAGAGAAAGAGCTATAAATTAATTAATCTATTTAAAGAAGTTTATAATATGTAGATTTGAGATTTATAAGCTCCGACAATCGTTAGTTAGATTGAGTTGAAACTTAGTACGGTTATCAACACGCGAGCTTCAACTTGCTAGTTAATGATTTAGCGAATCATATCGTCGCAATGATTCATCACAGCGATACACAAGTAAGCTCGTCTTTCGATCTATTAATATAAAAATGTTATTACCAAACGACATAATAAATTAAAAATTCGCTTTCATAATGTCTTTTATTTAGCCCTATGGGCGCGAACCGTCGGTAGATCGACTCTATTAATGCGTATAAATACGAAATTCGAAATATAAACACACTTAAAAATGTTACAAGTATTTTTTTAAACTACACAAGTAAGCTCGTCTTTTAATCTATTGATATAAAAATGATATTAGGAAAAAAAAAACAAAAAAAATATTAAACATTCGCTTCCATAATGTCTTTTATTTAGCCCTATGAGCGCGAACCGTCGGTAGATCGACTCTATTAATTCGTATAGTCAGGAACGTCGGAATACCACAAAACAGGCAATATAAAAACGCAAACTATGTGTTTTCACTATTCACGACATTACAATAGTATCTCGTACTTTAGAATTGTGTGTGAGTTTTTATGCCTTATAGGCTATTCCAGCTACGCACGGACGAGTTGATGAGCTAACGGGCTCAACCTGAGTGATTTAGTTAACATTAGCCCTAGCAAGAGCAGTGTTTTGCTGTAATTGTGTGTGATAACACAGTCAGATACCTGCCCAACCAATATTATAGTATTTTGTAAACAGCAAACAGTTTCCCTTGAATCTACATTTATTTCGATAAGCCTATTGGTTCTCACATATTCTTTTCAGTTGTTAAACTGAATAGCGCATCGATGGTAAGTTAATTATAGAAAAACTAAAAGTCACCTACAGGTAACTCTGTTATAACACGATATTTTACACACGGTTTCACTCCAACACGAAAAGTTCCCTAAAACCCTCTTATAACGCGGTACTTCTACAACGCGTTACGAGATTTTTGTTTAAAATCCTCCCGATCCACTAACGGGGCTTTTAGGTACCACAAGCATCGGTCGTCGTTCTCGTCGAACCCGTCGCTTGCGACGAAGGGCTCGACGAGTGAATTAACCCTCAGTCCTCAGACACAGCTCACTGAGTTTCTCGCCGGATCTTCTCAGTGGGTCGCGTTTCCGATCCGGTGGTAAATTCTGCGAGGCACGGCTCTTGCTAGGGTTCGTATTAGCAACGTCGTCAGGTTCGAGCCCCGTGGGCTCACCTAATAGTTAAGGTTACGCTGATATAGACTCTCAAGGCTATCAGGTTAGGTAGGAAAAAACTTATTTAAAATCATTTACAAAATTGAATTGTGCACCACGAATACGCGATAATTAAATTAAGATAGCCGAAATTTTACCGTTTATTTTTATGTATGTAAATACATGTAAAGAAAAACCTTCATAGTCTAAAACTCTTTAGTTTTCTAAAAATAAATTTTCTTTAAATGTTGTTTTCTCATTATATACATATAACAGAAAACGCAATTGAGTATTTTATTGTTTATTTATATTAAAGTCCCCAATATAATTATAAAACAACATTTAAAGGCCCTTAGGTAATCTAATAAAATTAATATATTTAAACAAACTGAACCTTCTTTTTACTGAATGCCAAACTTCACTGAATGATAAGAAAAATCCTTTTTAGAAAACTAAACAGTTTTAGAATATGAAGGTTTTTCTTTACATACATACAGGCATAGTTGAGATGTTTCATTTAGAAAAAATACATTCCTTTTTGTATTGGCTTCTAGTCTCATATAACACGGTTTCGCACAACACGGGACTCTGTAGGAACGTATCTACCGCGTTATAGAAGGTTTAGCTTACAAATGTATAAACAGCTGTATAAATAGTCCTTTTGATTTGAATGATTATCTCTATATATAAAAATGAATTGCTGTTCCGTTAGTCTCGCTAAAACTCGAGAACGGCTGAACCGATTTGACTAATTTTGGTCTTGCATTATTTGTGGAAATCCAGAGAAGGTTTAAAAGGTAGATAAATATGAAAATTCTCGGAATTAAATAAGAATAACAATTTTGTTTTTTTCTTTGATGTGTCCCCCGTCGGGCGGATTCCTTTTGTTTGTTTTAAGTTTATTTTATACAAAAGTTTAGGTCTTTTATTTATCGATTGAGGCACTACGAAGTCTGCCGGGTCAGCTAGTTATTGATATTTGTTGCAGTGCCGTGGTTAGCAGGCGCCATCCAAAGCGAATGTCACCTTAAGACAAGAGCCCGAAGACTCAAAATTGCTGTCGATTGACTCATCCTTCAAGTCTAATGCAAGACTGTTTCGTAGCCGAAATAGGCAGGATAGTGCTACCGACCCGTGAAGGCTCACAATACGCCTGTCTGTGATTAGGTAGACTATAATTTTGCTTATTTGATCTTTAGGGACATGACCAATTCAATTGATCCTTTATCCTGATTGTATTGGTCAGGATATTCTAGCGTACTAGTGAAATTACTGTCGCGCATAAATTTTCAAGTTAATCGAATGTTTGTCGAAGTTATTGAAAATTACGATTCAGGTTAATAAAAACGCGCTAGATATAGGTTTTGTTTTTGGCATTTTTTCAATTAGTAGATATAAAAGCTAGAAACAGTAATGAATACTTATGCTAGTTTTAGAATTAGTCTGCTATTTTTTTTAATGCTTAGATGGGTGGACGAGCTCACAGCCCACCTGGTGTTAAGCGGTTACTGGAGCCCATAGACATTCACAACGTAAATGCGCCACCCACCTTGAGATATAAGTTCTAAGATCTCAAGTATAGTTACAACGGCTGCCCCACCCTTCAAACCGAAACGCATTACTGCTTCACGGCAGAAATAGGCAGAGTGGTGGTACCCACCCGCGCGGACTCACAAGAGGTCCTATCACCAGTGAAGTATTTTGTATATACTCTAAGCAGTTCGTTTATTTTGGACCTAATGCAAACAACTGTATGTTTTTCTTTGAACCAGTCTCGAAGGGTGAATGTAGAATTGAAAATGGCATCCTAAAATTGTTTTAGTTTTTAGTCAGTGCCAATCGAGATGTGATAATTGGGATGGGAAAGAAATCGTCATACGAACTATCGTTTAACGAAAGTTTTGCTCGGATATTTTGAGGGAGCTTAATTAAGATTCGATTTAATGCGACCTCAACGGCACTAGCTAAAAGCTTCACATGATTATTAGGTAAATTTAAAACGACTGCATTTTTTTTTTTTTGTAGATCTTCAAATACATATATGTAATACGTTTGAAACCACGTATCTATTCACATTGGTCGGTTGCTATGGGTGTTGAAAAAACCAATGATCGTCACATCGCGTATACCACCATCCAATGTGACAGTTAATTTAAATCGTGTTTTTAGTGTAACGATTAATTTTACTGTCACTTATCGAGGGATGATTGTTTAGGTGGGTGGACGAGCTCACGGCCCACCTGGTGTTAAGTGGTTACTGGAGCCCATAGACATCTACCACGTAAATGTCGCCACCCACCTTGAGATATGAGTTCTGAGGTCATAGTATAGTTACAACGGCTGCCCCACTCTTCTAACCGAAACGCATTACTGCTTCACGGCAGAAACAGGCAGGGCGGTGGTACCTACCCGTGCGGACCCACAAGAGGTCCTACCACCAGTTAAAGGAAGTTTTCGGACGTTATAATTGAATAAGCAATTTTGAAAAGGGCACATGTCGCATATTTTGTCAAATATGTTTTTTCATATACATGTAGTTTTGAGGCTCACCTACACCCATTGTATAATAATTCCAGTAATTTTCAATTGCTAATTAACACTGAAATATATCTCAAAAGTTAATATTTTAAATTTTACACTGCTTTAGAAAATAATCAGTTTTTTTTTATTTCCAGAAAATTTTACATTTTCAGAGATGTGCCCTTTTCGAAATTGCATATTCAATTAATTATCGCTATGCTATTTTTTATTAGCACGTTAAAAAAACGCGCTTATTAGTGGAGGACCGTTTAAAACTGATGTTTATCGTCAGTCCGTTGTATCACCGTTCTTGCTTTTCATTCTGGAGAGGTGTTCGGCCTCCTCGATCGTGTCCGGAAGCCTCATGTTCCTGGTCTCCGGCAGCATCATGACCAGAGTGCTCGATATGAAGCACATCGCTCCGAAGATCACAGTTGGCATCGATTTGTGGTAATATGACTGTTTGAAGAGATAACGTATTTTGAATGTATTTTCGTGTTGATAATTAAATAGATTTTTTTGTTACTACGAGGTGTAGGTAATAAATACCTTGATGAGAAAAGCGATAAATATTTGTGTTACGAAGTAAATACTTTTTTTAACAATAAGTTTGCATATATTTAGATAGGCATTTAAACCAGAACAGAAAACAATAATAGTGTTGTTTTACGCCGCTATTTTTTCTTTAAGCCATGCTTTTTAGGCGCTAAACAATGGAATACATTAAATATAAATAGTAGCAATGGTAATGACGTGATGGTAATGAATAGCAAGTAAATGTATTACGCTAAGTGGCCTATTGAAAGCTATATACATACATATGTACATTAAAACAACTAAGATTGGCTTAAAGGTCGAGTACCCAACAGCCACTGATATTTAATAAAAAAAATAGTAGTGCTTACCAGTAGTGGCGTTAAAGGAGCTATTAGAGAGCCGATCCTTCCAGCTGTAGAGCAGACGCTTATCAGAGTCTGCCTCATGTTAGTAGGGAAGACTTCCGACACGTAGATATAGACGGAACTGTAGGCTAATGTGACGCTCCACTTCCCAACTAGATACAGGGGTATCGACCAGTAATCAGCTGCAACAATTAGTCAACATATATGTAAAGTTATAGCCCATTGAGTTTCTTGCCGAATCTTCTCAGAGATTCCGATCTAGTGGTAGATTCTGTGAAACACTGCCCTTCCTAGGGCTAGTGTTAACAAATTCTCTCAGGTTAAGCCCATGTGTTCACCTAGCCGTCTGGGCTTTGCTAAAATAGCCACTTAGGTTTGGTTCATACGGCCATATCCTGCAGGTTTTCTTTGTATTCGTTATTTTAACGTACAATCACCCGGGTGTAGGTAGGAATACGGTAGATTTTCATTCGCGTAAAAACGAACGTGTGAACGAGACAGAGCTACTTATACTATACGCCACTGCAACGTTAAAGTTCATTCGATTTGTATGACAAGTGTCCGTTGAGTATTCGTTTAAACGTATAAGCGGTAAACGTTTTTTTGCAGTACAAACGTCAAGTGAACGGTTCTATGTTCAATGTATGTGCCACTATTCATTCGTTAAGACGTATACTGCAAATAAACGTGCAGGACAATACCGTGTAAACCCAGTCTTAGAGGCTACCAGCTATTAGGTAGGGAAAAAGTAAAGCTATACTAAACTAAGTCTGGTATGGATATAATAAATAATAGTTTAAAAAAACTAACAAAATATACTTTTATATAAAATCCAAGTAAAAAATAAAAAACAAATTTGAATTAAAAATAGTGTAAGAAAAAATGATTTTATTATAAAAAAAGCGTGGGGTGCTTTTCAGGATATTATCAAAATAACCCTTCTACTCATATCTGTTCATAAAATATTTGTAACTACTGATACCATGCACCTCACGCTTTTTTACAATAAAATTTTGTAGTTGGATTTTCTACAGAAGCATATTTGGTTAGATTTTTTAAACTCTTATTTATTTTTCAATTTTAAGTTGAATTTAAATTTTTAATTTTTTTTTTTAAATATCGAATTGTTATTGGTCCTTAATAAATATACCAAATTTCGAGTTAATCCGACGTTTTGAAGGGGGTCAAAATCATGTTCAAAGATTCCGTTACATACTAACATAACATACATACATCTGAAGCTAATAAAAGGGTATTAAAAATACCATTACGGAACTTAGTTGTAAGGTTGACTCCAGTGATCTAGTGGCCGTAAAGTTCAACCTCTTGTTTTAAGGTGGCGTTGTTTAGGTTGTGGTGTGTACGGGAGCCGGTAGCATCTAGCGCTTGGCTATCAGCTCTAGACGACCAGGGGTGGCAATTGGGTCGATCACGGCTGTTAATACAATCGATTGTATCAAGATAAAAAACGTAAATACATATAATACTGGTGGTAGGACGTCTTGTAAATCCGCATGGGTAGGTACCACCGCCCTGCCTATTTCTGCCGTGAAGCAGTAATGCGTTTCGGTTTGAAGGGTGAGGCAGCCGTTGTACTCTTAAAACTGAGACCTTAGAACTCATGTCTGAAAGTGTGTAGCGGCTTTTACGTTGTAAGGAAACCGTTGCAAAGTATTTAAACCGTTTTTTTTTAACCGTGTTACTGACTAAATCATAGTATATAATATACCATACAAACCGTCATATAATTTTATATAACATTGTATCTATAAGTACGATGCTAGTTCGAAGCTCAACGTGTTTTTCATTTCTATGATTTGTGATGCTTTGTATAGGAACTTATTTACGTTGTGTCGTAGCGCAGTCGGAGAATTTAAGTTTTGCAAACTGCCCAGATGTTTGACGGCGTCATAGTATAGGCGTTTGTTACTAAGATTTTTTATTTAATTTGGAAGACAAACAGTGACCTTAAACTTAATAAAATCTAACCTTAGACCTAAGCACCATTTTAATGTCTCCGCATTTAAAATTCACATTAGAGTATCTTTATTAATCAGAGCAAATAAGAGACAGAATCTGGGTTTATTGAAGAATTATCATTTTATTTTATTAATAATTTTCTGAAGTATACGTTTTCGACTTTTTTTTTATTGCTTAGATGGGTAGACGAGCTCACAGCTCACCTGATGTTAAGTGGTTACTGGAGCCCATAGACATCTACAACGTAAATGCGCCACCAACCTTGAAAACCACCCACCTCTACTGTTTTGTAATGTTTTTTAATTGAAAATCAATCTTAGTATAATAAACCCTAATGCAAAAAACTTTGAACTCACGTTTAAATGCGAGATTTTGTTGAATCTATTAATTGGTTGGTTGGGGCGTAATTTTATCCATGAATCTGCGTCAATAAAAAACTCTAAGTCGCGAAACTATGATCTCTTACATAAAAGGCCATTACCGGCCATATAAAGAACTCTGTGAATGTATCTAATGTTGTAGTAGATTCTGCAAACTGCCGAAAACTTACGGGCTAATTAATGTCACACGCTCGCCTTACAGAGAGACAGAGTCAAATAAACTTCTTGAACCAGCACGTGCAATACACACCCAGGCTAAATTAGACATTTCAATTAATTTACAACATAAAATATTTCCGTAACATAATGCACGTCAACTTATTTATATATCTTCCCACCATTAAACATTATGTCATTGTGAGTGGTTATTTATCATTTGTCATTTGTGTGTTAAATGCGATTTTCAAATAAAGATTGTGGTTTTAAAATTGCAATTTTTATTTGACCTCAGTAAACATGATGTAACATTGTTTGTTTGATGGCAATGAGTGTTATGTAAGAATATTCCGTAGGGATTCAGAATATGTTCACGGTTTTAACCTTCCAATGAATAATGAAATCTGAGGGATTACTGGTGGCCCAAAGGGCTTTCCAGTTTCACCAATGACAGGAGCAAAGGCTCCGTCAGGAGGGGTGGGATTTGCTAATAGCTACCCGAGCGCTTCCAAAGGAGACCTAACAACTCAAGAATTGTTGTTTCGCGGATGAATCTACTACCGGGTCGGAATCGCGACTCGCTGAGAAGATCCAGCGAGAAACTCAGCGGGCTGATGTTTAGGTTAGGTTGTCTATCTACCAAGCTACTCGTCGAACTCTTTTCCGGGTTCGACGAGTAGGGTTACCTAAGCTTGCTCTTAGCGTTAGAGCTGAAGGCATATAAAGCAAGGGTTATTGGATCTGATGGAAAATTGTGTTTCGTCGTTGACCACTGCTTATATCAAACGTAAATTGGACAGCACGGACATCACCGTAAGACTTGAAGTGGAAGTCTGTAATTGTACTGTATCATGACTACCCCAAGCTTGGAAGGTAAGACTTCGATGCATTAATACTTTTTATTATTACTTGATACGTATGCGTATGTAATCATACGTAATAAATAATACGCACTCGTACGTACTCATACGTAATAATACGTATACGTACGTAACCATACGTAATAACACGTAAGCGTACGAAATCATACGTAATTATACGCACTCGTACGTAATCATACGTAATAATAGGTACGCGTACGTAATTTATCTTCACATCTCCCGCCACCGGAGCAGAGTCCATCCATATTATCTGGAACCGCTGCGTTCATCGACAGTGCATTCCCAAAGATCTTTTCTGCCACGTATCATCCGGCTTTGGAATGAGCTCCCCTCCACGGTGTTTCCCGAGCGCTATGACATGTCCTTCTTCAAACGAGGCTTGCGGAGAGTACTTAACGGTAGGCAGCGGCTTGGCTCTGCCCCTGGCATTGCTGACGTCCACGAGCGACGGTAACCACTTACCGTCAGGTGGGCCGTATGCACATCTGCCTACAGAGGCAATAAAAAAACGTAATGATACGAATTTTATTGTAAGTAACTTGTAACTTGGAACCACAATCGTTTTCCAGCATTGCCAGTACTGACGTACGATCCGTCCATCTTTTATTTTTTATTGCTTAGTTGGGCGGACGAGCTCACGGCTCACCTGATGTTAAGTGGTTACCGCAGCCCATAGACATCTACAACGTAAATGCCGCCACCGATATGAGTTCTAAGGTCTCTGTATAGTACAACAGCTGCCCTACCCTTCAAACCGAAACGCTTTACTGCTTCACGGCAGAAATAGGCAGCGTGGTGGTACCTACCTATCCGTCTATTTTTGTGCATCTTTTTACTATAGCTCTCTGATTAGCCCACCTAATGGTTACCGCCGTCGTGGCCATTGTCAATGACAGTAGGGTGGTAAACCCGTTTGTTCACCGATTTTTTTTTCCTACCTAACCTGATAGCCTTGAGAGGTTATTTCAGCGTAACCTTAACTAGTAGGTGAGCTCACGGGGCTCAAACCTAACGACGTTGCTAACACGAACCCTAGCAAGAGTCGTGCTTCGCAGAATCTACCACCGTATCGTAAACGTGACCCACTGAGAAGATCTGGCGAGAAACTCAGTGGGCTGTGTCTGTGGGTTAATTTACTCGTGGAGCCCTTCGTCGCAAGCGACGGGTTCGACGAGAACGATGACCGGTGCTTGAGGTACCTAAAAGCATTCGTGTGCACACTTTTCGTGTCGTGGCGCTTTGTCGAAGTGGCGCATTGATGCCGACTGTAGATACGTACTGATGGACTTTAGGTCCAGGTCATCATGTAGGTCGATGTTCACGACGAACCAGTCCACCGCAGTCACGACTCACGGCACTAACTTTGTATCGGCACATACATATTGAAAGATTTATGTACGTGCCATTATTATACGTACGTATTCAAATTATGAAGGTCATCCGTAGACAATATTAATGCGGTTGTGGTTCGAACAAATAGATCAGTAAGCCAAATTAATTGATGAATTATAAAAAAAAAGACATTTACGCATACTTTCGTTGCACAGACGTGATTTAAGCGTCAGCATAAAGTTATTTAAGTAATGCTGACGCAAAAAAACCTTGAAATTAATTAGATTGAATTTTAAACATATGCTTTTTAAGACTGCAGACAGTACAACGTGAATGCCATCACTCATCTAGAGATATAAGGTCTAGGTCGTAATTGTGTAGATTTAGGGCTGTCCCACCCTTAAAACTGGAACGTACTGATGGATTATTACCCGTGGGGACTCAAAAGACTTCTTACCACCAGTAATTACGCGAATTAAAATCTTTGCCGGTTTTATTATTGTGACACGATGTTATTCGCGGATGGACGACCTCACGGCCCACCTGGTGTTAGGTGGTAACCAGAGCCCATAGACATCAACAACGTAAATGCCGTCACCCACCTTGAGACACCTTGACATGAGTAATAAGGTCTTAGTGTAAAGCACAACGGCTGCCCCGTCCTCAAACCGAAACGTATTACTGCGTCACGGCAGAAATAGGCAGAGTGGTGGTACCTACCCGTGCGGACTCACAAGACGTCCTACCACCAGTTGTCATTATGTGTTAAGTATTAACAGTCTTCTTCTTTTTCTCCATCTTATCTCACTAGGTGAGGTCGGCACAGCTAATTTTTCTCTTCCATTCTCTTCTATCAGCCGTCAGTATTAACAGTCATATTGTTGTTAATGTATAATAGGACTTATCAATACTAACCCTACCACCGTGTAACCTAAAGTCGCAGTTTTGTGTTCTTAACGGTCGCTTCCTTGAAATAATACAAACAAAAGAAAAACAAAAAAACAAAATACTTACATCTTGGCAAGAAAGCGAACAGCAAACTCATGACCGTACAAGTTAGATAAGTCGTCAATAAAGTTTTCTTCCTCCCGTATTTATCCAGCACGATGACTACCACAATATAGGCAGGTATCTCCACTAACGTCACGAGCATGAAGCTAACGTATCTGTTGCTACTTAATGAAACCGAATTAATGGAAAAACCATAGTACACTAGGGAACACGTCATCCATAGAAACGAGCAAATCGCGACCCGTTTCCATATTATACCAGATCTGATGGCCTTGTACATCTGAGACTTTTTGTCTCCGGTTTGGTTCTGCGGTTTCAGCAGGGGATCTCCGAGCGCATCTAGATCCAGACTCCTCGGGTCTAGATTGTTGATCTTGGCGGCGCGTTTCAGTACGTCAATTGCTTCGTCCCTTCGTCCTTTGCTGAGAAGCCAGCGCGCGCTTTCGTTCATAAACCAAACGTATACGAAGACGATTGTGGCGGGGCAGTAGAGGATAAGGATGTATGTCCTCCAGTTGTTTACAGCCCAGGCCAGAAGGGCTATGAGAACGACGCCGATAACGAAGGTCATGTTGCACATGGCCGACACGATGACCCGTTGCTTGAGGCCAACCAGTTCCACAACTATAAATAGAACGATGAAGGTTAAATAACGTTCGCGCGTAACATATGGTCGGGGTTTAATGAACTTTGCTTCACTGACGTGACGAAAACGAACTTTGTACCTACACCTTCAAATAATTTATTCGTTATTGAAATTCGAGAGTCCGCTAACGAGACCGGCTGTTTTTAGCGCAGCCATTAAACTATAATTCATTACACAGATTTCACTTTTCCCACCACAGATACCGGTTTCAATATATCGCAAGGCCCTACGGCTCTCTTCACGCTTTTGTAATTTATACTGTTTAATTAATCTGTCAATTGTTGCCGTAAAACAAATTGTTGTACCAATTTCACACAACGAAATTCACGGTATGGGCTTCGGTTATCACTTGGCCTTAGTTGGAATGTGTTCGTCTGTTCTTCTCAATCGTTTATCTCTTGACAGAGTGGTCGTGATGTCATGGGGACGGGGCGTCCAAATTAACGAATCCCCTAGAACTTATTATATAGAACAGATTAGTTCGTCTTGGCTAGTTAAAATGCGCGAACATCTGGTTAGGGAGTATTGACCTGTGCCCACAGCAGTATTAATGCAGTGATATCTTGAAATCGAAGACGACCGTATAGACTTTCTTCAAATTATATGATAGCATTGTTTATATGGGCTTCGGTATTCGTTCGTGTAGATAATAAGCTTAAAATATCTTGGTACATTCCAATAACATCATCGACAGTTGCGTTTAGTGCGACTGTCATTATTAAGACAATGAACGCCAGACTTGAAACCATGTTTATTTAGTTCAGTAGGCTGGGATGGACACTCTGTGACCGCCAATAGGTTGGGTCCGGGGGAGAGGTGTAATGAGTAGTCACTGCATCCGTAAGTCGCCCAATTATTTTTGAGTTATTTCTTAATAATATTTGCGAAATGACACCTCAACGGTTTTTGGATCATTCTTGATATATTGGTGTGACCCTAGAGCGGTGTTTCTCAACGTGGGTTCCACGCCCCACAAGGGGGCAATTTGATAATTAAGGGGGGCAATCGCACTATATTCATATCGAAAATCTATAATAAAATTATTTTGAATTTGAATTTCGTTTTTTTTATTATATGTTTTGAAATATTATAATACGTACTGTGTTTTCATAACAATTTCATAGTGATTTCTTCCTAAAACCAATCATTTATGTTTCTTAAGTGAAAAAATCAATTTTTTTATGTTAAAAATTATGTTTGAGGGCAACAAAAATTTTAGAAATGTTACAGTGGGGCATGGCACAAAAAAGGTTGGGAAACACTGCCCTAGACGAAAGTACGTTGTGGACACATGGTGTCCGTCGGGACGCTTATCGTGTTAAACTAATATATAACAATATTTTTGTATGGTTACTTACTGAAAACATAAGCTGAAGGGTAGAGTCCTCCGCCGAAACCAGCCTCCAGGAAATGCATGGCAACGAAAAACAGATAGCTCGGCGAGAAAGATCGAGCGAATCCGAATATGAAACTTGCGCAGGAAGAAAACCCTACAGCAACTTTCCTCCCGAACCTATCCGATATGGCTCCAGTGAACAGCATGGCCACAAACATTCCAGAATTATGGATGGTTCCGACTAGCGCTCGTTTCCATTCTTGGCAGACAAGGTTGAACTAAAAAAAATACTTGCGTTGTAACTACCCTCAATTGGTAGCGAGATTAAGACTATTCCAATTCAACTTCAGGAGACGGGCAAGTTATTTTTTTTTCCCTACCTAATCTGATAGCCTTGTGAGACTATTTCAGCGTAACCTTAACTAGTAGGTGAGCTCACGGGGCTCAAATCGGAGTGATGCTAACACTGGCCCTAGCAAGAGCAGTGCTTCGCAGAACCTACCACCGGATCGGAAACGCGACCCATTGAGAAGATCCGGCGAGAAACTCAGTGGGCTGTGTCTATGGGTTAATTCGTTCGTCGAGCCCTTCGTCGCAAGCGACGGGTTCGACGAGAACGGTGACCGGTGGATCGGGAGGATCCGTAATGACGTGTTTTGGGTGACGTCGACTGTTTACCATTCGGTCTACAGGATCGGATATGGACGGGCAAGGATATTTTGAATTACAACCGAGACTGTCTTCATGTATTGAGGCGGGAGGCGGTATTTATTTTGCCATGTCTATGAGTTATTATTTAATAAGCGATACCATGCCTTACGCTTCGACTATTATGTGTTATTTCTCTATGCTCTTCAACTCTAAACACCGCACTGACTGAAATATATATATTTTTTTATTGCTCGGATGGGTGAATGAGCTCACGGCCCACCTGGTGTTAAGTAGTTACCGGAGCCCATAGACATCTCCAAGGTAAATACCATCACCCACCTCGGCATGAGTTCTAAGGTCTCAGTTTTTACAGTAAAACGGCTGCCTCACCCTTCAAACCATATTCAAACATATTTCTAATTTACTAGCAAATTAGCACAGATTTATTAGCAAAAGCTGTGTATTTCAAAGTTTAATAAATTCAGCGAAGCGCAACACTGTTTTACTAGTACATTATAAAGTTGAAGTAGCAATCGAGAATATTGATTCAAGGCATGTGTCATGGCCAAGAATATCGTGGGTTGAACACTGCATATTGGACCTAGAAGGTAATGTGCAATGTTTAGTTATACAGCTGTATCTGTGTGCATCGGGTCCTGGGTACGTAATATTTGTGAATAAATCATTGTAATTGTCCACATTCATATATGTACATGAGTGAATACCGTGTAAACTTAATATTGAACTAGATGATGATTTTAGACTAGATGATTTTTTTTTTTTGATAACGCCATCTTGTGGTGTCTTTAAAGCGGTTAGTTGCCCTCAATTAAGAAAAACAGTATTATTATTCACCAATAGATGTCGGGAAGAGCTGATTATTGAAAACACGAATAAAACAACATTTTTTGAAAATAAATCGTAGCTAGATTGATTTATGGCCCCCGGAATCCCCTGTATACTAAATTTTATGAAAATCGTTAGAGCCGTTTCCGAGATTCAGATTATATACATAATATACCTAGTCAGGTCATAAATTCTGTCACATGTTTAATGTAAAATAATTGAAACAAGTTTATTCATTATGTAACCATTCATATACCAAAATGAACTTAACAAAACATAGATTCTTATGACACTAAAGTTTATTCAAAATGACCTCCGTGATTTGAATACAGGCCTTCAATCTGCGCGGCCAGCCGTCTATCGCAGCACGAACGAGGTCCATGTCAATATCGGCGGCTGCCTTAATCAAGGATGTCTTGAGTGACTCCAAATTGGGATGAAGCTTTGAGCACGCCTTTTCCTCCAAGTGTTGCCATATCTTGTAATCTAACGGATTCAAATCTGGACTGGAGGAGGGCCAGTCTTCGTGCCGGATGAAGTCGATTTCACGCGCCGCCAGCCAGTCTTGTGTGCTCTTCGCTCTATGAGCTGGCGCCGAATCTTGTTGGAATACCCAGTGCTTGTTATTGAACATGGTATGAGAAACAGGTTCCACAAGGTTCGTCAGGACTGTATTTTGATACACAAATGCATTCGTTTTTACACCTTTCTCACCAAAATGTACCTCTGTTAAGCCCCAATAAGAAACTCCCAACCATACAATGAGCGAGGATGGAAAATGACCTCGTTGGACACGCGGAATACGGTTGCTCGCTTCTTCACTACTGTGTGCGTACACCTTATCATTTTGTTTGTTGTAGCTCTCTTGTACGGTAAAAATTTTTTCATCCGAAAAAAGAATTTCCCGATATTTTTTTCCCGCGTACCGCTTCAACAAAGCGCGGCATCTCTTCAGTCTCAGGTCCATTAGACGAGCATTCAAACGATGTCCTGTTTTTCTTCGATATGCCCGAAGCCCTAAGTCTTCATTTAGCACCCTTTTCACCGTGGTTCTGCTTAACCCCATCTGAAGGGCCAACAGTTTCTGCTTACGTTTGGGATTTCTTTGAATTCGCGCCTTCACAGCTTTTATCACTGCTGGAGTCCTAACAGACCGAGGGCGACCACTTCTTGACCTGTCATCTACACTAGAGTCTTCATTGTATCGTTTGATGGTACGATAAACGAATCTTTTGGTTATATTCAAATTTTTCAGTATGTTAAAAATTTGAATTGGCGCGTAACCGCAACGATGCAACACAATAACTGCAACACGGTCTTCTTTAAGCGTCCACTCCATATTTAAAAATGAGTAAAATTCTAAAAGTATACATTTTTATTTTCATGAACAATTCGAAATTCGAATTCAATAAACTTTTTTGTGGCCAGCATTCTAAAAGAAAAGTTTTTACTGTGTGACAATACTTATGACCTGACTAGTTATATTAATGTACAAGAATTGCTCGTTTAAAGGATAATAAGATTTGTTTGTCACTATCTATAACACATTTTCTATGACTTTTTGCCTCATCCATTCTAAATGACATTTCCTAATCATTTCCTAATGACCAGTGGGCCGTATGGCGATCAACGTGCCAAGTGAAGCAATATGAAACCAAAATTTACCTCTTTGACAAAAGAATAATCGTTTTCGTAAACAAATCTCTCGCAAGGCACAGTTTTATTGATGAAGTCTTCAGGCAAACACTGCTGACTCGTAACGTTTGCTTGCTGGTACATGAAGCAGGATTGAGGACGCTGTTTCTCCACGTCCAGCGGGATAGCGTACTGCAGCCAGGATGTATCATTAAACCTTAACTCGCAACCGTCTACTTCGCATCTGTTTAAAAAAAAAGCGGTATTTTTAACTGCGTCTTTACGAGCGCATTTTTAAATCACTACATATTGTTTTTTTATGCGTAATAAAATTAACAAATACATCATCTGTCTGTCAATTTTTATTTTTGACATCGAATGGCAAGCGGTAATTACGGTAACACACGGCAAGCAAGCTTTTCTGACTTAACCTACCCTAGGTTAGTCATTATTCCAAAATAACTAATGAAGATTTCGAAATTGATGTCTCAAGTTTTTTTTTATTGGTTATATGGGTGGACGAGGCCACAGCCCACCTAGTGTTAAGTGGTTACTGGAGCCCATAGACATTTACGACGTAAATGCGCCACCCACCTTGAGATGTAAGTTCTAAAGTCTCAGTATAGTTACAACGGCTGCCCCACCCTTCAAACCGAAACGCATTACTGCTTCACGGTAGAAATAGGCGGGGTGGTGGTACCTACCCGTGCGGACTCACAAGTGGTCCTACCACCAGTAATTACGCAAAATTTAATATTGCGGGTTTGATTTTGGATTTCTTTAGTAGATCGTGAACATTTGTTAAGTACGTATTTCGTTAGAAAAATTGGTACCCGCCTGCGAGATTCGAACACCGTTGCACTGCTCAACACGAATGCACCGGACGTCTTATCTTTTAGGCCACAATTGCAATTGAGATACTAGGTTTTTTTCAAAACGCAGACGTGTTCTTAATGCATAGTATTTCGTACTACGTTTATCGTTTCCATCGATTGTTATCGATTTAATTATCTCAGTTCGAGAGCTGATAAGCTTATCGATACATTGTTCAGAGCAAAACATGTCTAATGATTTATGATGCG
This sequence comes from Bombyx mori, assembly GCF_030269925.1. Taxonomy (NCBI): domain Eukaryota; kingdom Metazoa; phylum Arthropoda; class Insecta; order Lepidoptera; family Bombycidae; genus Bombyx; species Bombyx mori. Next base: position 12,561,765 of record NC_085127.1, on the reverse strand, counting down.
TTCGACACGTTCGCAAATAGTGATTCATGAGTCTTCCTGTAATAAAGTCGTTTGTAGATCGAAATCTGGATTATAAAGCACAAAATAATAATAATAATAATAAATATTTACTAACAATCACGCCACGTTAACTTCTTTGCCACGTACCATCCGGCTATGGAATGAGCTCCCCTCCACGGAGTTTCCTGAGCGCTATGACATGCCCTTCTTTAAAAGAGGCTTGTGGAGAGTATTAAGCGGTAGGCAGCGGCTTGGTTCTGCCCCTGGCATTGCTGAAGTCCATGGGCGACGGTAACCACTCACCATCAGGTGGGCCGTATACTCGTCTGCGTACAAGGGCAATAAAAAAAAAAAACTGGTCCCGTGCTAAGTTCGTAAAGAACTTGTGTTACAGGTATAACGGAAATAAATGTAAGATTTTTATTATACACATACATATATTTAATATACATCCATAATCCTGGAAAAGACACTTTATATTTATTATACAAATATCCTCCCTTGGCGGGATTCGAACCCGCGACCCCCTTGTGTAGTGACCATGTCACTTACCACTACACCAGACGGCCGTTAATGTTAATGTTTCTGTATGGGGAGTTTGAGAATCATATTTGAGGTATTCAAATCGGAATTAGTATGCGGGGTGAGCTATATAATTGGTACCGGTGACTGTTTTAAATGTAGAAGATTGACGTTGGTCAGGTATATTGGGAAGTGAAGTTTAATGGTTCCAATTTAGGTCTATCTATATACGTGAAGCAAAAACTTTGTGCCCCTTTTTACGAAAATTGCGCGGACGAAGAAGTATGAAATTTCCCACACTTATAGAGAATACAGAGGTCCTCCTCCTGTGCACAATGCAATTTTTTTTTTAAATTATGCATAAAACATACCTTAAATCAATAAAAAAACATTACACACACTACCATGTATTTGACACACACACATACATATAATTATACTCTTTGTTTATTGTCAATTTTCAAACTTTTGTTAATGTTTAAAGTCTGTGGTCAAATGCCGAATAGATTAATATTGTTTGTCTTTATTTATCTATAGTGTAAGTTTTGGCGAATTCTGTGATTATATTATAGAAATATAATAGTATTTGACAATAGAACCATAATAATGTTTAAACATACAATTTCAATTCAAATTATAGTCGAATTTCGATTACTGCGGGACCACTAGTAATAATTTAATTGTTGTGTATAGAAACCGTGAATGGCCAACGAGATGATTTGATGTCAGAATAAAAGATCGGTATATGCTTGTGACGTGTCTTCGTAAATGTAAGGCCACTAGATGTTTTCTTTGTATACAATTACAGAGATGAAAGGTTATTTGGTTTAAGTGACATTTTTGCAAATTTTCCGGGTGGCCAATTCAAGTTTGTCGTCGTCGTGGCCTAAAGAATAAGATGTTCGGTGCATTCGTGTTGAGCGATGCACTGGCGTTCGAATCTCAGGCGGGTACCAATTTTTATAATGAAATACGTACTCAACAAATGTTCACGACTGACTGCCACGGTGAAGGAATAACATTGTGTAATAAAAATCAAACCCGCAAATTTTAATTTGCGTAATTACTGGTGGTAGGAAGGACCTCTTGTGAGTCCGCACGGGTAGGTGCCACCGCCCTGCCTATTTCTGCCGTGAAGCAGTAATGCGTTTCGGTTTGAAGGGTGGGGCAGCCGTTGTAACTATACTGAGACCTTAGAACTTATATCTCAAGGTGGGTGGCGCATTTACGTCGTAAATGTCTGTGGGCTCCATTTAACACTAGGTACGCTGTGAGATCGTCCACCCATCTAAGCAATAAAAAGAACCCAATTCGTGGATCATTTTACAGTTTTTTTTTAAACGAACTACACTGAAAAGCGACGAGAAATGTCTTTACGTTAGCGACATTTCTATTAGATTTTTTACTCTGTATTTGTCTAACGACGTATATATGGGCGCAAACACCACTATTGGCAATAATTAACATAATAATATATAGTTTAGTTTATTCTATGTTAATATTTATTTATTATTAGCAACAAAACTGTTATTCTACCATATTTAATAATTAGCAGACACTGTTCTGATGTGAAAATGTTCAGAATATGTTTAATGTTTATATTATTGTTTAAAAACACAAATGACTGTATAAATAATTAAATATGAATAAAGCATAAATATTGAAAATAATTTATATTATAATTAACAGTAATAATTAAGTATTGTAATTGTTATACAATGATGTTGTTGGCGCCATCTATTATTAGGCTGGATAATAACATTGTTAGTTAATATTGCTTGAAAGTAATTCATGTAAAATAAATTAAATGTCAGTCATGTAAAAATCACTAAAATATGTATTGTGAATATTAAGCTATATTTTGTGAATTGTTTCGCAGTAATTACATTTGTTTGTATAAAAGAAGTTGTAGTTGCTATAAACCATCAATCACAAAATGGCTAATTGTGTAAGAACCACTGAATAACTCAGGCGTGGCTTTTTGTTGTAAACAAGTAATGTTAAAGTTTTATAGAATTGTATTGTTTTTTCATTATAAAAGAACTTATGTGTGAAAACCCTGGCTTAATATACTAATAGTGCAAAAAGAATTTTGATAAGTTTCTTATAGGTGGGACAAGGACTTGAACTATTGTTCAAAGACTTACGTCTGAGAATGGACGCCTATAGGCCGATAACGGTTATATTTTTATTAATCGTTCAAATCACCAAGCGATAATAAAGTTGATAGCAATGTCATTGTTTTATTTAATTAACCAGTTCGATCTTGTTTGTTTGGAGGCTGTCTGGCTGTATTTTTTATTTATCGCTTAGATGGGTAGACGAGCTCACAGCCCACCTGGTGTTAAGTCGTTACTGGAGCCTATACACATCTACAACGTAAATGCGTCACCACCTTGAGATATAAGTTTTAAGGTCTCATAGTTACAACGACTGCCCCACCTTTCAAACCGAAACGCACTACTACTTCACGGCAGAAATAGGCAGGGTGGTGGTACCTACCCGTGCGGACTCACAAGAGGTCCTACCACCAGTAAACGCTACACCACTCTTGCCACGCCGGTACCTGTGGGAGTCGAAAAATGTCACGAATTGATTTCGGACTATTCTATTAAAGTCGCCCCTTTTAAAGCCCAAAAGGGAAAACTGTAGTTTGGTTTGAAAATATCCATTTTGAACAGTCGACATTTTCATTTGTCATTTCCCTACCAACAAGGAGCAATTTAAAAAGTAATTGAAGAAAAACTTTGCCTGTCCTTTTCAATTTTTGCTTTTATTTCTAAAAAATGCGTTTTATTATTACCGGCTACCAGAACCCAGTATTCAATAAGCAGAAATTAAAAATGATCTGTTTTTGAAACTTTAGTTATTTTTCTCCAGCGGCTCTGCCCCTTTGTATTGCTGACATCCATGGGCGATGGTAACCATTGCCTACAATGGCTAGCAAAAAAGTCACCTACCCTCGTTTACATGGAAATAGCGCGTTCCAATAACCGATCACAAAAATAGTGAAAATCTAACTTAAACTAATATGAAATGTGAAAAAAGCGGCATTTTTAACTGACTACAACTTTACGAGCGCTTTTACGAGTATATGTCACTACATGGTATTTTTTGCGTAGTAAAATCAGCGAATACATCACCTGTCTGTCAATTTTGATCTTTGACATCGAATGGTAAGTGGTATATTGTTTCAGAAACACCCAGAAAGCAATCATGGTTTGTGACTTAAAGGGTAAGAGGACAGTCATTATTCCAAACTAACCAACGCAGATTTTGAAATTAATGTCTCAAGATGGATGGAGGAGTTCTTAAAGCGCATTTACAATTTTTAATTCTTTTTTTTTATTGCCTGTTTTGGCAGACGAGCATACGGCCCACCTGATAGTAAGTGGTCACCGTCGCTCATGGACGTCAGCAATGCCAGGGGCTGAGCCAAGAAGCTGCCTACCATAAAGTACTCTCCGCAAGCCTCGTTTGAAGAAGGACATGTCATAGCGCTCGGAAAACACCGTGGAGGGGAGTTCATTTCAAAGCCGGATGGTACGTGGCAACGTGGTGGTACGTATTCTTAACATATGTTGTCAAATCTTCAATTGCAATTGAGATAAATTATCCCGATCCATTAACGGTGCTTTTAGGCACCACAAGCACCGGTCACCGTCCTCATGCGAATGAGCCCATAGACACAGCCCACTGAGTTTCTTGCCGGATCTTCTCAGTGGGTCGCGTTTCCGATCCGGTGGTAGATTCTGCGAAACACTGCTCTTGCTAGGGTCAGTGTTAGCAACACTCCGGTTTGAGCCCCGTGAGCTCACCTACAAACGTTAGGGTGAAACTGAAATAGCCTCTCAAGGCTATTAGCAAAGGTAGGAAAAAAAATTTTTGAGATACTAGTTTTTTTTTTAAAACGCTATAACCAAACCGACCTGTAATTCTGTTCCTGAGCCTCGAATATAAAGCCGCACTCGAAGAAGCTGCTCAGCAGGACCGGGTACAGTAGGAGCACGAAATTCAGTAAATTGTAGCGCCCGTACGGACCCAAGCTCTCCAGTATCGAATCTAAATTGATTTCTTTCTTGCCTTCCTCCATTTTGTACGGGAAATTCGTATTTCGATGGCCGCGCTCCGTTATAAAACTGAAATAAAATTCGATAGGTTAGTGTTTACGAAGTTGCTCGCGTCCCGTATTTTCGTGCGGGAATGCAGATTTATGTGAACGTTTAACACTCAATGAATTCCGAACGAGTCCATTTGATGTATTATGTTTTTTTTTTTTTATTGGAACGAAGCTCCTTATGAGACGATGCGGAGGGGTACCCTGACCGGGAAAAAACGTCCGTAACGTAAGATTTTTATTAGTAACGCACACATTGTACGACTTAACTTTGTGATAACATACTAAAAATATCATTTTTTTATTATAAAAAAAATCATAATAAAAAATGTATACCCGAATAATTATTTTCTTTATACCTCGAATAGAACTTAAAATTAATATTTTTATAATAAGGAGCTTCGTTCCTGTCCGGTGTCCCACGACGCCACACATCTTTTTTTTATATTAAAACGTGCTATGGTGTTTCAATCGAAATTTGTACAAACAACAATACCTTCTCCTTCCTACTGCTCAATTCCAGTAATTCATACGTCCTATATCTATTTAAACTGTAACTTTGATGATTCCTGAGTTGTGTTATTTCATTTCACACACATTAAGCCCATTGAGTGAGTCGCGATTCCGATTCGGTGGTAGATTCTGCGAAGCACTGCTCTTGTTAGGACTAGTGCGAATAGGTAGAAAAACACAATTTATATTGAATATCCAGCAATTTAGTGTTGGAAGACGCACTTTTGATCCAAATTCTGGTGACGTTATCGAATATTTGGTCATATAACACCGCTCACCTTCAGACGTGGAAGTCTCAATGGCATTGTATTTTTAAATGTATACTCATATCTAATTTAACATTAAATATCTAAAATTGATGTGCGGATTTGAACGGAATTATCACAACGATGGTTTAAAATATATATATATATATTTTATTTAATGCTTAGTCGTGTGTGAATGAGATCAAGGTTCACTTCGTCTTAAGTGGTCACCGGAGCCCATAGACACCAACGGCGTAAAGACAGACAGACAGACAGACTCAGACAAGAGTTCTAAGTCAGTACATCTAACCGTGGCGTATTCAGTATCTGTAATTTCACAAAAGCTCCGAGGCCATTACAAGTATTATCCTCCACAAATATCCGCCCTAACCTAATTACGAAGGATTCGAACGTACCTATTCCTAATCTTGGATAATTGAATAAACCGACCACTTAATTATCTGTTACCGGCGATTACTCACTTGTTAATTCATTAATTGACCTTTTAATCTCGTCTTGTTGTCTCATTTATCTTTTCGGTAATGTGACAAAGGGCTTTTTTATTTCTAACTGTACTAAAGATGACATATGTACATATATTCTTGTTCGGTTACGCGGGCATAACCCTCTAAGTCAGGTAATACCACCAGATTAGATAGAAAAAAAAGTATACTAACACTTTAGTATCTGAAGTACTATCATCTGAGTACCTATTATGAAATGATTACTTTATGGATTTAATTCTGCTCGGCCTTATATTAATTAAGATAAAAGATTAGGCTGTATGATATTATGATACCATAGCCTTTCCAGTTGCAAAAATTGAACTACTGCTACTTTAGTACCTATCTGACACTCAATCATACGTATATATTCATTCGCTTATTCATCGAGTGCTCATCGCGTTGTTTTATCTATTATTATTTTTTTATTGCTTAGCTGGGTGGACGAGCTCACAGCCCACCTGGTGTGAAGTGGTAACTGGAGCCCATAGACATCCACAACGTAAATGCGCCACCCACCTTGAGATATAAGTTCTAAGGTCTCAAGTATAGTTACAACGGCTGCCCCACCCTTCAAACCGAAACGCATTACTGCTTCACGGCAGAAATAGGTAGGGCGGTGGTACCCACCCGCGTGGACTCACAAGAGGTCCTACCACCAGTAAAAATTCATCGCGTATTCATCGAGTATTCATTCGCGAAGCAGTTGCTCTTGAGTTGTTAGGTCTCCTTTGGAGGCGCTCGGGCAACAATAACCACCCCTCCTGGCTGAGCCTTTGCTCGTCCGCCTGTCTTGGCGGCCTTATGTTTTAGTCTTTTATAATAGGTAACCTCAGAAATACATTCATTCTTGGTACCTTAGGATTCGTCTTTCCCAGAGTCTACTAGATATTCCGGCGTCCTAGTAAGAATATCGATGAGAGAAATCAACATAATTACTTTAGCGCGCCACGTAGGGCACCGGTGACCTACACGGCGGTCAAAGGGTTAAAGAGACGTGACGTCATTTGGGGCTAAATAAACAACGAGCCCCTCATATACAAACAACTATAATAAAAATTATGCACGATCGACATAAATAGTAGTTAAAATGGTACTTTGAGCATAGTAATGTTCCTAACAGTTTTTATTATCCGATTTCATTGTAAATGCAAATACTTTAATAAGGTTTTTTATTAGAGCTATTAAATTTGACTGTAAAAGTATTAAATATTTCGCGCTACACAACTCACAGCCTTCGATTTTAGCATTGAGATAAAAAACAGTTGTACATTGTTGTTGTTGTATAGGTACTGGTGTACAACAGTACCTATACAACAACAACAATACATCAGTCGTCAGTGCACAGAGACAGACGCTGTAGTTTTTTTTTTATATGCTTGGATGAGCTCACAGCCCACCTGGTGTTAAATGGTTACTGGAGCCCATAGATATCTACAACGTAAATACCGCCACCCACTATAAGATATGAGTTCTCAGTATAGTTACAACGGCTGTCCTATCCTTCATACCGAAACGCATTACTGCTTCACGGCAGAAATAGGCAGGATGGTAGTACCTACCCGTGCGGACTCACAAGAGGCCCTACCGCCAGTAAAAATATAGACAAACATATACAAATAGATACCTAAAGAATATAATGCCTTTGCGAAAGTATCAATACCGGTTAAGCCTGACCACTGTGCCATACGATCCGGGAACAATTCTCGATTGTAGTCACTGTATCAGAGATGTTCCTATTTAGAATCTGGGTCTTATGTCTTCGGCATCAATACCATAAATGAAATTGCTTGTTCGTGGCCATTGAATTGCCAATATTTGTTTATTCATTAATCATCATCATCATCGTAATGAGGACTCTATTGAGCGGCTTGTGGTGCAAGGGAAAGTCGAGGGCAAAAGATCTCGCGGACGATCTCCACGATGGACCGACCTCATAAAATCTGTGATTCACTCCAACATAAACGATTGCTATCACTCTGCGTAACACCGTGCCACATGGCGTCGCATCGCGAGAGCATCGGTATCGCAGGATCCGACTGATGAATGACCACGACCGGGTGACAGGGTTGTCAAGAGTGTACGAATAGGAAGAAGAGTTTATTCATTTTAAGCTCAGACGAATTGAGTTCACGTGTAATCTGTGTTTGAGTGGCAGAAACGACAACAACTAGATTTTTATTCGCCAATAACGCTATTGAAAACGGATGGATACATCGGAATATAAATGTTAAAACTGTCCATTTTAATACGTTTTTATTAGCTTTAGTTCAGACGTATGTATGTTTGTAACGGAATCTTTGAACATGATTTTGAGCCCCTTAAAATAGTTGGATTAATTCGAAATTTGGTATACTTATTAAGGACCGATGACAATTCAATATTAAAAAAATTAATTGAAATTCAATTAAAAAATGAAAAATAAAGAATAGTTTAAAAAAACTAAAAAATACGCTTTTATAGAAAATCCAACTAAAAAATAGAAAATAAATTTTAATAAATTTGAATTAAAAATAGTGTAAGAAAAAATGATTTTATTGTAAAAAAAAAGCGTGGGGTGCATGGTATCAGTAGTTATAAATATTTTATGAACAGATATGAGTAGAAGGGTTATTTTGATAATATCCTAAAAAGCATCCCACGCTTTTTTTACAATAAAATCATTTGTTCTTAGACTACTTTTAAATCAAATTTATTAATTTTTTTTTTTCTATTTTTTAGTTGGATTTTCAATAAAAGCGTATTTTGTTAGTTTTTTTTAACTATTATTTATTTTTTTCTGTTCAATTCAGTTTATTTCCCCTGAATCGGGGTGGAAAGCTTGGCAAGTGTCAGTCACCCCTCGTTATGAGTCACCGTCTCCAACCCTCTTGTACACGCCAGACAGACAATAATTACGAGTAATAAACACCCCATTAAGTTGAATAAATTGCGCATTTTCGCATTCTTATTTCACTGAGCACTTTATGGCTTGATTTTGATCGTAAGCTGATGTCACACACGAAAATATCTCGTCGAAGGACGCATTTCATGTTGAGTGATTACCGTTGTATACGGATAAGGCTAACTCAAACCCGTTCCAAGGATGTGTAATAGCTCTCAGCTAAATCGCAGGCTCACTTCCAATCTAGATGGTGCATGGTCAGAGTAGCCTCTGAAAATGCTTCAAAGAACATCTTATGGAATGTACGATAGAAAGCGAACGAAAGAATATGAAGTCGTCGTGGCCTAAAGGATAAGACGTCCGGTGCATTCGTATTTAACGATGCAACGGTGTTCGAATCCCTGCAGGCGGGTACCAATTTTTCTAATGAAATACATACTCAACAAATGTTCACGATCGACTTCCACGGTGCAGGAATAACATCTATACTAATATTATAAAGAGGAAAGATTTGTTTGTTTGTTTGTTTCGAATAGGCTCCGAAACTACTGGACCGATTTGAAAAATTCTTTTTCCATTAGAAGCCGACATTGTCCCTGATGAACATAGGCTACTTTTTTTATTTTTTTATTTATTTTTATTTTTTGGTTTCATATGTGTTTTAATGTTTCCGAAGCGAAGCGAGGGCGGGTCGCTAGTCGTGTAATAAAAATCAAACCCGCAAAATTATAATTTGCGTAATTACTGGTGGTAGGACCTGTTGTGAGTCCGCACGGGTAGGTACCACCGCCCTGCCTATTTCTGCCGTGAAGCGGTAATGCGTTTCGGTTTGAAGGGTCAGGCAACCGTTGTAACTATACTGAGACCTTAGAACTCATATCTCAAGGTGGGTGGCGCATTTACGTTGTAGATGTCCATGGGCTTCAGTAACCACTTAACACCAGGCTGTGAGCTCGTCCACCCATGTAAGCTATAAAAAAAAAACACTGAGCGCCAAAGTCTCTTCAAATTCCAAAAATATAAACAAAGTTTCAAATATCTCGAGTCCTCAAACCCGCGACCTCGTGCACGCGAAGTATTCGTGATACCGCTGCGTTGGGTATGCGTGCTACGTTTTTTATCTTAACGTATAGCGTCATTCATCTTCCTCGATCGTTCCGTTGAACGCGGTGCGTTGAGGTGTCTCTTGAGAGTTCCGATACCATATCTGTCCATCGCACAGGACTTCGTACTCTTTGTGAGTCAACATCAGATTGTGATATGCAATATGACCGAAATACTTTAATTACTAAGATGGATGGACCAGTTCATAGCCCACCTGGTGTAAGCCGGTCACCGGAGCCCATAGACATCGACAATGCAAATATCGCCATCCAACTTGAGACATGAGTTCTAAGTCTCCGTTTTCATTACAAAGGCTGCCTCACCCTACAAACCGAAATGCATTACTGCTTCAAGGCAGAACTAGGTAGAGTACCTACCCGTGGGGCTCACAAGCCCTGCCACCAGTAAAAATACTATAGATCTTCAATTTCTTCAGCAGAGATTCTGTAAAGCTACAACTTAATCTGCTCCAAGGGAACGTTAATATGACGAGCTCCTCAGGGTAAAAGTAGAAGACTCCATATCACCATAATTAATTATCACAAAATTCAAGGTCAACAAGGTCGAGCGGTTATCATGTTTCCCGTTCACAGAACTAAACACTTCCATCGTTCCAAGTAAATATCAAAATGACGACTATTGGCAACAGCAGTTTTGAAGTGAAAACTTCTTTAGAATCGTTGTGATTTCAAACCGGATGCAACGGAAAAAACGACAGGTAAGAGACACAAATACAAAAATGTGTAGGATGAAGCCAGCAAAGAATGAGACAGAAATATACATACTATTTAATACAACCTTACAATTATTTACTAATGACAAAATTTTACATATACTTAAGACGTTTAGGATAATTGTATTTTAATTTTGGAAGGTTTCACTTCTACCACGTGTGAATTGCACACATGTATTTTTTTTTTATGGCTCATGATTTAATGTTAAACCGATTTCGGGATGAGATACGACGATTTTTGGCAAAAAAAACAATATTTTTGAGTGCTCGTAAATTAATTTCAATCCGATTTCGGGATGACATCGGATTTACTAATCCGGTCATAAGAACTTTAGTTGTAGATTTCATATTAAGTAGGTACATTAGTTTCGAGAATTATTTACAAAGTATGAATTCCGCATTCTCGCTACAACATGAGCGCACGTCGCGTGGTTCCTTCACGGGGAGACCGCATGCAAGTCAAGGCTACTACTGTATATCGATTTTACACGCATCGACAGAACCCACAAAATATATCTCGGCATTAATGCCATAAGGTTGTAGTAACTCAAATATGTCAGGTCTTTTGCATGTTCTTATCTATACAATCGCAAAATTATTATTTGCGTAATTATGGGTGGTAGGGCCTCTTGTGAGTCCGCACAGGTAGGTTTTTTTTTTTTTTTTCCCAACCTATGCTGATAGCCTTGAGAGGCTATTTCAGCTTCGCCCTAACGTTAGTAGGTGAGCTCGCGGGGCTCAACCGGAGAGTTGATAACACTGACCCTAGCAAGAGCAGTGCTTCGCAGAATCTACCACCGGATCGGAAACGCGACCCACTGAGAAGATCCGGCGAGAAACTCAGTGGGCTGTGTCTATGGGTTAGTTCGCTCGTCGAGCCCTTCGTCGCAAGCGACGGGTTCGACGAGGACGGTGACCGGTGCTTGTGGTGCCTAAAAGCACCGTTAATGGATCAGGAGGATCCGTAATGACGTGCTTTGGGCGACGTCGACGGTTTACCATTCGGTCTACTGGGTCGGGTATGTAATTTCCAGCGGCTACGATGAGAGGGTTCATGTCGTGCCGCCTTCTCAAAATGGCGCAGCGATGCCGACTGTAGATACTTACTAAGAGAGTCGAGCTCCAGGTCATCGTGGAGATCCACATTCCTAAGGAACCATGGCGCTCCGACGGCTATCCTGCAGAATCGTGATTGAATAACCTGAAGGGATTTCAAGTTGGTGCGGGCTGCGTGAGCGAACACTACGCTTGCATACGTCATGACGGGGCGTATACAAGTTTTGTAGAGAGTTACCTTATTGCGGAGGGACAGTTTGCTTCGACTACAAAGCATTGGATAGAGTCGTCCTAGAATAAACGCGGCGCGGTCGCGTACCGTTTTTATATGGGGACGGAATGTCATCCCTCTGTCGAGGGTGACGCCTAGATATTTGACCTTCGAGACCCACGATATGGGTTGGCCAAAGAGAGTGATGGGACTAACGGCGGAGGTGTTTGCGCGCCTACTACGGAGTGGGATGCTCGAAGTGATGTTCGGAGGGCGACCCCTTTTGAAGAGCACCGCTGCGCTTTTCGTGGGGTTGATGTCTATTCGCCACTTCCGGAACCACTGTCCCATGGTGGCTACTGCGATCTGGAGTCGCCGATGAAGAAGCGACATCTTCCTACACGAGTAGTAGATAGCCGTGTCATCGGCGAAGAGCGCTAGATGGGTCTCCGGAGACCGGGGTATATCATTGATATACAAACTAAATAATAACGGGGAGAGCGCGGAGCCTTGCGGGACTCCGGCAGTCAGCTGACGGGGACGAGAACGAGTTCCCTCTACTCGATATCGAAACGAACGGTTCGACAAGAAGTCTCGTATGATGAGCACGAGTCTGTCTGGCACTCCCATGTTGTACAGTTTGTAAATTAAACCGTTGTGCCAGACTTTGTCGAACGCCTTCGCGATGTCGAAGAAGAGGGCGCCGGTCGGGATTTGTTTACGCCTATTTAGTCCTATCAGAATGTGCTCCGTGAGGCGGTGCACTTGTTGTACGCACGAGTGTTTTGAGCGGAATCCGAACTGTTCGTCTATGAGAATTTTGTTCGCGGTAACAAAATCCCAGAGGCGTTTCCTAAGCACAGGTAGGTACCACCACTCGTCCTATTTCTGCCGTGAAGAAGTAATGCGTTTCGGTTTGAAGGGCAGGGTAGCCGTTGTAACTATATTTACATCTTAGAACTGATATCTCAGGGTGGGTGGCGGCATTTACGTTGTAGATGTCTATGGGCTCCAGTATCCACAACACCAGATGGGCCGTGAGCTCGTCCACCTCCTAAACAAAGTTAAAATCGATTTAGAGTGAGATTTTGTCTAATAATTAATCCTTAGATTATTTTCTAGCCAAAAAAAAACAAGAAATTAAATAAACAATTACGTATTAAGCTTTTTTTAAAAGGTACTTTCGATTTTGTCATTTTAGCTGAAATATATATAGAGATGAAATATGAAGGGATATGCAGAGAAGAGAGAAAAGTATGAATATGAGATGAAATATGTATAGACATTTTTTTATTGCTTAAATGGGTGAACGAGCTCACAGCCCACCTGGTGTTAAGTGGTTACTGGAGCCCATAGACATCTACAACGTAAATGCGCCACCCACCTTGAAATATAAGTTCTAAGATCTCAGTATAGTTAAAAAATCTCAATATAAAACATATATATAAAGAGAGAGAGGTATAGTATACTTAAAATATTGTATATGTATACTATAGTATAATATGTATTCGCACACCAACACATCGAAGAACAGTCAACAGGTATAACTGTACAATAGGCGGTTTTATCGCTAAAAGCGGTCACTTCCAGTCATCTGTTTTTATCTAGAGAATTTCTGAGAAGGATACAGCAGGTATGTCGCGGTGTACTTACTATCTATACATATAAATAAAATTGGAGTGTCTGTTTGTAATATTGAAATAACTGCTTTTTACTACATGCATATGAATATATATACGGTACATACACCAAAATAACATTTTTTACAATTTTTGTCTGTCTGTCTGTCTGTTTGTTCCGGCTAATCTCTGGAACGGCAGGACCGATTTTGACCAGACTTTCACTGATAGGTAGCTGATGATATAAGGAGTAACTGAGGTTCCTTTTTTAAGACTAGCTTCGGCGTCACCCGCGGCGTCACCCGCGGTACGACAATAACAGCGCGGGACTCATCTATCAATAATAAAATGTAATTTTTCCGAAGCGAAGCGAAGCGAGGGCGGGTCGCTAGTTTTTAATAATATTCAAAATGATGTATGGAAAATAGATTAAAACTTAGACTGTATCGTATATCTTATATCAAATCTAATAAATATCTGTGTGCTTAGTGCGAGTTTTTTAACGTTCTCGATAGCGTAAAAGTTAACTCATATTTGTAAGCAGCTAGAACAGCGCCCCTAACTTCAAACGGAGACAAACGTTCCAACTGCATATAAAATTGAGTTAACTTTAACGTTATCGAGAACGTTAAAAAAACTCGCACTAAGCACAGTTTATAATTGAGATATAAATTAAACCTACCCAAGAGGGCTCACTATCCTACCCTACCACCAGTAAATCACTAAAATTATTATGGCAGTAGTAGGTAGGCAGCGGCTTGGCTCTGCCCCTGGCATAGCTGAAATCCACGGGCGAAGGTAACTACTCACGATCAGGTGGGCCGTATGCTCGACTGCCTACAAGGCCAATAACAAAAACAATTGATACTGCCCACGCGTCTGTCCTGCTATTAATGTATTATACATTTAATGTTATTGATTTGCCGATAACTGTACTAAGTTTAAAGAGTATACACAGGAATACCTCCGGTCATCGTCCTCGTCGAACCCGCCGCTTGCGACGAAGGGCTCGACGAGTAAATTAACCCACAGACACAGCCCACTGAATTTCTCGCCGAATCTTCTCAGTGGGTCGCGTTTCCGATCTGATGGTAGATTTTGCGAAGCACGGCATTTGCTAGGGTTTGTGCAAACAACGTCGTCAGGTTTGAGCCCCATGAGCTTACCTACTACATAGCTCGGCGAATCTAAAATAACCCCTCGAGGTTACTAGATAGGTAGGGAAAAAAAAACGAATACCAAGATTATAAATGTACAGATATTAATTTAGTTACATTAAGCTAATTAGACGGAGCTTGAAGGGCACAAGATACTTGTGCAATGAGGTGCGCTTTCTGCGTAACCTAACCGTATACCGGCTTATATATCAAGTGAAGTAAGTGAAATTTAATATCGAAATACAGGTAACCCTCCTTTAGATAACGCGGTATTTTACAACACGGTTCCACTATAGCACGAAAAGAAAAAATCGTTATAATCTTCTTATAACACGGTACTTCTATAACACGATAACGAGATTTTTGTTAAAAATTATTTAGAAAATTAGATTATGCACTATTAGCACACAATATGGGAATAATCGAAATTTTACTGCTTTTTTATATTTTTTATTTTTTTTGCTTAGATGGGTGGACGAGCTCACAGTCCATCTGGTGTTAAATGATTACCGCAGCCCATATACGTCCACAACGTAAATGCCGCCACCCACCTTAAGACATTTCTAAATCAAAGCTTGCTAAGCACGTGATATCCCCTTAGTATTTGATATTAGACTTGCCTTGAGTGTGCTCGGGTAATTGTCAAAAAAAATCCCTCCCCTTTTCCTAGTCCTGACTGAGACCTTGTGTTCGCCAAAGCAATCAAACTAACGGGCAAGGCCTCTGAAACAAGCGTAACCCGTGCATCCCAAACATATTTAAGGGTAGATTCGACTATAATACGGCAAAATCGAGTTGACAGAGTGTATGTATGCTCTTACACTATGCCGTTCCATAACAACATTTATTTGCCGGGTTTTATTTTCGTTCACCATTCATTCTGCTATTCGCGTATTGTCATTTCTAGCGCAATTATATTATCGATTACGTGGAAAAACGCCTATGGAGTTACTCGAGATTAAAATCATGGAATAGATTATTCTTTTTTTTTTTCTTTTTTTTTTATTGCTTAGATGGGTGGACGAGCTCATAGCCCACCTGGTGTTAAGTGGTTACCGGAGCCCATAGACATCCACAACGTAAATGCGCCACCCACCTTGAAAAAAATTCCTCGTATAGTTACTCGTGTATAATTTTTTTTTTTTTTTTTTTTTTTTTTTTTTTTTTTTTTTTTTTTTTTTTTTTTTTTTTTTTTTTTTTTTTTTTTTTTATTGCCCTTGTAGGCATACGAGCATACGGCCCACCTGATGGTGAGTGGTTACCGTCGCCCATGGACTTCAGCAATGCCAGGGGCAGAGCCAAGCCGCTGCCTACCGCTTAATACTCTCCACAAGCCTCGTTTGAAGAAGGACATGTCATAGCGCTCGGGAAACACCGTGGAGGGGAGCTCATTCCATAGCCGGATGGTACGTGGCAAAAATGACCTCTGGAAACGCACTGTGGATGACCGCAGTGACTCCAGGTAGTATGGATGAACTCTATTCCGGTGGCGGGCGGTGCGATGGTAAAAACGAGATGCCGGTATCATCTCGAACAATTCCTCAGAGCACTCCCCATGGAACATACGGTACAAAATACAGAGGGAACCGAAGTCCCTCCGCAGACCCAGAGGTTCCAAACGATCCGTGAGACCGGGATTATCGACAATCCGAACGGCCCTCCTCTGTATGGAGTCAAATGGAAGAAGCTGGTATTTGGGAGCCCCGGCCCAGAGATGGGAGCAGTACTCCACGCGAGGCCGGACTTGTGCTTTATAAAGCAAAAGCCTTTGTCCAGGCGTGAAGTACCGCTTCGCTCTGTTGAGGACTCCCAGCATTTTGGACGCCAACTTGGCTTTGCCTTCCAAATGACTCCGAAACTGGACATCGCTCGAAATGTCGACCCCAAGTATCCCAATACTCTCGGAAGGTTGCAGGGATACTCCTTGGAATTGCGGCGCCATGACAAAGGGGTCCTTCTTCGCAGTGAACGCGCAAACTTGTGTCTTTAACGGGTTGAATTGAACCAAGTTCAATTCACCCCATTTGGAGACTCGCCCCAGAGAGTTCTCCACTTCAGACACAAGCTTTGATCGTCTCTCTTGCACCACGCTCCGAGAGAGACTCTGATGGCCGATATATCGCGCATCCCCAGTGCTGTCATCCGCATAGCAATGCATGCCATCAATAGACAGCATGTCATTGATATACAGGATGAAAAGCGTGGGGGAGAGCACCGAACCTTGTGGAACGCCAGCGTTAATGGTCATGGTATCAGAACAGTCACCGTCTACAACGACCGTGATGCTCCGCCCATCCAAAAAGCTAGCGATCCACTTGCAGAGACCCTCGGGGATTCCGTAAGATGGTAGCTTCGACAGAAGTGCCCTATGCCAGACCCTGTCGAAGGCCTTCGCAATATCAAGGCTCACAGCAAGAGCCTCGCCCTTGCTCTCCAAGGCTTCAGCCCACCTGTGAGTAAGGTATACAAGAAGATCGCCAGCTGAGCGACCGTGACGGAAACCGTACTGTCGGTCACTGATCAGCTGGCGATCCTCCAGATACTTCAGGAGTTGTATATTAATTATTCGCTCCATCACCTTGGAAAGCAAGGAAGTTATCGCGATAGGCCTGTAGCTCGATGGGTCCGACCGGTCACCCTTCTTGGGGATAGGGTGGACGTGGGCAGTCTTCCATGAAGACGGAACCCTGTTAGCGCAATAAGAGAGGCGATACAAACGCGTTAGCGCAGGCGTCAGCTCAGGGGCGCACGTTTTCAGAACCACTGCAGGGATGCCGTCTGGCCCGCTCGACTTATGGACGTCCAGGAGTCGGAGTTCCCGCCTGACTGCACACTGTGTAAAGCAGATCTCCGGCAGGGAACTATCACACCGGAGGATGTTCGGTGGTGTGGCACCCCCGTCGTCCACAGTCGAGTTCGAGGCGAAGAGTTTGACCAGAAGGTCAGCCTTCTCTTTCGCACTATGGGCCAGACTGTCATCGGACTTGCGTAGTGGTGGGAGACTAGACCTGCAAAAGTTACCTTCTGCAGCTTTGGCGAGCGACCAAAAAGCACGGCTCCCAGAGGGATAGCTCTTCAGTCGCTCGCCAATTCTAGCAACGTGCTCCGATTACGCCCTGGCAATAACCTTCTTGTAGGACCTGGAAGCGGCGTTATATTTCCGCCTTTCCTCTGAGATGTTAGGATCCCGACGTCTCCTAGCATCATCCCATGCAACGTATGCGGACCGCTTGAGGTGTGCAGCATCCCTGCTGGCATTGTTATACCAGGGTCTGCTGCGACCCCCAACGGGCACTTCAGAGGAGGGAATAAACAATTCCATCCCCTGGAGCACCACGTCTTTAAGACGGTCCGCACAGACGTCAGGATCAGCAGAGGAAAAGCAGAACCGCCCCCATGGGTAGGATGCGTAAAACTCACGCAATCCATCCCAATCTGCTGACAAATACTGCCAAACTCTTCGATACCTGGTCGTCGTTCGACGACTAGGACGAGAGAGTGGTGTGGCAGCACGGATAAGGCAGTGATCAGACGATCCAAGTGGAGCGTCGACCACCACACTGTATCCGGCTGGATCAGTGGTCAGCAGAAGGTCCAACAGAGAAGGCTCGTGCCCCTCAATATCTGGGACACGGGTGGGCTGTGTCACCAGCTGGGAGAGGCCGTAGGCCAAGGCGAAATCGTAGGCAGTCCGACCCGGGAGGTCAGTGGTTCTGGACCCCAACCACTCTTGGTGATGAGCGTTAAAGTCTCCAAGAACCACCACCTCCGCAGATGGGTACTGCTCAAGCACGCGGTTAGTCCCCTCTTGCACATGCTCTATCAGAGCTGAACCTGCATCACTGCTGTGGGACCTGTACAGGCACGCGTAGACTCGGGTACAGCCCCCGTGATCTACGCGCACCCACAAGAGGGACAGGTCCCGTTGTTCGAGACTTCGTAGACGGCGACAACAGACATCAGCCCGGACGAATACACACACCCCGGCTTTACGCAGGAAGTTGTGCTCCAATACGTAGCCGGGGTATTCAAGGTACGAAGTATCATCCGGAGCAGATATCTGCGTCTCCGTCAGAAAAAGAAGGGCAGGCTGCGCCGTCTCAAGATGGTGGTGTACGGCGTCGAGGTTGCTATGTAGACCCCTTACATTGCTGAAATCCACATTAAATGTGGAATGGGGAGTCGCCGACAAAACCCTTTTCCTTTTTCGAACTTTCATTTTTTTTTATTTGGAGAATGGGATTGGGCGGGGTAGGATGTTCGAGGCGAAATCGTGACAATACCTGAATAAAGCGCGGAGCACAGTACGTGCTCGACCACGGGTTGCGTGAGCGACTGACGCAGGGCATGGAAGGGCCCCCAGTCCACCCTGCGTGCGATCGCCGGGATCCACTCCGGTCTCCGACTCCGGCACGACGACCGCACGACAGGATTTTACACCGGTTGGCGGGACAGCTTCCCGGGGCGGAGTTTAGTAGTGACACCCGGGTTCAGGTCCCCAACTGACCGGCGGGCGGCGGCGACCACCGTTTCACTGGGTCTCCCTATACCCCCGTCAAACAATCACGTCCCGCGAGCTCACACGCACGTCTGCTCCGCATGTTCCAGGTATCGCCAAGATTCACCCCCAACAAGGAAGAGGAAAGGGTAGGAATAACACTGGCTCTCCAACCCACACGCCGGAACACAGCTAGGCTATTTGGCGGCGGACTCTAGTTGGAGGGTGGTCGCCAGCCAGTCGGACAAGTCCTACCACCGATTATGTATTCGGCTCCCGTTTTGCACCACCCAGGGGCTACTTGTAGGGAATCGCGGGTTAAACCTACGGAAGCGGGAAGCAATCAACCCCGCATAAAATTAAGTTTGGTCGAATCCACTTTAAGTCGTTTAAGTAGTTTCATGATCTCCCAACCAGAACCTTGCGAAACAAATCCTTGACTGTGTTTATCACATCATTCACAATAGTCGTGATCAATTCGTTTGAGCCATTGTTTCAATTCTTCACGTTAAAAACGCAAGCTTTAATCTCAGAATTACATGAAAAACATGCTTCAGAACATATCGACAAGGTTCATTTTTAGTTTAAGTAACTGCGGTTTTGATTCAGACAACGTTAACAGATTTCAAAATTCACATAACAATACGTATGTTTTAAAATTTAAATCAACGGAGTTTATAATGGATCTGACATACATACATATGTTTGAATAATATATCGTTCGCAGTTTTCATTTATTGCGTAAGATGAATAAACAAACTAACGGTTCACGTCACTGGTGCTGGTAATAGGAGCCCAAAGATACCATAGAACGCAGCTTGGGTAGGCATTCCGCGAATTGAACTGAAGACTTGCTGAAGTTCTAGTGAATTCAATGGATGCGGGCCACGCAATACTAGCCATGGCGAGCTTTAGGGGAGGGAATAATGAAGACGCTATTACGTGAACGCACAGATTATGGTACAGGCTATTTTTAATAATAACTAGCTGACCCGGCAAACTTCGTAGTGCCTCAATCGATAAATAAAAGACCTAAACTTTTGTATAAAATAAACTTAAAACAAACAAAAGGAATCCGTCCGACGGGGGACACATCAAAGGAAAAACAAAATTGTTATTTTTTATTTAATTCCGAGCATTTTCATATTTATTTACCTTTTAAGCCAAATCGGTCCAGCCGTTCTCGAGTTTTAGCGAGACTAACGAACAGCAATATATATTATATATTTATTATTTATATATTAATAATAATAAGATACTGATAATGTAATAACTTTAATATAGTGGTAGAGAAGGCAGTTATCCTCGATACTGCGCCTATTGTGAGGAGGTTTCTCACTCTAGTCCTTTTTTTTGGTCAGGAGGAAATCGACGGACTTCCGCCCTCCCTCGGGATGGAGGGTAGGGCATGTTGGAGTCGAACTGACTAAAACCTCCCGTCGCTCAACAACCCACGTCCGAACCTCGCATGAGACAGAGCTCATGAAAAGGCAAAAATCACTGGTGGCTTGTCGTAGACACCGCCATTAGCGGAAAATTTAATGTACCTACTGTTTTAACAAAATTGTATTTTTATTATCTTTTTTTTTAATTAGTAATTAAATTAATAATAAAGTAATTATAAAACTTTTTGAATAAATATTGTAGTGTGATATATAAATAAATTCTTATCTAATTAAATTAGGTACTATCAGTGCCAGATTACATTAATGTAAGTCCTTCATATCAATTTTATTAACTAGTTTGGAAGATATCATTGAATTACTAAATTGTATTACGTATAAAATTGACCACTGCTAAACAGGATGGATGGACAGACAAAACTATAGCGTTTTTTTATTGCTTAGATGCGTGGACGAGCTCACAGCCCCCTGGTGTTAAGTGGTTACCAGAGCCCATAGACATCTACAACGTAAATGCCACCACCCACCTTGAGATACAAGTTCTAAGGTCTCAGTATAGTTACAAAGGCTGCCCCCACCCTTCAAACCGAAACGCGTTACTGCTTCACGGCAGAAATAGGCGGGGTGGTGATACTGGAGAATAAAGGTTAATTTCAAGTGGTCTTCAAAACTCTGAAACTATAAAATATGAATAAATGTGGATTTTCACATTTTCTCTAATCTATACAAATATCTGCGCATATATTGGAACGAAGTTCCTTACGGCAGGCTTGGAGGGGATAGGGATTTTGCTGCGCGACCGAACTAAAAAAAAAGGTGATAGTAAAACCGTAAGAAAAAATCCGTGGAAAAAAGTGCGTGGAATAAAACCGTTAAATGAGACGTGCGCAGGCGCGACAGTCGCATACACAAGCGAGTAGTGTATAATACCTTTCTCTTTCTCCTTCTTTCTTTTCGTTCTCTAATCCCTTCTCTCTCTATTTAGTAATTATTTCTATTTCTATGTAATTTTATGTTGTCAACCAAAAATAAAGAGATATATTTTGTTATTTTAATTGATAATTTGAATTACAATTTTATTTATTTTACGTAATTTATTATTTCCTAAAATACTGAATTTCCTAAATACTTTCCCGTACTTAAATAAAAACTAATCAGCAAAATTTAAGAGAAAAACCAAGAAAACCTACATAAAATTGAGCACCATTTCTTTTTTTTGCAAATTGTGTCGATTCTACATTAGCCGAAGGAACTTCGTTCCTACCTGGTGTCCCACGACACCACATCTTTTATTTTTTTTAATATTGTTAGTTCGAGATCATTTTCGACATGCTTAGAACCGAATGATTTGCTAAATTCGTTATCTTTTCTATGATAAGCGTTACTATGCCTAAATTAGGGTTATCGAAATACTGAACTATAATAAAAATTAAGTTTTTTGTGTTTATCATGTAATAATTACGACCGATTACAAAACAATCTGTTTGTCCACTTTTTGGAATGATAGGGTGGAATTTAAAACATACCTACTTCGCGTGTTCCTCGCATTGAAGGGCGCAGATTCTATCTATACTAATATAATAAAGAGGAAAGATTGGTTTGTTTGTATTGAATAGGCTCCAAAACTACTGAACCGATTTGAAAAATTCTTTCACTGTTTGGAAGCTACACCATTCCCGAGTGACATAGGCTATTATAATTTTTTTTTTGTTTTTAATTTAGGGATCCTTACTAAAACTCTAACAATGTAACCCAAGATGTAAAAAAAATACCTACAATGTTCTTTACATCGCGTGCCCTGCGAAAACTATTGATGATAGAATAAAATAATATACTACGACTTTTTAGAACACATTATTATTTACAAAAAGTCTCGCGACAGCATATGTCTAACTATTGTAGTTACGCCGCAATAAGTGTTCTTTTATTTAAAAAAATAATACAACGTCAAATATCGTTGTAAATTTTGTTAAAGACGGGCGGGCCGCTAGTACAAAATACATATTTCTACAAAATAATATAACTACCTATACCATGTACCCCACGCTTTTTTTACAATAAAATATTTTTTTCTTACACTGTTTTTAATTCATATTTATTAAAATTTATTTTCTATTTTTTAATTGGATTTTCTATAAAAGCGTATTTTGTTAGTTTTTTTAAACTATTATTTATTTTTCATTTATTAGTTGTTTTCAATTTTTGCAAAATTTTTTTTCAATTTTTTTCTGTAAATATTGAATTGTCATCGGGCCTTAAAAAGTATAACAAATTTCTAGTTAATCCGACGTTTTGAAAGGGGTCAAAATCATGTTCAAAGATTCCGCTACATACTAACATACATACGTCTGAAGCTTATTAGCGTTAAAGCGTATTAAAAAAAAACATATTATAAATAATACATATGCATGCGATTGATTGCGGCAGTCACGACGGATATGCTGTCAATTTTTGAAGAGTTCTCTTCTATATCCACGACGTCATTAATTTAGGCATCACCAAATTTAAAGGTTTCACCACGAAATACTACGATGCTCTTCCAAACTATCCTATACAGTTTTTGTGTTTGTACAAACCGGAGTGGTGCTAATACTGGCACTGGCAAGAGCAGTGCTTCGCAGAATCTGCCACCGGATCGGAAACGCGACCCACTGAGAAGATCCGGCGAGAAACATAGTCGAAGTTAAGAAAATATGAGACTTTATTCAATAGTATTATTGAGAATAACATAAAAACAACCGGTCAGATCTGGATAAAACGGAACCAAGCGAGAAGCAGCAGTAACGATTTGGTATAAATGTGCATTTATAAAAAAATCGAATTGAGAGCCTTCTCATTTTTGAAGTCGGTTAAAAAACATAACTCATTCGTTTTTTTACACACTTTATATTAGCTTCACTTGTATGTATGTTTGTAACTGACTCCTTTAGACGCGATTTTGACCCACTTTAAAGGTTGACTTTTGTCAAAGGTTTTTGTCAAATAGAAATTCATCGTTCGCAGCAGGTAGGGGAAGAGGACGGAAGAATTTTAGGGTGACCTATTAAATGTTTTAAGGAGAAAATTAAGGCATTATATATAGATATTTAATAAATATAAATCATTAAGGCATTACAGTACCTATATCAAATTAGATCGTAGCGGCGGTTCTCTAACGATCAAATTCATGAATAGATTGTATAATTTTTTTTACAAATTTAAGAGATGAGTGACAGCCCTATCACATTAAGCAAAAGTTTTATCAAAGCGGCCTTGATTGTATTTTTCTATGAACCGTAGTTCCGTTTCATATAATCGTATGTTTTTTTACACTAATTAAACATTTTTATTATCACTCGCCTGTTTTTTTAGATGAGTTATTACTTTTTAGGCGACCAAATCGACATTTGGGTACGCGAATACACGGCCCGTTTTTTTATTTTTTTATGGATTTCTGGTGTCCCGGAGGCCTTTCCAGTTTCACCAGGACAGGTGGGCGAGCAAAGGCTCAGCCAGGAGGGGTGGGATTTGCTAACAGCTGCCCGAGCGCCTCCGAAGGAGACCAAACAACTTAAGAGTAGCTGCTTCGCGAATGAATCTACTACCGGATCGGAGAAGATCCGGCGAGAAACTCAGCGGTCTGATGTTGAGGTTAGGTTGCTCGTAGGGTTACCGGAGTCCGTAAGCCTGCTCCTAGCGTTAGAGCTGAAGGCGTATAAAGTATTATTGGTTCTGATAGAAAATTGTGTTTCGTCGTTGATCACTGCTCATATTAAACGTTTATTGGACAGCATGGACATCACCTTAAGACTTGGAGTGCAAGTCTGTACGGTTACCACGGTCCCGAAGCCTGCTCGGAGTGTTAGAGTCGAGTGCAAGGGTTCTTGGATCTGATGGAGACGTAAGCATGTGGCCCCCAGTATTTCTGTTTTGATGGTCAATATGAGCTAATAATCTATAAATGAATTGCTGTTCGTTAGTCTCGCTAAAACTCGAGAACGACTGGACCGACTATTTAATTAACTATTTGTGGAAGTCCAGAGAAGGTTTAAAAGGTAGATATGGAAAGGCTCGAAATTAAATAAAAATGTGTGCGTGTACTAGTGTACACACGTAAGAAGTGAAACTTGTTTATGGCCTTATTTTTCGAAAAATGATCTACATGCAACTTTCTAGAAATTGGTTAAATAAAGTTAAATTAGATAAAGTTTAAACAAAAGGATTTTATTATCATAGACATGAATACAAATAATACAATTATTTCACTTTACCTTTTTGCTACTAAGATTATTACAGCATTTCATTAATTGTAATAGAATTATTACTATCATTGTCATTGTCATTATATATTTTTGTAATTAATGGCTTATGGTAACTGAAATATGAAATATATGGTTTACATTCCACGAAATTTAGTGACCGAGTAAAAACTCCATCAATTGTAGTGCCAGATCTTGTTGTTGACGTTTGAGGACTGTTTTTCATGGATAAATTCAATTTATCTTTCAGAAATTCAACTAGCTTCAAAGAATTTTCCGATGCAAAATTTACATTAAAATCTCCACTTAAAATCATCGGTATTTTATAATTATTGTTACCGAGTAAAGAGGCACCTTCACTTGTGTACGGCAACAATGAATGGTGAAGAAAAAGATGGCGCGTAACGGAAAAATGTGACGCGTAACCGAAAAATGTGACGGTAAATTTTTTTCCAACGCCGATAAAGAAGTTTCACTTCAAAAATAACAATTTTGTTTTTCCTTTGATGTGTCCCCGTCGGGCGGATTCCTTTTGTTTGTTTTAAGTTTATTTTATACAAAAGTTTAGGTCTTTTATTTATCGATTGAGGCACTACGAAGTCTGCCGGGTCAGCTAGTTAATTAATAAATATTGTGAGATGATACATAGAAGAGACTATGCATTAACTTGTCCAACATTTTCCTTGTATACGTGGACTTCATTATTTAGCTTGTTTTCAAACATGCCAAATGCTGCTTATTTGCAAATAAATCAGTTTATTTTATACAACCGCTTATGCATTTACAATGTTTGTTTGGCGATAATTATAAGAATGACACAGATTATATCCATTATTAATTATAGCGTATTGTCTCCAATACGGATTTATAGGTTGGCAGCCTTTTCCAGTGGAGTATCTAGATGGTGTTACCAATATTGATGAGATGAAAATAACGTGTGATGATTTTACTTTTGTAGTGACGCAATTTTTTATTTATTGTTTATGTAGGTGTACGAGCTCACAGCCCACTTGGTTTTAAGTGGTTACTGGAGCCCATAGACATCCGCGACGTAAATGCGCCACCCACCTTGAGATATAAGTTCTAAGGTCTCAAGTATAGTTACAATGTCGCTATTATCAGACAGATATCTTGTGGTCTATGATCTTGCCTCCACCAATTTCCAAGTTCCTTTTTTGCTACTTTTTAGTTTACGCTAGCTAGAGAGGCTTGTTTCTTGGAAATTTATATAATTTCTATTATTTTTTTTCCTATGTATTATCTATTTGCCTCTTTTCTTTCCTTTCTGTCTCCATCTTTATTCTTTGATCCTGTTGTAGTCTTGATACCAACTTCAATTACATAGTAAATTCTATATATTTTTTAAATCAGATTAACAAAAATCGCAAAATAATTATTGTAAAATCGCAAAATAATTATTGTATTATTGTATTATCTGTTAACTTATTCAATTATAAAATTATTATATATAAATAAGATTGTATAGTTCAACTTTATTATAAAAAAAAGAACACAATATTCCTAATTTCATTATTATATTATTCAATTATTATATTATTGGAGTTTACTCCTTTAGAATCGATTTACATATATAGGCCCGGGGTATGAAAATTATGGGGACCAAAATCGTACTAGCATGTCACACGAAATGCGTTATGCGCCTGATTGCGCATGTCACACGAAATGCGTTATCGCAGGTGACGCCGGGCTGCTGCGCCGGCAGTCCGCCACAAAGCCTCGTACTGATCGCGCGTTTCTCTCATTATTGTATTTTCATATATTTGTTAGTCGTTTGTTTTGTGTCTCGTTAATTTGTTAATAATCTGTAGTGTATCGTGTTGTCGTAATATAGAACTATTTCTCGTATTGTTTCGTTTAATTTTTTATATCCAGTAAACTCCAGTCGTGCGTCGGAGCGGACACACACACTTTTTTCTGTTCTTCAGAAGCGTGTTACATTTCAAACTAATTTGAAAGGGACTTTTTGGCGGGAACGCGATGAGTGAAATTTATGTGTGATATGTTTTATTTTGTCTATTTAGTGTTTCTTCAGGTTTAAATGTGTAATAAAGGTGGTTTATTAACTGTCTATTATCTGTGACAGTGCACAAATGTGGGAAAGTGAAACAAAGCCGCTGAACGTAACTTCTCGGGATCCTCCAAAAAGTCCACTGAAAAAGTCTCAGTAAATGATCACAATTATACTGAGATTATAATATTTCATTCCATATCATCTCATCTCATTTCATAAGATTTCATTTCATTTCATAATATAATTTTTCATATATATTGGAAAAATAAATCTACTACATACTACTACTACTAATTTGACATTTTGAAGTGGGTGAAAATCATGTTCAAACATACACATATGTACATAGATATAGACATACACAACATACACTCATACATATGTACATACATGAAAAGATTTAAAAAATCATCTTACCTTATTAAACAAGTTGGTTTAAAAATCTTTAGTTTGATTTTCAGCAAATGGAAGTTAAAATATCAGCTTAATTTCTGATAATTACGTACATATAATTGTAACTCGTTAATTATTTTAACGTTTGTAATTATCCTCAAATCCCCGTTTCCTTATCTTAACAAATGTTATACTTAATTAAAATTGTATATTACACCCACAGGTTACATAGAGAAGTAAACTGGGTAAAATAGTTACATAAATCTGGTCATACTGATTATAAACTGCACACATATAGTTATATAATAGGTTGGGGAAAGAGTTACTTCGCATTTGTTAAGAAATTTCACCGAAATTTTTAATATAGTTTAATTTTTTTTATTTATACTTATTGTACACAGAAAGAAAATACAATAAAAACAGATTTAAAGAATGTCTAAATACTATGTACAAAGGCTTAACTCATTCATGAGTTTTCTTCCAGCAAACGATTAGCAGAGAGAAATACGATGTATAAGAGAGGAATAGTGTACAATATAAAAGGTATTAAAGCATGATTTTTAAATTTAACATTATTTACATTTAACTAAAATATGTAGGTACCAGTTTGTTCGATAACTTTTTGCCATCTTGTAGGTAGGGACATGATCCCATTGCTATAGAAAATTTGGGACTTATGATCAAAATACCGCGACAATTGGTTTTGGCAGTCCTCTCGTGATGTTAACCTGATACTGCCTAAAGAATTCTGAAGAGAGCGAAACAGGTGGAAATCTGAAGGTGCAAGGTCAGGACTATACGGCGGATGCATTAACACCCCCCAGCCAAGCTCTCTTAATTTTTGCTGAGTGGCTAAAGATGTGTGAGATCTAGCGTTATCATGATGAATAACCACACTCCTTCTGTTGATTAATTCCGGCCGCTTTCTCTGAACTTCTTGTTTTAATCTCATCAGTTGTTCGCAGTAGAGTTCAGAATCGATGGTCCTGCCTGGTAGTAACAGCTCATAATGAATCATGCCCTTCCAATCCCACCACACACATAGCATCATCTTGTTGCGAATTAACCCGGGTTTCGCCAGTCTGTGAAGCCTGACCGGCCTTTGACCACGACCTTTTTCGCACGTTCATGTGATCCACTTTTCATCATCAGTTATCAGCTTCTTCAAAAATGGTTTGGTTTCATTAGGTCGTAATAAAGAACCACAAATGAGTAAACGGTTCATTAGGTTTCTTTCAGTGAGCTCGTGAGGTACCCAAATATCGAACTTTTTTGTGTACCCAGTTTTTGTCAAATGCGCCAAAAGTGTTTTGTGGTCAATTCCCAGTTCTTCAGCTACGTCGTAACTAAGTACTAATAATATGCCGATCTTGCTCCACTTTTTCAAAAATGGCATCCATTTTATCCGTAACAGGGCGACCGTGCCTCCTTTGACATCAAAATTTCGGATTGAAAACGCTTAAACCAAATTTGTGCTACTATCACAGACACTACACTACGTCCATAAACATTGCAAATTTTATTCGCGACTTGCGTTGCATTTTTACCTTTTTTGTAGTAAAATTTTAAAATGTATCGTATTTCTTCATTAGATTCACTCATCTTAACAGTGCGAAAAATAAATAATAATCACACATTTTCCTAATTTGAATTTGAAATTATCTTCTTTAAAATTTAAACTTTTAATGCTACCAAAACCAGCCAGATACAAATAGTATAGCCAAAGAGATTTGATTACAAGTTCATACATCTATATCTATAAAAGAAAGTCGTGTTAGTTACACTATTTATAACTCAAGAACGTATAAACTGCTTTGGCTGAAAATTGATGGGTAGGTAGCTTAGAACCAGGAGAAGGACATCGGATACTTTTTATCACGTTCCCGTGGGGCGTGACATAAAACTTGGTATGACAAAACTGATATGGAATAACAAAACGCAACTGACAGCTAAACGTAATGTAGTCTATGGTTAATTATAGTAGAATGTTGAGGTTGACAGGTTGCTGTGTTCGTTTTGAGTTTCTATTAGCTTATTGTGCCGAGATAGGTAATCATTAAGAAAGCCAATGCCGCGACCAACACGATCAAATCTTTCCCGACGAAGCCATAATGCAACTATTATAGGATTCGAAACATTGCGAGTGAAAGGACTGAACAATAATAACAACTAAAATACATGGCCAATAAAGAATCACTAAAATACTTGCTTTTTTAATTTACATTAATTATCCAAATAAACAATTGACCTTGATAAAATCAAAAGTCTGCTCATTTATTACCTCTAAGGTGGAACAAAGTTCGCCGGGTCCGCTAGTACTATAATATAATGTGAAAAGACTTTTTCCCGAACTTATTACGTATGAAGCTTAGGGTAGGAATTTGAATTTGATGTGTGAAACGCTATGATGATGCGATCGCAGTTGAACTTCTAGCTTTTTTTAGCAGTTAGAAGACTTCAGTTTCATGTGGTATGGTATGAGGTAATACCACCGCCTGCTGACTATTATCTATAGCATTAGATATTGTACCATCATCATCAATTATCAGTTCGTTGTAGATGTTAAAAATGGCATCAAATGCAACTCGACCTCCGATTAGATCAATAATTATCCTTGTTCTAAAGGACACTAAGTACTTTGTGTAATAAATAATATTGAAAGCAATGACACGAAAACAAAGGTTCATTGTTTACTGGATGAGTCATTATGATTAACTTTTAATAAATCACTAAGATTTCAATGAAATTTTGACAGTGCTTCTTTGTGTAGCTTATATTCATTAAATGTCGTCAGGGCTTACTCTAAACAAGTTCATAGTGTCTCATGAACTCGAACTTCGATAATAATAATATTATACATATTGATTCTTGAAGAAAGTACACTATTTGCAATCTATATTGACGTGACAACGTCATATAATTCGATGGAGCCGGCTGCACGCACGAAAAAACATGACTCATGCGGCGTTATCTCGCTCTGAGGCGTTCCATTTAAGGCTTGAAGTGCTAGCGAGAGCGAGCAACGAGCGACAAAGAGGCACAATCGGCCTCCGCGTTCGGCAGCGTTCAACATCTGTCTCTCTCCTACTTGAGTGAGCGATGCATCCGTGTGGACAGCTATACAATAATACATTTACATGTTTTCGTCAAGTATGAAGTTCAGTGAAAAGTGAATGTGGTGTCAATTGTCCATAAAACATATCTATCAAACAAATAAAATTAAAATTTTCTTTTGAAAAATGAAACCATTCCGTCAGTATTTTCTTATGGCGTTGTCACGTTCAACTATCGTCAGTAAGCCGACTTTACAGACAACCGATTTTTTTTTCAGCAGTATTAGAGTTCTGCTGGTACAAGGGTCGAGATATCGAGGGGTCGCTAGAATTTTAATGTATTTTAGAGCCAAATTTCACCTCACGACCAATTTTAAATGCGTAAGCGAAACGGAGCGTGAATATGGCCCAAGATAACCCAACTTTTTATGGTAATGATTGGTAAATTTTAAATAACATAATATATTCATATTGTGTCCTCTGACGGGTTCATGAACTAAACACAGCTGTTCTAATAATAAACTTTGCGAGTATAAAGACTAAGTTATAAATAAATCAACATGTTAGAACGCACATGTGTGGGAAGATTGTAGCAGGATGATATTTTATTTGCATTATTATTGATGCTTATTAATTTATTCACCACTAGCTGACCCAACAGATTTCGTAGTGCCTCAATTGATAAATAAAAGACCTAAACTTTTATATAAAATAAACTTAAAACAAACAAAAGGAATCCGTCCGACGGGGGACACATCAAAGGAAAAACAAAATTGTTTGTTTTCATATAACTCCGAGCATTTTCATATTTATCTACCTTTTAAACCTTCTCTGGACTTCCACAAATAATTCAAGACCAAAATTAGCCAAATCGGTCTAGGCGTTCTCGAGTTTTAGCGAGACTGACGAACAGCAATTCATTTTTATATATATAGATTACATGTAGTCTTTAATAGCTGGCGTGAATCGTCGATCAAGTCTTCTTTAGAAGTTATTAGAGAGCATTCACACCAAAAGGTTTAGTTTTAGGGGGTTTTATGGGTTTAGTTAGGTTTAGGACATTGGCCTTATTGCATTGAGACAGGAAACAGAGAGCGTATAATTGAATATCTTAGGTCGGCTGGGGCAGACAGGTTTCAACTACTTCATGATGAGTAAAATTGAAGTTTAGTGTCTACCCGGGCGATTAAGGAACACATAATTCAAGGACACCCAAAATCAAACAAGTTCCCAATGCAGAGTTATACGATAAATAATAACATTTAGGATTTCACACTAAGGCCTAACCAAAAGAAATTGAAAAACAGTTTAAGAAAGAGAAACAGGAATTTTCTGACGATCGAGTAATTTGAGAATTAGTCATTAGGCAAACAGCGAAAATTGAACTTTTTTGCGATTTTAATCGTATTGCCTGTAAATTTATAAAAGCATAAATAATAATCGAGGTAGAGGTCCCAAACGATGGTCGGACCAAATAACGGAGGAACTGGGGATACCTATCAGCGACGCACTCCACCGGGCTGCAGGGCGGGATCGATGGAGACAGTTGGTTGACGAAATCGGACGGAGTCACGATCCTCAGCAGTGAGGGACCGATCGAAGAGAGAGAGAGAGAAATAAAAATCGTCTTAATTGTTTAAATGAATTAGAAAGACGAAAGACAGAGCAACGCTGTTTGTGGCATCCTATGGGATAGTTCTATATTGAGCCGAGTAGCGACATGGCTTGATTTTATTTTTACCGCGACACATGTTAAACGTTGACGTGTTTTTGTGTAACATTAGGACGCTGCGTGTAAGTAATTACGATACAAGAAAGGTTCAAAGACCTTCTTGTGATGCGGTAGTTCGGGATTTTTTTGGGATTATCAAAATAAACCTTTCTGAATTTCACGATGTAATTTTTTATGGGCAATAAGACAAATTCGCTAGTTTTTGTTGTTGAATTTTCCTATTTTACCGAATGAGCATTACGAGTGAGCAGTCATTTTTACTTACTTTTATTTAAGTGACTTAAAGAGTCAGCATTAAGTAATTGCACATTGAACAATATAAGTTATCAATTGGTCATCAATTAAATGGTTTTTTGGTGATCGACGAAGGATTGCGCAAAGCATTAAAGATTTTTGTACATTATTTAACGCGGTTTCGTTCAAAACTTTTCGGTTATAAAATGTTTTTGGCCTATTGTATTTAAATTATAGAAACCATTCAACAAGAAAACTTATAGAATTTTTATGGAAATCTGTTAAGTTGTTTATTCGTACCCATCAGTTGTGAGATTGCTCAAATTTACAGTACTGTTCAGTAGCTTGTTATGTAGCGAAGCGGTTCTGCGTCCTACTTTAAGGACTAGAGTAGTACATATGCAGAGTATTGCGCTAAGGCAATTGAGGCAGATCTGGTTTCAAGGTGAGTGGTGGGGTCTATGCTGAGGTAGGTGTCTATGGAATTCATCAACTGTGAGTCAGGGAGGTAAGTTAACATTAATAATATTTTATGTCCACGTTTCATTAACAAATAAAGGATATTTTTGGACACGTATTTTTTAAATTCTCTTACCGTGGATGCTTTTAGTATAGGTAGCAGATAACGCAATATCTTTGGTTAAAGTTGTTTTAAAATCGCTATATCTTTGTTTGATTGTTTTTTTTTGTGACAATCCTGAATGCTCGTGGGATTCGTCCCACATCGGGTAACCAAATCGTGTGATGAACAGGTTGTTTTGCTTTTTATTTGGGTGTTTAATATATGTTGATCCCATTGTCTGCCATTGCCGGTCCCAAGCCCGGATGAGAAAAGAGGAGGGTTGAGTAGAGCTGGACATTCCTACCGTAAAACGTCAACGCCGAGCATTGGGCGGCGGGAAATAACCCAGCCCCCGAATACAACTAGAGACCCGGAGCGGGACCAGTTTGCCGTGAAGGACTAAATCCCTTCGAAATACTGATGTGGAAGGACGTGGGAACCCACCACAATTACATCCCAAGAGAGTCATGGACAGAGAAACATTTAAACTGTTTCAAGGCCATGACCACGACCCTCAGTAATGAGGAAACCGACGCAAGGAGGAGGAATATATGTTGGAGGCTGGTTCGATGGCGTTTTAAAATGATGACGTCAACGTTGCTGTCGCCATTCTATTTATAATCATCATTGCGTTCTATAGTGACAGTAATTAAGACTTACTTTTCCGATGAATTCCATTTATTACATTTAAAGTGTACAGCGATAACAGCAGAGAGCTCCGCTTCGTTCGGTTGCTCAATGTTTTGTGCGACAATAGTTACTCGTATTTATAGTAGAACTAGCAGACCCGGCCACACGTTGCTGTGTCTAAGGTTTTTGTTTCTAATATCACGTGGGCGGCTATGCTAATACCAAAAATTAACAAAGTAAGAATAATTGGATTTCACTGTATTGCGTTTACTACGAAATAAATTTCACTTAAACTTTAGCCTCCGCAACACCTGGTGTGTATGCCATTAAATTGTAGCTTAGTATGTGAAACGTTGGTATTTTTAATACAGCGCCATCTATGAGATATTAATGTCAGACAGTATTACAATTGTCTGTAAGAACTAATTTAAGGCGCCATCTGTTTTAGACTTATGAAACTTACAATTAATAACAATAATCAACATGAGAAATAATTTTATTGTTAATTAATAAATATTGCGACCATTAATCGAAATAAAAACCATCCTATCGTCTAAGTTGGAACAAAACAGATATTTTTAAAAAGGAAGTTAAAATCGGTTCAGTAGTTTAGGTGTCCATCGCGGACAAACAACGCGACACGTAATTTATATAATAATATTATATATTAAGATAGTGGGGGTTAGTCATGAAACGTCCTGAATACCGTCTTAAACAGTTGTTGGCATGCATATCATTAAGAAAACAGTTATCTTCAACTATTTTCAGTTAACCAAATAGTGACGTTGCGTCGTCATATATGAATAATATTTAAACTTATATAACTATGTATATCAGTCTTTGGTCCCCATAACACAGGGTATTCAAATTTGAGGCCTGAAGATAGTATGTGACTTTACTTCGGTTAATAATTTTGTTTTAATCTATGTACAGAACCGTGCTGATTTCTCCAATGAATTAAAAGAAGTACCTTTTAATTTAAATACGGTAGATACTAGACCGCGGGAACAATAACGGTAGTAATGCGTCTCCGACACCAAACTGCGTCCTGCATACTTCTGACACTAGCTCAGACACCAAAATATTTAATAATAGTACTGTTGATAAAGGTAAAACACATTATTTCATTGTAATAAGGGTGTAAGGTCAATGATACAATATGAACTGATAAACATTGTTGCAGTAGCCTTTGTATTTTATTTCCTGCGCACACAATGTTAAGCTTGTTTATTGCAAATTTATGTTTTTTTTTATTGACCTTGTAGGCAGTCGAGCATACGGCCCACCTGATGGTGAGTGGTTACCGTCGACCATGGGCTTCGGCCACTGCCTACCGCCGCTGCCTACCGCTTAATACTCTCCACAAGCCTCGTTTGAAGAAGGACATGTCATTGCGCTTGGGAAACACCGTGGCTCATTCCATAGCCGGACGTTACGTGGCAAAAAAGACCTCTGGAATACTGTCCTAGCGTGCAGTAATGAAGAATACAGCCGAGGAGAAGATTGTAAAAGAAAACTGAATCTATTGGATTTACACTTGAGTACCTACTGATAATTCCTGATACGATAATACTACAAAAATCAGTTAACGCGAGAGAGTTATTATTTTGAGTGAATGGAACAACTTCTGTCAATTAATTGGCTTTGCTTTTACTGAGGGCTCGACGCTTACTAAGAAAGCATGTATTTATTTTTAGTGATACATAAATGTGTATTCTCCGTTTTTGCTGGCCAAAAAGAAAATAATGTGCACATTATTTTCTTTTTGGCAAGCAAAACGGAATTATACAAAACCTCCTCATACCTGAAAAGTCTTATAAAGCGTGCAGTAGATTTTTATAGGTTATTTCCCGTATTGCCAAATGCTAGCATCTCCTTCTTCGTTTTCCTCAGCGTCATTAAATATCCCCCCTCAAAGTGGTTTCAAGAAGGGTAGGGTACTAGGAGACTGTCTTTCGGTTTTTAATAAATCCGTTCAAACCAATTTCGAGTAAGGACACTAATGAACTTTTTGCTTTTACGCTGGTTCGGCAAGCTTTTGCATTGTTAATAATTACTGGGCCAGACAATCACAATGGCCAATGTGCGGTCCTAATGCTAAAATTCAAGTAAACCTTATAAATAAACAGAGAAAATTCATTTGCCAGACAAAATCGAGAGACCGAAAATATGATTACAATACAAAAGTTATCGAAGACAAAAATAAGTGTACTAATGAAGTAGTTCATGGTCACTCAATCATCTCCGGTGTAGTTTGTCTTAGTTTGAATTGGGATAGGAACCAGCTACAGGATCATAGGGGAAAATATAATTTGGTGAGATCTGCTATAATGTGCCGACACCTAATAGGACTCTTACTTTGAGATATCTTGTTATGTCTGCTTGGATATTTCTTAGGGGATATTGTATGCGACCTTAGAAGCTGCGAAGTGCGCGTTTGGGATGGTATGGACATGTGATGAGACGAAATGAAAATGATGTTGGTAAGAAAATTTTAACTATGAATGTGGAAGGATATAGAGGAAGAGGTAGACATAAGAAGAAATGGATGGATTGCGTGAAAGACTATATGGGTAAGAGGGGAGTGAGCGAAGAAATGGTATATGACAGAAGAGTATGGAAGGAGAAAACATGTTGCGCCGACCCCAGGTAACTGGGAGAAGGGCAGGATAATGATGATGATTGTATGCGACCTTAATTACTTCTAGTCCTTCTAGTGAAGTAGTTTCTTCCACTGCCGTTGACAGTGTCTGGTGTATCAACTGGGTGTCATTTTATTTAGTGGATACCAGTAAGCGCTTCGATCCCAATTAAATGGGGAGTTCGTGTACGCCATAAAAAATAGGAGTTTCACGATTATTTTTTTATTGCCCTTGTAGGCAGACGAGCATACGGCCCACCTGATGGTGAGTGGTTACTGTCGCCCATGGACGTCAGCAATGCCAGGCGCAGAGCCAAGCCGCTGCCTACCGT
Source organism: Bombyx mori (assembly GCF_030269925.1). Taxonomy (NCBI): domain Eukaryota; kingdom Metazoa; phylum Arthropoda; class Insecta; order Lepidoptera; family Bombycidae; genus Bombyx; species Bombyx mori. The sequence goes on along the minus strand of NC_085127.1, from coordinate 12,525,353 downwards.
AAATAATTGAAATACACACTTGAAATATAATATGTATATCTTTTCTATAAACATGATCACTAAGCCTAAATATTCTCCGCTTTGAAACACATTTGTTTCGACATGCGTTTGGAATACGTAATGTTGAAATAATTAATACGTCGTGTTGTTTCCGCATAAATTAATATCTATTTTCACAATGGCCTCTAACAATGGACACGATCATGTCGGCCTAACGATAATGCTCCTTATCTAGCCACTATGGAATTTCGGTGTTTGGTAACTTTAATTCTGATACAAAAAAAATATTCGCGTGATACGCAGATAACGTTGAAATGTTTGATGGAATCTTATGAAATGAGGTTATCGGGTTATTCGTGGTCTACGGTCTTTGTCGATGTTGCCGACTGCCTCTGAGCATGGGTAATATTTTCAAGTTTCTGTATACTTAGACGCGTTCCCCGGCTCGACTCGCTTTTAATATTCCTACCGAATGAAACCCGTTGCATTTCCCCGGAGTAAGCAATTGTTAGTATCGCTCTCTGGTCCATAAACTGGTAGTTGATTCGTAGATCAGTTATTACGTTGCACATGTGGCGTATTTTAAGACAAGCTTTTGCCCGCGACTCCGTCCGCGTGGATCAATTACTTTGGTATAATGCTAAGTTTTACCCCCCACTTAATTTACGTAGAAAGTGAAGATATTATAGAATGTTAAGGAGCTATTTAAGCCCCTATTTTGAAACATTCTTTATTGGTACTCCACTTTTATTGGTCTTACCGTGATGTTATATAGCCTATAACCTTTCTCAATAAATGGGCTATCTAACACTGAAAGAATTTCAAATCGGACCACTGGTTCCTGAGATTAGCGCGTTCAAACAAACAAACTCTTTAGCTTTATAATATTAGTATAGATTCAGCGCCCGGAGTCTATAAGTTTTGCCGTTATATATTACAAAACAATATAAATCAGAGCTTTGTTTGTGGGCTGAGAGTGATGGTAATAAATGATAAAATACTGAAGTCTATCATAGTCTTACAGGCAAATGAGTTTCGTTATTTAGATGAGTTTTTATGTACTTTCACACGTCATTACGGATCCTCCCGATCCATTAACGGTGATTTTAGGTACCTCAAGTACCGGTCGCCGTCCTCGCCGAACCCGTCGCTTTCGACGAAGGGCTCGGCGAGTAAATTAACCCATAGACACAGCCCACTGAGTTTCTAGCCGGATTTTCTCAGTAGGTCGCGTTGCCGATCCGGTGGTAGATTCTGCGAAGCATTGCTCTTGCTAGGGGCCAATGTTAGCAAAAACTCCGGTTTGAGCCCCGAGAGCTCACCTACACGCTATGGTAACGCTGATATAGCCTCTCAAGGCTATCAGCATAGGTAGGGGAAAAGAAGGAACTTTTTTTTTAAATTTCAATTTCAGTCTCTATAAGCCAAAACAAAACTGAGCGCGAAGCAGTGCGGTTTGCGTCGCCCTGGGCTATCAGACTTTTGGGCCTATTTAATTTGAATCTGTTCATCCAATTTTGGTAGTTCGAGTAGCCTAGTTGTGTGGGTCATAGTACTTAGGCCAATGTATAAATTTACTGTGTTATTCCTTCATCGTGGAATTAGATCGTCAGCACGTGGTACATACGTGTTCTTCTAAAAATTATAGGTCCGTGTCGGCGGGATTTGAATTTTGAACACCGGCACAGTTGTATTGCTGGTCTCGAGTACCTACCTATTCCGGGTGTCTTATCCTTATGGCCACGATGACTTCTTAGCACGTTGTGTAGCTATATGTTACAATTAAATTCGATTTTATTTTATTCGATATTTCAGTTCTATTTCTTTCGTTTCTATTTAAAGTTTCGTTGCTTTTAGCAAGTGATCATAAGTCGATATCAAAGTTCAAATATTTTTCTTTGATCGTATAGTTCGATATTGAGTTCTAGAAAGATCTGTGATTCGGTTTTAAAAAAAAAGATGTAACAACAATATTTCCAATACGCATGGCTTAAAACCGAATAACCTAGATATTAAGAAAAGATATATTATAAAATTAATATTCCGATATTATTTTGGAATTAAAAACAATTAACCGTGTAAAAACGTAAGAGAAACGCGAATTTACACATTTTGCTCATTTTGCTATACACAACCAAAAACGTGTGAAACGAAAGGGAAATCAGTTAATCTCATAAACAAACACGTTAGTTTATTGCCGTGTCAGTAATTGGATACGATTCACCTGGTACAAAGGAATGTATGGTCTGATCGTATTAAAGTTGTCACACAAACAGTGCTTACTGGTTATAATGTATGTAGCAATTCTATCGCATGCTTTCTAACCAAAGTTTCTGACTAAATGTCGTAGTCAAATTTAAACGCGCCAATATATTTATAGACGCTCTAGTTAACAATCGACAGGTGTGTAAAAATATGTGAAAAATACACTTACTTGTTAGCTTAATATACACTATGACCCATTTCAAAGAAACACCATGCCGGTTGGTTAACCTCGAAGACCGTTATCACGTATTCACTACAAAAACTATTATGTTACACAGAAATAAAGCAAAATTGATAGACAAATTGCAACTTTTTTTTTAGTTTTATCGCGCCGCCGGTCTCATTTATGAATTAACTAACGATCGAACCATCACTCACGCCGTCGGCTGACTAACTAACTAATATTAAGCGTTGATATGCGTTCCGGTAAAACGTCATTTACCACGCGCACACGCTTCTCACGAGAATCCTATTAGCTTGTACGTACTACATTTCTGCTGACCTTAAAACCGTGTTTTTAGTTAAGCAAATAAAAAAAGCATTGGATATTGATGACATTCGGACTTATTAATTTACTCACGTCTGAAATGTCTGGATTGAATGCGGTTCTGTATGCGTTTTGACTTCTGAAATGATGTAGATGCATCAGTCTGTTACTATAAATTGCGCTCTGCTAATTTTTTCGTGTATTTGAAGAAATATTTCAGATGTTCGTTTGTAAATTCGTAGTCGTGTATCCAGATGTTAATGTTTCTAACAATTGGTAGTAACTATTTCCAAGTCATACGTATATTGAAGTTATACTTCTTTAGGCGCGTTATGAAAAATTGATGAGAGTGAAATTTTACGATGCGCGCGCACCGTGACACAAAATTAACAGAAATGAAGTTGCCCACTAAATCGCTCATTACAATACGACCGACGTGACTTGGCGAGTTATTATTTATACGATGTCAAGAAAAGGGATGTCCAATATGCATGTTTAAGGATGTTGTTTAATCGATTCTTTTTTAAATTGATTAAAATTTAAATAAAAAAAAAAGAAATTAATTTAATAAAAACAAAGTATAAAAAAACTTCTTACGCGCGTACATAAGTACACGCACACTTTTTCTTTAAGCGTTGTGTGTATTGAAATTTATTTTATAATTTGGTGTAATAATAAAATAAAATACATGTCAGAAAACAAGTAATGAGATGAAAAGAAACAATAAGTGAACAAACAGAAAAGTCCCTTTCCATGACACGTTGCAATATGATATACGGAGATGCATAACCTAAGAAGGGTTGAAGTCAGGCAAGTGGCCCGTCATAAAAGTCATGCTAAATCCCTAAGCAGTAAGACAAGAGGATAATATTAGGTTGCGGCGGCCCACAATAATCTGGAATAAAAGTAAAAAGAAGAAGATTTAGATATACCGCTTTTTTTGTTTTTTTTTTTATTGTCTAGATAGGTGGACGAGCTCACAGCCCACCTGGTGTTAAGTGGTTACTGGAGCCCATAAACATTTACAATGTTAATGCGCCACCCACCTTGAGATATAAGTTCTAAGGTCTCTAAGGTTCTAAGGTCTATAGCTACAACGGTTGCCCCACCCTTCAAACCGAAACCCATTACTGCTTCACGGTAGAAATAGGCGGGTTGGTGATATCTACCCGTGCGACTCACAAGAGGTCCTAGCACCAGTATGTATTTTTTTCTTTACTGATTAGTGTATTGAAGCATTAGCCCAATTTAACAGCTTTAATGTTTAAAAGAAAGAATAATACTAGAGGTCCCGCAGTAGTCGAAATTCGACTATAATTAATTGAAATTGTAAGTTTGTACACTATTATGATTGTATTTTACACTTCTATAATCACAAATTTCGCCAAGACTACACTATAAAAAATATTAACGAAGACAAACAATATTTAATCTATTCTCAATTAGACAACAGACGTCAAGAACAAAAGATTGACAATAAATAGTATGCATGCGTGCGTGCGTCAAATACATGGTATGTAGTGTGTGTAATGTTTTCTTTATTGATTTAATGTATCTTTTATGCATTATTTAAAAAAATTATTAAATTAGCATTGTGCACTTCTTCTCTATATTCTCTATAGGTAAGTGTGGAAAATTTCATACTCCTCCGTCCGCGCAATTTTCGTAAAAAGGGATACAAAGTTTTTGCTTCACGTATTTATATTTAGATATATTTGGTTACCGTTACTCATGGACGTCGACAATAGCAGAGGCAAAGTCAAGGCGCTGCCTGCTGTGGACCACTCTCCGCGAGCCTTATTTGCGCTCATGAAACACCGTGGAGTGAAGATCATTCCAAAGCCGGATGGTACGTGGCTTATGAGATGGGAAACAGCAATCACGTATCTGATAAACTCAAAGCGTTCGCCCTAAGAAATTCATTTATCTCACTTATTCATGAGTTTGCACTTAAAGCGCCTTATCCCTTAACAACAGAATAGTGAAATTCATGTTGATTAAAACTTTTGCTATCGGGTTATATGAGGCGCTAGTGAGTCCCGATAACGCTTTTTTTCCTACCTATCTTAATAGCCTTGAGAGGCTATGTAAGCGTAATCTAATAAGTAGGTGAGGTCACGGGGCTCAAGTCTGACGACGTTGCTAACGCTAACCTTAGCAAGAGCAGTGCTTTGCGGAATCTAACACCGGATCGGAAACGCGACTCACTGAGAAGATCTAGCGAGAAACTCAGTGGGCTGTGTCTGAGGGTTAATTTACTCGTCGAGCCCTTCGTCGCAAGCGACGGGTCCGACAAGAACGATGACCGGCGGCTTCGTGTCAACTCTGCAACCCTTTAGAGTCGATACGACATCTCCACAGTTATCGAGAACATTCTCGGTAAGGCCAGTCGTTTCATCTTCTCGTGCGTTTTTGATTTTACTAGTTCGTTTGATATTTGTTTCTGCTATTCGGCGATAGATGGAGATACTTTTATCGACGTAACAATATAATGATTTTAATTATTAACATTTTCATTTCTATTCATTATTTAATCGGTAAGTACATCGCGCTGAACATCTTTCCTTGAATGTCTTTTGTCGATCTTATGGTTGTTGGGAGAAATCATAAGCTTTAAGACCGCTCATTGTACTTTTTATGTTTAACGTTTGCAATTTGTTTTTATTCTATACTAGCTGTACTCGTCCGCTTCGCTGGGCATTTAAAATTAACACTATTGTTTCTCACCCCCACAAAGATTCTCATCATTAACGCCTCCGCAACTGGTGTGGATAGTCCAACACTCATATTAATATTAGCCTATCCATTAAGTACATGTATTTTCTACATGGATAGTTTCAAGTCAATGGGATGCATGGTTCAGTAGTTATAACGGAACATCCGTAAAAACCACTGTAGATTTATATATTAGTATAGATATAGAAATCTGTGTGCACAATAAACCATATACTTTATTTGTCGTATATGCGCGTTCAGAGAAGCTAGTCCCTTTAAGGTTACTTGCATAAGTAGGAAAAAAATTGGTGTATGCTTTCTTAAGTCTATTCACCAGATTATGCTGAAACTTAGTTCAGTTGTGGTTCGTACATTAGTACACAGTCCTCCTGTCTTAGTTCGCCCACATAGCCTGGTGAAACTAGAAAGGCATTCGGAATACCAGTAATCCTTTATTTAAAAAAAAATCGGTTGTCTGTAAAGTCGGTTTACTGACGATAGTTGAACGTGACAACGTTATAAGAAAATACTGATGGAATGGTTTCATTTTTCAAAAGAAAAATTTATTTTTATTTGTCTGATAGATATTTTGTATGGACAATTGACACCACATTCACTTTTCACTGAACTTCATACTTGACGAAAACATGTAAATGTATTATTGTATAGCAGCTGTCCACGCGGATGCATCGCTCACTCAAGTAGGGGAGAGACAGCTGATGTCGAAGGCCGCCCGTACGCGGAGGCCGATTGTGCCTCTTTGTCGCTCGTTGCGCGCTCTCGCTTGTACTTCAAGTCTTAAATGGAACGCCTCAGAACGAGGTAACGCCGCATGAGTCATGTTTTATCGTGCGTGCAGCCGGCTCCATCGAATTATAAGACGTTGTCACGTCAAAAATTACACATTACTCAAAAAGTACGACAGGTAGAGCGCCAGTAGTAGCTACAATAAACCAACCAATATCTTGTACTCAATTCTATATGGAAATATTTGTGATTGTTGTTTATTGGTTCCGGAAACGGCTTAACATACGGTAAGTCTCAACCTAGTTCTATGCGTCTACACAATAAATCAGTCTTTCAAAATAATTGTATTCCGTCATGACCTATGCAAGTGTGATGTTCGCTAACGCGGTCCGCACATACGAGTATATTAACTCTCTCCAAGTCATCGAATTCGGTTTCTTCAATCCTGTGGTACGCGAGGAATGTTTATCTTCATGACTATTTTAATTTAGAACCGATATGTATCTCAAGGAAACGTCAGAACGCTATTTCGACAAAAAACAGCGCGACACGATAACCCTGTTATCATGGCTGCCGCCAATTACATATCTGACCCAAGCGACAAGGCAACACAAAACCGCCTTCGCCCGAAACATGTCTTGTCGAATCCCCCGGTTTCGCTTCCAATGATTTTAGGCTCTTAAAGTACCGGTCACCGTCCTCGTCGAACTCGTCGAAGAGTTCAAAAAGGGAACTAGCCCCTAGAGATCCACTGAGTTTCACGCCGGATCTTCTCAGTGGGTTGCGATTCAGATTCGGTAGTAGTCTCTGCTCTTGGTAGGGCTAGTGTTAGTAAACTGTCTTACCTTGAGTCCTGTGAGCTCACCTATCAGCCAAAGCGTAACTGGAATAGCGACTTAGGCTACCAGATAATAGATAGGGTCGTTTTTTTTTCGTATTTATAAATTAGTCAACGTTGTCTGTCGTCAAATCCCGCAAACAAATACTGAATACGTGTTCAGGAACAACTTCCACGTTGAAGGAATAAAATTGAGCGTTTATCTATCTAATGCAACAAGATAGATTCTACCTACCAATTAACATTGCACGCGTGCGTATAGTGAAATCTCAGAATACAGAAAAGAAACAACGAAAGAGGTCCCTACTATCATATATCTAATAGATCCCTTACTGTCAGTAGAACCGCGGGCCGAGGGTGGCGTGATAACAGCACTATCGGTAGAAGAGTAGAGGTTTTCCGCTACACATTTTACAAGTTTTCGCACTCGAGAAACACCGCTTAGGGAAGTTCATTTTACAATCGGAATCGGAAAAAAGGTCTATGGAAACGTAGTACAGATTAACGGAGTGGTTCCATATATAATGGGATTAAACCACTCCAGTGGCAGTAAAAGAAGATGAAGTCTCTAGCCTATGTAGTTCCCGTGTGCAGTCATTACCTTAGTGCCTTCTAGTAAGCGCGGTCAGAATGGAATAGGTACAAATGTAACAGGGTCATTGATAGTGCCAATACCGGCGCCCCCTAACACCGCTGCGCCCACACACTTGCACTAAAGCTAAAGCCTTCTCTGATCTCGAACGATTCCTCAGACCAGACCTCACATTAAATGGCGACTGAACAACGCCTCAGCGCCTAGACTCGGGAGTGCGGTGTGTCGAAATAATTATCTTTTAAGCAATCTTAAAAATAATTTGGATGTCACGTGAATGGAACGTGTCAACACAATGTCAAATTATCAATGACCCGTGCGTGATAACCTAAAATTAAAATATTAATCGTACGTTACGAAATCACTACACTTTAAAAACATCGTACGATAATGTTGGAATGTAAGGAAATATTGTTTTCCTCTTCATTTAAAATAACAAAGACTAGACTAGAATGAGAGAACTAAGACGAAGAAAAAGACAACTATAATAATAGTAATAAATGGTTAATCTCAAATTTTTTGCTTCCAAAAAAACCGACATGGTGAGCTTACATACAATAACCGACAATTTTAGTAAAGCCATTGGGATGGAATTTGGTGTAGATAAATGTGCGTTCATAGATGTACAGAGAGGTAAAGTTGTAAACTCAGATTGGTTACAACTTCCATATTGTGGTTCTCAAATCTCATTGTGAATCTGAAACCTACAAGTACCTTAGTATGTTCGAAGTGCTGAACATTGTAGACGCAGATATGAAACAATCAGATAGAGATTGGTTCTTTGGTCGCCTCATAAATGTCTTAAAAAGCTATTTATCAGGCGGGAACAAAAGCCGAGCAATTAATGGTTGGGTCATGCCTATGTTAACATATTCCTTTGGCATATTAAGCTGGACGCAATCAGAGTTGGACGCACTGAACAGAAAAGTCAGGCGGTTGCTAGTGGCATACGGAATGCATCATCCAAGTCCATTGGTGATGAGGTTGTATATTCCTTCGTCGTGGTATGTTGAATGTCAAAGATCTATCTAACTGAGAGATATACAACCTTAGGGAATATTTCCTTAAGGTAAACGTGAGAATCCTTAGCTAACGCGAATTAGAAGAGGCTGAAGGTGGAGGGTATTTCGGATCATATAGCCGTATTGTAAAATACGAATTAATAAAAAATAAAAAAACACGACAAGAATATTTATTTATAGATTTTTTTGTACACTTTTTATTAAAACTATAATATATTTTACGTTTGTACTTTGCATTATTTGTTTGATTTCAATGTAACATTATTTTCAAACCTCCATTTTCATACATACGCAGATATTCCCATTAAAAAAGACGAATCTTACATCTATTGAAGAAATCTAAAATTTTCATTTCCAACTGTGATTTTATCACACTTAATTTAAAAAAATATTAAAATATTTGTACATTTGACACGTAGTAAATCTTACGACTAAATAAAATTGGGAATGTTAAAAACACATTTGTGGTTATACCTCAGAGCTTTCGTTTAAAAAATTGTAATATGATAACATCGTTTACCGTGCAAGCCAAATTTATTTAGTTTTTAACAGAGGCAAGGAGAGAGAGGGCGAGGGGTAAAGATAGAAACAGAGGTATAGTTTATTTATCTGATGTTTCTCTTAATAGATAAACAAGACGTTGTAACAGCTATTGTTGGACAAGCCACTTATATATGAGAAAATCTTGGAAAGTATTCATTAACCAATTAAAAACAAAACATGTTATTTGACTCACGCGGTATTTTCAATGATAATGAACGCGGTTTGTAATCGAGTTTGACTCGCCAGAAGTTCACATAGTAACGCTACAAATTCGAGTCCATTCAAACTAAACTAATAATTTATTTTTATCACGAAAGGTTTTCTTCGTTTTTACGATTAGACAATCTCTCGGCCTCCTCTATCGTGTCTGGTAACCGAACGTTTATAGTTTCCGGCAGCGTGAAGACCAGCATGCCGGCCAAAACTGCTAAAGTACCGAAGAAAATGACCGGGAGTTTCTCGTAGTATAGAGCCTGTTGGTGAGAATTTGTGAGGTTACTCACACACGCACATCGTAATATGAAAATTGACAATTTTTGTATTATTTATCGAAATACTCAGGACTGCCGAAGATATAGACATTGGGATAGGAGCCCTGAAATAATTGATGAGGGAATGGTCATAAAGATAGACACGAACTTGAAAAATGAAGATGCCCATTTAGAGGAAGAGGAATTGGGGTAAATCTAAATCTCACACTCCTATTACTTGTATAAATTGTTTACCAGAGGTCAAAGACGTCATAACGTCAGCTTCGCAACCCACTTTGAGATATGAGGTCAAATTGTCCATTCTATAACTGCTGTGCTACCCTTCCGAGATACAATTTCCGAGATGCCCGGTAGTGCTGGCTTCCGAAACTTTCAACACCACAGCATCGACGATCATGTAACTTCAATTCGCATTTGGTACTGTGAAAGAAAATCTCTCTCATCTAATTTCCGTCCTGTAGAACACTTCCAGTACCTTTGTACCAGATTTGGTCTTCACCAAACCTGCAAGCAATGGATTAGAAAAAAGTGTCCAACTTACGAGCAGAGGTGTTAAAGGTGCCAAAGTTGACCCAATACGTCCAGTAGACGAGCAGACGGCTAGAAGTGACTGCCTCACATTCGTAGGGAAGACTTCTGACACGTAGATGTAGACGGAACTGTACGCGATCGTTATCGAGAACTTTCCAGAGAGATATACGATCAAGGACCACCATGCTTTATCTGTTGGTTGAAAAAACCTAATATAATAGGAGAAAAACATAATAGAAATACATTAGGGTATTTACCATATAAGGACAATTGTAATAGGATATATTGATAAGGTAATAAGGTGTATATGGAGAAGAATAACCTCACCCAGAAGGATACCGAAAACTGGGTAAAGTGGAGGTTTAAGTAGGAAAGCGGACCCTGGGACTAGACCGGGAAAATGCTAGGAAGAAGAAGAAGAAGAAGAAGTAGGACAATGGTAACAGTAGCCCTCATAGTATCCAACATTTAGTAAATTTGTATAAAATGGCTTCCAAGGCAGACGGTGTGAATGCTTTGCCATAGAAATAAACAGAGCTCATTGAGGCGAGTGCCGTAATATCGTTTTAAGCATATGTTCGATTTAAGAGGTAGACTACAGTTAACATCAGGTAAACTCGTTTATAACATAAAAATCTCTGTTGTTTTATGGCACATTTTTTATTCAACGTATGCCTGTTAGATAAATTAAAGAATTTAAAAACCCAAATATTTCAAAGAACAAAAATTTTGATAAAACCAGTGAGTATTGTTACCGAAAATAAATTTTAATTTAATTAGCTACTTACTTTCGACGGTCGAACGGAATTATTCAAAGTTTTGGAAACGAGGCATAACGAAAAATTTTAAATATGTTTTTTTAATTCATACTAGGAAAAATTGGTATACATCCATATTGATAGCTTGGTGCCATTTACCGCGGTTAAATTGGGCGTAAGACCAAACTGTCTAACAGTTTTCGGTAGGCAGCGGCTTGGCTCTGCCCCTGGAATTGCTGAAGTTGATGGGCGACGGTAACCACTCATCTTCAGGTGGGCCGTATGCTCGTCTGCCTACAAGGGCAATAAGTAAAAAAGGCCAATACATAAGATTGGAGTTTCAACCATATCTTTGTAAAACGATCTGCTTATGAAGCCGAGACCTTTTCTTACCTTTAGGGATAAAAGCCAATCCAATGCACAGAATCGCGCTTAAAATGTACATCGTTATCAAAACCCTCTTCCTTCCGAATCGATCCAAAACGGCCAGACACGCAAAGTTCGCTGGAATCTCCACGAAGGCAACCAGCATAAAATTTACGTATTTATTACCAGCCAACGAGACAGAGTTTATTGACAATCCGTAGTACACGAAAGTGCAAGTAATCCAAAGATAGGAGCACGTTAATAATCTCTTGATGATTATACTCGATCTGATCACTTGCTGGAAGATAGATGGACCTTCGGCACTTACAACGAGATAATCTTTATCTTTTGTCGCTTTGACTTTATCTAGTTCATAAATTGGCGTTAGATCTTGCTCAGATAGTTCCACTTTATTCATTTTTGCCGCCTTTCTGAGTATTTCGACGGCCTTTTCGTGTTTTCCCTTACTGAGCAACCATCTTATGCTCTCGTTTAGAATCCAAATGTAGGAGAAGACAAGGCATGCTGGCGAGTATATGACTCGCAGTAAGGTTCTCCAGTCTTGTAGTGCCCATGATAAACCAGCCAATGTCATTAAGCCACAAACGTAGAATACATTTATCAAAGTATTCCCGAATACTCTGCCTTTGGGTCCTACGAGTTCCATTGCTGCAACAAACATTTTTATCAAGTAAAATTTAATTATATTTTTGCCAGTCATTTATGTACCTTCAAATATCAAGGTAAAGTTGAAATATACATAAATGTGACTACAAAATATGGTATGACAACTAATTTGGTAAATTTATAACATCCTACATCTCTGCCAGCGGCTTTATTCGGGTTGTTTAAGTCTTATATAGTATAGCGACCCGCCCTCGCTTCGCTTCGGAAACATTAAAACACACATGAAACAAAAAAAAAATTAAAAAAAAAATAAAAAAAAGTAGCCTATGTTCATCAGGGACAATGTTGGCTTCTAATGTAAAAAGAATTTTTCAAATCGGTCCAGTAGTTTCGGAGCCTATTCGAAACAAACAAACAAACATATCTTTCCTCTTTATAATATTAAGTATAGATGGGTGGAGACCAGTGCATAGAGCATCAGGACAAATTTCAGACACTAGGAAGTCAGGCTCTATTTTTTCCCAAGATTCAGATAATTTTTAAACCAAAGTTCGACAAGTTGGGTTCGCTGGCTTAGGTGTAAAAATGTAACTGATAAACAGAGTTTGATTCACATTAACAATATAATTTACTATATTTTAAATTAATCTCTGTCTTCTTGTAAAAACCTGATGATAATTCGTTCAGTACTTCCGGAGATGTGCGCCAACAAAAAACGGACAAAGCCATTCAATGTAAAGGCACACCGGGTTCTATTATTTTATACCATGTATATTAATTTGGAAATGGTATTATAAAGATGATTTCAAACATACCTAAAACAAAAGCTGTCGAATATGCCCCAGCGCCAAAAGCCGCCTCGCAGAACTCGCAAGCTACCATCATAAGGTAGTTGACTGAAAACGATCTCATCACTCCAAAAATGCAGTTCATCAGTGAAGCTACAGCCAAAGCCTTTTTCCTACCGAATCTATCAGACATGATACCGGTGAGAGGTAGAGACACAAATAGACCAGAGTTGTGGATTGTACCGATCAGTGTCCTCTTCCAATTTTCGCAACCCAGATTGAACTAAAATGTAGATTTAATTTAAGTCTTGATCTGTAGCTAATAGCATAGCTGAATACAAGGTATTAAAATTTTAACAGACGCGGTCAGCAATTCGGATTATTGCGCCGAGGGTCGTGGGTTCAATTCGCGCACGAGTCAAACATTCGTGAAATTTGTTTGCTCTTTGTCTAGCTGTTTATTATATATATATATATATATATGTATATATTGAAACTAATATAAGTATGTTTATCAGTCAGTCAGGCGTGTCTTTAAAAATAGACGTGCCTATATCAATACTCACATCTTTAACTGCCGAATCTTCGTCGCTGTACACATAAGTATCACATTTTTCTCTTAGATGATTGTCGAACATATCTTGAGTACAAGTTCCATTATTCAATGTGCTATTTTTGAACGAGTACCTTTCGCATTTAGACAAACTACCTTTGTCCTGTGGTATCCCGAATTCGATCCAAACGCTGTTGTTAGATGTTTCGCATTCTTTTATTTCGCATCTGGAACAAAAGGAACAATGATGTTTTAGTGGCTTTTGCAATACATATGAAACATGCCAATACTCGTCAGCTAGGTTAGGTATTAAGTTATTCCAATATTATTATAGTGTACTGGATGAGACGGTGTACGGTGTACTAATATCGAGCGATATTAGTACCGATATTAGTACTATTATAATATGACAGGAATGAAGCCTTCAAGGCAGATACCAAGCTTTGTATGTTTCTTTTTTAATGCATAGTTGGGTGGACGAGCTCACAGCCCACCTGGTGTTAAGTGGTTACCGGAGCCCATAGACTTCGATAACGTAAATGCCGCCACCCACCTTGAGATATGATTTCTAAGGTCTCAGTATAGTTACAAAAACTGCGCCACCCTTCAAACCGAAATGCATTACTGCTTCACGGCTGAAATAGGGAGGGTGGTGGTAGCTACCCATGCGGACTTACAAGAGGTCCTACCACCAGTAAAAAAATTGTGACTACCACTAAGTATATATTAATTGGGTTAATCGCTGGTGGTATTGTGAGCCCGCACGGTAGATACTACTAACGTGCTTATTTCTGCAGCGAAACAGTCATGTACTGGAAGGATTGGACAGCCATTAAACAAAGAAATTGAGTTTTCGACTTCATGTCTGGGAGTGGCCGGTCGGTAACCACCAGAGAGGCCGTGAGCTCATACATCTATCAAAGCTATAAAGCACCTCCAATCTTTCTGGTTTTTAAAGTGAAATTTCTTTAGGCGCATTGAGAATAAAATTTAACTCGCGACAGATTCGTTACGGCTAGAGAGAAAAGACACAATTTAGGACGAGAGAGAGTGAGAAAATAGACAGAGCGTCTCGCGAACCACTCTACCTGGGAGAGAGGGAGAAAGCGAGCTCAGTCGTTTCTCTAGCATTCAAGAGAAATTTAATTTAAGGATGAAAAATGAAGAAAACCGCAATATTACAAACCGCAAAAGAAGTTTTACTTCTTTTACGTGCACCAAATTGCACGCGCAACATTTTTTTAGATTTAAATAAAATCGTGTCCGATAATGATACCATCCTAACGATTGCGTAATTAATATAATTCGGGCACAATGATTGATTGCACGAAGTTTGCCGGATGCTCTTGATAGCATCTTGGCCGGTTGGTACAAGGCATAACATAATAGAGTTTGTATTTTCAGGAGCTTTGGTAATCTATAAACCATACACTTTATGATTTTGTTCTAGTCCACTGAGTTTCTCGCCGGATCTTCTCAGTGGGTCGCATTTCCGATCCGGTGGTAGAGTTAGTAGGGCTAGTGTTAGTAGCGTTACCAGGTTAAAGCCCCGTGAGCTCACTTACTCGTCCGGTGAATCTAGCATGACCCCTAGAGGTCATTAGAATAGTTAAAAAAAACTTTGTTCCGTTGTATTTTTGGTTTTTGCCGAGTCGTAGACAAAGATTACTTCTACAAGTCTGAGACGAGAGTCGTCTATGATCGCGAAAACTATAAAATAGATATTCGAAATATCGTTTTAATTACTTAAAGTACTTACTTTTAAGTAATTTTAATTACTTTATTTTGTTCAAATTCAAATTCAAATTCAAAATCATTTATTTCAACTTAGATGTCAGTATGACACACTTGTTGAATGTCAAAATACAAATAACAATGTTAACTCTACCACCGGTTCCAAAAAAAAGCCACAGTCCTGAGAAGAACCGGCGAAACAAACTCAGCGGGCTTTTTTTTTTGTTTTTTCTCAAATATTTTCTTTTTTTTAAATAAATAGAAATATTCACAATAAAAGAAAAAACAAGTCAAAAAAATACAATTAAAAATAATAATAATAATAATGAAAAATGAAAAGGCCAGGAGCGAGCGCCTCATTCCCACGTAGTGCCATCTAGTAAATAATCCTTAACTTTATAATATGCCTTGTTGCACAAACGTTCCTTAACAGTTTTCTTAAATCTATGAACAGGTAGTAGTTGAACGTTTAGTGGGATCTTGTTGAAAAGCTGTACACCCAGCCCCCTAAAAGAGTTGCTTATTTTCTTAATTCGAGCCGCCGGCAACGCAAGCCTATGTTTGTTCCTAGTGTTCACATTGTGCAAATCGCAGACTCTGGGGAATTCTTCAATGTTTTTACGCACGTACAATAAATTTTCAAAAATGTATTGGGACGCTAAAGTTAGAATTTTGATTTCCTTAAACTTGTCCCTCAAGGATTCCCTCGGGTGCATATTATAAATAGCACGAATAGCCCTCTTCTGCAGGATGAAAATCGTTTCGACATCGGCAGCATTGCCCCATAGCAAAATGCCATAGGACATAACACTATGAAAATAACTAAAATAAACCAGGCGTGCCGTATCTTCATTAATATACATTCGTATTTTTTTTACCGCAAACGCTGCTGCTTGCTCGAAGGATCGTGATTAAATCGTGCAATATAAATATTTCGAGATCTGCATGAACAGGTTATTTGTATTCTAGCATTGTTGTATTAAACATGTATGTATTACAATCGTGTCAATTATTCTTAGAGGATCACGACGAGTCGATGGATTGTTTATATCTGCTTTGGAAAAACGCCGTGGAATCGAGCCTAATTCGTAAACGAACAAACCGAACTAAAAATGTGAAGTTCCAGTTATATCCAATTATCTCATATCAAATTAATGAATATTATACTCGTAATGTCCGATGTTGTGAATATATTGGAGAGGAGTACGCGAGGAGGGGCGTGAAGCATTGCGAAATTCCTGTTAAATAGAGGTCAATTTGGAAAGTTCTCTGATTGGGTGTTTACGCAGTCGACACGTGGTGTGAAATTCAACTCATTTATTACAACTAAAATGTCCAAGATCTAAAAGGATGTTGGTATCAAAATATGTTACATTTCGATTTCAACGAAAAAAAAAAAAAAACTCATGTACTTTCCCGAGTTTGAGATTCAATAGAATACAAAATATAACAAACAATAGAAGTACATTGCTTTTTTAAAAAACACCTCATGAAGTTTTTCTCTGATGAACGGGTGCTCTGCGTGTGACGTCATTTGGGGCCAAACCGTAGAACAAGGGATCTAAAATGACATCATGCGATTTGTTGATTTAGCGATTTAATATCATTAATATTGAAGCAAACGATAATTAATTATTCATTTCTATTTAATCAAGATGCTTTATTTGTTTGTCTATTGAAATAGACGGCCTGTTGTTTATAAAACGATGTTCGTTAAACGGCAAAGTCGTGTAATTTTTTTTATTGCTTCGATACCCATCTGTTTTACCTGATTATTTAATTTTTAACTGATTTTCTTTTAATATTAATAATTAATTGATATGAGTAAATATATCCTAATACATATCTCATTCAGTCTCATGCGCGTGGATAATGCCATCGCGCTCTTACCCACAGAGGTATTAAATTGAATTTAGGGGATGATTGGCCTCTTAGATCGGTCTGTCTTTTTGTAAGAAGTTTTAAAATAGTTGTCTGGTGGACATATATATAAATCAGCTTTCAGAATTTACGTGAAGTATGTAATGATTTTATGTACCTTGAGTACCTGATACCTGAAACCTGAGGAAGTCTGAAAGTGGCACCTGTGATAGAGAAGCTGAGGAGTGCGCGTTTGAGATGGTATGGACATGTGATGAGACGAAATGAAAATGAGGTTGTTAAGAGAGTGTTAACTATGAATGTGGAAGGATTTAGAGGAAGAGGTAGACCTAAGAAGAAATGGATGGATTGTGTGAAAGACGAGATGGGTAAGAGGGGAGTGAGCGAAGAAATGGTATATGATAGAAGAGTATGGAAGGAGAAAACATGTTGCGCCGACCCCAGGTGACTGGGAGAAGGGCAGGATAATGGATGAGTACCTGATACCTGAAAATTGGCCGTCTAAGCAAGGTAGCAGGTAGGCATGCGTTCTTAGTACACACTAACACTACGCAATCGGCCACATTTAGTTCGTCAGAAAATACGTGACGTCTGGGGGCCCTGGGCTCTTACTCTATATTGTAATATTGTGGCGTTACAATACTTTTCGACAAGTCCTAAATTGCAATTTGGAAGTTCTTGTCACAATGTTGTTAGTAATTTTTCACTCGTTGTATCCGCCACAATTTTATTTCATTAACAGTATTTTAACCTGTACTGAGTTTTCTTAAAGTTTTAATTGCAACAACTTTAACCTCTCCAAGCAATTCTTGCTTGACAATGACACAATTGATTACTGGCTACTAAAGGGCTTGCTAGCCTATGCTCCGGAAATGGATATATTTCATGATGGTTTGCAGCGATTTGTAGCTATTTCTAGAATTTACTTAAGTAATTTGCACTTGGAATAATAATTATGTTAATAATCTTAACAAATCAATATAACTTAACACAAATCAATTGATACAGTAAAACAAATCTTCCAATGCGCTTGCAGGAGACACAGTTCCCAAGGTACTGGTTGCGTTACCTCGTTGGACCGCCAGACTCACTCTCTGTGCAAAGTACCAGCCAGCCTTAGGCATCACGTGTAGTTTCCTTCAAGCGTTTGGAGATTTCTGATAAATCTGATTTCTGATTTTACTTAAGTTAATATTATTACTACCTTAAAAATGTTTTTGTTCTACTGTTAGTCTGTAAGAAGATTGAAATAAATAAATTGAGATTTCGATCTTATCCCTCAAGAATGGCGGTATTTACGTTGTGGTATCTATAGATCTCATCAGGTACAAGCTCGCATCGGATTTTCCCTTCGGGGACCGATCAAGCGCATTAAAATTTTAAAGCACCAAATAAATTACCGAAAAAGAAAATGAAGCAACCCGCAAATAATAGCACACAAAGGTCGTGTATAAATAAAATTAACCGTATTGAATTAACGAAAAGGCCTTTGGCGTTCGTTCCCTTTGTTCCGTTTCAACCTCCGTAAACTACCTGTACGTGGGACTCATAAAAATTTTATTGGCCCCTATATCAGAGCTGGACCGTAGTGTTTTAATTAGGGAACGTTAATTTCTTGTAGGATACGTCCTGGCGGGTAAATAATTCAGTGCCTCTGGCAAATAAGGGTACAGTCATGGTACAGTGTGCTTAGTGCGAGCTTTTTAACGTTCTCGATAACGTAAAAGTTTGCGTACTGTTACATACTCCCCATGTTAGTTAAAGTTACATCCTTTTTAAACACCACTGATGCTGAGTAAGCATAGTAAGAAATCTCATGGTAATAGTTACCAACCGAGAGTCAGTCAGTCGTTTTTAGTCATCCACCGGGAGCGGTCTAAAACAATATCTTCTTTCTGCCAATTTAATTGTTTGTGTAATTGGACTAATAAAAGTGAAATCTCTTTTTAAAATTCTTCTTTTAAAAACCTAATCGGTAGACCCCGTATAACAGTACGTTTGCCGCTAGGGGCGTTGTTCCAACTGCATACAAAATCGGCTTAACTTTTACGGTATCGAGATCGTTAAGAAAGTCGCACTAAGCACACTGGTCACGATTCTAAGCGACGCACCTCACTGTGGTACTGACCGATATAAGTGGCTACAGAGCACAAATGTGTCAAGTGGACGCAACGCGATACTTCACAATGAGCGAACGTATCCTTTCACACTCAATCTTCTCCCTTAGTCGGTCTCTTCATTGTTGAAGGTTGTGCCTCACTTGAAGCGCTGGTCGCCTGATGCATCATGCCTCTCCACGCCTTCCTGTCAGCGGCGGTCTCTATAGCCTCTTTTATTGGCAGCCGGTGAGAGTGACATTGAACTATATACTATTGTCGACCGTCTGGTGTAGTGGTAAGTGATATGGTCACTACATAAGGGGGTCGCGGGTTCGAATCCCGCCAAGGGAAGATATTTGTATGATAAATATAAATGTCTTTTCCAGGGTTATGGATGTATATTAAATATATGTATGTGTATAATACAAATCTTATATTTATTTCCGTTATCTGGTACCTGTAAAACAAGTTCTTTACGAACTTATAACGGGACTAGTTAACGTGGCGTGATTGTTAGTAAATATTTATTTATTTATATTTATTATTATTGTTACGCCAGTAAGAGTAACGCCAACTATCGCTGCATAGCAAAAACGAATATCAAAGGAACTAGTAACATCGAGCCAAACGCAGTGGCCAGCCGGCGTGGAACCAAATGCAGCTGATAAAAAAAATTTGACGCTTAAATATAGTATAAATTTACAATTTAAATTCTATTTCTACTTCAACATGAGTTTTGTTATTATCTTTTGCTTATCAATCGGAGAGCGATCAATTGTTTCGACGTTTAAGATAATTTTAGAAGAGCTTGCCTCGTGTCACGGGTTATGTTTCCACGCAGACATTGGAAATGCTAGTAATATCATTAGAACAGCTGTCTACCTCTTAGGACTATTTTTAAAATATAGTTTGAAGAAAGACAATCTTGGGGCAACACTGAGGCTCACTTGCAGAGCTGGATGACAAGTGGCAAAAAAAAAAAACTGTGGATGATGCAAGATGAAATTTGCTCCGGTGATGAGTGATATGATCATGTAGAGATGATGGGTTCATCTTAAAAATATCCTCAGAGCAGTCTCGACGGAGAATGTGGTGGAAACACAGATAGCCCAAGTTACTCTGTTTGATCCAGAGGTTTGAAATCGTGCCCCAGAACAAACTTATTAAGATTTTCGTGATTCTTCTTCTGTCTCGAGTTGTCTTCACAAAGTAGTCGAGGTTTTTATGTATTCGGTGAGGTGACTAGGTTCACAACAGCTCAGGCTTAGAAATCACGAATTCCAGAATTATTTGAATCAAAACATTAATTTATATAAAAAGATAATGCTTGTAGCTTTATAGCCGCTCTAGAATGTATTGCAATGTATTTTAGAGTATTATTTTTATAGACGATAGCTAATGGCCAAAACATGTATGTGCATATCGCAGAACAAGCCTTGGTAAGCCTAACAAAAGACCCGCCTGTGTTGGTTTCATTATTCAAGCTGAGCATATTAGATTGAGTATTTTAGATTCGGCTTTTGTTGAAATATTAGTCAATTTTAGCGAAGCTTATTATGAAGCAGTATTTTAATGTGGTTTACACAATGTACTCTTGAAGTCTCGCTCAGTGTGCACGAATATGATATATGTGTAATGTTTCAATAATTGGAGGTGATTAAGAGTTCCCCTGTCCTTTTTATTGTGGTAAATGGTAGACAAGTTCACGATCTTTCTGTTATTAAGCTGTTATTGGAAAACTTAAAGATCACAACATCAGTGTCGCTTTGTAGAAAAGCACAGATATGATCTTGATTGTCATAATGGCTCTTTTTCACTTTGAATGGGAACCTAATTAGTATATAGTTTACTGGTGGTAGAACCTCTTGTGAGTCCGCACGGGTAGGTACCCACTACGCAATTTACCTAAGTAATAAAAAACAAAAAAAGCTATAGAGACTGGAGTGGGGCGCAGTCTCGTTGGCTATGTTTTTTTTTTTTTTTTTTTATTGCTTAGATGTTTGGACGAGCTCACAGCCCACCTGGTGTTAAGTGGTCACTGGAGCCCATAGATATCTACAACGTAAATGCGCCACACACCTTGAGATATAGTTCTAAGGTCTCAGTATAATCACAACGGCTGCCCCACCCTTCAAACCGAAACGCATTATTGCTTCACGGCAGAAATAGGCAGGGCGGTGGTACCTACCCGTGCGGGACTCACAAGAGGTCCTACCACCAGTAATTACGCAAATTATAATTTTACGGGTTTGATTTTTACTGCATGATGTTATTCCTTCACAGTGGAAGTCAATCGTGAACATTTGTTGAGTACGTATTTCATTAGAAAAATTGGTACCCGAGAGCGAGATTCGAACACTGGTGCATCGCTCGATACGAATGCACCGGACGTCTTATCCTTTAGGCCACGACGACTTCTGAATGTGAAAATATAAAAATAATCTTATTGTTCATCATTCCTATTTATTTAGGAAACCGCTACGCTTCTGAAACTTATACCACAAAAGCGTTTTGTTTGTAAAAGTCAGTTAATTCGCCGAAAAATCTGTAATCCTTTTTTTAATTGCCCCTTCTGACCGTCGTTGTCTGAGCGTCAAGATATGAATCGTCAAAATGATAATATGTAATAATTGATGGGGGCGTTGTGAGTTTTCATCGACCGAAACAATCATGTATTTTTTTTTCCTACCCAGGCTGATAGCCTTGAGAGGCTATTTCAGTTTCGCCCTAACATGTAGGTGAGCTCACGGGGCTCAAACCGGAGTGTCGCTAACACTGGCCCTATCAAGAGCAGTGCTTCGCAGAATCTACCACCGGATCGGAAACGCGACCCACAGAGAAGATCCGGCGAGAAACTCAGTGGGCTGTGTCTGTGGGTTAATTCGCTCGTCGAGCCCTTCGTCGCAAGCGACGGGTTCGACGAGGGCGGTGACCGGTGCGAATCCGGTAGTAGATTTATTTGTAAAGCACTTTATTTTGGACTGTTAGGTCTTCTTCATAAGCACTCTGTCAACTATTAGCTAATCTCACTCCCCCCGACCCTACATGTCGAGGCGAAAAGGGTAAGGCCCTTAAAAATATGCTAGTGTTTTGGCAAAATTAATCAACCTGTCTATTTTTATTGCATCCAAGATAACAATTGCCATAGTCGACAAAATAGATAAAGAGTACAGTATAATTTTACATTAACATTTTCATAACAGTCGATAGAGATAAACATGTAATAAATACTAAACTTGATTCATTTATAATATCCAATAACGTTGAAAGCTTTTAACTTGAATGACACAAGTGGATGCTGTATTAAACCGTGGGCACTGATTAATTGGAACCGATCCTTTGATTTCGAAATTAATATTTCGAATTTGTAACTTCAATAAGCTTCCATGTAAAGCACGAAATTAAAGGTGCGATAAAAAATGCGCTTCGAACTTTTCTGTCATTATTGAAGATACAAAAGGATAGATTTGGATACAAACTATATATACTAAGAAGCTTTTGAAGTCTTATTAAACATTTTAAATTTAGATTTAAAAGGTCAAGGGATGAATAGAGAAAAGTATAATAGAAAAATAAGGAGGATAATTTGCTTAAGGGATTGTGAAGAGAGTTGACAATAACGAATTTCGGAGAAAGATAATTGGAAGACAACTCTTTAAAAAAAGATAAACATAAAAAACAGTTCTCCAATAAATTCAATTTTGTAATGCTTAAACCTAATTTTAGGAACATGGTGCCCAAAACACGTCATTTCGGATCCTTCCGATCCACTAACGGTGGTTTTAGGTATCCCAAGCACCGCTCATCGTTCTCGTCGAACCCGTCGCTTGAGACGAAGGGCTCGGCGAGTAAAGTCCACAGACACAGCCCACTGAGTTTCTCGCCAGATCTTCTCAGTGAGTCGCGTTTCCGATCCAGTGATAGATTCTGCGAAGCACTGCTCTTGCTAGGTTAGTGTTAGCAACGTCGTCAGGTTTGAGCCCCGTGAGCTCAACTACTTGTTAAAGTTACGCAGAAATAGTCTCTCAAGAGCATCAGCTTAGGTGGATAAAAAAAAACAACATGAGACCAATGGTAATGTTAGAACGTATTGAGATATTTTTATTTATGAACGTATTCCAATATCAGGTCTGGACTATTGCAATTTCGCTCTTCCTACACGTTGTTTCAAAGACACATTTGCAATAACTTAACAAATATATTATATTGTTATAGGCGTTTGCTCTGAAACAAGCGACAATAGGTATAGCCAAATATAAGGCACATTTTTCTTGATAACTATCAACCGTTTGCATGGGAACAGCATGCGTTAACTCCAACCATGAGTTCTAAGTCGATTGTCGTTTGATGTGCACACATTAATGATATGTGTGTCACTCTACAATAACCGATAAGATTATGTTAACTAACGATATACAGTAGGAATAGCTAGTAAACGATAAAGTGGCTTGTTTGGAACACATTTGATAAGGACCTCTTTAGCAATATTTGTTCTTTTTTTCTTTTTCTTTTTTTATTGCTTAGATGGGTGGACGAGCTCACACCTGGTGTTAAGTGGTTACTGGAGCCCATAGACATCCACAACGTAAATGCACCACCCATCTTGAGATACAAGTTCTAAGGTCTCAAGTATAGTAACGACGGCTGCCCCACCCTTCAAACCGAAACGCATTACTGCTTCACGGCAGAAATAGGCAGGGAGGTGGTACCCACCCGCGCGGACTCACAAGAGGTCCTACCACCAGTAAAGTTACCAGTAAGTACCAGTGTTCATTTATGTATCGAAATTTTATTTGTTGACTGTGATCGGCTAATCTGTTTTGTCTAAAAAACGAACTATTTTCTCAGATGAATGATTCGGACACATTAAGATCTTTTCTTCTGGTGCATCCGGCTTCAGTCCAATTTGGGATTGCAGACAACGCCGGGCTTCATTAGAACCGGCATAGTCTCCACTCAAACGCAAAACGTTTCCTTATTGAATTAAACAGTGGACACTCTTAGTCACATTACAAAATATAATTCTTGAGACTCAGTGAAGATTGAAATAAATAATAGTTTAAAAAAACTTCCAAAATACGATTTTACAGAAAATCCAACTAAAAAAAAAATTGATGAAAATTAAAATGATTTTATTATAAAAAAAGCGTGGGGTGCATGGTATCAGTAGTTATAAATATTTTATGAACAGATATGAGTAGAAGGGTTATTTTGATAATATCCTGAAAAGCACCCTACGCTTTTTTACAATAAAATCATTTTTTCTTACACTATTTTTAATTCAAATTTATTAAAATTTATTTTCTATTTTTTTGTTGAATTTCAATTTTTCAATATATTTTTTTCAATTTTTTTTTTAAATTTTGTATTGTTCTGGATCCTTTATAAGTATACCAAATTTCGAGTTAATCGGACGTTTCGAAGGGGGTCAAAATCATGTTCAAAGATTCCGTTACATACATAACATACATACGTTTGAAGCTAATAAAAGCGTATTATAAACATTGAAACATGAAGATTCGTAAAAATAGGAGGCGCTTCATGGGTTTCGGTCAAAGGCGCTACCCGGCGTCGGCGCGGCTCTGCCTGTGCTCACCTACTCGTCCTGGTGATACTGGAAAAGTCAGCGCGAGCCCCCAGTAATACAAGTTACAAAAAAAAAAGATGTGTGGTGTTGTGGGACACCGGATAGGAACGAAGTTCCTTATTATAAAAATATTAATTTTAAGTTCTATTCGAGGTATAAACAAAATAAAACTGGACGTTTCGCAACATCCCAAGGTCATTCGGTAACATGCGAACTTATTGTGGTACACTTCATTCACGGTTGTTTGCATAAGAGTTAGTGTATTGCACAAAGGAACGCTCTGAGATCGTGGTCAATGAATGATAAAAAAATATGTTATTTTTTGTACGTTATTACAAAGTTAAGTCGTACACTGTGTGCATTACTAATAAAAATCTTACGTTACGGACGTTTTTTCCCGATTAGGGTACCCCTCCGCATCGTCCCATAAGGAAGTTCGTTCCAAAACATGGGGCAGCTCCCTAACCTAGGGTGTTACATTACATGCTCAAAAAATTTAAACTTTTTTAACACTAATCATACTAACACTTACTGGTACCTATTTCTACCATAGCGGGTAGATAACGGGTATGCAACAAGTATTACTCAAAATAAACAAAACAAAACGAAAAATATATATAATAAATGTAGATTAATTGGTAAGAAAAAATCATGAAGTCAAATATGCCAAAGCAATAAGATGATACGTGCAAAAGTTCAATATAGGTCGTTTGACCCGTTATAGTATGTTTAGTGTTAATTCATAGTTATCCTTATTTGGTTTAGTAAATCTATACTAATATATAAATCTACAGTGGTTTTTACGGATGTTCCGTTATAACTACTGAACCATGCATCCGATTGACTTGAAACTTGGTATCCATGTAGCAAATAGATGTACTTAATGGATAGGCTAATATTTATATGGGTGTTTGACTCCCTAATAATAATGACAATAAATAATAATCTTAATTTTAAATGCCCAGCGAAGCGGGCGAGTACGGTTAGTTAAGAATATTTCCAGCTTAGATTAGATTTTTTTTTCTCTTTTGCTTTCAAGAAGGGTCTTTCAATTCCTATATAATGCTAAAAGCACGGTCAAGAATACAAAACTCGTACTATGACATTCGTATTGATATGAACACCCTATTAGGTAAGTTAATTAATTCATTCACTTAAATATTAAACAAGGATATTTATGATAATACTGTTTTGATCCTTTTCAACCCATTTGTTAAGGAAACTCGCGCATGCGCCGTCTTCTAATCTTAACATAAACTTGACGCAAAATATAACGTTACAATATATAAAAAAAATCTAAATTGCCCAATGATATCTGAACAATTTAACCCACAATCTGTTTCGATACAGGTGTTTCGTTTCTCGTGACACAGAAATCGTGGTAGCAAACACGGTTAACTAGAATAATCCGTTTTTTTATTTGTATTGCTTAGGTGGGTGGACGAGCTCACAGCCCACCCGGTGTTAAGTGGTTACTGGAGCCCATAGACATCTACGACGTAAATGCGTCACACGCCTTGAGAAGTTCTACGGTCTCGAGTATAGTTACAACGGCTGCCCCGCCCTTCAAACCGAAACGCTTCACGGCAGAAATAGTTTCTAATCTAAATCTAAAAATCTACTTTTAAATATTAAGAATAAGAATAAAGTTCAAGCGCGGCACATACGCAGATCACATTAGGCTAAAATTAACTGGGTCATTAGTCTCTGGGGTTGCCGATGGCCGCCAGGACGGAAACTGTTTTCCATGCGTGTCCTTTAAACAGGCGCCCCCACAGCGGCTGACTCTCCCACCAATTACGCGTATCACATTAATTAAAATTAACACTTACCTATAATTAATATCGGAAGCTTCGAATACATAAACCGATCCATACATTCCGGCCAAAAAACAGGGATATAAGAATAACATGTAATTGATAACGTTATATCTCCCAAAAGGACCTAGTTGCTTTAAAACGGTGTCCAGTCCGCCGGCGTTAGTGTCCGTCATTTTGATCCTTGAACAAACACTTTCACTCAATAAATTTCACAGAAATACACTGAGTTTAATCTTGCGAAATCTATGTGGTGCGCTGAGAGAGAATTTTTGACAGACCTCGCGCATGCGCCGTCCCAATCTATACTAAAAGTCTAAAACATTTTTAGGGTTATGATTATAATAGTTGCGTACTTTTTACGCGCGAAAACGCGAAGCGCCGCGACGTTCGCGCGTTTGTAGGAATTGATAGAACGATTTTGTAAGCGGAACGCGAACAAAGCTGCAGCCAGCTACACACTAGAATGAGACCTGTTTGTCGACTTGTGCGAAAAGGACACCAACAATATATAATTAAAATCAGTGCGTTAAAAAGGGACGAATGTATTTGCCAGCTGCTCGACAAATGTTTGATAAGCGGATAAATTAATAATTTATTACGAAGTCCATATTTTGTTTGTAATCACGAGTGTGTGTTGAATATAGATTATAACTAGTTGGCATCAATCGTAATTCTTCTAAATATAGAATGTCAAGGTTTTGATAACACAGAAGTATAATTTTGAAAAATTTGTGCGTTCTTTTAAGTTTTTTTAAACTATGAATAGTATTTTTTGTAAGGTAAATTTCACGCTAAATTTAGCGGTATACATAAAAAATATCTAATTATGTATAAAGTGATATCATATTAGATTTGCATTTTATACAATCAATGTGTGCTGTATCTTATACCTTTAAACGAGCAATTGAGCAAGCAAGAGAGAGTTATTAATGTGGCGGTAGCCATCATATAATATAATATAATACATTAAATCCGAACAACAACATTCGGACCGTCGGTCTGCCGAGTAATATCAGCCGCTTGTTGGAAGATATTCCCTTCGTTGTTAAAACCTCCTAATGTAGAAAGATAAGCGAGGCCGAAGATGGGAGAAGAAAAGAAGATCGTGGAGTGAGGAGATAGAGCAGCTGAGTGGGGCTACCACCGAGCTTAATTATTATATTTGTCTATATATCGATATTTCTGCCGCGATACACGTGTATACACCCGCTAGCAAATCCAATCCTGCCCCATCGAGTAGGGAAATTTATGCTCAGAGGCAGAGGGGTTCGCCCTGAGTCCAGTTCGGTGCATGACGACCCGTGGTCTACATACATACATACATATATGCGTTAAACATATTCATATCATCATATTCATATTCATATTCATATTCATATTCATATCATCGCCTATAATCAAAGTATTTGTTACTAAACGATTTTATTAGGTTGACATGTGTTCTCTGATTTATCAAACAAAAAAAAAACATTTTAATAATCAAAAACAATTAATTTTATTATTTTGATCTAATATCAGGGTCCCCGGGATAAAACAATAATTAATACTACTTTTTACTACTAGTTAATTGTTTTCTTTTCTTTTTTTATTGCTTAAATGCTTTACAAACCATCTTTATTATTTTAATTTGTTGTAACAAAATTGTTTTAAAAAATCGCCAACAGCTATTAAAATCTAATTCCTATCAAACAAAATCTAATACAACGTCAACTTTAACAATAAGCTTCTATTTTAGGACGACTGAATCATCAGAGCACGAGATTCTAAATTGATTTGGATTAATTTGTTTAATTCATTAACCAATACACAAGCATTGTTTATGATGTATCATGAATTCAATTCTAAATATATATGTAATTTATGTATCTATGCATTTGACATGGCACGTTTATGCTTAGCGTGTTTGATCGGTAGTGAGCTTTTGTATTTTAGTTTAGTATTATAGTATTTTAATAGATCCGTCACTATAGTACGAGTATTAATATCTAGAATGGTGGCCAAAAATATCTCAGTCTTATTTGTCAAATCGCAAAACTATAATTGAAAACTATTGCGCTGCTATAAATAATATTATCAAGTATCCTATGATACAACAAACTTCTTACCTATTAGGTCACAGAAACCATAAATATTTTAACAAGAAGACAATTTGGATATTGGTCTCTCTGATCTAGCTACTATATTTTTCTTTCAAACAATTTAAGCAATGTTTTCAAACTGTCCATTAAATAGATTTTAGTGTGTCTTAACTCTGCTCAACATTATCACTAACGCCAGTAACAGCGACTGATAATCTTGGGGAGCGAGTTAACCGTCTCCTGCATTGTATAGCGGGCTCCTACACTGTTTTAGTTTATTCAGGCGTGCGCATGGCCCACAATCTTACGCTATTGTTCTATTTTACGTTGGCGATTGCAGTATGCTGGTACTTTATTCACTGCCGCCCAATCTCCGGTGAATACTTTGATAGCCTTTTATCACACACACGTGAAGAGTTTGGGTGGTACAATTATTAGGTGCCTATAGTAAAAAAATAGTACAGGGTGTTCCAATTTTGATATGTAAGAAACGAAATCATCAGGTGTTATGTAGAAATAGAATGGATGGATGAATGATAGATATGGAGCATAATTGAGCGAGAGAGATAGGAGAATGTCGTGTTAAAAGACAAGAGAGACGGCGAATGAATGCTAGATATGCTACACATAGTTTTAATTTAGGCCAGAGAAGGAATGAGGGTAGTGTAGGTAACTCTGAAGTCGAAAGACTTGTACATTTTATTTACATGTAATAAGAAAGAGTCAGAAAACCGAATAGAGGATCCCACATTTATTTATATTTAAAGAGAAAAATATGCTCTTACTAATGTAAAACAATATCAGCCCAACAACCACCAGGGGTACGCTTGCAAGACCATAATCGTCTCATGACATATTCTATCACCTATCGCACATTTGCAGCTGTTTGTCCCCGATAACTTCACGAATTCTGTGAGGTCCTGAATTGATTGTGGACCATTAGTATATACTTTATATTATTCGAAGCCCCAAACAAAAAAGTCTAAAGATGTTAAATCCAGAAGATTGTCATAAAATAGCAATACAGGAAATGTCATATAAATCGCTTTAATCTGTGGGTGGTTTGACATAGGAAATTGTAAATTCCAGATTCAAATCACACTAAAAACCTTAGCCGCAGCAATTCTGGAAAAGGCCACTTTTTGTTTCCATATTCCTTTATACATTGCGATATTCTCCTGAAATCCTATTTCGTTATAAGCTCACTTTGATTTCTAGAACAATTTCCTACGACTATTCGTTCACAAAGAGAGCGTTCGCGTCTGATTCGGACCAGTTATCCGTTGGTCCCATAAAACCGATATTTGCCGCTCAATAAAATACGTATCGTCTTATTACAATTTATTATTGGTAATGATCAGTTGTGTTTCCAGAAAGTCTTCGTTTCGTTCCGTTTGTTAAGGAAAACCGGGATGAGACCGCGGCTTTGTCTGTGTAGTTTCTCTATTTTGTTCTATCTCAGTCTAAATATATAGATGAGGGCATTTTGTAGCTATATTCACCAGAAAAGGGTATCAATGTTCTCTGAGTATTATAGCGGTGCACTGGAAAATGTAACTCCCCACTGGTACTATATTTTTTTCGCAAAGCCCTCATTGGTTGCGGTTGGAAGGTGAAATTTTGACTTGGCGTCTCAAGGTGGGTGGCGGCATTTGTGATGTCTATCTTGGTCGAAATAATAACGCTGGTCTTACGTAATTGTATCGAGAGATTCTACACCAAGGGTCAAATCTGGGGAAGCAAGTGTTCAGTCTTCGTAATGAATGTAGATGTAGGTAATAGTACTGGTGGTATGATTTGCGTGGGTACCAAAACCAATAATATTCCTGCCACATAGCATTTCTAGTTTGAAATAACCCTCCATAGTTACTATAGGCATATATACAATTGAAATTTTTTCCTCATGTCTCAAGAGGGGGGGTGGTGCCACCGTCCAGTCTTTTTATTTTTTTATTGCATAGACGGGTGGACGAACTAACAGCCCACCTAGTGTTAAGTGGTTACCGGAGCCTATAGACATCTACAACGCAAATGTCGCCACCCACCTTGAGATATGATTTCTAAGGTCTCAGTACAGTTACAACAGCTGCCCCACCCTTCAAACCGAAATGCATTACTGCTTCACAGCAGATATAGGCAGGGTGGTGGTACCTACCCGTACGGACTCACAAGAGGTCCTACCACCAGTCATCCAGTACAATAAAATAAAATGTATTGCCACAAACATTTCGACCTTTCTTTTATATACAGACCTAGTAGAAGATCTTCAGTTCCGCCTCATTATATTTTTATTAGTTTGCTTCTTTTATTTGAGTTTTGAATTTTTCATGGATCGTATTTCTATCGTATTCCAGAGGGGTTCATTGAAATTAACAATTGTTGCTGTGTTATCTCGTATAAATGTGAAGGTAATTGTTTGAGAGAACGTTTAGAGATGCTTCATTAAGCAATGTAGGGAAGAATAAAATTTTAAGTAAGGATGGAAGGTGTGCCGCTTTTTTTTCCTGCCTAAGCTGATGGTCTTGAGATAGCGTTTCAGCGTAACCTTAACAAGTAGATGAGATTACGGGGCTCAAACCTGACGACGTTGCTAGCATTAACCCCAGCAAGAGCAGTGTTTCACAGAATTTACCACCGGACCAGAAACGCGATCTACTGAGAAGATCCGGCGAGAAACTCAGTGGGCTGTGTCTGTGGGTTAATTTACTCCCTGAGCCCTTCATTGCAAGCGACGGCGTCCCACTAGTGTGCGCGAGTGCGTACCACTGGCCTCTCTATACAGTGAGGCTATCTTGCGTTCCCATTAAGAGAAATTTGCAGACAACATATTGACAACTGTCATTAGTGACGTATGTCATATTTTGAGTGCTATGGCGTGTTCTTCTTCAAGCAAAGCACGAGGTGTCGCCTATATGGTAGCGACGCTGATATGATCTGGTTTACTATATAATAAACACCTCCAAACACGAACCAAATGTTACATTAATTATTACATCGTAATTCGGTATTGAGATATTAATTACGTCCTTACGGTTACAATACGTTTGAGCCGACACACGGCTCAGTTAACCGCGACAAACGGTTATTGTTATTGATATATGCGATATATAATATACCGCGTGTGGAGGGCGTATTCCCGATAATTGAGAGCTGTACTTTCACAACCTCAGGGTGCACCGCTTGGCACAATCTTACCTACTTCTGCCGCAAAGTAGTAATATGCTGCGGATTGAACGATGATAAGAACATTACTGACACTGACGCTAATTTTAAATGAACGTAAAACACTGGTGGTAGGACCTCTTGTGAGTCCGCACGGGTAGGTACCAGCACCCTGCCTCTTTCTGCCGTGAAGCTGTAATACGTTTCGGCTTTAAGGGTGGGGCAGCCGTTGTAACTATACTTGAGACCTTAGAACTTATATCTCAAGGTGGTGGTGCTTTTAGGTCGTAGATGTCTATGGGCTCCAGTAACCATTTAACACCAGGTGAGCTGTGAGCTCGTGCATCCACCTAAGCAATAAAAAAAAGAGACGCTGATACAAAAACGTTATCACATAAAACAGACCAAATTAATAAAATAAAATTAAAAATAAATCAGTCAATGACCCCTCTACGATTAACTTCAGATTGTTATTTACGATTTGATAACATTTTATTGCGGAAATACATTCCATCGTAAGAGCAAAAACTCGAAGACGTAATTTAGCTGAAATAATTCGCCTAAAGTGTTCTACGCAATATGTAAGGGAAAAGGTATCCTTACGATGTGATAAAGCCAATTGCCCGTTAAATTAAACAAGTTTCCGTCTAATACAGGGGTTCCCAAACTTATTTTGTCTACTGCCCACTTTGAGAATAAATCTTTTTTTAGCGCCCCCATTTTTTCGCCTATTATAAACCATTATAGCGAAAGCTCAGTCGGTGTCTAAGAGTCCTCCTAGATGAAATTACAAATCGCCTCCCAAGCCTCTACACAACGCCCCATTTTTTTCTCGGTCTCTTATCGCCCCCCTTTAGGCCTGCAGCGCCCAAAAGGGGGCGTTATCACCCACTTTGGGAAAGGCTGGTCTAATACAATACTGTATGAGGACTGTTGAGGATTCTTATTCGGCTAAATGGTCTGTGCAAGGCGCAATGGAGTCTGAAGTAAGCTGAAACCATTCTTCACTTAGTAATTAAAGCTTACGTACTTGTTGTTTAAGTAAATTTATATTTGTGAACCGGGTTAATATTACGAAAGCAAAATATACAGTTCGCCGTTCTCAGGTCGTAGACATAATTAAGATTATGGTTTAAGCTCACGTTTTCTGTTGCTATAACATAAAATCCGATGTTTTGAACATTTTTGTGGTCACGTGCGACTAAGGTATAATTTTTCGACATTTTTATATAGTATATGTGGTAAGTACCGTTTATTGCAACGAAGTTCCTTATCGCGCGTTGTGAAAGGGGGCTAGACGGAAAAAATTCTTACGAAAAGTTGTCACGACACTTTTTAGATCCGTCATTCTGACCAATCAACGTGTAGGCGCTTATCGCGTGACATTGCTCGTATCCGATTGGTCCGCGTACAGTTTCTCGAGATAGCGTTTCAACAATAGTAATTTAGTTCATAGTATTGTTTTTTTCTTCTTCATAATGCCGTAATTTATTATTATAACTTAAAAAAAAAAATTACAATTCCTTCACTAATTAATCGAAAGGAACTTCGTTCCATCCGGGTGTCCCTTGACACCTCTGAAGTTTTTTTTTTGTAGCGAAGCAGTCTTGCGTTCTAGCTTGGAGGGGAAGCTGTGTACACGCTACGATGTCATATCTTACTTAGGACTAAATGGGCTGAAAGTTTGTCCACACATTTAGACGAATAAAAACGCGCAGTGCACCAAGAAGGTAGCTGACAGCTGAACAATACAATCTCTCAAGGTCATCGACCCCGTGATTCAATTTATTGTTAGTTGTATTACATTGCGTAAATATATTATAAATCTGATGTAAATATCTATGCATTAATACGTGAAGCAAAAACTTTGTATCCCTTTTTACGAAAATTGCGCGGACGGAGGAGTATGAAATTTTCCACACTTATAGAGAATATAGAGAAAAAGTGCACAATGCTAATATTTTTTTAAAATAATGCATAAAAGATACATTAAATCATCAGTAAAGAAAACATTACACACACTACATACCATGTATTTGACGCACACACGCATGCATACTATTTAATGTCAAACTTTTGTTCTTGACGTCTGTTATCAAATTGAGAATAGATTAAATATTGTTTGTCTTTGTTAATATTTTTTATAGTGTAGTCTTGGCGAAATTTGTGATTTTAGAAGTATAAAATACAATCATAATAGTGTACAACTTACAATTCCAATTAATTATAGTCGAATTTCGATTACTGCGGGACCTCTAGTTCTAAAAAAAGTGACAACGGTACTGGCAATATCTAATATATAAATCTACAGTGGATTTACGGATATTCCGTTATAACTACTAAACCATGCATCCCATTGACTTGAAACTTGGTATCCATGTAGAAAATACATGTAATTAATGGATAGGCTAATATTTATATGAGTGTTGGACTCCCTACACCAGTTGCGGGGGCGTTAATGATCAAAAACGCTAAATTTAAAATTTCAGTTTCTATCAACTTATTATTGACTAGCTGTACCCGCCCGCTTTACTGGGTATTCAAAATGAACATTATTATTTATTGTCATTATTATAATTCCTTTAAAAAAAAAATTTTTAATTCCCCTTTCCGTCTTAAATCATGCGAAGCGGGCGGGTACAACTAGTTTCATTATAAAGCCATATAATAGATACAATTGTGAATAAAATTACTATGCTTACTTTGTCCCGCTAAACTTTGAATTAACTGTTACCTGTCATATTTTTTCACATATTTCCTAACACTATAGTCGTCGACTACGATACTTTGATATTGATATCGATGTTTTGTTTTTTCAATCTCCTTCATTTATTTGCCCGACGTTTGAACGTCAGCGTGTTCTACGTACAATTTTGAAAATCGAACCCCGAATGGCGGCAAACTGACCGAGCACGTTAACGAACCTCTTTGTTACACCTGTTCTCCATGAAGGTATGAAACGTAGACATTCTTTTTTAAAAGAAAATTAGTAGTACATTTTTCTTTTATTTTTATCTTGTTTTATTGTTTTCTTTTTTTTATTCTTTTATTTTATTTTATTTCTTTTATTTTATTCTTTTCTTTTATTTGTTTTACACGTTACTGTAATTACAAAATGAAAATGTAGCAATGATAGCGATTTATATTATTTTACGCTTAATAATCAACCATCGACAGTGTTATCGCTAAAAGTGATTTATCGCAGACACGTATGCATGTAAATAAAAAAGAATATTGTCACTAAACTACTAAAATACAAGTTAAATAATAAGCAAATCTATATATTAATACGTGAAATTTTGTATTTTACGAAAATTGCGCGGACGGAGGAGTATGAAATTTTCCACACTTATAGAGAATATAGAGAAGAAGTGCACAATGCTAATATTTTTTAAAAATAATGCATAAAAGATACATTAAATCATTAAAGAAAACATTAAACACACTACCATGTATTTGACACAACACATACGTATAAAATATACTCTTTGTGGATTGTTAATTGTGAAACTTTTTTTATTTTTTAAAGTCTGTGGTCAAATTGAGAACAGATTAATATTGTTTGTTTTTAATATTATTTATCTGTAGTGTAGTCTTGGCGAAATCTGTATTATACAGAATATATTAATATCTGTAAT
The DNA here is from genome assembly GCF_030269925.1 of Bombyx mori. NCBI lineage: Eukaryota > Metazoa > Arthropoda > Insecta > Lepidoptera > Bombycidae > Bombyx > Bombyx mori. The sequence goes on along the minus strand of NC_085127.1, from coordinate 12,490,031 downwards.
TATATTATAGAAGTATAATAACCGTTTGACAATAGAACCATAATAATGTTTAAACTTTTAATTTCAATTAATTATAGTCGAATTTCGACTACTGCGGGATCACTAGTCTTAATAAATAGCAAAACATTAAATTAATTGCAAGTGCGCGCTTTTTTGCCCTAAACGACACGATTTCTTATTAAGACCACAAAGTATTCATAAAACTATTTTCTAAATTAAATTAGATTACCGTATGAATGAGTATATCAGAGGTTGTGTGAAAGTAGCCCCGGTAATTAACAAATTAAAGAGCGGACGGTTAGCGTGGTACGGACATGTGATGCGTAGAGAGAAGATGCATGTGACTAGGAGATGTATGGAAATGGTAGTGCAAGATGGAAGGGTAAGAGGTCGACCGAAGAAGACATGGACGGAGTGTGTGAATGACGACATGAGAGAGAGAGAGTGTTGAGATGACGGCTGATAGAAGAGAATGGAATAGAAAAGTTCGCTGTACTGACCCCACCTCGTGGGATAGAGGTGGAGAAAAAGAAGAAGAAGAAATTAGAGTACCGTATCAGTTCTTTCATATATTAACGTATACAATCTAAACGTCGATTCGTACCCATTGTACTGAACCCGGCTGACCGACACTCTACTAGTTAATAATCTTAAAAAAATTGTGGGCATTGAATTCGATTTTTACCGTCTTTCAAAAAAAAAAAAAAAGAAAACCTCAGTACTTTTTAGATTATTGTGGTAGATTTGGTTTTGAATTTCACTGGAAAAGTAAGACGTAGGTTAATAATATATCAGTCCAATTGAGACGAACTGTCACGAATCAAATTGAACAATAAAATCAAAGCCTTTTTTATAAAGGAAGGATTACTGGTGGCCCGAAGGCCTTTCGAGTTTCACAAGGACAGGTGAGCGAGCAAAGGCCCAGCTAGGAGGGGTGGGATACGGGAACAGCTACTCCGAAGGAGACCTACCAGTTCAAGGACAGCTGCTTCGCGATTGCATCTACTACCGAATCGGAAGCGCGAACCACTGAGAAGATTAGAAGTCTTCGTGGCCTAAAGGATAAAACGCCCGGCGCATTCGTATGTGGCGATGCACCGGTGTTCGAATCCCGCATTATATAACAAATGTTCACGTATGAATTCCACGGTGAAGGAATAACATCGTGTAATAAAAGGGAAATCTGCAAAATTATAATTTGCGTAATTACTAGTGGTAGGACCTCTTACCACCGCCCTGCTTATTTCTACCGTGAAGCAGTAATGCATTTCGGTTTGAAGGGTGGGGCAGCCGTTGTACTGTAAAAATTGAGACCTTAGAACTCTCGTCTCAAGGTGGGTGGCTGCATTTACTTTGTAGATATCTATTAGCTCCGGTAACAGCTTAACAGCAGGTGGGCCGTAAGCCTGTACAAATACCAAAGCTATAAAAATAAATAAAAAATAAACTCAACGGGCTGATTTTTGGGTTAGGTTGCACGTCGAGCTCTTTGCGGAACTCGAGAAATCAAACGTAATTAAAGTGAAGATGTCGTGCCCTAAAAGATAAGACGCATGGTGTAATCGTATTAAACGATACGACTAGGCCGGTGTTCGGATCGGGCAAAAGTTCAAATTTTTGTAATAACAATATAATTGAGACAGCTGCTCTGCTCTGCAGTTGCTCTACAACAATAAATTTGAAAACAAATGGAATCAATGAAGCGATTCCTCCACAAAACAATTATAAAGTAACTACACTGGATAGTTAAAATTTAAATCCACGTTATTTATCAATCGCATAATGGTACTTATTGCTTTAATATGGTTCATTATTAACGGTCTCTCTGAAGGGAATTGTTTCATACAGTAGGTACAATAATGAAATATTCGTCAAAGATTGATAAGTTAGAAGTGACAAAAGTTAAACAATCTTTATTGGAAAAAATATGATTTTCTTCTTATTACATATTGTTTACTAAAGAATTGATGGGTCTTATTCAATTAGAAGGTTTAAAAAAGGATATGTTGTAATTATATATAGCAAGGAGGTTTTACGTACGGATTTAAATCTAAGCTAATTATTAACATTCTAAATGTAAAATAACGTCACCAATTGACAATTTGGTTACATTATTATTTTTATGTCCATGAAATCGACTGACAGATCCCTGATAGACCTGGTAAAGAATCGTCTGTAACGAACAAGAAATATTTGCGCACGAAATAATGCTCTTATTCGTTCTACATTGTTTCATCTTCTATTTTGTGCAAAAACGTACGCATAATCCGTTTCATGGTACTTTGTGAAATTCTCTTTGTGCTCAGATTCAATATATGAGGAAATATTTATAAAATTGCTTAATTTTGTTTTGTGAAAATTATTTAAACGCCTTTTTTAAATATAGAGATGTTCCGAGGAGCGGATTCTTTCGAAATGTGCAAGGATTTTCAAAAAAGATTTTTTATTTTGAAGCCAACCGTTTCTCATATCTAGTAAGATCATGTTAAAAATATCAAATAATGTAGCCCGTAGACACAACCGAATTGGGTTGCGATTCCGATCCGGTAGTAGATTCTGCGAAACACTGCTCTTGCTACGGTCAGTGTTAGCAATACTCCCGGTTTGAGCCCCGTGAGCTCACCTACACGTCAAGGAGAAACTGAAATAGCCTCTCAAGGCTATCAGCATAGGTAGGAAAAAAAATGAATTAAGATCCGAGAAACGATAATATAAGTTTGAATTTAGAAAAGTTTCGGGCCTGCCATGTCTCTTACTCTTCGGTCCTTGAAAGAATCGAAAAGTAATCTATTTTTTTTTTGTAAAGGTGGTACCTACCCGGACTCACAAGAGGTCCTACCATCAGTAATTACGCAAATTATAATTTTTCGGGTTTGATTTTTATTACACGATGTTATTACTTCACCGTGGAAGTCAATCGTGAATATTTGTTAAGTACATATTTCATTACAAAAATTGGTACCCGCCTGCGAGATTCGAACAACGGTGCATCGCTCAACACGAATGCACCGGACGTCTTATCCTTTAGGCCACGACGACAAATCGTCGAAATCGAAGAAACTGTGTCAGCAGTTCTCTCAGGTTGAGCCCGTGAGCTTACCTACCAGCCCGTGTGAAGTTGGAATAGTCTCTTAGGCTACCAACGATTAGGTAGGGCAAATATTATCTGCCAATATCGGATATGATCATAAACGTTTAAGTGTCGCTACTAATTGGGTTCACAGCTTGGGTCTGAACAAACCAATCTGTTGGGGATATATTGGCTGTACGCAAATGAATGTGAACTAGCATTCAAAGGTAGCCGCGAATGGTACATGCGTAATTGCTGAATTCATTCGGCATTGCTGATGTCCATGAGCGACGGTAACCACTCACCATCAGGTGGGCCGTATGCTAGTCTGCCTCCAAGGGCAATAAAAAAAATAAAAAATAAATTAACGTAGCCAACTACATTATTACAATTACTAAAACTACATTATTACATTAGGACAATTATAATTTGCGTAATTACTGGTGCTAGGACCTCTTGTGAGTCCGCGCGGGTGGGTACCACCACCCTGCCTATTTCTGCCGTGAAGCAGTATTGCGTTTCGGTTTGAAGGGTGGGGCAGCCGTTGTAACTATACTTGATACCTTAGAACTTATATCTCAAGGTGGGTGGCGCATTTACGTTGTGGATGTCTATGGGCTTCAGTAACCACTTAACACCAGGTGGGCTGTGAGCTCGTCTAAGCAATAAAAAAAAAACTTAATTAGAAATCAAAAATGTTTTTTGTCTCGCACCATTCGGATTTTTAATGAGCTTCTCTCTACGGTGTTTCTTGAGTGATATAACATGTCTTTCTTCAGACTTGGCTTGCAGAGATTACTTCTCGGTAGCCAGCACTTTGGCTGTGTACCTGGAATTGCTGACATCCATGAGCGACGTTATCTATGCATCATCAGCTGGGTCAAAATATTCCACTACAACTTTTAAAATAGTATTAGGAAGTGTTGTCCAAAGGAAGAACTAAAATTGTTCGGAAATTGTAAATGTGCAAACTACTTGGGCATGTGTCAAATATTTTTTTTTTTTTTTTTTTTTTTTTTTTTTTTTTTTTTTTTTTTTATTGCTTAGATGTGTGGACGAGCTCACAGCCCACCTGGTGTTAAGTGGTTACTGGAGCCCATAGACATCTACAACGTAAATGCGCCACACACCTTGAGATATAGTTCTAAGGTCTCAGTATAGTCACAACGGCTGCCCCACCCTTCAAACCGAAACGCATTACTGCTTCACGGCAGAAATAGGCGGGGCGGTGGTACCTACCCGTGCGGACTCACAAGAGGTCCTACCACCAGTAATTACGCAAATTATAATTTTGCGGGTTTGATTTTTATTGCACGATGTTATTCCTTCACCGTGGAAGTCAATCGTGAACATTTATTGAGTACGTATTTCATTAGAAAAATTGGTACCCGCCAGCGAGATTCGAACACCAGTGCATCGCTCGATACGAATGCACCGGACGTCTTATCCTTTAGGCCACGACGACTTATGTCTGTTCTATGATAACTGACGATGCTATAGTTCCTAGTATACGGATCTGTATACATTTTTTTAGGTGCTCTGTAAATATTTTATGTTTACAGAAAACCTTTTCTGTTTGCGATTTGTTAAATTGAGGTCTTGTTGGTTCCTTTAAACAAAGCTGTTATTTCGTTTGTAAATATAAAGAAATTGCGTTAAATTCTGGGCTACTTATAATTTTTTTTAAATAATAGTTTAAAAAAACTATGAAAATACGCTTTTATAGAAAATCCAACTAAAAATAGTTTTTTTTTTTAATAAATATTAATTAAAAATAGTGTAAGAAAAAAATATTTTATTGTAAAAAAGCGTGGGGTACTTTTCAGGATATTATCAAAATAACCCTTCTACTCATATCTGTTCATAAAATATTTATAAGTACTGATACCAGGCACCCCACGCTTTTTTACAATAAAATCATTTTTTCTTACACTATTTTTAATTCAAATTTATTAAAATTTATTTTCTATTTATTAGTTGAATTTTCTATAAAAGCGTATTTTGTTAGTTTTTTAAACTATTATTTATCTTTCATTTTTTAGTTGAATTTCAATTTTTTCAATAATTTTTTTAATTTTTTTTTAATATTGAAATGTCCTCGGTCCTTAATAAGTATACCAAATTTCGAATTAATCCTCAAAATCATGTTCAAAGATTCCGTTACAAACGTACATACATACGTCTGAAGCTAATAAAAGCGTATTAAGAATAGTAAGGATATCATCATCATCATCATCCTATAGCAGTCCACTGCTGGACATAGCCCTCTTGCTAAGAAATATTTAATTCAATTCAATCTTTGGTAAATCGACTTTGTGGGAGTGACACCACAATTCTGCCAATGTCAACTTGACCTGGGACAACGTATATCGGAACCACTGAAGTATACTATATAGGTCTACGATCGGAACGCGCTACAACTTGACATCTGTCAAAAGCACCCCGTTCTTTGTCTATTCCTGTTGCGTCATTACATTCGTCTGTCGCGTACACAATTAATTTTGCAATAAAGGAGTTTTGTGCGGACCATTTAGTTTGATTCGCTATCATCTCTCCAATTATTCGCCACTGAGCACGGTCCTCGACTTCTCTCGTTCAGCTCCTGCCAGCCACCCTGCACATATCATCACTCAACCGATCCTGAGGGCGTCCTGCACTGCGTTTGCCAATTCACGGTCTCCACTCAAGAACGCGTTTAGCCCAACGGTTATCGGTTGTCCAGCTAATATGGCCAGCCCATTGCCAATTCAGCTTACTAATCGATGGTTTGTTTTGTCAGAAAATATGGAGGACCACCATTTTACTTATGCTTAGAAACTATCGGGCGTTCCAGTTCGATATGGATTAACAAACAGATTTCCACCTCATGTTTTAAGGTGATATCGTCCCCGTAAGGACTTAAAGCAAAAAAGTGAATATTTTTAGACCTAGAACTAATCCTTTCCCCTGGGAATTAAATTGTTAAATTACCACAACTAAATGGTATCGTGCTTAGATTCATGCTTCATGGATGTATAACGTCGAAACCGTACTAAACTGATTGAATATAACACACAACAGGATTTAATGGGTAAGCCAGGATTATACCTTAGTTTCGAGTTAAACTTCCAGTAAGCCAACAAGTTGGTAGTAAGCCACGTACGCCGGCCGTTATTAAATTTTACAGCTTTCAGTGTATGGCCCAGAGAAATGAAACAAATATTGGATAAATGGATCACGCTTGAAGTGTTTCTGATATTATACATTTATTGATACTAGTGGTCTCTCAGTAGTCGAAATTCGACTATAATTAATTGAAATTATAAGATTGTACACTATTATGATTCTATTATCAAAGACAATTTGTATTTCTATAATCACAGATTTCGTCAAGACTACACTTTAGACAAATATTAATAAAGACAAACTATATTTAATCTATTCTCAATTTGACGCCAAACCATTAATAAGCAATAAGAAAAGTTTGACAATAAAAAAGAGTATATTATTATATGCGTGTGTGTGTCAAATATATGTTAGTGTGTGTAATGTTTTTTTTTAATTGATTTAATGTATTTTTATGCATAATTTAATAAAATATTAACATTCTGCACTCCTTCTCTATATTCTCTGTAAGAGTGGGAAATTTCATTCTTCTCCGTCCGCGCAATTTTCGTAGAAAGGGGTACAAAGTTTTTGTTTCACGTATTAATATATAGATTTCCTTTATTTTAATGATCGAGACAGGTTAATTAGAAATTAATATTAACTAAGGTAAGATTATCCATGGTTATATTGTAGAATAATACAATGGTTATATTGTAAAATAAGTCTTGAGAAGTTTTTCATTGTAAAACGATGGCTGCTAGGTTCTTGTCTATGTTAATAGATCTAATGATAATGTATTATTTTTAGTTGATATGCTTTTTTAAATTAAGATAGTCATTCAAATTGTGTAATGAGAATTAACAAAATAAAATAAATAATAAAACTAAAGCACATTTAGTTTTTTTTTTTTTTAATATCTTTATTGAATGTTTCCAAACACATTGATCTTGGACATTAACCGAATATAGAATATATAATTCTTGTATTTTTGTATACTATTTCTTAAAAAACATTTTATTTTTTTCGCGTGTTATAGACATAATTAGAATTACTATTACGGTTTATTCACGCGTTTTTTTAATGTCATTATCTTTTTTATAACAAACAGAATTATAAACGAAAGTTTTAAAGCGTTTTGGAGGCAATTCACCATCGACTAAACAATACAAAACCGACCACTGCTCATTGACAAACGGACAGTCAAAACGTTTCGTTTCATAATTTAGACTAGGATAAAAATAACCTCCTTCTAGATGGAGCGACGACCTGCGCAAGGCAGCTGGCAGTAATTGGATGCGTAGATCCGAAGATCGAGTTAGTGGCGAGCTTTGGGGGAGGCCTATGCCCAGCAGTGGACTGCCGCAGGCTGATGACGATGATGATGAAAAATAACAATACGTCTAATTAAAAAAAAACTACATATGTTTTTATGACTTTTTATTACAATAATATAAGTTATTTTATTAAAATACTAGCTGACTCAGCAGACTTCGAAGTGCCTCAATCGATAAATAAAAGACCTAAAATTTTGTATAAAATAAATTTAAAACAAACAAAAGGAATCCATCTGACGGGGGACACATCAAAGGAAAAACAAAATTGCTATTTTTATTTAATTCCGAGCATTTTCATATTTATGTACCTCTTAAACCTTCTCTGGACTTCCACATTTAATTCAAGACCAAAATTAGCGAAATCCGTCGAGCCGTTCTCGAGTTTTAGCGAGACTAACGAACAGCAGTTCATTTTTATATATATAGATAAACAAATGAATGGTCTACGATATGATGGTTAAATTATAGCTATAATTTAGAATAAAATAACATAAGTCTTAAACCTGATGTTGTTTCGTATTTGCAGTAGATCGAAACGTATCAAGAGGCGCGGATAGATGAGAGGGAAGAAGCTATCTACTGTTGGTTAAAGATATATAGCACTTATCCGTGATTACGAAACGCAAACTAAGGATAGATACGCTCACACTGATAATCCCAATCTATCCATAATCTCAGATAGGTTTTTTTTTATTTCTCTACCTTTCTGATAGCCTTGAGAGGCTATGTCAGCGTAACCTAACAAGTAGGTGAGCTCACGGGGCTCAATCCTGACGACATCGCTAACACTAAGCCTAGCAAGTGCTTCGCAGAATCTACCACAGCACCGGACACTCGACCCTCTGAGAGTATCCGGCGAGAAACTCAGTGGGCTGTGTCTGTGGGTTAATTCACTCGCAGAGCCCTTCGTCGCAAGCGACGGGATCGACAAGAACGATGAACGGTGCTTGAGGTACCTAAAAGCAGGTAAGTGGATCGGGAGGATCTGAAATTACGTGTTTTGAGCGACGTCGACTGCTTTTTATTGAAAACGGCCGTTAGACGTTTGCAGTTGCTTTGGTAACCGAAGATTAAGGTGTAGGTGAGTATTAAACGATTAGTTAATTATCGAACAACTGGTAGATTTCGTTCATATTGAAACCCTAAAGAATACCGTAGACGTGAAAAAAATTTCGTGATTATTCAAAACACTTGCTATAGGATTTATGTGAGCTGAATTAATGCCTATAGGTACTGTTACGCGATAGGGTTCGGGATAAATATTATTCGGGATAAAAAAGTTCCATCAAAGTACAACTTAAATTGTATTTATCACTTAGAACACTCACAGAACACCTTAAAATTCTTAATTCATTTCTTCCGCTTCGCTTCAGGTGATCCGTTCGCTGTTTCGCTTCGAGTAGTTCCGATTACTAACTGATTGCGTGCCATCTCTGCAACGCTTTTATAGTTGATACGAAATCCTTAGAATTGTCGAGAACATTCCTCGCAAGTCGAGTATTTTCGATGTCTGTTTCCGCCATCTGACAATAGATGGCGTTGTACTTCTCAAGCGTTCTAGATGTTACTAGATCCTTTGATAATAGTTTCGGCTCTTTGGCGATAGATGGCGTTACTCTTACCGGCGTAGCAGTACTATAGTACAGACAGTTAATTGATGTGCACGATTTATAGTACCGACAACAAAGAACAGGTGTGTCATTACAATTTATTATGAAACAATTTTTCAGCTGTCGGCTCGGCGCTTCAATTCTGCCACATCATGCTCAAACGATTTATCTCTGTGTACATATTCAGTGGGGTGCCGGCAGTGTGCATTGACTGCGCCATTTTTTTTACGCGGTATGTTTGTTTATTCTTTCTCTTATTTTACATTGTATTTTTCCTGATTTTGTTGGCACTTTTTTGTTATTGCTTAGGTTGGTAGACGAGCTTGCGAATCGTCTGGTTTTAAGTGTTTATAGGAGACCATAGACATCACCGCTTGGAGACATGAGTTCTAAGTCGCAGTTTTATAATACAAATTCTGCCTCAACCTTCAAGCCGAAACGCATTACTGCTTCACGGCAGAAATAGGCAGGATGATAGTACCTACCCGTGTGGACACACAAACGTTTTACCACCAGTAATTACGGAAATATTGTGCGGGTTTGTTTTTTTATTACGCGATGCTATTCTTTCATCATTGAAGTGCGTTTTATCCTTTAGGCCATTACGACTTCAAAACTTAGTAAGTATGACATACAGTACTATGCTAATTGACTCGGAGGTACAGCAGTTAGCACTCCAGACTGCTGAGCCGTGGGTCGTGGATTCTCATTTCGGGCTAACATCCGTGTGATGAACAAGTTTGTTTGCTCTTTGTCTTCGTGTTTAACATCTACATGAAATCAAATCAAATCAATGAAATCAATTTTTTTTTATTTAATATAAATGAAAGTACACACTTGTTGAACGTCAAAAAGAACTACCACCAATTTAAAAAAACTAGCCTCCGTCCTGAGAAGAACTGGCAAGAAATTCAGCGGGTATGTCTTTTTTTTTTAATATTAGTTTTTTTTAAATATAAATTTTTACAAGATGCATTATAACGTAACAATTATTGCAATATTGAAATGCCCGGAGCGAGCAACTCATTCCCACTTTGTATGTCATTATGTATTTATCTAATATATAAAATTCTCGTGTCACAGTTTTCATTGCCATACTCCTCCGAAACGGCTTGACCGATTTTGATCAAATTTTTTGTGCTTATCCGGTATCTATGAGAATCGGCCAACATCTATTTTTCATTCCCCTAAATGTTAGGGGTAGTCCACCCTTAAATTTTATTTTTTATTTTTTAGACAAAATTTTTAATTTCTTTTTTTTTATGATACAACATACAAAAATACATACAATCCTCAATTTTCACCCTTCTACGATCAACCCTTATTTTTTAATAGCCATTTTAGTAATTTAATCATTTCCTATCCCGCTCGATAACATCAATTATTATCACTTGGTAAGTTATCCCCTCCATGTGTCTACCGGTGTCACTTCTCACCCTGTAAACAGCACGGAGTAGGGATATTACCTCTACAGTTTTCGGCTATTATTAGTGTTTATGCTTCAAGCGTAGTAGTTAAACATTTTTAGTTCATCGCCTTGCATGTCAGATGAAAAATGTACAAAAAAATTTCCCTAAAGATTTCACTAACGATACAATCACAAATGTCAACGGATACCCAATATATCGTCGAAGGAATCCAGATAATGGCGGACAATCATTTATTAAAAACATCAGCAACACAGACATTGATATTGACAATCGTTAGGTCGTGCCATATTCACCCCTGCTGAGCAAAACATACAATGCTCATATTAATGTTGAGTTCTGCAGTTCTGTGAAGAGCATCAAATACATTTGCAATTATGTCGATAAAGGCAGTGAGATGGCGGTGCTTAGAGTGGAAAATATGAATGTACACACACAAACATTCGCTTGAGGCGTTGAACAGGACATTGAAAGATATTAAAAACAACGACAAACTATTTGGTGGCACTCTGTTAGTCCTTTCAGGTGACTTCAGACAAACACTTCCAGTCATTCCACGTTCAACATACGCTGATGAAATCAACGCCTGCTTAAAATCATCGACATTGTGGCGTAATGTTGAAATAGTACAGCTGAAAGTAAATATGCGCGTTCAAATGCTTCAAGATCCATCCGCTGAAACATTCTCAAAACAACGATATCGGCGATGGAAAAGTCACTATAGCTGAAACTGAATACATAAAATTAGCGAATGATTTCTGCACTATCATTGATTCGCAAGATGCTCTCATTGAACAAATATTTCCCGATGTACACACGAATTACATAAATCTCGAGTGGCTTGCAGAAAGAGCAATGTTAGCTGCAAAACATGTGGACGTTGACATTTTAAATCTGAAGATACAACAGTTATTGCCAGGGGACTTGGTATCATATAAATGTATTGATACAGTTTGCGATGACACTGAAGCTGTAAATTTTCCAACAGAGTTTTTGAACTCACTGGATTTGCCAGGCATGCCACCACATAACTTACAATTAAAGGTTGGATCTCCAATTATTTTGCTTCGTAATTTGAACCCGCCACGGCTATGTAACGGTACGCGATTAGACATTAAAAAAATAATGAAAAAAGTTATCGAAGGCACCATTTTAAATGGCAAGTTTCGAGGTGAAAATATATTGATACCACGAATACCTATTATACCCACAGATGTGCCAATTCAATTTAAGCGTATTCAATTTCCGATTAGATTGGCATTTGCAATGACTATTAATAAATCCCAAGTCCAAACAATGTCTGTTTGTGACTTAAATTAGAGCACACCATATTTTTCACACGGACAATTATGCGTTGCATGCTCTCGAGTGGGTAAACCATCAAGTTTGTTTGTATTAAAGACGGGCTAACAAAAAATATTGTTCACGCTGCAGCATTAAGAGATTAATATTATGTAATGAATTAATTATATATATAACTATTACTTTTAATAAATTAAAACAATTAATGTTTGGTGTTTTGTTATTTTTAAACAACATTTCCTCATCGTTCACAGCGCTCCAGGCCTTTTTCACTCATATTCCACATCCTTATACACTTCAAATAAGTTAGTAATTTTTTTTCTACACTAGAAATTCTCTAGAAATCTTATATATGGCAAAACAATGTTTTCCGGGTCAGCTAGTTTAAATATATACGAGTATAAGTATGTATATCAGTTTCTTTTTCCTATATACTACAGGGAGTCCTAGTTTGGAGCTTTATGATCGTGTGTGATTTGTTTACTATCTCGCGTTTTTATATCAAGGTGAGTTGATATTTGCCTTAAAACTGTATTTATTTTGTGTCTCATAGATATTCGTTTTTTTTATTGCCCTTGTAGATAGACGAGCATACGGCCCACCTGATGGTGAGCGGTTACCGTCGCCCATGGACTTCAGCGATGCTAGGGGCAGAGCCAAGCCGTTGCCTACCGAAAATCTACTGGTCTAGATTTTACAATGGAAATTATTATTGAACTAAAAACACGAGTGCTTTTCCAAGGAGGATCAAGTCTATTATTCCACTCAAGGAGGATTCGAGTATTCGTCTTCAAAGGTTTTTGATAATACCCTTGATTGTTATCAAATAAATTAGGTTTAATATAAAAATACACCCAAAAGCGTTTAGAGGAGAGTGGATGTTATGAATGAGAATCGTATAAAGGGCTTTTTAGCCATTTTTTTATTGCCCTTGTAGGCAGACGGGCATACGGCCCACGGGCAAGAGCAAAGCCAAGCCGCTGCTTACCAACTTTTTTTTTACCTTCGCACGCACACACTGTCTACCTGATGGTAAGTGGTTACCATTACACGCAGATTTCAGTAATCTCAGGGGCACACCCAAGTGGCTGAAGATCAACAGACATTTATAACCTTTTTTTTTCCTTCCTATGCTGATAGCCTTGAGAGTCTATATCAGCTTCTTGACGTGTAGGTGAGCTCACGTGGCTCAAACCGGGTCTGCAACTAATCATGTATCAACCTCACTATAGAGACAATAGGGTTGTTGACCTGTTGTTCACTACTCGAAACCTAGATGGCAGCACTGTGTACAACAAATGCACAAAGCTCAACAATAATAATTTATGCACATACATTTATACGGGCGATTGAGGGAGCACGATATCCGTATCCAACTGTGCTGCGTGAATGATTCATGGTAGACCACGGGTTCGCCTTTGTCGAATGCAGAGGATTTACCGAAATCACTGGGAATAGCAACGCCTCTCCTAATAAAGTTATGATCTATAACTATTGCAGAAAAGCTATTGGATCTTGTTGTCTATCAAAAAGGTGTATTTTATAGTAAGCGTTACGTGCATGTATAGTAATCAGATCTTGTGAATGCGTGCGAACCGGTACGCTTACGATATGTTTGTAAGTATACGTTGGTAGAAAACGCACTTCTTCTTTCTCCACCTTATCCCACTAGGTGGGGTAGGCACAGCATTTTTTATTTTTTATTGCTTAGATGGGTGGACGAGCTCACCTGGTGTTAAGTAGTTACTGGAACCCATAGACATCTACGATATCAATGCGCCACCCATCTTGAGATATAAGTTCTAAGGTCTCAAGTATAGTTACAACGGTTGCCCCACCCTTCAAACCGAAACGCATTACTGCTTCACAACAGAAATTGGCAGGGTGGTGGTACCTACCCGTGCAGACTCACAAGGGGTCCTACCACCAATTTCGAAATATAGATAGCAACTAAAGGGTTAATCATTTAGAAGGCTGCAGAGTCTACTTATTTGCGTATTAAGTGCTGAAGATAGCCACTTCATATACCTATGTATACCGTCACGTTGCCTTAAAACATGAAGTGGTAGACTCAATTCTATTGTAAATATGTTGTCTCACTTCTCAAATTGGTGCGCAGTCTGCTGTGGGTCACAAACGAACATGACGCTAGACTGGATTGCTCCTATAATCTCACCTAATCCAATTTCAATTAGTAAAATATATATACACACATACGCATACACTGTAAATACGTACACATTGTATTGCATTCAATAGAAGTTTTGAATGCATGAAAAAAAAGCACTATTTATAAATTAAAATCTACCAAGGGATCACGTAAATTACTAACTAATACGTAATAAAAGCAAATTGAGCTACGAAGATAAAAATTTGTAAACGAACCAGCTATGTACGACGTATATTATCGAAAATAGTTTAAATTTTAATAACAAACATTCCGTTTAATAAATATTCAACGGTGTGCCTGTATATTTTGCAGTTGACCGGCTCATAGCAGGTAAGCCGGATTAATATTAATTTTAGGTAAAGCAGAAATGACCTATTACAAAAACCCACGTGGATTTAACGTCGGACCTCGAACGATCTCACCGAGAATCAAAGAGCGGTCACCGCACACCATCTTTGCTTTTAAGATGTCATGAATAAGTGATTACTTTATGAAGTTACCGCGTCATTTGAATAGTGAAGGTCGCTGGAGTTATGTCGGGAGAATGCGACACGATTTATCGGTTCGTTTATACGGGGATTACTGAAGCTATTGAATTAGCAGCGTAAGCATTTTAATTAGTATTTTGTTTTTTTTTAAATAAACAATAGCTCGTTTTGATACGTCTTGGTGGTAAGAGGTATTGTACAATAAGACAATTTTATATTAGATTCTTATTATATAATTGTTCCGTATTGCGTAATCATTACATTATTTTTAAACTAATAATTTGAATTTTTTACTGGTGGTAGGACCTCTTCTGAGTCCGCACGGGTGGGTACCACCACTCCGCCTATTTTCTGCCGTGAAGCGGTAATACGTTTCGGTTTGAAGGGTGGGCTAGCCGTCGTAACTATACTGAGACCTTAGAACTTATATCTCCAGGTGGGTAGGGCATTTACGTTGTAGATATCCATGGGCTCCAGTAACCACTTACCGTCAGGTGGGCTGTGCTCGTCCACCCATCTAAGCAATAAAATAAATAAAAAAATCGAAAAACAATATTCCTCTTTCATCTGTCTCCCTTAGGAACATTTTACCAAATGAAAATTTAGATATTTAGAATTGTATTAGAAACGTTTTTTATTTAGCCTTTAGGATTACAAAAAACACTTCTTCAAAAGTAATCGATCATGATACACCGCTATACGAAAACACTGACCAGGACTTATTAGCTAAACAAAAATACAATCCGACACGATTGATCGTAATATAAAACAAGATCACGATTGATCCGCTCTGACTACATCGGACTTTTCAAATATTCAAAAGCCGAAAATTTTAGCGCTTATCCGCTGGCGCTATCAAAGAATTTTCATTAGACTTAAGTGAAATTCATTTCCTTTCGCAGCCGATCGTTCAGCTAAAACTTTGGATATTTCACGATGGCTCAGGGATATTAAAGGAATTTTCATAATCCATCACTTGAATGGCGTCTTTATCGACTTCGGTTTGTAGTTGGATCATTTAAATCTTGGTTAAAGTTTGAGCTTTTGTTGAGCTGTTAACGTAACAGGTTATATGGTTAATTAAGGTAGAATAGCTGATGTTTTAGGCTCAATTAATTTTCATCTAAATGGAAATATAAGCTCTAAGCCGACTGTTCTGGCACGTTGAAGTTTGAACCATTGGATACGGACAAATCCAATCGATTTAGGACTGAAATTAGAGTAGAGAAAGTTAGTTCAAAGGAGTCTAAATAGGAGCCCTCATATTCATAATATTCGACCACAACTACCTATAGTAGTAGATAGCTAGGGCCATAGCTATCATGCAACACAAGATATTTGACAGATACCAGAATCTCGCTCACGACATTTTCAAGATAAGCTTGCACATATACAAGTTCCAAATAACAACATTGGGACCCTCGCAGTGGGTCACGTTTGCGATCCGGTGGTAGATTGACATGGATGGAGTGTGTGAATGACGATATGAGAGAGACAAGAGTGAGTGTTGAGATGACGGCTGATTGAAGAGAATGGAATAGAAAAAATCGCTGTGCCCATCCCACCTAGTGGGATGAGAAAAAGAAGAGTTATGTAGATAGTTTACTAATCTAATGCTATCAAAAATCAAATTTTTAGAAAAAATATAGTTAAGGTCTTATTGCTACAAGTTTAGAGTAATTCAGTATTAATGACTCGAGAATGCGGTCGTCTCTAGTTCGTATGCTACGTTTAAATAAAATCAAAATTATATATTTTTATAAAACATTCAATATTCAACGGCCGTCTGGTGTAGTGGTAAGTGACATGGTCACTACACAAGGGGGTCGCGGGTTCGAATCCCGCCAAGGGAAGATATTTGTATGATAAATATAAATGTCTTTTCCAGGGTTATGGATGTATATTAAATATGTGTTTGTGTATAATAAAAATCTTATATTTATTTCCGTTATCTGGTACCTGTAACACAAGTTCTTTACGAACTTATCACGGGACCAGTTAACGTGGCGTGACTGTTAGTAAATATTTATTTATTTATTTATTTATTCAATATCTGGAAAACATTTGTATTTTGAACTCAAATAAGACCTGAATTTGAATGTTATCGTACGAATACGTCGTTTCACATGTGGTCGGGGATCTCGGTAATAATTCAACTTTGTGTTTGATTTATGCCTCTTGTGTGTCTTGTTAGGAATTGAAATAATATGAAACTGTCACTTTTATTAATGTTTTTTCTTATGAATGTTGGGAATTTTAAACGATAAATTTTGATAACTGCTCTAGGTATTGCTCTAGGAATACAAAAATCAGTAGCACATCGCGTAAGCAGTATTATTTGTTCGTAACTTAATTTTTACAATGTTTTTTCGTTATAGTTTGGATGGGTGGACGAGCTGACGGCCCACCTGATCTTTAGTGGTAACCGCAGCCCATAGACATCTATAATGTAAATGCCGCCACCCCCGTGAGACATGAGTTGTAAAGTTTCACTTTTAACAGTAAAACGGCTGCCCCGCCTTTCAAACGGCAGAAATAGGCAGGGTGGTGGTATCTATAAGCCACTTATCATCAGATGGGGCGAATATTAGCATGCATCGTTAGCAAGAGATGTGGAACTCACGTTGTTGAGTCTATAGGCTCGCCTACTTAACACCAGACGTCCTAACCGGGTGTACCTAACCCACTCTAAGTGCTTCCAGAAGCTGTTAACAGCATCAAATTTGCTTACAGCAGCAGCTGTTAGCAAATCCCAACTGTCCTAATTGAGCACGTGCTCGCCCAGCTGTTTTGGTTAAACTGAAAACGTGGCTGCTTTTTCGGGTAGGGTGCCAAACCTCATATAAGGGGCACTCGGGGTATGCGGGATTTAACGGTACACAGAAGTTGCCAGCAGACCGCGGGCCCAAGGATAAACTGTAATTAATCTTAGGCCATCAACAATCCCACCATCCCACAAAATTACCAGACGCCCCATTAGCCTACACAGAAACACCATTGAAAAGTACAACATAACCCCCAAAGGCTTAACGCGTTCGAATATTTAAAGCTTAAATCGACATCCCCCACGCAGGAGTGCGTAAAATAAATGCAAAGGGGGAAACACCGACTCAGAAGCGTCTCTTAAGTGGGTCGGCATTCACGAACGTTTACAGAGACGTCCTTAAAATATTCATATTTTGTCGCGAGCTAACAATGTGACTATATTGGGTGTAAGAGTTTACTCGTTGAATTCGCCTCCCACTTTTTTGTTAGTGTTTCATAGTGGTTGTTTTTTTGCTATCGGTATTTTTACGTCACGTGGAAAAATACGGATATGTTTTGTGAATGTTAAACAGGTGAACGGGTTCACAGCGCGGTAGTTGTTATCTGACACGACCGACGGTCGGGGATTAGTGGTATTTGAATAACGCTATGTTCACAGCAAATGGTAATATGTTCACAATAACGGTTTTTACTGGTGGTAGGACCTCTTGTGAGTCTGCGCAGGTAGGTACCACCACCCTGCCTATTTCTGCCGTGAAGCAGTAATGCGTTTCGGTTCGAAGGGCGAGGCAGCCGTTGTAACTATACTGAGACCTTAGAACTTGTCTCGGGGTGGGTGGTGCATTTACGTTGTGGATGTCTATGTGCTTCAGTAACCACTTAACACCAGGTGGGCTGTGAGCTCGTCCACTCATCTAAGCAATACAAAAAAAAATCTTTAATCTAACGGCACATTCCGCATATTGGGTAGCCATTGTGATCGATGTAAGTGTTTTTCATTGCCACTTGATATCAGATGGGTCAAGAAGTAGTCCACGTATCTGCAGTTAAAAAATCGTAATCCCTTTGTGATACAATGGGCCAAACGGGTTCGCGAAACCCAAACGGCTTAAAAACCCAGAGAGGGAGCGGAAATAATAAAAATAAAAAAAAAACTAACTACTTCTGAATCTATCAAAAGCAGTACACATTACTGAAACAGATTCTGTATTGAATCAATAAAAATGGTAAATTTAACGAACTAATAAAGTTATTTTAAAAATAGATAAATATAGACATAAAATTAGACGGGAATTAGTGCAATATTCAATTAACGTCGACTAATAAAAGTTTCCGAAATATATTAAAGAATTAAGTGACAATAAAAGAAAACGCAAGATTAAACCATGAAAGTGTTCAGTAACTCGTCGAAAACCGAAAGAGATATTTTGATTTACAAATTTCCATGCTTTAGACAACAGAACGAACAGATTACATTCTGTATACCTAGTGGGATGGCATCGTGTTTGACATTCCAATTACTCGTACTTGTCCTGTCCTCGGCGGCTGTCGGTTTTTTTTGCCGTCCCAGTGAAATGAGAGATGAACCTCGGGGAATAATTGATCGGAGTTGCTCTGATATCGATACTACCTAGTTTGTTTTCAATATCGATTATATAGATTAAACAGGGCAGAGCTCTCAGTTTTGTTGTAAATAGCATATTTGTTGTTGATTGAACAGGAGCCTGTTGAGTTCCTAGCCGGCTCTTCTCAGCGGGTCGTGATTCCGATCCGGTAGTAGATTCATTCGCAAAAGAGCTGCTCTTGAGTTGTTAGGTCTGCTTTGGAGGCGCTCGGGTACTTCTTCTTCGTCGTTTCCTCGTTACTGAGGGTCGTGACCACCTTGGTCCAGTTTTTACACTAGCTTCCTCCAATATTGCTTGCATTCGGCCTGCTTAATGACGTCCGGGACGCTGGTGTTTGTGGCCTCCTTGACAATGTAGTAGTCGGGTAGCTATCCTACCACTTCAAAAATTAACAGAATGAACCGGACTTCAAAGTTTAAGCGTGAAGTTAATGTTAATGTTTTTTTTTTTTTTTTTTTTTTTCGGTTAGGCTGCTGATCCTCCTACGAGGTTCCCGCGCAAAAGGGGCGCGCGGGGTATGTGAGACTCAACGGTCTAACGGTCTGCATGGTGTTGTGAGACCGCGGGCCCAAGGATTTTAGGACCCACCCACTAAACGACTCCCCTGCACTCTTACACCCGACATCCGATCTCCGTCCGGGGTTTGCTTGTTTGTTTGCCCTAACGATTTTTTTAAATTTCATAAGTCTCAAAGGCTCAATTCTAGAATGAATTCCGACTTTTCGAATTAATCGATTTTGCGAGTGCAATTGCTACGCAGCATAAATTTCCCTTGACGCTGATACGTCGGAAGAATATTCTTTTAAAGTTCTGTAAAGTTTATTCTGTGGTTAGAAATCGAATCGTTTTTGTTTCAACCTGTCGTTTGCTACGATCGCAAACCCATTATTGGGATCGTTTTTTTTACGTTTTGTATATTACAAAGAAGAGAAACAACGAAGTACACTTTTAAAACGGAACTGACTATATAAAATGTTATATTTATTTTATGTTAATGCGAAGTTTTATGAAAGTTACTTATAAATATATCCTTATTGTAGTAGTGTAATTATTGGAAATAGCAAATCAAAATAAGATTTTTGGAACGAAGTTCCTTATGGGACGATGCGGAGGGGTACTCTAACCGGGAAAAAGTCCGTAACGTAAGATTTTTATTAGTAATGCACACAGTGTATGACTTAAATTTGTAATAACGTAAAAATTAGTAATGCACACAGTGTACGACTTAACTTTGTAATAACGTACAAAAAAGAACATATTTTTTTATCATTCATTGACCACGATCTGAGAGCGTTCGTTTGCGCAATACACTAACTCTTATGCAAGCAAGCGTGAATGAAGTGTACCACAAGAAGTTCGCCCTTTACCGAATGACCGTGGGTTGTTGCGAAACCTCCAGTTTTATTTTCTTTACACCTCGAATAGAACTTAAAATTAATATTTTTATAATAAGGAACTTCGTTCCTATCCGGTGTCCCACGACACCACACATATTTTTTTCTACTTAGATCAGTGGACATGCTCACGGCCTATCTGCTGTTAAATGGTTACCGGAGCCCATAGATATCAACAACGCAACCGCCCTGCTTTTACATAACAGTTCTAAGTCTAAGCTACTAAAATACTAAGCCTACAAAAGTGGGTTTGGTTCATACCTTCAAACAACCCCCTCTAAACTAAACTGGAATGCAATTAACTATTTAAAACACTAATTTTGGACTAGTATCCCAACGCTTGGAGCCCCGAAAGCCAGTTGTGAGAAAACACGCAGTGTATATTCTAAAATAGCATTACTACAATCAGAGCGAGCATTCCCCGAGCAACAGACGAGACTTCCAACGCTGACTTCATGGCCCAAGGAGCTTGTGAATAATAGAGATGTGGCAGTCGCGTATTAAACTTGTCGTCAATATTTTATTACTAATGCTACATGCTTCAAATGCTATGCTGTTTTGTATTTTGTGTTTTAGAAAAGCCGGATGAGAGAAGCCAAGGATCTTGCTCAGTGGCGTGCAATTGGAGAGGTTTATGTCCTGCAGTGGACTGCTGTAGGATGATGATGATGCGTGTCTGTCTTGCACTGCTGTAAGCTGATGATGATAATGATGCGTGTATTTTGTAGATTCATTTTTGATTATATTGTTACGCGCTGAGGTTCGGGATAAATAAAAGTTCCACCAAAATACAACTTAAAATTGTATTAAATCACTTAACGAACACTTTCTCAATTCAATTCTTGGTTTCATTTGGAGTAGATCTAATTATTGACGGACTTCGTGCCATCTCTGCAACGCCTTTATAGTCGATACGACATCCCTAGGGTTATCGAGAACATTCTGGGCAAGTCGAGTAGCTTCGATGTGTGTTTCCGTTATCTGATAATAGATGGCGTTGTACTCCTCGAGCGTTCTCGATGTTACTAGTTCCTTCGATATTCGTTTCTGTTATTCGACGATAAATGGCGTTACTCTTACCGGCGTAGCAATCTGTTAGATAATTTTGTTTAATCGGTACCAATGTAGTCCTTCTGAAGGCTGTGCTACCAGTTGTAGGCACTTTGGTAATCTCACATAGTATCATAAAAGTATAAAAAGGGACGCGCGGAAGTTTCAAGAAATACGAGGATCTTTTTACATACATTCAGCTATTTTACTGGTATTTTATATATGTAATTATAGAAGCGGGACATTTTTTTTTATATATTATAAGAAAACTATTTTTCTTATTTAATTTAATTTAATTTAATTAAGTTCGATCGTTATAATTAGGTAATATGTATGCAATTTATTCTGTTATCTAGTTAGTGATTAATCGTTTTGTATTCGTTTAAATGGTAATTTCAATTAAGAGCGGGTAACACTGAACGGAGTTGCGCTGGTCATGGCGGGCGAACGTCGAAAATTATGTATTTTAAATTTTTTTATTGCGTTGAAGGGTGGACGAGCTCACAGCCCACCTGGTGTTAAGTGGTTACTGGAGCCCACATACATCTATAAAGTAAACGCCGCCACCCGCCTTGAGATATGAGTTCTAAAGTCTCAGTATAGTTACAACGGCTGCCCCATCGTTCAAACTGAAACGCATTACTGCTTCACGGCTGAATTAAGCAGGGTGGTGGTACTTACCCATGCGGACTCTCAAGAGACCCTACCACCAGTAATTGCGATTCAATGAGTAGGCCAAGTTCACTGAGTTTCTCGCCGGAAATTCTCGGTGGGTCGCAATTCCGATCCGATGGTAGATTTTGCGAAGCACTGCTCTTGCTAGGGGCTGGTGTTAGCAAATTGTCCGAGGTTGAGCCCGTGGGCTCTTCTATCCATCCGCACTAAGCTGAAACAGTCCCGTGGGCTACTAGTAAATAGGTAGGAGAAAAAAGGCCAGTCGAATGTTTATTAAATGGAATATTATTATAAAGATTCTTACATGCCATATCCACATTTCACTAATCCTAGTCACACACCTATTCGTATCCTCGTATTCCGAGCTATTATACAAGCACTACAGCAATCTTATTCGAGACTATCATACATTCAAAAACAAACTTAAAATTTATGGCGTTAAAGTTGTATTTAGGTTCAATGATGCTAGAGAAGTGCACCAATCTATTTCGCAGGCCGACAGCCAATTTCGTCGCTGTGTCTTTATGCCCGAACGGCTTAGCTGATGTCCTGTGGCTTATGTTGTGGTATGCGAGTGGCAGTAATCGGATTTGGTGTCGTTCAAACATGACATTGGGTTTTCTTGGCGAAAGAAAAAATAATTCCTATTTTAAATTATAATATTTTTTGTTTATGTAAAAACGTTCCTTTTTTTTTACCAGGTAGAGAAATTCGAATCTCTGCTCACACGATGTTGATTAGTTACTGCAGTCCATATCACATCGTGAATACTGTCATTGAACTGGGAGCTTAAAGTCGAAGCTATTCAATACAGCCAAATATACCAAAAATTTCTTAGTGGTGGTAGGATATTTCGTGAGTCCGCACGGGTAGGTACCACCACCCTGCCTATATCTGCCGTGAAGCAGTAGTGCGTTTCGGTCTGAAGGGTGGGGCAGCCGTTGTAACTATACTTGAGACCTTAGAACTTATATCTCAAGGTGGGTGGCGCATTTATGTTTTAGATGTCTATGGGCTCCAGTAACCACTTAACACCATGTGGTCTGTGAGCTCGTCCACCCATCTAAGCAATAAAAAAAATACCCAACGTAAACGGTCGGTGCTATCAATTGAAAGCCTGATAACAATTTACTGACATTGTCAATGTCACTGACGATGCTGTATTTAAGCCTCTCGTCTTTAGGGAGCAGATAATGGAAAAACAAAAATACCGTCCTATTTGATTTTGCGAAACTGTGAAGCTACTGAATGTATTCTGAATCCGGAATATATCCTAAAATGGCCACAGTATAAGCTTTCTCAGTGGGGGCAGATTTTTTTTTCATTGCTTTAGAAGCGCGGTGATTCAATACCTTCCTGATGTTTATTACTTAACGATGCACGTGGTCATCACAACGTGAATTCCGCCACCCTATTTGAGACATGAGGTCGCAATCTCAATTGTGTATCAGCTGTTCCACACCTTAAACCAGAAATCTAAATCAAAAGATTTTTGTTGTGTGCATAATAACAACAGTTTTACCCTGAGTGTGATGAAGGGAGTGGATATAATAAATTTTATAGGAACACAATTAAAAGCTAGTGAAACCAGGTCACGCTTTGCAGTGATGATAGCGAAATATACGGTGGGCAGCGGCTTGGCTATGCCACTGGCATTGCTGAAGTCCGTGGGCAACGGTAACCACTCACCATCAGGTGGGCCGTATACTCGTCTGCCTACAAATGCAATAAAAAAATATGAACAACATTTAATATTTGAAATTACTTGTAGTCAGTTACATTTTTTTTTTTTTTTTTTTTTTTTTTTTTTTATTGCTTAGATGAGTGGACGAGCTCACAGCCCACCTGGTGTTAAGTGGTTACTGGAGCCCATAGACATCTACAACGTAAATGCGCCACCCATCTTGAGATATAAGTTCTAAGGGTCTCAATTATAGTTACAACGGCTGCCCCACCCTTCAAACCGAAACGCATTACTGCTTCACGGCAGAAATAGGCAGGGTGGTGGTACCTACCCGTGCGGACTCACAAGAGGTCCTACCACCAGTAATTACGCAAATTATAATTTTGCGGGTTTCATTTTTATTACACGATGTTATTCCTTCACCGTGGAAATCAATCGTGAACATTTGTTGAGTACGTATTTCATTAGAAAAATTGGTACCCGCCTGCGGGATTCGAACACAGGTGCATCGCTCAATACGAATGCACCGGACGTCTTATCCGTTAGGCCACGACGACTTCAAGTCTTAGACTTTAGTCCAGAGGTATTTGTTTGATATAATGGCTGGCCAGAATATGCGTAGTATCGATCTCACGCACTTATTTACGAATACCTGTAGTTGGTAATGGAAATTATAAAATAATAATTTATAATATCGGAAATGGTGTTGGATAGGACGCACTCTACGGCGTAGCGGAGTCGACGCAGCATCAATCGCGTTTGAGTGACAATCATGTGACAGGAGAAGACCCGGTCGCCCTGTACACACTTGGCAAGGTGGAGAGCGAGATGAGGACTGCCGATGTGACCTGGAGTGATGTCAAGGAACAAGCGTAAGACAGGGTCAAGTGGAGACAGCTTGTGAGGGCCCTATGTACCAGCGGGGTACCCTAGAACTACAACAACAAACTTCTAGTCATAAGGCCTATCATTACCTACCTATGATTTTTTGGTTGGCACTAAAGCAAAAACTACAATAGATCAACACGCAGTGCAAAACGCATTCACGGGTATGGCAAGAATCAACAAACATAATCGCAGTCGTTAATGACCACGGAAATCTTGGGATAATAAATTTTTAAGAATAAAAATATAGCTCTTTATCTGACGCCCGCGCAACGCGCGTTCCAACGGTATTCTGAGAGCGCTTGATTAGAAGCACGCGTTTGCATGTGTGCACTTCAAGGATCTCAAAACGCGCATTAGTAAATCGCGCGTTTCAAAGCGCCTGTACCTGTTTTACGCTTATAGTATCCTTTTTTTGCAATAGTAAACAAAGTTACTGGCATAATCAAGCCGCTGTCTGACCCTAAGGATACTTAGATAGTAGTTCTTTCTGGAGTTATATGGAGGGCGTGCAAAAAATTATATTTAGACCAGAAATATTATTCAATGTGAACTCAATTAAATAAAAGACAAACCAACGTACCTACATATGCCGAGAAACAAAAATATAAATATGTGTTTACTTCACAATGGCTATATGCATGTATATAATTGAAACTGTAGTTACTGTTAAATCGCATACTGTATCAATGACCGCGCAAAAGCCAATTACAAGCACGCGACTCACCATTTGCGCTAATCCTAGTGATTAACCTTTTTTGCCCCGGGCTAATGGTGAATTTTTTCATCTCGTCACTCAAGTTTAATACCCTGGACGAGTTAAATTTTTATTTTTCGACGCCTGTTGCTTTTTAATTACGGGGTTTTGAAAAAAAAAAAAAGAATTTGGGCCAATGTGATATTCGAATTAATCCTTTGGTTGCTTAGGACAAGAGTGCGATCGCTGTATATCGTTTTTTTTACAAATAATGAATTAAAAGAGTATGTAATAAAGTTTTTTATTTTATTTTATTTCATACTAGCGACCTGCCCTCGCTTCGCTTCGGAAACTGTAATTTATCATTGATTTCTCCACTATTTAATGGATGTTATTATACATATAAACCATCCTCTTTAATCACTCTATCTATTAAAAAAACCGCATCGAAATCCGTTGCGTAGTTTTAAAGATTTAAGCATACATAGGGATATAGGGACAGAGAACTTGCGAGAAAGCGACTTTGTTTTATACTATGTAGTGATTAGTGACACTCATTCTCTTTGTCAACCGCAATTATGTTAGATGGAATGGTGGTTTATATGTGTGCGGGTTCAGTCTACTATAAAAATAATTATTCAAGCAATTCGGCAGGTTTCATGTTTGTTTATACAAATTTTATCAAACGTAAGTTGAGATTCAAGTAAATAATATAAATATAGCTATAGAGAGTCTTCCCAAGAGCTCTTAATTCAGCCTTAATTATAATAAATAAATAATTTAACACTCATAACAACCTAATTAATCTCATAATGGAATATTCAAGCAACAATACACCGTTGTTTTTATTAATCATCGCCGGAATTGATGAGGAAAGGAGGAGATATTTTTTATTGCACTTCGCTAAAGGGGTCCGTGTTGGGGAGAATTATTCATGATTTAACTTAAAATGTTACGTTTAAATAATCTCGGGTCGTTAATTTTCCTTTTTTCTTTTGTTTGCTTTTCCTAATTATTATTATGATTCATCTTTGCTTGGACGCTTGTATACATAAATTATTACATTTATGATAATGTTTCAAATCGTTAGATACAAATCAAATATGTCTTGTTTTGTTCATTTGTCACTTATTTCTGTTGTGTCCCGAATTCAAATTCAATGTGAACTCTGAGAATTTAGCTAACAGACGCGAAAACAAATCGTATATTTATTTAAACTTGAGAAAGAATTTCAGCCCTTAAAACCATTTCAAATAATGCCTAAATCGCACATCGTTCGTTTGGGGCATTAGACTGGACATAAATAAACAGATATGGGTTGTTAATGTTTTTTTTAAGCTATTGCATAGCTTTTATCGCGGGCCTTGAGCGCGGCGACCGAATCATGAAATTCCGTAACGAAAAAAACCTTACACCCCTCAATCCGCCTACCATGTAGCTCGCGTTCAACACATTTACCCGTTGCGCTTGTGTAGTGTTTGTGAATAAGCGCGTGACGTCACACTGCATGCGCATCATGAAAAGTCTGCCCATCTCTCTCTCGCGCGGTCTAGCTTATGAGTGTGAAGGGGACAGTTAAGGTTTTGCTTTTATTAATATTTGATATAGCGTGGTCTTGTTTTATTATTGTTTTAATATTAAATTATCATTGTCTAATTATAATTGCATAAGTTGATAAAAAATGCTATGCAATAGCTTTACCGCGGCAGTTCCCGAGTGCCACACGTTTTTTTGGATTAGATTAATAATCTCATTCCGTTCAGCGCGTTATCGAACCAAACCTCCCTTCAACTACATATATATTTAAACATGAAATCGTTAGTAAACAAGTTGACTTCGGATCGAATCCGGTATCGTTTTCACGACAACTTTCAGTGAATTCTCATACTTATCCAGGGGAGACTAAGGTGTGTAATCGTGTGGAGTTTCCTTAATTCGATGGTTAACCTCACGCAAGTGCCTTCCGGGGTTAGATTTGTTTGCTACAACGATTTGTTAGTTAGAGCGCTATAAATTTATCTTCGGCGTGATTAAATCTTATGTGAACATTGCGCATTGTTTATTATTTATTGTCTGTTGAGCCAGTAAATAAATGTCAGTCAATGTGAAAATTTCGAAAGAACTAGAATAGTTGAATCACTGCTGTGCACTGCACTGATCTAAGGCTATTGAAATCTAATGACGGACGTAAAGCAGTAAGGAAATTATATTGCAAGCCTCGAGATTTATATTACTATATTTTGGCAAAGAATAAAGTTCTCTTTTATTTTTTATGAAAATCTTATGTTGCTATCTCCCCACAAACGCCACATGCTGACTTCATAAAATTAAGATGTCTAGCGTAAAAGAAACAATGCATTGAGAATACGACAAATCGCAATTTTTCTTTTCTGGATACCAAACAAAAAAGTTATTGTAGTTCAATATTTGATTTACAAATAAATTATTCGTAATTTTTTGATGTTATCAACGTCAAAGTTAATTCAATAAAGCAAGCCATTGCGGTATTGGCTTTATTGTAGCTGGTGAGGTAGACGGAATCCGAATGACAATGGCAGCCATGACGCAGCTCCGCAAAATCTGGAAGCACCGTAACCTTACCCAGAAAACGAAGATAAAACTCTCAAAAAAACGTATTTTCGATAAAAGTATTTTTCATTTTTCTATACGAAGCGGAGATCTGGGCCCTTAAAGCAGCTGACCGCAAGCGTGTGGATGCTTTTGATATGTGTTGCTGGAGAAG
Organism: Bombyx mori; assembly: GCF_030269925.1. Taxonomy (NCBI): domain Eukaryota; kingdom Metazoa; phylum Arthropoda; class Insecta; order Lepidoptera; family Bombycidae; genus Bombyx; species Bombyx mori. The sequence continues at coordinate 12,462,024 of NC_085127.1, read as the reverse complement.
GTGTGGTGGCTCCGGATACCTCGGACAGCGAAGAGAACCAATGGGTCTACCTTAGACCAACTGAAGATCAAGACAAGACTGTCAACACTCTGCCTTCACCGCGGCGCACTCAAGTGTGTAGAGCGTGGACTGTATTTTGGACTGGTCGCTTCAATAAAGCTATATTCAGAGCGAAGATTAATTTTATTTTGTTTTAAGGTACAACACGTGCACGTACGACCAGATTTTTTTTTGTTTTTTTTTATTGCTTAGATGGGTGGACGAGCTCGCAGCCCACCTGGTGTTAAGTGGTTACTGGAGCCCATAGACATCTACAACGTAAATGCGCCACCCATCTTGAGATATAAGTTCTAAGGTCTCAGTATAGTTACAGTATAGTTGACTTACACTGAATGTGTTGCCACACTTATTATTATTGTTCCCACATTCAAAAAATAGTCATACAAAACTTCATGTTTAGGATTGCCCTAAGCACTCGAGTACTTCGGTCATATTGCTCGGAAAACACCTGATAGCTTAGAGAGACTATTCGTGACAGGGAAGATCGAGGGACAGAGACAGCGCGGACGCCTGACAGGGTGGTTTCATCAGATCCGTACCACACTAGAAACCTCATTTCACGAAGTCCTTCACGCTGCCGATGATTGGAAGCGTTGGAAAGATGTAACAAAAAATAAGATCCTGTCTGAAAATGATGATCACGACCCTTAGCAGTAAGCAAACGATGCGAGTAGGAATATAGGCTGGCTGTATTTAGAATGTGCTAAGTGAAGTATCATCGTGTTTCTGTAAACAAAGTCATATCACCTATAGTAATTACACAGCTCTTTATTTGTAACATTCTTAATGGAATTATTAATGACAACCTCCGGGTTCTTGTTCTCGAAGAATGAACACGAGAAGTTATCTCAGCAGAAACCCAATTTCAAATAGTATAATTATAAATATTGTCTCAGTCGACATTGGTAGCAAGATATACTGGGGGTGGACGTCATGAGAGCTCAAACGTGTAAGTACCATCAACCTTCCTATTTGTGCCGTGAAGCAGTAATGCGTTTCGTTTTGAAGGGTGGGGGAGGCTTAGAACTTATGTCCCAAGGAGGCATTAGCGTGGATAATGTCTAGGGGCTCCATTACTATTTAAAACCAAGTGGGCCATGAACTCGTAAATTCACTGTAGCAATAAGAAAAATAGCATAAAATAGTTCTGTGTTCTTTATTATAATAATAATAGATTGTGTTCGTCTTCTTCTAATAATTATATTCGCGGACATATTGAATAAGCCTTATGTCGCTTTCATAGCTGAAACAAATCCAATGACACCTTGTATGTTGAAATACGTTATCATCATCATCATCATCATCATCATCATAGTCGGTTACTCTTGGCAGAGCAGTTGTGTTCCTGTGGAATTCTGTTAGTTAATAGGAACTTACCATCTCTCAAAGGTCAATAGTGTAGTCGAGGGTTCTCCGATATTTTTGGACACGTATCGCGACGGCCCGCAGAGTCTATTGAGAAACTTGTTGTTCAGGGTAGGGTCAACGGTGAAAGACCTCCTAGACGGAGCACCATCTGCTGGACTGATCAAACACGTCGTAAACTACGTAAAACGCGTCAAATTATTATATATCTAACTAGCTTTTGCCCGCGACTTCGTATGCGTGGAATAGTTCACAAATAATGCTTTATTTTAGAACAAATTTGGTTAGCAAAAAAACGTTATAGTGAGCCAACCTTAACATATAGACATATGCTGCCGCGGACTTTTTTTTTAGATCTTTTAAAGGGGAACAATTCTGTCATACATTATTTTAGCGAAACTTTAACCGTTTCTGCAGCGCGCGCAGCGGAAGCTCTCAAAAGGGGAAAAAACCCCGATTTTGCAACATTGTTTATTGGTGTTCCGCTTTTATTGGTCTTAGCGTGATGTTATATAGCCTTTCTCAATAAATGAGCTATCTGACACTGAAATAATTTTTCAAATCGAACCAGTAGTTCCTGAGAAGCGCGTTCAAACAAACAAACTCTTCAGCTTTATAATATTAGTATAGATTATAATATATTTATGAAATTGCCTCAAAAATTATTACCCTCCTTCACCAGTCGGGCAAACAGAAAGGTTTGTTTTCCCCAAATCTATCCTTTTTTTATTTTCACCTCTGTAAATATATTCACTCATAAATCGTTGAAGAGAAATCTCATTTCGTATTCTGTTTTCGTTCAGACAATAAAGAAATGTAAAATCAACGCGGCCCGCTACAGCAGTTTAATTAAAATAGTGCTTGCTAAATGTAAACAAAACTTTTGTACAAAACATTTTTCGAGATCTTTAGTTGTTGGCGTGGTGGCATTTGAACGACATCTTTTTCTTTTTTTAAATCCATTCAAAAGCTAGCATTACTCTACTCATTCCTCCTTCGAAATGGTTTTAAGCTTTTGAGGATTTTATTGGAAAATATATCGAATACTGCAGTACTGTTTGGAATCCACAATACGTGACGCACGAGCATTCCCTTGAGCGTCTCCAAATTAAATTTGTCAAATATTTGAATTTCAAAAGCAAATTAAAAATTGATGGCTACACTGAGTCATGCCAAAAACACAGCCTCATAACTCTGGCTGAGAGACGTGAGATGCAAGACATGGCTGTATTTCATTATATATGTTCTGGAAAGCTAGATTGTGTTGAACTGTCAAATAGAATACTCAACTTGAATGACCCTGGTAAAAGAACTCGTCACACGCATCTTTTTCATATACCGTTAGAGCGCACTAACTACGCGGCTAATGATATGTCTATTAGATTACCTAAGACCTACAATAAGTTTTATTCAGATATTGATATCTTTACAACATCTAAAACTACGTTCAAAACTGCAGTTCATAAGCTTAAGTTAAGTTAAGCTAAAGGTTATTGTTTGAATCTTTAAAATATTTACAATTTGAAAAATTATAATCTTTAAAGTATTTTGGGTGTTCTACAATTAACAATCAACGTTCATAATCAATTCGAGCGTCCATGTAAACCAACCACTACATTACACTCACACGCACTTACACACATCGACACAACACAATCAGATTCAAACTTATTCTGCAAGTTATCATTCGACAAAATTTATCTACCTATTTAACTGCCTTACCTTTACCTTAGTTGGACTACTGTTCATTAATCATATTAACAGTTTTTGGAAACATAATGTGTTTCTTTAATTGTCTCATGTTTGTGAAAACATCCTCTGTACCCTGTGTCTAGTTAAGTGCTGTTGAAACATTGTTCATTAAATAAATAAATAAATAAATATAATATACATTTATTTAATTTTTTATTTTTTTATTTTTTATTGCCTTTGTAGGCAGACGAGCATACGGTCCACCTGATGGTAAGTGGTCACCGTCGCTCATGGACGTCAGCAATGCCAGGGGCAATGCCAAGCCGCTGCCTCCCATAAAAATGCTTAGATGGATGGACGAGCTCATGACCCACCTGGTATTAAGTGGTTACCGGAGTCCATAGACATCTACAACGTAAATACCGCCACCCACCTTGAAATATGATTCTAATGTTACATACAGTATACTTTACCGCGGAAACTGAAACATGCGTTAATATTTCGGAGAGCATTTAGCTTGGGGCTTATTATCGATTTCAGACGAAAAGTGCATTTTGCAATGATATAATGTAATTAATAGCTTCAATCTTATTTGCTTTAATTTGAAGGTCTTGTGTATTGGTTGTATGTACATGCATACTTAAGTCTTTAAGCACGTAATTTTCGCCAATATAAGAGGTCCGAATGACGATTATATATCACAAGGATATTCCTCTTCCTTCCGTAGCTAATCCTCAATACTGAGGGTCGTGGCCTGCCTTACTATCTTTCTCCTGGACTATTCTACGCCGGCCCTGCCTATCCATAACAAAGATATTATGTATAAGAAAAAAAGTTTAATTTTTAGTTCGGATAGCGAGTAGCTACTCAGATGTGTTTTTGTAGTTTTAAACTACCTATTTACTTGTTGAATAGATATATAAATTTACTAGCCGTACTCGCCCGCTTCGCTGGGCATTTAAAATTAACATTATTATTTATTGTCATTATTATTAGGGAGTCCAACACTTATATAAATATTAGCCTATCCATTAAGTACATGTATTTTCTACATGGATACCAAGTTTTAAGTCAATCGTTTTTTTTTTTTTTTTTTTTTTTTTTTTTTTTTTTTTTTTTTTTTTTTTTTTTTTTTTTTTTCCCTACCTATGCTGATAGCCTTGAGAGGCTATTTCAGCTTCACCCTAACGTTAGTAGGTGAGCTCGCGGGGCTCAACCGGAGAGTTGCTAACACTGACCCTAGCAAGAGCAGTGCTTCGCTGAATCTACCACCGGATCGGAAACGCGACCCACTGAGAAGATTCCACTGAGAAACTCAGTGGGCTGTGTCTATGGGTTAGTTCGCTCGTCGAGCCCTTCGTCGCAAGCGACGGGTTCGACGAGGACGGTGACCGGTGCTTGTGGTGCCTAAAAGCACCGTTAATGGATCAGGAGGATCCGTAATGACGTGCTTTGGGCGACGTCGACGGTTTACCATTCGGTCTACTGGGTCGGGTATGTAATTTCCAGCGGCTACGATGAGAGGGTTCTCATGTCGTGCCGCCTTCTCAAAATGGCGCAGCGATGCCGACTGTAGATACTTACTAAAAGAGTCGAGCTCCAGGTCGTCGTGGAGATCCACATTCCTAAGGAACCAAGGCGCTCCGACGGCTATCCTGCAGAATCGTGATTGAATAACCTGAAGGGATTTCAAGTTGGTGCGGGCTGCGTGAGCGAACACTACGCTTGCATACGTCATGACGGGGCGTATACAAGTTTTGTAGAGAGTTACCTTATTACGGAGGGACAGTTTGCTTCGACTACAAAGCATTGGATAGAGTCGTCCTAGAATAAACGCGGCGCGGTCGCGTACCGTTTTTATATGGGGACGGAATGTCATCCCTCTGTCGAGGGTGACGCCTAGATATTTGACCTTCGAGACCCACGGAATGGGCTGGCCAAAGAGAGTGATGGGACTAACGGCGGAGGTGTTTGCGCGCCTACTACGGAGTGGGATGCTCGAAGTGATGTTCGGAGGGCGACCCCTTTTGAAGAGCACCGCTGCGCTTTTCGTGGGGTTGATGTCTATTCGCCACTTCCGGAACCACTGTCCCATGGTGGCTACTGCGATCTGGAGTCGCCGATGAAGCAGCGACATCTTCCTACACGAGTAGTAGATAGCCGTGTCATCGGCGAAGAGCGCTAGATGGGTCTCCGGAGACCGGGGTATATCATTGATATACAAACTAAATAATAACGGGGAGAGCGCGGAGCCTTGCGGGACTCCGGCGGTCAGTTGACGGGGACGAGAACGAGTTCCCTCTACTCGATATCGAAACGAACGATTCGACAAGAAGTCTCGTATGATGAGCACGAGTCTGTCTGGCACTCCCATGTTGTACAGTTTATAAATTAAACCGTTGTGCCAGACTTTGTCGAACGCCTTCGCGATGTCGAAGAAGAGGGCGCCGGTCGGGATTTGTTTACGCCTATTTAGTCCTATCAGAATGTGCTCCGTGAGGCGGTGCACTTGTTGTACGCACGAGTGTTTAGAGCGGAATCCGAACTGTTCGTCTATGAGAATTTTGTTCGCGGTAACAAAATCCCAGAGGCGTTTCCTAAGGAGACGTTCGTAAATTTTTCCTATCGTCGAGAGGAGACTAATCGGACGGTAACTAGAAGTTTCGTTTCTCGGTTTGCCCGGCTTATGTATACCGATAACGTCCGCTTCTTTCCACACCGCGGGAAAGATGCAGTGCGTCATAGCGGCATTTAAAATTGTAGCCAACATTGCTATCAGTTGGACTGGCAAAAATTTTAGCGCGCGGTTGTGGATGCCGTCGGAGCCTGGTGCCTTCCTAGGTTGGAGGTTGTGGATCGCGTCTCTAACTTCCTCAGTGGTAATGGGGGGTAACGCGTCCGAGGGCGGCAGGGAAGCTCTGCGCTCGACCTCCCTGTCGACTAACTCGGTGTGTTCGGGGTCCGCGTGTTGAGTGCTGGTGGTGCACTGCTCTTGCAGTGCATCGGCCAGCAGCTCAGCCTTGTCATCGTCATCGAATGCCGGTGGTTGGCCTGAAGGGCGTAAGAGGGGAGGCATAGTAGCGGTAGTTTCGGATTTGAGAGTCCTAGCTAGTCGCCAATATGCTTGGTGGGAGGGCGCGAGTTGTTCTAAATAACTATGCCAATTATCGTTACGCGCGTCGCTTAAGCGGGAGTGGACTTCGCGTTGTAGACGACGCATCCGAATCCGGTTTGAATGCGTGGGAAGACGATCATAGGCCCGGATTGCCGCGTTCCTAACTCTTAAGAGATTCCTAAGATCGGGGGACAGTCTGATGCGGTGGAAGCTGTCCTCCACATCGACTTCTTTTGAAGATCTAATGATCGCGGAAGAGATGTGATCGGTAATGATGTTTATGGATTCGACGGTGTCCTCGGGGGATGGATTCGAATCCGGGCCGCAAGGGAGGATTGGCGGAGCGGCGTCGGCTAGGCACGTGCCCAGCTTATTCCAATCCACCATGGTCCTCGTAACAGTGACTGGGTTGTGAGGGCGACCGAGCTGCATAACGACAGGTCGGTGGTCTGAGTCGAGCTCTGACATTGCTTCGATGGAACGTAAGCGCAGAGTTACGTTCCTAAGCAATGCCAGGTCTATAGTGATCGGACGGAGCGCGATGTTATACGGATAGCATGTTGGAGTTGGGGGACCGACTATTTCAAAGGTGAGGTCGTCTATAAACGCGTCGAGACGCCTACCGTTGACGTTTGTACGATGGCAGTTCCACCTAGTGTGGTGGCAATTTAGATCGCCTGCCAGGATGACAGAGTCTCCCATGCCGAACAGTGACTCGATGTCACTGCTCAGAAGGGGCTTGTCCGGGGGGAAATAAACGGATGCGATGACGATCGGCTGGTGTCCCGTCAGCGAGATACGGCACACTGACGCCTCGATATGTAAGAGCGAGGGAGTATCGAGAGGGACAACGTGCAGGGCCCGTCTATAGTAAATGGCAGTCCCGCCTTTGGAGGCGGTGAGTCTGTCATTCCTAACCATGACGTAGTTTGCGACTTTCGGGTCGCGACGCGAGGGCTTCAGACAGGTTTCCTGCACTAATAGAATATCTACAAGATTATCGCGGAGGAATTCAAAAATTTGATCGCGTTGCCGCGCGAGTCCGTTAGCATTATAGAATGCTAACGTAAGGGAATACGGTTTTTCTCTACCTTTTTGCGCCATTGATTATCGGTAAAGATTTTATAACGTACGCGACACGGACTCGTAGACGTCCATGTGATCGAAAGCGGCCGCGAGCCGCTGTTCGGGGGTTACCGACCTACGTATCGCGTCTGCGAACGATCGCAGACGGTCGAAGTTGACTGCGGTGACGAAGTCACGCACGAGCGCGAAGTCGTTGACGGCAGAGGGTTGCGGGGGACGGAACGCGGGCGCGGGGCGAGGTGCGAGCAGGGGCTGGGGCGCGGGGCGTGTCACGAGCGGGGGCGGGGGTGCGGTTTCCGTTCCCGCCTTCGTATACGGCAGCGGTTTTTTCCACGCCGACACCGTGGGAACTGCAGCCGGCACGAAGGCGGGTTTCGGCACTGAAGGCGCCGAAGTCTTTGGGCCGACGGTTCGGGGGGCTGGGTGGGTCGGACGTTTTCGCGGAGCCCTAGGACATCCACGGTAGTTCGCGGGGTGCCCTTGCTTAAGGCATAGGACACAGCTTGGAGGTTCGGTCGCGGTTTCCCTAACACGCGAGCAATCTAGTGTGGCGTGGTCGCCGAGGCACTTTACGCAGCGGGGGCGCGCGTGGCAATTACGAGCCGAGTGGCCGTAAAGCTGACATCTGTAGCACTGCCCGGGAGTGCCACGTTTATGGGGGGCTTCGATGGAGACCCCGGATAGGCCGCAGACTGTCGAGAGGCATGAGATCTTTTTCTTGGCCTCCGGGGTTGGCTCCAACGCGACGAGTATCATGTTGTAGGGCTGCTTGCCCCGCCCGCTGTGCATCCGATGCACACTAACTATAGGGAGTGCCTGAGCGATCAGGTCCTCCTTAACGTAGTCTATGTCTAGCTCTTTCGGTACTCCGCGTATTACTACACGGAGCTCGCGGTCCTCCTGAAGAGCATAGGTGTGGAAACCTATGTTCTCCTTTCGGAGGTATGCTGAGAGGGCCCTATGGTCGCCCGGCGTTGCGACCTTGATCTGAATCCCATGCGCGACGTTACGCGCATGGGTGTAGTTGATTTTATTTGCCTGAAGGGCCTGGGAAACGCGGTTCCACGCAGTTTTTTCCTGGAGAATCAGCGGGGGCGGGGCAGCTGCTTTAGGAGCGGGCGCGGGCTTGGGACGCGGCGGCGGGGTTACGCGGCGAGCGGAGTCCGACTCCGGTGTCACGACTACCTGCGGGCGGGAGGCGGTCGCGGATTTTGTCTGCTTCGTCGTGGAGCTCCGGGACTCCACGGCGCGAGTACGCTTTTTACCGCGCGTTACGGTTTGGAACCCATCCGAAGTTCCAGGCTGAGGGCTTGACGCGGATTCGAAATCCATCTCCGATTCGGTATCGGAGCCTGAACTCGAAACGATCGAGGTCGCGACGGACGAGACGCGCGATGACGTAGTCGACGCGGGCGCGGGGGTGGGGGTAGCGCTAGGCGCTTCATGAGTCGCATCGTCGGAACGTGCGCTCGAACTTAACGCGGCGGCGGGGGGCGCGCGGCTTGCCTCCGAGGCACGTTTGAAATACGCGGCGACGGACGCGGGGGGGGAGGGATTGCCACGGGCGGCCCTATACTCTAAGTACTCGGCCCTAATTGACGGGTACCTATCCCGGAGGAACCCGACAATATCCCTAACATCTTCTTGCTCCATTTCTTCGGTCTTCTTGCCCGGGGGGGGCGGCCCCGGGACTTTTGTTGAACTCGCCGAAAGGCGAGGCCCCGGATAGGATTTGTAACCCCCCTGTGCTGCAGGACAGCAAGGAGCAGGGGGGGGGAATGCCTATGCCGTGAAAACGGCAATCGGCGGGGAAAAGGAAAGGAACCCGCTCGGGCTGTATAGTGCTACAGCAGGCAGAATCGCGAGCGGGGGTCTAGTCTTGAAAAAGACTGTTGTTTTGGGAAGGGTTAGGAAATCGCTAGCCTGTGAGTGCCACAGGAAGCCTGAACGTAGCGATTGGTTTTGCCTTGAAAAAGGCAGTTGGTAAGGGTGGGTTCGCGGTTACAAAACTTTAGCGCACAAAAATGGACTCCGAGACGCAAATCGCAAGCGACCAACGGATCGGCACGTCCGCACTACCGAATTGTACGCACGATGTATTCACGGTCACTACACTGTCGAGCACAACTGTGAGTTCAGAGACGCAGCTCGCAAGCGGGCCACGGATCGGAAAGCACGTCCGCGCACGACCGAGTCGTGAGCGAGAATAAGTCAATCGGATGCATGGTTCAGCAGTTATAACGGAACATCCGTTAAAACCATTGTAGATTTATATATTAGTATAGATTTGCTTATTAATTCTGAAGCAAATGAAAATGCCCGAAAGCGATTTTATCCTCACAAAACAAAACGAATCGTTTTAAGGAACAAATTAAAAAAAACAGAAACGAAATGAGCGATAATTATCATTGTTCTTTTCGTGATTGCGAATATAAAAAGACACGGGTCTTTTTTTTTTTTTGTGAAAAGACACTCATTAAAATTTTAATAGAGCTCTAGCGCTATGAAGGATGGCCCTCTGAAGTTATTAAAGTGCGTGGTTTTACTGGTTTTATTGATAGCCCATAGACTCCATTTGCATCTCACCGCTCGATCTTCGGACACGAGCGTCTCATTTGAGAAATCACTACAGCTTTCTTACCCTTCAAACCGAAAACTACGATTATCTACTACTACTAGAGTATTAAGCGGTAGGCAGCGGCTTGGCTCTGCCCCTGGCATTGCTGAAGTCCATGGGCGACGGTAACCACTCACCATCAGGTGGGCCGTATGCTCGTCTGCCTACAAGGGCAATAACAAAAAAAACAAAAAAAACGCAGATGTAGACGCATTGCTAAGGGGAATAGAGCCTGTGAGCAAGCTTTGACTATTCGACAAATTATAGAGAGTTCAATAAGTCCACCTGCATATTCCTTGTGGACTTCTCTAAGGCGTTCGACAATGTCAAGTGGCCCGTACTTTGGAAAACGCTGACTATGCATGTTCCAAAACACCTGGTAGACCTCTTGCGAAGACCAATTACTCCAAGAAGTCCAGTCCAATCACTTCCACCTCAGCGCCGGAGTGCGTCAGATGTGTTCATTCTCCAATATTGTTCAATCAGATGGTACCTCGATCGGTGGCTTGAAGATCTCCAACTTGCGATAGGCAGACGACACGGAGTAAATTAACGCACAGACACAGCTCACAGAGCTTAGAGGAAGTTCGTACAAAGGAGTCTCAGTAGGATCCCTTATATTCATAATATTCGACCTCAACTACCTACAGTAGTAGATTGCTGTAGCGGTAGCTATCACACAACACAAGATAAGTTCACAGATGCCAGAATCTCGCTCACGACATTTTCAAGATAAGCTTGCACATAGATAAGTTCCGAATAACAACATTTGGACCGTCGCAGTTGGTCGCGTTTCCGGTCCGGTGGTAGATTCTGCGAAGCACGGCTCTTGCTAGGGTCAGTGTTAGCAGCAACGTCAGGTTTGAGTCCCGTGAGCTCACCTACTGGTTGAGGCTACGCTGAAATGGTCTCTCAAGAACAGCACCATAGGTAAGAAAAAAAACAGACCATACGAATTTGTTCGTCATCATTATCTAACACATGGGAGAACTTTTCGGCAAGATGGAGCGCCTTAGCCTTGAGCACGGACTTAAGATAAACCGGAACAAAACAAAAATTATGAATGTCGACTCCTCCAGAAACTAGACAAATTGCTAATGGTAATATGGTGCAATCATCCATTTATATACCAGAACTAGCTGACCCGGCAGACTTCGTAGTGCCTCAATCGATAAATAAAAGACCTAAACTTTTGTATAAAATAAACTTAAAACAAAGAAAACGAATCCGCCCGACGGGGGACACATCAAAGTAAAAACAAAATTGTTATTTTTATTTCATTCTGAACATTTTCATTCATTTATCTACCTTTTAAACCTTCTCTGAACTTCCACGAATAATTCAAGACCAAAATTAGCCAAATCGGTCCAGCCGTTCTCGAGTTTTAGTGAGACAAACGAACAGCAATTCATTTTTATATATATAAATAACAAGCAAGCTGTGAGTTTGTTTATTCGCATGGGCGATAAAATACTGTTCATCTAATAGGCTCACACAATTAGATCTATCAAAAACTGTCAGTATTTATGTTTGAAGTAACAAGTCACATTATTTTTGTTCGAATCAGTTAAGTTTTTGAAAGATTTTTTCGCTCCCATTAAAATAATTCTTATTAAAGCATAGCAACGTACACGCAACGTTTTAAGTCGCCCAAATTCTCACTTAATCACTGAAGACCAAGCGACGCGTTCAACTTGAAAAGCAATTACTCAAGAAACCGAAGGAATCTCAGTATAATCAACACGAGCCCTCTTTCAATTAGAATCTCGAGGCATAAAACTTCCAACGAAAAACGCCTTTGCCAAGATTTGAAAGAAAAAAAATAACAATACTCATTAGACACTTGATTTAAAAGAGGCCCTTCTTAATTAATTAAAGACGTAAGATTTTCTCGCGGAGGAAATTAAAAAACAAAGTTTTTTTTTTGGTTGTTTTTCGGTTCTCTCCTCGTCCGCGTCGCGAGGATGTTTCTAATTTATTTTAAGCAGATTTCGTTGAGATTAGAAAAAGAGGGAAAACATTCCGAGGCTTTTCTAAATTAGGTACGGGCCACGAGGAAACGAGACATTAAAACGGACCTCGGTCTGGGACGGCTTATGAAACTGTGCGGTCTCAAACCGAGATGGGTCACGGTGTCCCTGGAGGACGAAAAGGTCAGAACAATAAAAATATTTCCCCTTAATATAACAAATAAGTAACTCTCACCCTCATAATATCAACATAATAATATGAACGGTTTTTTTTTATTGCTTAGGTGGGTGGACGAGCTCACAGCCCACCTGGTGTTAAGTGGTTACTGGAGCCCATGGACATCTACAACGTAAATGCGCCACCCACCTTGAGATATAAGTTCTAAGATCTCAGTATAGTTACAAGAGCTGCCCTACCCTTCAGACCGAAACACATTACTGCTTCACGGCAGAAATAGGCAGGGCGGTGGTACCTACCCGCACGGACTCACAAGTGGTCCTACCACCAGTAATCAGACCAATAAAAAAAAAACGTGTGGCACTCGGGGATTGCCGCGGTAAAGCTATTGCATTTTTTTTTTTTTTTTTTGTCAGGAGGAAATCACCGGACTTCCGCCCTCCACTGGGGATGGAGGGCGGGGCATGTCGGAGTTGAACCGACTAAAACCTCCTGTCGCTCAACAACCAGCATCCAAACCTCGCATGAGACAGAACTCATGAAAAGGCAAAGGGGGGAAAGTGAAGCGTTTAGTGCGGAGCACATCTCTCCCATCACCCTCCCCCTCGGGACGCCGGACTGGCGGTCGTCGGCACCACGGCCACCAGTCCTCTCGGTCGGCAGGCTATCCGAAGCCCGCCTAGATGGCGCCGGTTAGAATGGTCTACCCTCGGAATACCCCGCTGGGTCAGAACCAGCGTGGGTTGAGGATAGCCGGCCTTCCATCACCCGGACGCTCTTGCATAAAACGCGTGCAGAGCAGCTTGCACGTCGTCTTCTTAGGTCCCCTTCGCCGGTCCCCAGGCCGACATGTGAGAGAGGCCCGAAACACTTAGAGGGCCAGGGCTTGGGCGAAATCCGCCTCCCTGGCCCCCGCTCGACGGCGGCGGGCCTGCGCGTCTCGCACGCGCCCCGCCGCCTCCTTCTGCGAGATGGTGCACTCGCAGAAGTCGAGCATCGCCTTCCACGACTCGTCGTCACCGAGCATTGATGCCACAACACTCGGCAACGACAAGTCGTTTCCTATTTTTGCGACAAGGACACGGCGCCACCCCTCCCATGCGGGGCAGGCGACGAGCGTGTGCTCCGCCGTGTCCAAGTCGCAACCACAATGGTGGCACTCTGCCGTCAGCTCGGCTCCGATCCGGTGCAGGAACTCACCGAAGCAACCATGCCCAGTGAGCACCTGCGTGAGCCGGAAAGTGAGGCGTCCTCTGTCACGATTCACCCAATTCACAAGAACCGGGCGAATCGCCTCGACGGTCCTACGACCAGCCGAAGGATCGGCCAGCCGTCTGGACCATGACTCCAGCACGGACCGCCGAGATTGGGCCCTCCGCGCTCTAACCACACTGGGGCTGGGACGTGCCACGCCCCGTGCACGAAGGTCAGCCCGCCACTGATAGTCAGCGGCGAGCGCCTCCGCTTCCAGAACCCAAGGCGGCGTCCCAGCCAGTACACACGCCGCCTCGAAGGAGATGGTGCGATAGCCGCGGATGACCCTGACCGCGATGGTGCGTTGCGGCCGTTGCAGCAGCTTCGCTACCCCCACGGCCAGGGACTGGCCCCACACGGGCGCCCCGTATAGGGCCATTGATCGCACCACCCCTGTATAGAGACGGCGCGTCACCTGGTCAGGCCCCCCAACGTTGGGAAGAAGCCGGCTTAACGCGCCGGCCACCCCCAACAGACGAGGGACCAGATTTTGAAAGTGAGCACGGAAGGTCAAAAAGCTATTGCATTTTTTTTTTTTTTTTTTTTTTTTTTTTTTTTTTTTTTTTTTTTTTTTTTTTTTTTTTTTTTTTTTTTTTTTTTTTTTTTATCAACTTATGCAATTGTAATTAGACAATAATAATTTAAAATTAAAACAATAATAAAATACGACCACGCTATATTTATAAACACTAACAAAAGCAAAACATTAACTGTCCCTTTCACACTCATAAACCAGACCGAGAGAGAGATGGACAGACTTTTTATGATGCGCATGCAGTGCGACGTCACGCCTTGCGTTACATGGTAGGCGGAGTGAGGGGTGTTAGGTTTTTTTTTTTTTTTTTTTTTTTTTTTTTTTTTTTTCGTTACGGAATTTCATGATTTGATAGCCGCGCTCCAAGGCCCGCGATAAAAGCTATGCAATAGCTTAATATTTTCCCTTAATATAACAAATAAGTAACTCTCACCTATCATAACATCAACATAAAAATATGAACGAAATTTCCTGTAATTACATCGCATATAAGCCTCTTCAATAAACAAAGTTAGGCTCCAATAATGAAAATCCATAAAATATAAGGAGTGTATCATCTGGCAGCTGTAGCACCTTTGGCCCCTTGCCACTGACTTGTACAGCCACTACGAGATCGTGTTTTCAATGTGCAGCCCCGTGTTACGGAGAAATTGTAACGTGTTAGCTATAAACGGTTTCGATAATAATAATTGTAAATAGACATTCCTTAACAAAAACCGACTTCAAATAGAAAAAAGAAAGATATTCCAAAACAAATTAATTTTTTTTATTGCCTTGGTAGGCAGACGAGCGTACGGCCCACCTGATGAGAAGTGGTCACCGTCGCTCATGGACGTCGGCAATGCCAGGGGCACAACTAAGTCGCTGCCTATCATGCATACCATTCATAAAATTTTCGAGTTTTTTCTGGGAAGATTATATTTTTCCGGTGATTACTTTGCTTTAGGAGTTTAATTTTCTTATCTAATTATTTTTTTGCTTAAATATCCTTATCGTAATGTTTTATATATTGCCCTATTATCACGGACTAAGTATTAACGTGCTGTATATCAAATCAAATCAAATCAAAATCAAAAAATTTTTTATTCAACATAAATGAAAGTACATACTTGTTGAACGTCAAAAGAACTACCGCCAATTCACAAGAACTAGCCTCCGTCCTGAGAAGAATTGGCAAGAAACTCAGCGGGCATGTCTTTTTTTTTACATATAAAATTATTATTTATTTATTTTTTAATATTATTATTTTTTTAAATATGAATTTTTTACACTGAATATTATAACGTAACAATTACTACAATATTGAAATGCCTGGAGCGAGCAACTCATTCCCACTTTGTGCAATCTTCTAGATAATCATTGACTTTATAGTAAGCTTTATTGCACAGATGTTCTTTAATAGTTTTCTTAAACCTATGTATATGTAGGTTCTGAACATCATGTGGGATTTTGTTGTACAGGCGCACAGACAAACACCCGAATGAATTTCGTATCTTATGTAACCTACTCATCGGCACAACAAGCTTGTGTTTGTTCCTAGTATTTCTATTATGTATGTCCGACTGTTTAGGAAACTCCTCAATATGTTTACGAACATACATCAAATTTTCAAAAATGTACTGGGATGGCATAGTGAGAACTTTAATTTCTTTAAATTTCTCCCTCAGGGATTCCCTTGAGTGCATGTTATAAATAGCACGTATAGCTCTTTTCTGCAGAATAAATATCATTTCTACATCGGCCGCATTGCCCCATAGCAAAATGCCATAGGACATGACACTGTGGAAGTAACTAAAGTAAACTAAACGAGCCGTGTCCGCGTTTGTTAACATTCTAATTTTTTTTACTGCGTATGCTGCAGAGCTGAGCTTACTCGCCAATTTATGAATATGAGGTCCCCACTGCAGTTTGGAGTCCACTGTTATACCAAGAAATACGGTTGACTCAACAAGCTCCAATGATTCCTCAGAAACAATTACATCACTATCCACTTGTCTCACATTTAAAGATGGTTTAATACATTTTAAAGTAAATTTAATACATTTAGTTTTCTTACTATTCAATAATAGGTTATTGATACGGAACCAATGAACCACACACGAAATCGCATCATTCACTTCGTCATAGACTTGTAGTTGTCGTTTAATTTTAAATAATAAAGATGTATCATCTGCGAATAATACGACCTCGTGTCGGGACTCAATAAAACTAGGTAAATCGTTTATATATATTAGAAATAAAAAAGGACCCAAAATGGAACCCTGAGGTACACCCATTTTCAACAAGGTGCCTGAAGATCTATTACCTTTCACATCTACTGTTTGTATCCGTCCTGATAAATAGGAAGTAATAAGTTCCAATGCACCATCCCTAATACCATAGTGATGTAGTTTCCTCACCAATGTTTCATGTTCAACACAGTCAAATGCTTTGGATAAGTCACAGAAAATTCCAAGACAATCATGCGATTCCTCCCAAGATTTAAAAATATTTTTGACTAGATAAGCACCTGCATCAGTTGTAGAGCGACCCCTGGTAAACCCGAATTGTTTATTATGAAGCAGGTTATTTGAATTAAAATGTTCTAAAAGTTGGGTCAAAATAATTTTTTCAAAAATTTTACTCAACGTAGGGAGTACTGAAATAGGTCTATAGTTAGAGGGGTCATCAGTACTACCAGATTTAAAAAGAGGAATCACTTTACTATGTTTCATTAAGTCAGGAAATACACCACACCTAATACAGTCATTAAAAATACTAACAAGATGAGGAGCAATAATGTCTATTACAGACTTCAAAATCTTTCAAATCAAATCAAAATATATTTAAACTCTATTGCATGAAATAGTGAGTTTTTTTCTACCTAATCGCCGATAGTGTTTAGGAGCTATATCGGCTTCACTGGACTGGTAGGCGCGCTAACAGGGCTCAGCCAGAGAAACTTTTAAAATTTATTTTTAGTGCTTCTGTGGGTGGACTAGCTCACAGCCTAACTAGTGTTAAGTGGTTACTGAAGCCCATAGACATCGACTACGTAAATGCGCCACCAATCTTGAGATATAAGTCGGTCTCAGTATAATTACATCTGCTGCCCCACCCTTCAAACCAGGTCGCCAGAACCTGATGGCAAAATATTGTTACGCCGGTAAAAGTAACGCCATCTATCGCCGAATAGTCGAACGAATATCGAAGGACCTAGTAACATCTAGAACGCTCGAGAATTATAACGTCACCTATTGTCAGATAGCGGAAATACACAATACTAGACGTTTGTGGAATATTCTCGACGATTCTGGGAATTTCGTCTCGACTATTGCAGAGATGGCACGCAGTCAGTCAGTAGTCGGAACTACTCGAAGTGAAACAGCGAACGGATCACCTAAAGCGAAGGGGAAGAAGCGAATTGAGAATTTTAAAGTGTTCTAAGTGTTGAATACATTGTTAAGATGTGTGAGTTTGTGAGATTAACTTTGTCAGATACTTCCGGAAGCTGAGCACTGCTAGACAACTAAATTACAATAAATAATGAAGACTACACAACTAGATCACGTCGAGACTTTAACGACGTCTCTTCGCCCATTCAAACAAGAACGAACGTACATAGATGAACTAATGTTATTACTAAAACAATTTCCAAAGCATCCACAAAACGGAACACACCAAAATTCCCTTGTTTCATCATTTCATTGGTCATAGCGAGATTAAATTAGGGACTCACACATCGCAACGTCATAAACTGAACCACTGTTTGTTCCGTCGGTCAGCTTTCGTAAATTAATTGTTCACGGATATAATATAATCCGGAGATAAATAAGTTTATTTTCGTATATCCTACAAAGGTCACTGCTATTAGTGGTCTTTTGGTAAATGAAGCTAATTTACCGAAAAGGTCAGGCAAGATGCTGTTTTCTGGTGGCCAGATAACAATGTAAAATCCCTCACCAACTCTCACAGACGAGTTCTTTTTTTTTTTTTTTCCTACCTAAGCTGATAGACCTAGTGGCTATTTCAGCGTAACCCTAACTTTAGTAGGTGAGCTCACGGGGCTCAAACCTGATGACGTTGCTAACACGAACCCTAGCAAGAGCCGTGCTTCGCAGAATCTACCACCGGATCGGAAACGCGACCCACTGAGAAGATCCGGCGAGAAACTCAGTGGGCTGTGTCTGAGAGTTAATTTACTCGTCGAGCCCTTCGTCGCAAGCGACGGGTTCGACGAGAACGGTGACCGGTGCTTGAAGTACCTAAAAGCACCGTTAGTGGATCGGGAGGATCCGAGATGACGTGTTTTGGGCGACGTCGACTGCTTTCCATTCTGTCCGCAGGATCGGGAATGTAGTTACCGGCGGCCACGATGAGAGGGTTCTCGTGTCGTGCCGCTTTATCGAAGTGGCGCATCGACGCCGACTGTAGATACTTACTGATGGACTCTAAGTCCAGGTCGTCATGGAGGTCAACGTTCTTGACGAACCACGGGGCTCCGACGGCTATCCTGTAAAAACGGGATTGAATAATTTGGAATGATTTTAAGTGAGTGCGGGCCGCGTGAGCGAACACTACACTTGCATAGGTCATGACGGGGCGTATGCAAGTTTTGTAGAGTGTCACCTTATTTCTAAGGGACATTTTACTTCGCCTACATATCATCGGGTAGAGACGTCCTAGAATGAAGGCGGCACGGTCGCGTACCGTCTTGATATGGGGGCGGAATGTCATCCTACTGTCGAGGGTGACGCCTAAATATTTGACCTTCGGGGCCCACGGTATGGGCTGGTCGAACATCGTGATTGGGCGAATGGCGGGGGCGGAGGTGTTGACGCGCCTAGTCGGGAGGGGGATGCTCAGCGTGGTGTTCGGAGGGCGACCCCTTTTGAAGAGCACCGCTGTGCTTTTCGTGGGGTTGATGTCGATGCGCCACTTCCGGAACCACTGTCCCATGGTGGTAGCTGCGGTCTGAAGTCGTTGATGAAGCAACGCCTTCTTCCTACACGAGTAGTAGATGGCGGTGTCATCGGCGAAGAGCGCCAGATGGGTCTCCGGAGACCGGGGTATATCATTAATATACAAACTAAATAGTAACGGGGAGAGGGCGGAGCCTTGCGGGACTCCGGCTGTGACGTGACGGGGCCGGGAACGCGTTCCCTCGACTCGATATCGGAACGAACAGTTCGACAAGTAGTCTCGTATGATGAGCACGAGTCTGTCTGACACTCCCATGTTATACAGTTTGTATATCAAACCGTTGTGCCAGACTTTGTCGAACGCCTTCGCTATATCGAAGAAGAGGGCTTCTGTCGGAATGGTCACAGACGAGTTCGAAGTTTTTGCAGCGTTAAATCACTAGCATTCTGTCCGTCAAATTGGTCAGCATGGTCAGCATGGTTAGCTCATGCGAGCTCACTAACCCGAGATAATATTTGAGACATTTATGTTGTGACGAGTGCTCCATATTAAATACCACACCGAGTCTTATGTTTCAGATCAGAGTATTAGCAGGTTAAAAGTAATTAAAAGTAATGTCTGAAAGCCAGAATATAATGATATATGTATACGGATTTATCAGTTGATATATCATCGTTTTCTGTCTAAATTCAAAATATCCGTTTTAAATTTATTGCAACACTTACCCAAAAAAGAAACTGATATTGAGATATTTGTTTGAGCGAGATGTTTTTCCTTGTAAATGTGAATTAAAAATAAAATTAAAAAGAAAAAGAAGTCGACCACCACCCTGCCTATTTCTGCTGTGAAGCAGTAATGTTTTTCGGTTTGAAGGGTGGGGCAGCTGTTGTAATTATACTGAGACCTTAGAACTTATATTTCAAGGTGGGTGGCGGCATTTGCGTTGTGGATGTCTATGGGCTCCGCTAACCAATTATAGTAACCGGCAAACATCTTGAGCAAATGACCTTGACTGCGCAGAACCGAATTTTAGATCACTTTGGTGGTGAGGGTGAGGCGCGACGGCAGGGGAAATCGTATCGACCGCGTTATTGGTAGATCAGTCGAACCTTGCGCCCCGCACCGCGCCCTCGTTCCGCTTGCTCCCAAAAGTACGCTTGCGTACAGTTAAAAGTCTATCGTTATTAATCGTTAAGTTATTTTTTATAATTGCTTGTTGACTTTGTTGCCATTGCTATTTGTTGAGTGTTTGTTGATTTTTTATAAAAAATACACTATGCCGCGACAAACTGGTGTAGTATTCAAAGGAAAGGGTAGAAAAATTGTGTACGACGTATATTGCTTCATTATAAAACAGGGGAAGAATGATATGGAAAAAGTAAAACAGACTTCGGAAGCAACAAAAACATCAGTGAGTACTGTTAGGTGCACTATTAACGAAGCTAAAGGCTCTGGCTTGCTCGCCGTGTTTGGGACTCCGGGTAAGAAAAGATCAGGGAAGAAGAAAGTTACCGGAATGAATAGTTTCGTTCAATCTGTAATAAAAAGATGTAATCATAATAACTACATAACAAGCAGCGAAACTCCGTACCGTAGAAAGGCTTCGAAAAATTTCAAGAAGATATACATTTTAATGGCTCGGAATGAAGTTTACGACGAATTATGAAAGAGCTAGGCTTCAGATGGAAAAAAAAAACAGAAAATAATCAGAAGCTGGTAATTGAAAAAAGTAACATTCGATTACTACGAATCGAATATCTTCAAAAAATAATTAATTATAGACAAAAAAGAAGATCGAGCCGACCGAGTTGTAAACTACATCGATGAGCCCTATGTCGACTCATCACGATGATGGCGACTCGGGTGGTGAAAACAGTGATGATGGTGATGGTCAAGATTATGATAACGAAAAAAAATTACAA
The DNA here is from genome assembly GCF_030269925.1 of Bombyx mori. Classification (NCBI taxonomy): domain Eukaryota; kingdom Metazoa; phylum Arthropoda; class Insecta; order Lepidoptera; family Bombycidae; genus Bombyx; species Bombyx mori. Next base: position 12,441,328 of record NC_085127.1, on the reverse strand, counting down.
ATACTAGCTTCGCTTCAACTGAGCCAAGACCTGGCAATAGCTCTAGTTTTGACTTAATAAAAGGAATATCTATTTTACCCCAAGATTAAATTATTACAATTATTAACCTATATTTTTTGTTGATGTTCTAATAATATATAAATAAATACATATGTTGATTTTAATAATTTAATTGCATTATGACGCAGAGTAAATAATGTTTTTGCACGTGAGTGTACCATGCGCGAACTTACCCCCACTACGTCAACAAATGCTCAAGAAGTTTGCCGGCTATTATAACACCGAGTGGGCTGTGAGCTTCTCCAACTATCTATGCGACAAAAAATAATAATAATACGACCTTAAACCCAGACCCTGGTGGTACCTACCCGTGCGGACTCATAAGACATCCTGTCACCAATAATTACACAAATTGTAATTTTTGATTTGTAGTATGATTTATATATTAATTATAATTTGTTATTCCATCGCTTGATACGAGTGAACCGGGCGTCTTATCCTTTAGGCGACAACGATTTCAAATATGTATAAAAATATATATGAGTCGTCTATTATCAAAGGTGGCAATCTGTGCATTTGGACAAAAAAATGTTATTGATATGTCAATACAGATTGATTTGAATATAATCGTCTCCTTCAAAGAATACGGTTCAAAACCTGCATTACATAAAAGTTAATAGTTAACCTGTTATTTATGTAAGATGTCGTTCCGAAGAGTTTTGTGACTGCCAATGGAATACAAAGTCAATAATTCGTTTTTCTGATTTACCAATAATTATCCAAAAGTCAGATTGCCGGCTTTGATAATAGTCGACTCATATATTATATGTATGATATACATATTTATATACAAACTAGCTGTACCCGTCCGCCTCGCTGGGCATTTGAAATCAACATTATTATTTCTCACCCCCACAAAGATTCTCATCATTAACGCCCCCGCAACTAGCGTAGGGAGTCCAACACTCATATAACTATTAGCCTATCGATTAAGTACATGTATTTTCTACACGGATACCAAGTTTCTAGTCAATCGGATGCATGGTTCAGTAGTTATAACGGAACATCCGTAAAAACCACTGTAGATTTATATATTAGTATAGATTTTATTATGTATAAGTCGGATCCGGACGCGAAAAACAAATCGAAAGCATGCCACCTAGTTGACGTGAGCTGCAACTACTCGTCAAACATCGGCTCACTTCGGATTGTATGCTTCGGCAGAGTCGAGGTGTCATCGCTCGGGTTGAATCGAAACACATTCCAGGGCCCTGAAACTGCGATACTTTAAGACAAATATTTTTTTGTATTGGAACTAGCGACATCTTGCCGCGGATGCCCCTAAACTTGTATGTTGTTAAAGTTAAGACATTTAATTATTTTTTAACTAAACACAGAAATTAAAAAAATTAAAAAATCATACAAGTTTTTATTTGTTATAAACAAATTGATAAAATTTTATAAATTTGTGGTTTCTGAAAATTTACAAAATCCTTCATAAAAAATAAAGTATAGGATAATTAATTTGTTACTGCCATCTACAGGGGCAACGAGAAACTAATCGCAGCGGAGCCATCTAGTGGCCGACTCCCGTAAACATTTTTGTTGAGTGCTTGAGTTGCTTATCTATAATAATTTATGTATATTATCTATGAACAATCGTTGCCTGACTTAGGAAGCGTGAAGACGTCTTGTAACTTCCATATCCCTTCCCACGACCACCCACCATACGCCCACTATGTCAAAAGATACTGAAGGTATCAGCCCATGATGCGCCATATTTCAAATGGCTTCACCAACGCTCAAATATTTTCTCGCAAACAAAAGTTAATTTAAACAGAATTTTATTAGGCTCTTCATTCTGAACGTTAGTATGTAACAAGTCAGATCGTATTATAACTAGTTGGAACATAATTAAATATCTCGAATACGTCCGTGACACGCGGAAAAGCGTGAACAGCGGCCTTTATAGTGTTTCAGCGTCGAAATTAGCATAGTTGAATTTTAATTAGCCGTAAAACAGAAACTTTTCGAGCTGATAATGTCCGAATACAGGTAAATGCAAGTATTACATATATTGAAGCGATGTATTTAAGTTAAAGTTAAGATTTAGAATTCGGTGTAGGGATTGTTTAGTGGTGGTAGGACCACTCGTGATTCGGCACGGGTAGGTACCACTGCCCTGCCTATTTCTGCCGTGTAGCAGTAATGCGTTTCGGTTTGAAGAGTGGGGCAGCCGTTGTAACTATACTGAGAACTTAGAACTTATATCTCAAGGTGGGTGGCGCATTTATGTTGTAGATTTCTGATCTTATGCATCTCGATTGCCTAACTTCTTCTTCTTTTGTTTGTTAATGTATGTTTTAGTCTTGTAGTTCTCTTAAAAATAGATTCATTCTCAATATCTTCGGATTCGTTTTCCCAGAGTTAGAGAGAGAGATATTCCGGCGCCATAGTAAGAGGGTTGAAGAGATAAATCGACGTAACTTCAGTGTGTCATGTAGGGCATCGGTTACTTACGATGTTCGACCAGCCCATATTGTGGGCCCCGAAGGTCAAATATTTAGGCGTCACCCTCGACAGAAGGATGACATTCCGCCCTCATATTAAGGCGGTACGCGACCGTGCCGCCTTCATTCTAGGACGTCTCTACCCGATGTTATGCAGGCGAAGTAAAATGTCCCTTAGAACTAAGGTGACACTCTACAAAACTTGCATACGCCCCGTCATGACCTATGCAAGTGTAGTGTTCGCTCACGCGGCCCGCATACACTTAAAATCCTTCCAAATCATTCAATCCCGTTTTTGCAGGATAGCCGTCGGGGCCCCGTGGTTCGTCAGGAACGTCGACCTCCATGACGACCTGGACTTAGAGTCCATCAGTAACTATCTCCAGTCGGCATCGATGCGCCACTTCGATTAAGCGGCACGACACGAGAACCCTCTCATCGTGGCCGCCGGTAACTACATTCCCGATCCTGCGGACAGAAATGAAAGCAGTCGACGTCGCCCAAAACACGTCATCTCGGACCCTCCCGATCCACTAACGGTGCTTTTAGGTACTTCAAGCACCGGTCACCGTTCTCGTCGAACCCGTCGCTTGCGACGAAGGGCTCGACTGGTATGACTCGGTATGACTTTGTGTTATTCTGTCGATAAGAGTTTGATGACTAAACATTGGCGGCACATCATTACTGTGTGTATTAAACGGTTAATGACATATTAATGGGCAAAACCTTCAGTGAACGCGAGCGAGTGCTATAAATTTTCTGGTTTTGATGTCCTCATTTCGGATTTACGAATGTTAGTTGTTTTTGTGGTTTGATTGCATTATAACGGAATAAACTGTATGCAATGTTGGAGTTCTGTGTTATAACGAAGCTATGGCGAGAGAGTGATTCACTCTCACTTGATTCAATCAATTGGCATTAAAAACTTAACCTTTGTGATACGGATAAAATATTTGATGTTATAGCATTTTTTTTTTCATAGGATTGAGATATTAATATAGTCATATAGTAAATTTTTTTTATTGCCCGTGTAAGCAGACGAGCATACGACTCAGCTGAAGGTAAGTGGTTACCGTCGACAGACAGACTTCAGCAATGCCAGGGGCAGAGCCAAGCCGCTGCCTACCGTTAAGTACTCTCCACAAGCCTCGTTTGAAGAAGGACATGTCATAGCGCTCGGGAAACACCGTGGAGAGGAGCTCATTCCTAAGCCTGATTGGTAAAAAAGATCTCTGGAAGCGCACTGTAGATGAGCGCAATGGCTCCAGGTAGTATCGATGAACTCTACTCCGATGGCGGGCGGTGCGATGGTAAAAACGAGATGTTGGCATCATATCGAGCAATTCCTCAGAGCACTTCCCATGGAACATGGATTCCTCTGCATACGGACATAATTAATATACACGATCCATTTTCTAAACGTATTTACTTCGACGGACTATTGAACTGTTGAACCCGCATCCCGCTTTGACATCGTCAAGGCGAAGGGTCAAAACCAAATTGCTACCTACAAATTTTTCAAGGATTAGTTTTTAGTTGGAATACAAAAAAATATGACTGTATCGTTGCCATGAAAAATGTATACAAAACTTTCAAAAATTGTAAAAAATATTGTTAAAGCTAAAAAATTCCTTCGTGTATAACTGAATTATTTACAAGCTGCACTGTAGCGTATTATTATGATTTAGGTATACCAATAAATTCTGTCTTGCAAGTTTATTGTCACAAGCATGTTTCCGAGAAGTAAAATTATGATAAAAATCACACGACCCTCCCCCCGGTAAATAAATCGACCCAGAGATCGGTCGCATAAAATATTCCATATTTTTACACACACACATGTTCCCTTACCGAAATAAATGAAGCGAAATGTTAACGTTTCAAGCATTTTGCATTTCCTTCCTTCCTTTTCCTGTTTACCGAATGTTGTTGACGTTAAAAAGAGATGAAAGAACAGGTGTCTTGGCAAGAGACTCTTGGCACAACGCGGCTCTATCGAGAAGTTTACACTGAAATAGTAACAATGTGATTACGTTATTATTTCCGTTACATTAAACCAACGAATCACGAGTGTTGCCATATTATTTGATATGAGTTCGTAAGCAGCGCCTTCTTTATTCAAATTATTATTTATCGGTTAGAATTTATTACAATTTTACCTTCCGAATATCTGATATTTCTATGAATTTCTTATAGTGGTGGTAGGACGTCTTGTGACTCTGCATGGGTAGGTACCACCGCCATGCCTATTTCTGCCATGAAGCAGTAATGCGTTTCGATTTGATGGGCGAGTCAACCGTTGTACTGTAATAACTATGAGACCTTAACACTCATATCTCAATGTGGTTGGCGGCATTTACGTTGTAGATGTCTATGGGTTCCGGTAACCACTTAACATCAAGTGGGCCTTGAGCTCGTCCACCCATCCAAATAAAGCCATCCAAAGCAATAAAAAAAAGCTGAGTTTAGAATATCCGTAAATAAACTCTGTAGTTGTTTTAAATCTTTATGCGATATAATGTGTGAAAATAAACAATCCTTTTTGTTAAAACACATGAAATGAAGGTTGAACATAATAATATAGTCCTTAAGCGGTAGATACAGGCCTGATCGTGTACAGAGTGATGTGGTCTTAAGTTATCACTACTAAATACCGTTTTGGGATTGCAGCAAGCTGACTGAAGAGATTGCTATTCTAAGCAACTACGGCCAAGTATTTTAGCAACAAATCCACCTTAAAAATAAAAAAGTCCCATTACACCCCCATTTTTTTTATTGCTTAGATTGGTGGACGAGCTCACAGCCCACCTGGTGTTAAGTGGTTACTGGAGCCCATAGACATCTAGAACGTAAATGCGCCACCCATCTTGAGATATAAGTTCTAAGGTCTCAGTATAGTTACAACGGCTACCCCACCCTTCAAACCGAAACGCATTACTGCTTCACGGCAGAAATAGGCAGGGCGGTGGTACCTATCCACGCGGACTCACAAGAGGTCCTACCACCAGTAAATGAGTACAATAATATTCTGAGTAAGCAAACATCGTCCTATATAGTCGTATTTTTGCTTAGATAACAAACAATATGTCTCGGTTATATGGCTATCGGATATTCACTAATGAACAAAAGCTTTGCCACAAAGTATAAAAATATCTTCCGACATAACTGATTTTATAAGTTGCACATTAATTTATCATCTTCAAAGTGGTTTATATTTGGAAGGGTCAGTGGGGGGTTCGAAGGTTGCGATCGGGATTTTTGGTTATCGCTTTTAGAAGTAGAGCACATAAGTGAAACACGGGGGATGACTTTGTATGATGAAAATAAATTGCCCGACAGTATATCACGAAATATCAATTGTGTATTGCAACTGTAATTTTTATTTTATTAATTTAATATTTTTCATTTTATTTTCCCGTTTTGGTAAAATTTCTTTTTAATTTTTGTTTTTGGAAGGAATTCCTTATGGGATGCTGCGGAGAAGTACCTAAACCGGGAAAAAACGTCCGTAATGTAAGATTTTTTATTATTTATGTATAGTCTTAGTATGCTGGCTATACAGTGTCTAATATATAGTCTACGTGATGACAGTTATTATTATTATTCATATAAATAGCTGTTTCTTTGTTTAGTTTTATTAAATATTTTTAACAATAATTGTGAATAAAATAAAGTTGATAGCTTGCAAAGTAGTTTTTTTTTCTTTATCAATAAAAAAATCATAATAAAAAATGTATACCCGAATAATTATTTTCTTTATACCTCGAATAGAACTTAAAATTAATATTTTTATAATAAGGACCATCGTTCCTACCCGGTGTCCCACGACACCATACATCTTTTTTTTTATATTTTACATTCTTCTGTACTTGTGTTTGTATAAATTTAGTTTCCTTAACAAAGTACATATTCCAATTAAAAAAAAAAATTGCTAAACTCAGATACATAACGATCTCTAATCTATGACGTAATTCGTGTAGACTATGCAAAATTTAATTTTTAAGCGTTATTAATGCCATCAAAAATGTCTAGCTTTCTTTTCTTTGCTTTGCTTATATGTGAATTATACTTTTTTAATGAAATTTCTCTGGTAATTTTTTTCAGTTTTCTACAGCTTTACGTTTGATCACTGAGATATGTATAGTTGGAATGGCTCGCATCAAACTTCAAGGGCTTGAGACTAGTGTCATAATAAATTCAAATTTTTGTACAGTCGTTGTTTAATAGCCGTGGTTTAATCTCATGCTGATTTAACACATCGCTCTTACCGGGATCGCGGATGCTTATAGATCGATGTAAACTCAAGCCTAAGTTTAAGGGAAAGCCTAAGAAAATAATGAGATAGAATAAATTTAAGAAGAAGTGTCGGCAAAAACACAACGGGAATAACCCCTTCTACAATTTCGTGTGATTATCTCGAAAAGATGTAATTAATTTGACGGTCCCCCCGTTGTCCCCTTAATTACAACGGGGCCAAATTAAGACGGGCTCTGGGAATTATCCGCGACGTTTCCACCAGCCGATAAAGAGGACCGTGTGAGTTTTATAGGGGAGACGTCTTTAAATTGAATTTAATGACTTCGAGCGAGCGAATCGGGATGCGTCCTGTTTTTTTAATAGGCATTTCTTATTGGCATATATACAAATAAATAAAATTGGAGTGTCGGTTTGTAATAATAAAATAACCACTTTTTACTAAATGCGTAAGTATGTATACACAGTACATAATATCGAAACAACATTCAATTTTTCAAAAATGTTGTCTGTCTATTTGTTTGTTTTTTCCGGTTAATCTCTGGAACGGCTGGACTGATTTTGACGGGACTTTCACTGACTTACTTTTTGTAGATTAGCTTTGCCTTGCGACGTCACCCGCCCGTACGACAATAATCGCGGATAACATCGTTTGATAAATAAAAATGTAGAGGATAAACGCAAGTGTAGGTTTTGCTATTTTTAATGACACTGACTCACGACCGGCTTGTGTTGAGGAGTTTCTGATGCTCATAGAGATGGATACCACAAATTACTGTAATCGATAAGATACAAGTCCCGAGATTTATTTTAGTGATGGTCTTGCAGCGTGATCGTTCTTTAGCGAAAATGTTATAAAGTAAAAGGAAATAGTCTTACTGGTGTAGGACCTCTTGTCAGTCCGCGCGGGTAGGTACCACCACCCTGCCTGTTTCTGCCGTGAAGCAGTACTGCGTTTTGGTTTGAAGGGTGGGGCGGCCGTTGTAACTATAGGTATACTGAGAGCTTAGAACTCATATCTCAAGGTGGGTGGCGTTATTTATGTTGTAGATGTCTATGGGCTCCGATAACCTCTTAACAACAGGTGGGCTGTGAGATCGTCCACCCACCTAAGCAATAAATAAATCGTTCACAGTGCTACGTTAAAAACCTAAAAAAAAAACCTGCTGTCGATATTTCAGAAAGATTTTGACGAATATTCAAATCGTAAGGCCTGCTCGGATAACATGTAATAGCAATTCTTTATTATTAAGGCAGCCGACCGAATGTAGGGAGTGTTTTCGTTTTGAATTCAGTTTTACGCGTTGCGAGTACACGCTCTGTATCATACGTGAGGCTGAAAGCTGATTAGGGTAGGGGCACACTGAGCTTCGTTTATTTGAATACACTCTGTATATAATATATATACACTATACACATATACAATTTAAACACTTTGTAGGCAGCGGTTGGCTCTGCCCTTGGGATTGCTGAAGTCCATGGACGACGGTAACCACTCACCGTGAGATGGGGTATGCTCGTCTGCCTACACGGGCAATAAAAATAAACCTCGATTTTTTCGCATGATAAAAGCTTCCTATTGTCCGTATTTCTAAAGTGAAACAATTATATTTTCTATTTCGAAGGCTAGTATTTTCGTTTGAATTTGGACAATGGAATTTATGTTACAGTGCCTGTCAGCAAGCTTGTTGTTCAGGGTAGGGTCACTGGTAAAAGACCTCGTGGATGAAGATCCTTGCACTGGACTGATCAAGAGGAAATCCTTACCAAAGCTCTATTTAACGAGTGCGTGTGCCAAGCTTCAGTTCGCGAATTATAGAGAACGGCTGTCAAGGCTATAATAAAAAAGGATTCCACACGATCACGACTGCTCTGCCAAGAATAACTGACTATGATAGTATTTATCACTAAACGCTTTAAATTAGGTTCATTATGAGCTTTGTCCAACTAGAGCAATAATAATAATTATTTTATAGAAAATTAGGGGGCCCGACAGACGTTATCCTGTATACATATATACAGGAAAAAGTCAATGGACGACACAAAATTCATTCAAGTCGATCTCGCTGTTTTTTTTTTCTTTTTTCCTACCTAAGTTGAGCCCTGAGATGCTATGTCAGCGTAACCGGGCGAGTAGGTGAGCTCACGGGACTCAAACCGGGAGCGTTACTAACACTGGCCCTAGCAAGAGCAGTGCTTCGCAGAATCTACCACCGGATCGGAAACGCGACCTATTGAGAAGATCCAGCGAGAAATTCAGTGGACTGTGTCTGTGGGTTAGTTTTTTTTTTTTATTGCCTTTCTAGGCAGACTAGCATACGGCCCACCTGATGGTGAGTGGTTACCGTCGCCCATGGACTTCAGCAATGCCAAGGGCAGAGCCAAGCCGTTGCCTACCGCTTAATACTCTCCACAAGCCTCGTTTGAAGAAGGACATGTCATAGCGCTCGGGAAACACCGTGGAGGGGAGCTCATTCCAAAGTCGGATGGTACGTGGCAAAAAAGATCTCTGGAAACGCACTGTGGATGACCGCAGTGGCTCCAGGTAGTATGGATGAACTCTACTCCGGTGGCGGGCGGTGCGATGGTAAAAACGAGACGTTGGTATCATCTCGAACAATTCCTCAGAGCACTCCCCATGGGACATGCGGTACAAAATACAGAGGGAACCGAAGTCCCTCCGCAGACCCAGAGGCTCCAAACGATCCGTGAGAATGGGATTAGGATTATCGACAATCCGAACGGCTCTCTTCTGTATGGAGTCAAATGGAAGAAGCTCGTCGAGCCCTTCGTCGCTAGCGACGGGTTCGACCAGGACGGTGACCGGTGCTGGTGGTACCTAAAAGCACCGTTAATGGATCGGGAGGAACCATAATGACGTGTTTTGGGCGACGTTCGACTGTTTACTATTCGGTCTACAGGATCGGGTAACTTTGAGTTTTTTTTTTTTTTTTTTTTTTTTTTTTTTTTTTTTTTTTTTTTTTTTTTTTTTTTTTTTTTTTTATGATTGAAAGTTTACTGGTGGCCCGAAGGCCTTTCCAGTTTCACCAGGACAGGTGGGCGAGCAAAGGCTCAGCCAAGAGGGGTGGGATTTGCTAACAACTGCCCGAGCGCCTCCGAAGGAGACCTAACAACTCAAGAGCAATTGTTTCGCGAATGAATCTACTACCGGATCGGAATCGCGACCCGCTGAGAAGATCCGGCGAGAAACTCAGCGGGCTGATGCATGGGTTAGGTTGCACGTCGACCTCTTTGTCGAGTTCGACGAGTACGGTTACCGGGGTCCCTAAGCCTGCCCCTAGTATTAGAGCTGAAGGCATCTAATGCAAAGGTTATTGGATCTGATGGATCCGTAAGGACGTGTCTAGGGCGTCGACGGTGACTGGCTCCTGCATGATCAGGATTCGGGGAGTAGTCAGCGGCGGCAACGATAAGGCGCTTATCATGACGCATAGCCTTATCGAAGTATCGTTCCGACGCTGACTTCATGTATTTCCGAATTTATTCGAGGCCCAGGTCGTCGTGTAGGTCAACGTTCCTCACGAACCACGGAGCCCCGACAGCTAACCTGCAAAAGCGGGATTGTAGGGATTGGAGGGTGTCTATGTGTGTGCGGGCCGCGTGAGCGAACACCACACTCGCGTAAGTCATGACGGGCCTTATGCAAGTTTTGTAAAGTGTCACCTTGTTCCGAAGGGACATTTTACTCCGCTTACAGATCATGGGGTAGAGTCTACCGAGAATAAACGCGGCACGGTCACGGACTGATTTTATATGCGGGCGGAATGTCATCGATGCATCCAGGGTAACGCCCAGGTACTTGACCTTCCTGGCCCAGGGTATGGGTTGTCTAAAGAGAGTAATCGGGGGTGTGAGATTCCTCCTCCTAATCCGGGAGGAAATCCGTGTGGAGCTTCCCCTCTGAAAGAGCACCGCAGTACTTTTCGCTGGGTTGATGTCTATGCGCCATTTTCGGAACCACTGTCCTAGGGCTAGGGCTGCGCTCTGAAGCTTCTTCGCGATTAGGGACTTATTTCTACTAGAATAGTAAACAGTCGTGTCGTCGGCGAATAAAGCTAAATGGGTCGGCGGCGACCGGGGAACATCGTTGACGAATAAGCTAAATAGGAGGGGTGAGAGGACAGAGCCTTGCGGGACTCCAGCTGTGAGAGGTCGTGGGGAGGAGCGGGTTCCCTCGACTCGATATCGAAAAGAGCGGTTCGACAAGAAGTCCCGTATGATGAGCACGAGACTATCCGGCACGCCCATGTTGAATAGTTTGAAAATCAAACCATTGTGCCAGACTTTGTCGAACGCTTTTGCGACGTCGAAGAAGAGAGCTCCCGTGTATAACGGTTTTGGTCGATTAAGCCCCACAAGAATGTGCTCCGTGAGGCGGTGCACCTGTTGAACGCATGAGTGATTTGTACGGAATCCGAATTGTTCATCGATGAGAATGCCCTTGGATGAGACGAAGTCTCTGAGGCGTTTGTAGAGCAGACGCTCATACAGTTTGCCTAGAGACATGAGGAGGCTAATCGGGCGGTAGCTCGTCGGATGATTTTTTGGTTTACCGGGTTTATGTATGCCGATAACGTCCGCTTCTTTCCACACCGCGGGAAAGATACAGTTCGCCATAGCGGCATTGAAAATAGATGCCAACATCACGATGAGTTGGACGGGTAGAAGTTTAATAACGCGGTTGGATATACCGTCGGAACCGGGAGCCTTGCGAGGACGTAGGTCTTTGATCAAGTCTTTAACTTCCATCGGGGTGACGGGTGGTAACGCATCAGAGGGTGGCAAGGAGGCTCTGCGTTCTACCTCACTGTCTACTAATTCTACATGAACAGGGTCCACGGATTGAGTGCTGGGCGTGCACTGGGTTTGCAATGTATCGGCCAGCAGCTCTGCTTTTTCGTCATCATCGAACGCCGCGAGTCGGCCTGAGGGGCCTACGAGGGGGGGCATACTTACTACCGTATCCGATTTGAGAGTACGAGCTAAGCGGTAGTAAGACCTTTGGGAGGGCGCGAGTCCTTCTAAGAAATCAGACCATCTGGCATCTCGGACTTCGGCGATGCGAGACTTTACGTCGCGTTGTAGGGCACGCATTCGAATACGATTTTCCGCGGTAGGATACCTGTCGTAGGCGCGTATCGAGGCGTTCTTAGCTCTAAGGAGTTCCCTAATATCGTCGGACAATTTGAAGCGGTGAAGGAAGTCCTCCGCTACAACTTGTTTCGATGACCTATCTAATGTTGAGGTGATGTGTGACGTTAAGATGTCTATGGCTTCAGCGGTATCCTGAGGAGACGGGATAGAGTCCGGGTTAAGCGGGAGCGATGGTGGATCAGATTCAGCCAGGCTGATGCCCAGCGTGTGCCAATCCACCACAGTCCTCGTGACGGGAACGGAATCGGGAGCGCGACCGAGCTTCATAACGACGGGACGGTGGTCTGAATCTAACTCTGAAACTACTTCGATCGAGTGTAAGCGCAGAGTTACGTTTTTTAATAACGCTATGTCGAGTATATCCGGGCGATGCGCGATATTTAGCGGGTAGTGAGTCGGGGTTAGCGGAGCGACGATATCGAAGGCGAGATCATCAACTAACGCGTCAAGCCGCCTGCCATTCGGGGTTGTGGTGTGTGAGTTCCACCTGATGTGTTTACAATTTAGGTCGCCCGCCAGAATGACAGAGCTCCCCATACCGAGCAGCGCCTCGATATCACTGCTTAGAACGATCTTATCCAGTGGAAGATAAACGGACGCGATAACGATCGGCGCGTGTCCCGTCAGTGAGATTCGGCACACTGATGCTTCGATATTAGCGAGCGCGGGAGGATCGAGCGGGACGCAATGCAGGGCTCTTCTATAGTAAATGACGGTACCACCACCACGGGCAGAGAGCCTGTCGTTCCTGACCATGTTATAGTTCGCGATTTTAGGGTCACGGCGCGCGGGCTTAAGTAGGGTCTCCTGCACTAAAAAGATATCAATTTGGTGGTCACGCAAAAAGTCAGAAACCTGATCACGTTGATTTGCGAGACCGTAAGCGTTAAAAAATCCTATCGTTACGGATAGGGGCTTTATTCTACTTATATACGCCATTGATTACCGGCGGAGTGAGGGGAGGACGTACGTATTTAATGACGCGTATACGTCGGCGTATTCCTGCACAACGGCGATAAAGTGTTGTGCAGTGGAGGCAGCGCGAATGGCGTCGCCCAAAGCGTTAACGCGCTCAAAGTTGATCGACTGAAAGAAGTCGATCGCTAAAGCGAGATTGTCGGACGCGGTCGGAGGGCAGGTCGCGGGAGAGGGACGAGTCGCGGGGGCGGGACGAATCGCGGAGGAGGGAGTTGTAGCCGTGTTCGTGTACGGCAGCGGTTTTGCCCAGGCCGAGACACTGGGCACCGCCGCCGGAACGAACGCTGGCTTAGCCTGCGACGCAGAGGGTGCCGAGGCTTTGATGTCTGGGCCGGAAGCTCGGAGGCGGTTTTGGCGGGCGACGCGGCGATTTATTTTAGGGGCTCGGGGGCAACCACGGTAATTCGCGGGGTGACCCTGTGTTCGACACAGGACGCAGCTAGGCGGTTCCGTCGCGGTTTTTAGGTCGCGAGCGCAGAGGGCCGTGGCGTGATCGCCCAAACACTTAACACATCGGGGGCGCGCGTGACAGTTACGGGAAGAGTGCCCGTACAATTGACAGTTATGGCACTGGCTAGGAGTGCCTTTTTTATGGGGGGCTTCGACAGCGATACCAGAGAGCCTACAGACGGTCTGTGTGTTAAAGATTTTCTTACCCTCGGGGGTAGGCTGGAGAGCGACTAGAACCATATTATATGGCTCCCTACCGCGACCGGTGTGCATACGGTGCACAGAATTCACTGGTAGGCCTTGTTCTAACAGGTCGGCTTTTACGAGCTCTACATCTAACTCTTTAGGGATTCCGCGTATTACAACGCGGAGTTCGCGCTCCTCCTGGAGCGTATACGTATGGAAACTTATACGCTCCTTACGGAGGTAAGAAGAGAGGGCCCTATGGTCGTCGGGTGTTTGAACCTTAATTTGAATGCCGTTCGCGAGGTTACGGGCATTCGTGAAATTTATATTTTTGGCCTTAAGGGCCAGGCAAACTCGATCCCAAGCTGCCTTCTCCTGAAGGATAACCGGGGGAGGGGTCTGGGTTTTATTTTGTGCCACCGGACGCGGCGACGGAGTGGCACGGGCTGGGGGCGCAACGGGAGTCTGAGGGCGGGGGCGCGACGCGTTCACGGCTTTGCTAATTTTAGCGGCCGCGGGAGCTCGAGACTCCGCGGCACGCTTCTTACCCTTCTGTACCAGGGTGAATCCATCCGTCGATGAGGCGGGGGCGAGGTCGACCTCCATGTCCGAGTCAGAGTCGGAGCACGAGGAGGCGGGTGCAGGCGACCTACGAGCAAGTGTAGGTGTTTTAGAGGGCGCGACGGAGGCCGCGGATGATCGCTCAGCTGAAACGATGGTCACGGCGGACGACGCAGCAGCTTTTCTCGCCAGTATAGGCGACACGGGAGCGGCAGGCACGACAGAGGCTGCGGTGCTCAATGCAGAAGCTCTGCACGCAGGTACAGGCGACGCAGGAGCAGCGAGCGCGGCGGAGTCCTCGAGAGGGCTCGCAGTGTGATTGGCCTTGAAGGCCAAAAACTCCGAGGCGAGCTGTGGGTGGCGAAGTCGGAGGAATTCCGCGAATACAGCGTCCATGATCGCTGAGTACCCAGGTGGGGCGGCCCCGGGTCTTGAAAACACTCGCCTTGCGGCGAGGCCCCAACTACTCGGACCTGAGCGGTTCTATTGAACACAGGTGGCAATGCGGCGCGATTACTACAGGACAAAGAAAAAGCACAACAAAACAGAAATTACGAAAAGAAACAAAACAAATAAATACTTGCAGGAAACCACTTTGTCGGCAGATGTACCACGAACACAGAAACAACAAAAGGAAACAAAACAAATAAAAAACTTCCAGAAAGAGCACTTAGTCGGCAGATGTACCACAAACACAGGCCGCGCGAACAATGGCCGGGCTAACAAAAGCCGGGCGAACAAAGACCGGGCGATCGAGTGGACGATGAGCACGTCCGCACGTGACGGGTGCCTCTATCGGAATCGTAACTTTGAGTACCGCTGTTGACATAAAAAAATCAGTGGACTAGCGAGAAGTAAATATTATCTATTACTACCTGACCCGGCAGACTTTATAGTGCCTCAATCGATAAATAAAAGAAACTTAAAACAATCAAAAGTATTTCGTCCAACGGGGGGGGGGGGGGGGGAGGCATCGAAGGAAAAACAATATTGTTATTTTGATTTAATTCTGAGCATTTTCATATTTATCTACCTTTTAAACCTTCTCTGAACTTCCAGAAATAATTCAAGATCAAAATTAGCCAAATCGGTCCAGCCGTTCTCGAGTTTTAGCGAGACTAACGAACAGCAATTCATTTTTATATATATATTAGCTGACCCGGCAAACATTGTTTTGTCATATATAAGATTCCTAGGGAATTACTAGTGTAGAAAAAAAACTAACTTATTGTAAGTGTGTAAAGATATGGTAAATGAGTGAAAGAGGTATGTAGTGCTGTGAACGATGAGGGAATATATAATAAAAATAACAAAACCTCATTCAACCACATAATACCTTATTATAACAACAAAAAAAGTCCAAATAAAAAAAAAAGTTAGGGGTGGACAACCCTAATCACTTGGGGGTATGAAAAATAGATAGTAGCCGATTCTCAGGCTTACTGAATTTGCATAAAAAATTTCATGAGAATCGGTCAAGCGGTTTCGGAGGAGTATGGGAACGAACATTGTGACACGAGAATGTTATATATTAGATTATATTACCGGCTCATTGTGCACCGGGGCTAGGAGCCTACCGTGTGAGTATAGGCCGCAGAGAGCGTTAGGCACAATGTGCGGATTTAAAATTCCATTTTCGCGGACGTGATCGCACAGCTTCCAATGGGGAGTGGACTGCGCGTTTCCGCATGGTGCGGCCTATGGCGGTTCGTGCCAATATGCGTACGTTATAGCAATCGTTCTGAAATAACGCACGTTTATATATAAGAGATTTAAGGAAAATTATTTCTCGGTTACTTTTTGCATGATTGGCTTAAAATAGACAGAGTGAAGGTTTTTGCGTGGGCCGTTTTCCGACAGGCCCTATTTTTACTAAACTAGGGAGAATCTCTTCCATAAAATAGAAGATAGATTTGCTTGATATTCTGTTATCCTATAGGATGTTAGGGATTGATTTAGGCAGGGTAATCATATTTTACGTATAGTTATTCTCTCTCTCTCTCTCTCTCTTCATCTGCGCACAGAAAACCAATACTAGCAAAATGACATATTCAATGGCTTTAGAATGAGCTTCACTCCACGGTGTTTCCGGAGTGCTATTACATGTCTTTGGCTTAAGCGAGGCTTGTGCCGAGTACGTAACTGTAGGCAGCAGGTTGGCTCTACCCCCAGCATTGCTGACGTCCATGGGCGATAGTAATCACTCACCATCAGGTGCGCCGTATGCTCGTTTGCCTACAAGGACAATAAAAAAGACGTTTTTTTTCTACTGCATGTGAATACACTTGTATTTTATTGCTTTTGAAGGCAGTCATGCATACGGCATTAACTAAGCAATCACCATCGTGCATGAGGAGCTAATACCGGAGGCACAGTCAAGCTGGTGTCTGACTGAATAAATACTTCTTTCTATAATTCTCTTTTTTTAAAGAAAAGCATATTAATGAGTCTTAAAGCAACAAGTCCAGTAAGAGAATATCTCAAGACCCGAAATGTATCTCACTTCATTCATGAATTGACACCGCCTATCGGGTCGGTACTAACCAACAGTAACTTAGAAGAATTCTCGCTATTATTTTATGGTTTGTCTAATCCAGTGATTCTCAACTTTTTTTTTGTTGCGGCACATATTTAACGATTTCAAAATTTGGCGGCACACAAAAAAAAAGATAAAAATTATTTACTTACTACAACACACTGCATAAATAGTTTATCAAAAAATTTTAATATACGAAATAAACTACAATATACTATAATTTTTTTTTTGTGGATTTAAATATATTATATTCATGTTTAATATATTTTTCTTTTAAAATGATATAATTTAAAAATATTAACATTTTTTTATTTTATTTTATACTTATTGTACACAAAAAGAAAATACAATCAAAAACAGATTTAAAGAATGTCTAAATACTATGTACAAAGGCGAGCTTAACTCATTCATGAGTTTTCTTCCAGCAAACCAAACCATTATTATATATTCGCAAAATTTGGCGGCACACTTTTGAAATTTGGCGGCACACAAAAGTGCCGCGGAACAGTGGTTGAGAATCACTGGTCTAATCTATTCGAGTGAAGAGTGCACCGAGTGGCTAATGGTATTCACAGTACTTTGTTTACGAGCTTCGATCAAGTAGACCGTTAGCTCGTCTAACAGTTTATGCTTATAGAAACTTTTTTACTGGTGGTAGGACCTCTTGTGAGTCCGCACGGGTAGGTACCATCACCTCGCCTATTTCTGCCGTGAAGCAGTAATGCGTTTCGGTTTGAAGGGTGTGGCAGCCACCTCGAGGTGGGTGGCGCATTTACGTTGTAGATGTCTATGGGCTCCAGTAACCACTTAACACCAGGTGGACTGTGAGCTCGTCCAGCCACCAAAGCAATAAAAAAAAAACGTAATATTTTCGTTCTATTGTCAAGAACGATATGGTCTAAAATTGCAATAAATAAAGAATTGCAATTATTAAATCATTTTGAATTGTGCCAAAAAGCAGTTTCGATTCTTCCTACCTAGCACAGTCTCCATCAATCAATGCTATGAACAAGAAGATCCGAGATAATTCTTCAAACGGGTTATCTCCGAATCTAATTTATAACATCTTAAGACGCGACCTCCAGGCGTCCCCTTGACCCTACTCCGGAGGTTTCCCGACTATTTGTCATCAGGAATTACCTTCAGCTCGTCTGGTCTCAGACCATCACTTATTTGAATTAATTGATTCACTGGTTTATGTGAGGCAGTAATTGGATTGCTTTAGTGATGTGAAAGCTTTTGCTAGAAAATGTCTGCTATTGATTTAAATATGTATTGACAGTCACAGTGGATAAGGCAAGCAAAACACAGCGCCTTTGATAATGGATAAGCAGATAGCGTTATCGAATGAATTAGTAAACAATAGGCAAGAAAAAAATAATGGTAGTGGGATGGATGGACGAGCTCACGGCCCACCTGATGTTGCCGGAGCCTATAGACATTTAAAACATAAATGCGCCACCCACCTTGAGATATAAGTTCTAAGGTTCCAGTATAGTTACAACGGCTGCCCCACCCTTCAAACCGAAACGCATTACGGCTTCACGGCAGAAATAGGCAGAGTGGTGGTACTGATTACTGGTGGTAGGACCTCTTGTGAGTCCGCATGACTAAATACCACCATCCTGCCTATTTCTGTCATGAAGCGTTTTACTGAAACTTATTTAATAGTATTTATCTAACTAATGTAATGTTCACATTTAGTTTCACCGCGACTGTGAATTACTTAATATAAGCGTATGGAAAACAGAGTTCTCGTTATGAAATCGAATTGATCTGAAACAACTCGAACGAAACATCTTCAAACTATCTGTAGAGCAGAACTCAATTAGAGAAGTACCTTCGCAGCGTAAACACCGAACCACTTGATTAAGAGAAAGTAAATAATTTGCTGTAAGCGTTTTCGAGGTATGAGCGGATAGCGATTTTAGATTCCAAGCGAGTATAGATTAGCGATGTAGTAACAGATGCACATGACACATGGTGATTGGTTACGTAATGGATTACAAAGATTGAAACATTACTTATTTTGTCTTTTTTTCTATGAAATCAAACCCGCAAAATTATAATTTGCGTAATTACTGGTGGTAGGACCTCTTGTGAGTCCACACGGTTAGGTACCACCGCCCTGCCTAATTCTGCCGTGAATCAGTAATGCGTTTTGGTTTGAAGGGTGGGGCAGCCGTTGTAACTATACTGAGACCTTAGAACTTATATCTCAAGGTGGGTGGTGCATTTACGTTGTAGATGTCTATGGGCTCAAGTAACCACTTAACACCAGGTGGGCTGTGAGCTCGTCCACCCATCTAAGCAATAAAAAGAAAAAAAAAATGAAGCTCGTCTAAAGCAACTTAACTAATGCCTCGATCACACGTCGCTGTGACCATTGTTATCTCATCGTTAAATATACGATATCAGAGAATCTAAAAGCTAATGAGACATGTGATGCGTATAGAGGAGATGCATGTGACTAGGAGATGTACGGAAATGGTAGTGCAAGGTAGAGGGGAAAGATGTCGACCGAAGAAGATATAGATGGAGTGTGTGAATGACGATATGAGAGAGAGAAGAGTGAGCGTTGAGATGACGGCTGATAGAAGAGAATAGAATAGAAAAATTCGCCGTGCCGACCCCACCTAGTGGGATAAAGTGGAGGCAAAGAAAAAGAAGAAGAAAAGCGAATGCTGTTAACTTTATATCTTATGAATTCTAGATCAGGCTATTGATTACAAGATGTTTTGGTAATTTGCTACTTCCCAATGAGAACAGAGCTGTCGGCTTATCGTACAAATATCTTCTCGATGAAAGATCTTCTCTTTTAATTGTGAAACAATTATTGATTAATTATTATTAATTCAACAGTGACTGTTATTGGTAGCATAATATTATGCGATGAAAACTTTTTTGGTTTAATTGTAGTTTACTCGAAAAGTCAGAGATAATTAACAATAATAAATGCTGAGATTAAACCGCAAAAGGTTGTTTTAATTACTTGTACGATTCTCGAAAACCGAAGAAAATACTACCTTTGCTATAAAATTCTTTCAATACGTGTTCTATCATTCGACTGACATCAAAAACTATCCAATAGATCGGGAATAATGTGATGGTATAAGAAAAAGACAAAAGTAATTTTAATTATTTCTAATAGTGTTAAATTACTAATGGAGCTGGAGTTCGGGATAAATAAAATTCTACCGAAGTACAAATTAAAAACTGTATTCAACACTTAGAACACTTAAAACACTTCACAAACACTTTACAAACAATTCTTAATTTGCTTTTTCAGCTTCGTTTTTTTTTTTTTTTTTTTTTGTTTTTTTTTTTTTTTTTTTTTTTTTCTTATTGAAAGTTTACTGGTGGCCCGAAGGCCTTTCCAGTTTCACCAGGACAGGTGGGCGAGCAAAGGCTCAGCTAAGAGGGGTGGGATTTGCTAACAACTGCCCGAACGCCTCCGAAGGAGACCTAACAACTCAAGAGCAATTGTTTCGCGAATGAATGTACTACCGGATCGGAATCGCGACCCGCTGAGAAGATCCGGCGAGAAACTCAGCGGGCTGATGCATGGGTTAGGTTGCACGTCGACCTCTTTGTCGAGTTCGACGAGTACGGTTACCGGGGTCCCTAAGCCTGCCCCTAGTATTAGAGCTGAAGGCATCTAATGCAAAGGTTATTGGATCTGATGGATCCGTAAGGACGTGTCTAGGGCGTCGACGGTGACTGGCTCCTGCGTGATCAGGATTCGGGGAGTAGTCAGCGGCGGCAACGATAAGGCGATTATCATGACGCATAGCCTTATCGAAGTAACGTTCCGACGCTGACTTCATGTATTTCCGAATTGATTCGAGACCCAGGTCGTCGTGTAGATCAACGTTCCTCACGAACCACAGAGCCCCGACAGTTAACCTGCAAAAGCGGGATTGTAGGGATTGGAGGGTGTCTATGTGTGTGCGGGCCGCGTAAGTCATGACGGGCCTTATGCAAGTTTTGTAAAGTGTCACCTTGTTCCGAAGGGACATTTTACTCCGCTTACAGATCATGGGGTAGAGTCTACCGAGAATAAACGCGGCACGGTCACGGACTGATTTTATATGCGGGCGGAATGTCATCGATGCATCCAGAGTAACGCCCAGGTACTTGACCTTCCTAGCCCAGGGTATGGGTTGTCTAAAGAGAGTAATCGGGGGTGTGAGATTCCTCCTCCTAATCCGGGAGGAAATCCGTGTGGAGCTTCCCCTCTGAAATAGCACCGCAGTACTTTTCGCTGGGTTGATGTCTATGCGCCATTTTCGGAACCACTGTCCTAGGGCTAGGGCTGCGCTCTGAAGCTTCTTCGCGATTAGGGACTTATTTCTACTAGAATAGTAAACAGTCGTGTCGTCGGCGAATAAAGCTAAATGGGTCGGCGGCGACCGGGGAATATCGTTGACGAATAAGCTAAATAGGAGGGGTGAGAGGACAGAGCCTTGCGGGACTCCAGCTGTGAGAGGTCGTGGGGAGGAGCGGGTTCCCTCGACTCGATATCGAAAAGAGCGGTTCGACAAGAAGTCCCGTATGATGAGCACGAGACTATCCGGCACGCCCATGTTGAATAGTTTGAAAATCAAACCATTGTGCCAGACTTTGTCGAACGCTTTTGCGACGTCGAAGAAGAGAGCTCCCGTGTATAACGGTTTTGGTCGATTAAGGCCCGCAACGCTCATACAGTTTGCCTAGAGACATGAGGAGGCTAATCGGGCGGTAAACTGACTGCGTGCCATCTCTGCAACGCTTTTATAGCCGATACCACATCCCTAAAATTATCGAGAATATTCCACACATTTCGAGTATTGTGTTTCCGCTATCTGACAATAGATGGCGTTTTACTTCTCGAGCATTCTAGGTGCTACTAGATCCTTCGATATTCGTTCGACTATTCGGCGATAGATGGCGTTACTCTTACCGGCCTAACGCTAATATAACATTACAATGCATAAAAAAAATTAGCGTTACGTAATACGAATACCGTTGTTTCTGAAATCTCTCCGCTTGTGGCTTAGACCACACGCAGCAAGAATTCAGAGTACCTTAGAATACTGCGTTAGAATTGGATTAAACGATATTTAGTTAAAACAAATTAAAGGGTATGTCCGTGATTATTTGGAATCTACCCCTTCAAAGCACCTCGGTTATTACAAGGCACTACATTCCACGCCTCAGGTGCGATCGCTTAGTTCGCATGTAAATTTACATTCGAAATTCAGGTATCTTAAGTGCTACGCCCGCTGTTATATTGTGTGTAAAATAAAGTGGTATTTTCCATTTTAGTTTACAATCATAGTTCTGTCATTAAGTGTTATCTATATATTAACACGTGAAGCAAAAACTTTGCATCCCTTTTTACGAAAATTGCGCGGACGGAGGAGTATGAAATTTCTCACACTTATAGAGAATATATAGAGGGAGTGCACAATGCTAATATTTTTTTTTAATAATGCATAAGAGATACTTTAAATCAATAAAGAAAACATTACGCACACTACCACGTATTTGACACAACACATACATAAAAATATACTCTTTGTTTACTGTCAATTGGGAAACTTTTGTTATTGTTTAAAGTCTGTGGTCGAATTGAAAATAGATTAATATTGTTTGTCTTTAATATTATTGATCTATAGTGCGGTTTTGGCGAATACTGTGAATATATTATCGAAATATAATAGTGTTTGACAATAGAACCATAATAATGTTTAAACTTATAATTTCAATTAATTATAGTCGAATCTCGAGTACTGCGGGGTCACTAGTTTGTACGCAAATGCGTTGTGGTTTATTTGAATATCGGGCACAAAAGTCATTGATTTATATAGGATTTGTCGTAAGTAACGTGTAATTTTTTTTTAGCTTACCTATTACTAGTAAACTTGAAGGGTTATGTTAGCTTCACCGGACGTGTAAGCTGGCTCACGGGACTCACACTTAGGGACTTTGCTAACATCACCCAAGGCAAGGGGAGTACTTCGCTGAATCTACCACCGGATCGGAATCACGGCCCAGTAAGAAGATCCGGCGATAAAATCAGTGGGCGAAACTTTTGTCATGCTTTGGAATTATTTTATTTGTACACGAATTTTATTCTTGTACATGAGCTCCGTGTTTGCATGAGTGTATTTATATTTTTTTCACTGGTAGCACGGCGTCTTGTGAGTCCGCACGGATAAGTATCACCGCCCTGCCTATTTCTGCCGTGAAGTAGTAATGCGTTTCGGTTTGAAGAGTGGGGCAGCCGTTGTAACTATATTTGACACCTTAGAACTTATATCTCAAGGTGGATGGCGCATTAACGTTAATGTCTATGGGTACCGGTAATCAATTAAGACCGTGAACTCATCCAAACAACTAAGCAATAAATAAAAACACATTTTAGTTATATGTCGTGCAGAAGCTCCTGTGGTCTACAGCGTCTTATGTTGACTAGCAAATCGAAGGTAAGAGACTCCAAGAGGTTGCAGGTTCCAAAAAATGCAAGAGTCCAGTCACGGACAAATCAGAGGTACCTAAGCTATTATTAGTTAAGTTCTCCACCAAGCCAATGATATATAGAAAGGCTTCGAAAACGCCGCGATAAAGGAGAAAATCAAAATGGACACACAATTGTTATTCGGTGATACTACGAGCCGTTGTATAAATTTGGTCTTTATTACAATGCAACTAAGACCTTCAATTGATGTTATTTCCTATTAAAGTACACAGATAAAAAAGCGCGAACTTACTGGAAGTTCACAATGATTTATAGGAAACTGAAATTTAGAATCGAGCCAATCAAAACTTATTCTCTGCGGTGGAAGCCATCAAATAGATTTGCTGCTCCATTATCGAAATTGGAAATGCACTAATGGTACGGAAGTGTAGCGAATTGGGATTTCAGGTATAATTTTAAATTAATACGTGAAGCAAAAAACTTTGTATCATTTTTTACGAAAATTGCGCTGACGGAGGAGTATGAAATATTCCACACTTATAGAGAATATAGAGAAGAAGTGCACAATGCTAAATTTTTTTTTTAAATAATGCATAAAATATACACTAAATCAATAAAGAAAACATTACACACACTGGCATGTATTTGACACAAAACATATATAAAAATATACTCTTTGTTTACTGTCAATTGGGAAACTTTTGTTATTGCTTAAAGTCTGTGGTCGAATTAAAAATAGATTAACATTGTTTGTCTTTAATATTATTGATCTATCTTGGCGAATACTGTGATTATATTATCGAATTATAATAGTGTTTGACAATAGAACCATAATAATGTTTAAACTATAATTTCAATTCATTTTAGTCGAATCTCGACTACTGTGGGGTCACTAGTTTGTATGTAAATGCGTTGTGGTTTATTTGAATATCGGGCACACAAGTCATTGAGTTATATAGGATTTGTCGTAAGTAACGTGTAATTTTTTTTAGCTTATCTATTGCTAGTGTGGGCTACTCCCACATAAACACTTACACACAACTGGTACGTATTTACATACACCACATTACATTTTATTCAGACACACATTTCAGCCGTGTCGATGCACACCAGTCGACTACATTGGACACACGCACCCAAAACCGGTTTGCTGTGACGTCGGGCCGATGCGTCGTCGTCCGCGCACAGCACCGCGCTGACTTCAGGCAGAGCCTACCCGCATCGACTAACGCCCGTTTACGTTCTGATAAACTTGTGTGTGTACCGCCTACGACATTTGCAAGAAAAGTTTTCTGATATACAAGTTCCGATTAACAATATCTGGACCGTCGGTCTACCGAGTAATCACCCCGCCGTTGTTAAATAAACTAGTAATCTTGAAGGGTTATGCTAGCTTCATCGGACGTGCAAGCTAGCTCACGGGACTCACACTAACACACTACTTTGCTAACATCTCCCCAGGCAAGGGGAGTACTTCGCTGAATCTACCACCGGATCGGAATCACGGCCCACTAAGAAGATCCGCCGATAAAATCAGTGGGTGAAACGTGTATGGTTACTTACTTTTGTCATGCTTTGGAATTATTTTATTTAATAATAATAATATAATAATTTATTTATTAATCTTAAAAACATTTAAACATAACAGTTTGCTAAAAACTCTCCACACTAGGCACTGCCTGTCTCGTGGAGAGTTTTTTACAAGAGTATCTTAAAACTAGTAATAATATTTGTACACGAATTTTATTCTTGTACATAAATTCCGCGTTTGCATGAGTGTGTTTACATTTTTTTCACTGGTGGCACGGCGTCTTGTGCGTCCGCACGGGTAAGTACCACCACCCTGCATATTTCTGCCGTGAAACAGTAATGCGTTTCGGTTTGAAGAGTGGGGCAGCCGTTGTAACTATACTTGACACCTTAGAACTTATATCTCAAGGTGGGTGGCGCATTGACGTTAATGTCTATGGGTACCGGTAATCAATTAAGACCGTGAACTCAGCAATAAATAAAAACACATTTTAGTTATACGTCGTGCAGAAGCTTCTGTAGTCTAAAGCGTCTTATGGTGACTAGTAAATCGAGGGTAAGAGACTCCAAGAGGTCGAAGTTCCAAAAAATGCAAGTGTCCAGTCACGGACAAATCAGAGATACCTAAGCTATTATTAGTTAAGTTCTCCACTAGACCAATGACATATAGAAAGGCTTCGAAAACGCCGCGATAAAGGAGAAAATCAAAATGGACACACAATTGTTATTCGGTGATTCTATGAGCCATTGTATAAATTTGGCCTTTATTACAATGCAACTAAGACCTTCAATTGATGCTATTTCCTATAAAGGTATACAGACAAAAAAGCGAGCACTTAGTGGAAGTTCACAATGATTCATAGGAAACTGAAATTTAGAATCGAGCCAATCAAAACTTATTCTCTGCGGTGGAAGCCATCAAATAGATTTGCTGCTCCATTATCGGAATTGGAAATGCGCTAATGGTACGGAAGTGTAGCGAATTGGGATTTCAGGTATAATTTTAAATTAATACGTGAAGCAAAAATTTTGTATCCCTTTTTACGAAAATTGCGCACCCGGAGGGATATGAAATTTTCCACACTTATAGAGAATATAGAGAAGAAGTGCACAATGCTAAAAAATTTTTTAAATAATGCATAAAAGATACACTAAATCAATAAAGAAAACATTACACACACTACCATGTATTTGACGCACACACACATGCATACTGTTTATTTATTGTCAAATTTTTGTTCTTGACGTCTGTGGTCAAATTGAGAATAGACTAAATATTGTTTGTCTTTATTAATATTTTTCTATAGTGCAGTCTTGGCGAAATTTGTGATTTATGAAATAGTCTTTGAAAATAGAATCATAATAGTGTACAAGCTTATAATTTCAATTAAATATATTCGAATTTCGACTAATGCGGGACCTCTAGTATGTTTAAATCTTTCTATATCTCATATCAAATTAGTGATCTGTTTCACGGATTTTGGCTACGTAATAAATAATATTCATAATATTATGCAAATGAAAAAGTAGATAAAATTAATTAATCAATTACAATTATATTGAAAATATTGTTATTGCGAGCAATACTAATTAAATATTTTTCGCCAGATAACTATTTTAATATTTGTTAATTCACTATGAAATGCTCTTTGTTTTATGAAACATCTTTGCAGCTTTACAGAAGAGTCATTTATAGTTTAAAATTTGGAAAAAATATAACAAAAAAGCTTCTTCAGCTATTTGAAGGGAGTAAGCTTAATTGAAGTTCAATATAAAACATCGAACTCTGGATGTTAATCTATTTATCTATATATATAAAAATGAATTGCAGTTCGTTAGTCTCGCTAAAACTCCAGAGCGGCTGGAGCGATTTGGCTAATTTTGGTTTTCATTTATTTGTCGAAGTCCAGAGAAGGTTTAAAAGGTAGGTAAATATGAAAATGCTCGGAATTAAATAAAAATAACAATTTTGTTTTCCCTTTGATGTGTCCCCCGTCGGACGGATTCCTTTTGTTTGTTTTAAGTTTATTTTACACAAAAGTTTAGGTATTTTATTTATCGATTGAGGCACAACGAAGTCTGCCGGGTCAGCAAGTACCAAATAAGACGCACCTTTAATTGCAAAGATAAATGTCGCGTATTAAACAAAATGTCGCTTTAACCAAATATCTTTATACCTCTTGATATTATTGTTTAAAAATAAGTACTCACTAAACTTTAAATATATTCATCATGGCTTCTCGTACATATAATCAAAATCGTATAAGTGATTTGTCGGAAGATTGGCAATAGCGTTCTGAGTAAATTGCAATTGCCAACCGGCATTTCAGTATTGATATTACGGTGTATTGCTAGTCAATGAATTGCCATCCCATCTATAACTGACACTAATCAAAAATTTATTTCTCTTCGAAGAGTGAGAGTACCGTTTTAATATTTTAATTAAACCTTTAACTAGACTTTTTTTTTTTTAAATATTGCTTAGGTGCTTGCATGAGCTCACAGCCCACCTGGTGTTAAGTGGTTACTGGAGCCCATAGACATCTACAACGTAGATGCGCCAACCATCTTGAGATATAAGTTCTAAGGTCTCAGAAAAGTTACAACGGCTGCCCCACCCTTCAAACTAGAACGCATTACTGCTTCACGGCAGAAATAAGCAGGGTGGTCGTACCTACCCATGCGGACTCACAACAGGTCCTACCATCAGTAATTACGCAAATTATAATTTTGGGGGTTTGATTTTTATTACACGATGTTATTCCTTTACCGTGGAAGTCAATCGTGAGCATTTGTCAAGTACGTATTTTATTAGAGAAATTGGTACCTCCTTGCGGGATTCGAACACCGTTGCATCGCTAGATACGAATGCATCGGACGTCTAATCCTTTAGGCCACAAAACTTCAAAAGTCTTAAGGTGGGCGGTGGAAATTAAGTTAACCTCCATGGCCTCTAAAAACATCTCATCCCATGATGCAAAGTGACCTCATCGTAGCATCTATGGCAACAAACCAAAAATATGCAAACCAAATTAGTTATAACAAAATAAAATCATTCCTTACAATAGCGAAACGTTTTGTATAGAAATGCAAAGATAGCTACAAACAGCTAGTGAAAACCGCGTAAATAAATGACGGCGTTCGTTCTTTCTTCATACAAAAACCTATTAAGAGCCCAATGAATATTCCATTTAAAAACGGAATGAATTCCTTTACACGGACATTCCATGTTTGTTCCCATTTCCGAATGGCCCGGGAAATGAATATCTATTCGACGTCTGCGTGTGACGAATCGCGCCTTCTATATGTCATCGGGTTTTGTATCGTCTTTTCGGGAACCACGATTGCGAGGGGAAAGGATCTGTGATGTGTATCTGTCAACAGGATTCGGCTTCTAAATTTTGTAAAGACGAAATGACGTCACGCGCTATTGTTTGGCTACGTTGTTGCTCAAAGTGTTACGAACATGGAGATTTTGATACTTTACTATTAAAGTATTTACCAGTTTTGGTTTGAAGACAGACGTGATTAACTTATTCCTAGAAACAATTCCTGTCACCTACAGTATGAATGGTATATGGTATAACAACAGACTTAATACGAAATAGTAACATTACTTTGGTTTTTTGAATAATAACAAGAAGTTACAGTTGATTGCACGTTCTATGAGGCATTAGAGTTTCAATTTGTTAAATCATACGGTTAATCTCACCTTTAAAATCGGAGTGGATTCTGCAGATATTAACAAGATGGAGGTAACTACACGCGCTCACAATTTTGATAAAAATTGTGCGTTAAAAAACGAGTTGCGATTTGTTAAGTCTTTCAGAACTGTACCATCATCATCGTCGTCAGCCCATTGTAGTCCACTGCTGGGCATAGGACTCTCTAATTGCATGCTAATGAGCACGATTTTCGGTTTCTCTTATCCAATTCTTGCCATCCTCACTGCACAGATCGTCACTCCATGTCAATCCACGAACACTGCTTATCAACTCGATCGTGAACTAGTATGCAATCTATTCTCTGTCTATCTTTCTCTTTCTCGGTCTCTTTCTCTGTCTCTGTCTCTGTCTCTGTCTCTGTCTCTTTCTCTTTCTCTTTCTCTTTCTCTTTCTCTTTCTCTTTCTCTTTCTATTTCTCTTTCTCTTTCTCTTTCTCTCTACCCCGATAAAAATAAATATACAACTAACAAATTTCTGGTCATAAATTCATATATGGAACCTTGCTCGTGTCTGCAGGCCTTCTCACGTCTTAACACCTTCTGTTTTGGGAAATATATTTTTTTCGGGGCAACGTGATTGATGCACGGTTGATCTGTCAACGACTAATGCCTGCCGGAAGATTGATCTGCCCCTAAAGGATTGGGGACGTGTTTAGCATCTTTATTTAAATATGTACGAGATGGCGCGGGATCACTTATCGAGCTACGCGGATATGAATTCTAATGTGAATGCGGACGTCTTAATGCGTTGCGTGAGACAAATGTTTTTGTCGCATGCTCTCGAAGCGAGAAAGTACTTCTTTCTTCGTCACTTTTACGTTAAGTATTATCATGACTATTGATTTATTGTTTAGATAAAATTCTCTTATGAAATATTTATTTTTAGTACTGTTATTTTTAGTATGTAAAAAACAGAAAGTTGGAGATTTTCATCATATCGCTGACTCGTAAAGTTGAAGATTTTTGTTCAATCTGCGAAATTAGATTGGTCAGCCGCAGAGTTACATGAGTACCGTTTGTTTCTTAGTACATTTGTATTCATTTTAAAAACAATGTATGCAGTTTATAAATTAAAATATATAGGTATAAATAATTAACGCAAACCGAACCACAATGAAACAATAATTAATTTAATTTTTTTTATCCTGTCGGTACTGGACAGAGTAGTAGAGCCAAGTTATAAAATTATTGTTTTGTCATCGGTCCTTAATGCGTTTGCAAATTGACAATTTAGTGGAACGACTTGAAGCCGGGGAAAATGTCGTTAATGTTTTGCACTGCCCGCCACCGGAGTAGAGTTCATCCATACTACTTGGAGCCGTTGCGGTCTTCCACAGTGCGTTTCCAGAGGTCTTTTCTGCCACGTACCATCCGGCTATGGAATGAGCTACCCTCCACGGTGTTTCCCGAGCACTATGACATGTCCTTCTTCAAACGAGGCTTGTGGAGTGTATTAAGCGGTAGGCAGCGGCTTGGCTCTGCCCCTGGAGTTGCTACAGTCCATAGGCGACGGTTACCACTCACCATCATCAAGTGGGCCATATGCGCGTTTGCCGACAAGGGCAATAAAAAACATACAATGAACATACATACAATATAGATTACATACAATAAACATACCAAATGCATAAAGGCGTGCCAAAAATAAACTACAATAGATTGCGTGGGTAGTTTTATTCACTAAATTCGTAGTAGGTAACGACCCGACATTAATCCAGTAATGGTTTCGCGAACTATCTTTTCATTTAAGCTTATCTCCATAAAATATATTTATCATCAAAATCATAAACACAATACCCACAATGCACTATTGTACTAGCTTTGAATGTGAACTTCTAGTTTAATTAAAATACTACTAATACTGATACTAATTATAATACTGGATCTCTGAATCACTCTGGATCCAAACAAGCCTCTAGGTTAAGATAATTTTGAAATTCATTTTTATTTTTTTCGTTTACATATTATTGTTATTATTTATATTTTATTCCGAAATTGTCGTTATTGTTTTTGTTTAATTTTTGTATTCTATGTGAAATGTTATTGTTAATGAATATAATATGGAGGTAAAATTTTAAATAAATGAAATAAATAAATAATAAATAATACCTTTATCATTGTTGAGTGGTATATGAGATACATGTTTTTTAGTTCGAAAATTACGAAAAAAAGTTGGTATTATAAAAATTAAATGACCGATTGATTAAATAAATTCTCAATGTGATTCTTATACAGAAGTACTATGTAACCACAGTGGTATTGAAATTTTATTAATTATTATTGATTTTAACTGTGCTATCCGTTCAGTTTTGTAGCCCATTGCCATATTCGAATCTTTAAACTCTTAGACTACAACAATTTCTTTGGACCTTCTAAAGATTAACTAGCAAATAACTTTCCTGCCTTCTCTAGGGAGTGAGGCCACAACACCTCGATAAAGTTATTCCGTTTGAAGTCATGCAATAACACGGCCCTCTCCAAGCTTTTATCTAGATTGCCCTAGGCCGGACCGTGCCAATTACTCCTAATTTCATAGTAAATAATTGATGAGTTCACCCCGGACTCAGTGCGGACAAGATCATGTTTTGTAGTTGGAGATTGAGATGCTCAATTACCCCTTTTTGTGAATCTTAAATGGAATTGTATTACTTAGAGAGGTTTGAATCTCTCTTGCTTTTTTATTTTTTGCACAAAATTTAGATTTTGCTCATGGTTTTTTTGACGCAACAAAGTTCTTGGGCCGTCTGTTGCTAAGCTAATACCAGGGGCCATATGTTAGTCCAGGTTTTACCGTCGATCTTTTGACGAGTAAGATATTGGTATTCAGTACCTAATGATTAGGTAGGTTCGATTCTCACATCGGGCAAACATTCGTGTTTCTTTGCTTTTTGTTTGGGTATTTATTATCTATATAATAATATGTATATATTAAATTAAAATATTCAAAATTAAAATTTTAAAATTAAAATTATTTTTATCAGTGTCAGGTATCGTTAGTACAGGGAATCCTAGGTTTGGGCTCAGAGGACCATGTTGTGACTTGTCAAAAAAAAAGCTACAGGAGTCTGCCTCTCTCTCTCTTCGATCGGTTCCTCACTGCTGAGGATCGTGACTCCGTCCGATTTCGTCAACCAACTGTCTCCATCGATCCCGCCCTGCAGCCCGGTGGAGTGCGTCGCTGATAGGCATCCCCAGTTCCTCCGCTATTTGGTCCGACCATCGTTTGGGACCTCTACCCCTAGGCCTTTTTCCCTCTATTTTACCGGTCACCACAAGGCGTTCCAAATTGCTGGTATCCCTACGTGCAACATGACCAAAATACCGCAATATTCTTTGTAGGCATTTTGTAGGAGTCTGCCTACCGCACTAATAAAGCACGGTGAGTATTTAGGAAATGCTGTAAAATGGTGCACTGCAATTAGCGCGCTCTGTGCGGTATCGGGTCGCTAACGGTCTGTTGGGAGGGCGGGCCGGAATAGGCCCACTGCCGCACTTAGCGGATGTTTTTCACCGTCAGTGCGTGGTAGGTCGATATAAGCCTGCCGATATGTTTTGATGGGGATCACCTACAATTTTGACCGCAATATGAAATATATATTTGTCTCTGTCGAATTTTTACAAACACCTGAGATAATCATTTCGCACAAGCAAGAGGGACAAAGTTTTCTTCGTCCGCACCATCTGAAATACCGCGGCAGGCCGATATCGGCCTGTTACGCAGTGAACGTGTTAAACACTAGACCTAGCAAGAGCAGTGCTACGCTAATCTACCACTGGATCAAAATCGCGACACACTGTGAAGATCCAGCGAGAAACTCAGTCCTGCCTGCCTCATATCGAACACAGCTAATAATTGTATTTTTTTTTAAACTGACTTAGTAATATAGCTGTTGGTTGGTATTTTCAGATTATTTATAAACACAGTTTAGTAGTCGTATCAGCCTCAAGGCAACACCAAGTTCAGATTTAGCCCAATTAGATAATAGAATTCAAGTTGGAAATAGATGCCTCAACCTCTACGCATCAGGTCCAAGATCCCGCAGTAGGATCAAGAAACGCTGGTTGAATTTGGTAAAGGGGGATACGGAGGAGAATAACCTCACCTATAGCTACCTCACCTACATCTAGGATGCCGAAGACCGTGCTAAGCGTTTTAGTAGGAAAGTGAACCTTGGCACTAAATCGGGAAAACGCTAGGAAGAAGAAAAAGTAAAATAATTCGTTAGTGTAGTACCCGAAACAAAACATATGAGAACGCACTATCAGACGTGTCACATCAGACATTATTGGTATAATATATATACAGAAATTATAAAAAGGAAATTGTTTGAAAGAATTTCTCGGAAAATGCTGCCTTTAGCTTTAACATGAAATGTGTGCCTTTTGTAACGCTCGCGTATTCATACATTTTTTTATTTATTTTTTATTGCTTAGATGGGTGGACGAGCTCACAGCCCACCTGATGTTAAGTGGTTACTGGAGCCCATAGACATCCACAACGTAAATGCGCCACCCACCTTGAGATACAAGTTCTAAGGTCTCAAATATAGTAACGACGGCTGCCCCACCCTTCAAACCGAAACGCATTACTGCTTCACGGCAGAAATAGGCAGGGTGGTGGTACCCACCCGCGCGGACTCACAAGAGGTCCTACCACCACACATACTTATTCTAAAAACGTCTCTTTAACGAGACATGTCTCTCATAATATTGCCTTTAAGTCTTAGCAATACTTATAATAAAACCACAGAATCCAGTGTGTCTGTACGTTGTAGCAAAGGAATGATATAGAAACGTTTTCAGATCTTTTTAGGACGTCCCTCCTCACATTACCTTCTACAATACGCCCTACCGTTAACGTAGGGATATAATAGAAAAAGGTGTGAGAGCAGAGATGACGCATGATAGAACTGAATGGAAAAAGTGGACACGCTGTGCTAACCCAGATAGTGGGATAACCCAGTAATAAACCCAGACAAGTGGGGTAACCCAGTGGGATATGGGTAAGAAGAAAAATAAGAAAGGTATACCGTGAGATTTCTCGATTTCTCGAAAATTTTAAGGTTACTATCTTCAAAATTTACCAAAGACGGGTGTAGGCATTCGTGTTGTGTTATTTCTATAAATATGAGCCCAGTCTCAAATGAGAGCTCGGTGGGTCGTAAGCTCACCTTTTTTCCTGTAGACGAGAAAAAGTGGGATGACATTACCCTTGCAATCTCGCAATACCCCATAATATCGTTCATAATATAAATTAATTAGCTTTGATGGTTCCATTTGAATGACATGACGTAACACGCTCATAGCAGAGGTCAAGAGTTGTACTTGCTTTTGAGTTCATCTGTTCATCTTTCCATATATAGCCATAAAAGGCGTTAGGCAGACAGCAAGGTGTTCAACTGCAATCCAAACTAAAACACACACAACAATATGAAATGGATCCTTTTTCCCCACATCTATATTCCCCGCCTATTTCTGCCGTGAAGCAGTAATGCGTTTCGGTTTGAAGGGTGGGGTAGCCGTTGTAACTATACTGAGACCTTAGAACTTGTATCTCAAGGTGGGTGGCATTGTAGATGTCTATGGGCTCCAGTAACCACTTATCACCAGGTGGGCTGTGAGCTCGTCCACCCATCTAAGCAATAAAAAATAAAAAAAAACATCTCAAATGCCAGATGCCAAAGCAATCTTTCACAAACTTACTATAGTATATCCGTAATGCTATCTTCTATCCCTTAGTCCGAACCCAAACCCTGACACTTCAACGGCCTCACTATTTTAAACTTCAAACGAGATTAGATTAATTAAACAAACTCCTTCATGTGAGTACGTTCAGTATAAACTTTCTAGTACATTAAGCTTGAGTGTCGTCTCTAGGTAGAGTCGGGTGTCTCTACCCGTATCTGGCGTTTTGATATTCTTAATGCATAATATTTTTGTTTATTTTCAGGGATAAAGGGTGGTTAAGGACTTCAATAAAATGGCTTGTTACATTAGAAATATAAATAGCGGTTCGTTTAATCAACTGAGTATTTTAAATTATTACACTGCAATTTTCATTCACTTTCTGGAAGAGATGAATTTGACCATTGTGGTTAAACATTAGATTTTTTTGTAATTAATTCAATTTTGTTTAACAATAAAGCATAATCTACTGTTGATATGAAAAAGGCAGAATCAATCTATTTCAGTTTTAAGGACAAAGCCGGTAAACAGTTTGATTGAAATTGGATCTCATGTCTCAAGGAATGTCGCAGGATCCACGTTGCAGCATCTAGAGTATTCGTAAACATTTACTACTATCTATTATTCCCTAGTACTTAGTGTAGTCGTAAGCAAATGATAACACATGCATACTCACAATATACTGCAAATCCAATAATTTTAAAAGTTTATTGTATTTTTTTATTTAGCCTCGTAGGCAGACGAGCGTATGGCCCAACTGATGGTGAGTGGTTACAGTCGCCTATGGACGTCAGCAATGCTAGGAGCACAGCCAAACCGCTGCCTACCGTTAACTACTCTCCACAAGCACTCTCTATTGTTGTATACGTGGTAGGAATTCATTTTACTAAAAAATAGGACCTAGAATGGGGATCGAATCTCCAGTAACAAATGCAGAAGACGTATCGATCGCAGACAGTATGAATGGCATTAATGTTATGGTATTTTATGCCCCAATATTCCTTGGACAGAATGGAAAGTAGATTATTAGTACAAGCGAATATTCCGTTTGTCCCAATAAAATATTCTGAACCAATCAAATCGTGACTGCTAAACGACCGTCGATTTGCATTACAAATCGGCGTATTGAAGTGGAAAATTAAAAACAAATTCACAATATGCTAAAACATGGTAAAATGCTATTTCGTTTAGGCGACATTTTTGCCCACCTGGTGTTAAGTGGTTACTGGAGCCATAGACATCTACAACGTAAATGCGCCACCCACCTCGAGATATAAGTTCTAAGGTCTCAGGTATAGCTACAACGGCTGCCCCACCCTTCAAACCGAAACGCATTACTGCTTCACGGCAGAAATAGACAGGGTAGTGGTACCTACCCGCGCGAACTCACAAGAGGTCCTACCACCAGTAATAAAACACACAACTACACAGGAGAGCAATTTTAAGTTTAAAATTTGATGATATTATAACAAAAAAACTTCTTCAGCTATTTAAATGGAGTAAACTTAGTTGAAGCTTAATTAAAAACTGCTATCGAACCGTTGATGCTAATACCAAATAAAACGGGCCTTTAATTATAAAGATAAATGTCGCGTATTGAGTGAAATGTCACTTAAATCGCCTTTATATATATCATATTGCCAGTAACCTTTCACCCCTCGATATTTTATTATAAAGCAAGTGAAACCTGCTACAGGTATAGAAGCATACGGTCCATTGAGTTACTGTTGACAGAACATCTTGTTAGGTGGAATATACCACCATCTTGCCTATTTCTGCAGTAAAGCAATAATGCGTAACAATTTGCGACTTAGAACCCACAGTACAAGGTGGGTAGCGCTTACGTTCTTGATGTCCATTAGCTCCGGTAACGAGAAATAAAAAAGCCTCAAACTTATTATAATATTTTCCGGTCTGCCCTTCAAATTGGAGCATATGATAATTGGAGATAAAATTAAGCAAAATCGTGACTGCTCCTATGAGCCTAGGTAAGATTAGCAGCAGTGATTTCTCGTGATTTAATTTTAAGTTAAACAATAACATTCCTCTTTCGCCGACAAGATCATAATATTTCTCTTCTATTATCGACCGACAACATTACATAGATGTCGTCATCTATCTCTTATATCATCTTTAATATTATTAATCTACAGTGTAATTTGAAAAACTAAATCTTATGGACAGAAGAGACACATTTGAAAATTTCTTATTCGATTTCAGCTTGATGTTCAAAGGGCCTGGGTCTTAGTTTTAATTTTTTTGTTGGTTAGGTGGTTGGACGAGCTCACGTTCCATCTGATGTGAAGTGATTACCGGAACCCATAGACACCTACAACGTAAATTCCGCGACCCACCTTGAGATATGAGTCAAAGGGCTCAGTATAGTTACATTACATTACAGCTCAGTATAGTTAGTGCACATTTTTTAATACTATCGAAGTTATAGTTCAGCAAAATAAAGGTCTGTACACGTATTACGGTATAGAGAAATTCCGGATTCCAGTAGACCATTAAACGCGGCGGTCTGCACCGATCAAATTTGATTTACGTCAACAACGTGTGTGGTCGAATTCTGCCCGGGAAACCCATTACGGGTTATCCCTTAACGAAGATGCCTTGCGGTTTCCTTAACTGGTATGAAGGTATTAGGGATAGTCGAAGGGCTCTCGGATAATGAGCTTTTTATTTTGCAATTTAATTAGTACTTATCTATTTTATGTTATAATATTAAGTTCAAATTACATAACTATCTTTCAGCGTTACGTCGATTCGATTATAAAGTGTTTATTTGACATCTATTGGAACGAAGTTCCTTACGGCAGGCTTGGAGGAGATAGGAATTTTGCTGCGCGACCGAACTGAAAAAAAATGTGATAGTAAAACCGTAAGAAAAACTCCGTGGAATAAAACCGTTAAATGAGACGTGCGCAGGCGCGACAGTCGCATACACAAGCGAGTAGTGTATAATACCTTTCTCTTTCTCCTTCTTTCTTTTCGTTCTCTCATCCCTTCTCTCTCTATTTTGTAATTATTTCTATGTAATTTTATGTTGTGAAACAAAAATAAAGGGACATATTTTGTTATTTTAATTGATAATTTGAATTACAATTTTTTTTTTAACTTACGTAATTTATTATTTCCTAAAATACTGAATTTCCTAAATACTTTCTTGTACTTAAATAAAAACTAATCAGCAAAGTTTAAGAGAAAAATCAAGAAAACCTACATAAAATTGAGCACGTTTTTTTTTTTTGCAAATTGTGTCGATTCTACATTAGCCGAAGGAACTTCGTTCCTACCTGGTGTCCTACGACACCACATCTTTTTTTTTCTTCTATAGATTAAGTTGTATTTTAAACTACAATTATTTATGTAGTAGGTTTTCACCTACATACGTAATTGCCGTTTAGAATTTAGAAAGTTATTTTTTTTATTTTTCAAAAACATTTGTATTTTTTTAAATGATGTATTTACCTATGGTATGGACGCATCTCTGCCGGCGCACTGGTAGCTTTTCAATGCCCTTCTTGACGAAGTCCGATGCACGGGAGCCAACAAAGTCTCCAAAGGCATTTTGTACTGATTTCGGGTATTAAATGAGTTATTTCCCTGCCAAGAAGTTGTTCAAACTTTGGCAAAAGTAGAAGTCTGTCGGTACAAGGTCTGGTGAGTATGATACCTACATTAAGTATTCGTATGTGGTTACTATGGCTTATCAAAATCAAAACGGTGCCAGAAGTAAAGTCACCGCTTTCCTAAGAAACCGCCTTAAGCCTTGTTCGAATGTCGAAAGGTTTTGTGAGAGCATTATGTTAGCTTTACCTTCGAGAAACTTGGAAAAAACATCTTCAGATACGCACTATGGATGAATTCCAAACAATCACTCGTTTGGTTGGAAGAGTAAGATAGTAGAATAGAAATGTGGGACGGTCGTAATTCAAGATTTCGACTTTATATCTCAATACTTATGGTGGAATTTACTTTGTAATTTTTATTGTCCCCGGATTGAGCGTCTATAGACCTACAGCCCCAGCTCTGTGTTCATGTTAAAAGAAAACTTACACATTTATATAATAATATATCTTAATCTTAATCGTATTAGCAGATGTGAGCAGGATGCTGGTAGCCGCGGCTGCTGATTGCGAATGATACCACTGATTTATAAGGTGAATGATAAGGGTTAGGAATAGACAGATAGGGAACAGCAATAGTCAAGTGAGATCGGAGTCGCATCTTCTAATTAGTAGCACTACTAATTAATATTATCAATAACATTCTCTGACCTTATTAGTATCCATTGAACGACACACAAAGTTTCTCAGAATAAAACATAGGGTTGCTGAAACTAAATGCCGTATTTACGAATACGAATGCGAAGAAAATACCGAATCCCGAAAATTATTCTATGATTCCCAATACGGTGAACAAAACATTAATCTCCACGAATGCACAAGGAAGGAGACAACGTCATTAAGATCTAGGGGTACTGTGTTACCGGCACTAAACGTCACCGATGCTAGAGGGAAACAACGCGTCCAAAGAGTACGTCCTTACTATACATCATATTGATGCCTAAATTTTCAATACTTCTAAGAAACCAAAAATATATTAGCACAATATTCAATTGTCGATGTATAGCAACTTATTCGTCCGTGACCCGGAAAATCGTGAACTACTCGATATAATATAATAATAATAAGAAATGCGAGATTAAGCAATATAAGTACAGTTATGTTTGTGGCAAGAAACGAATTTAGTATTTTTTAATTTTAGGGGAGCCTTTTTAATTTAAAATCACTTGTTAATGTATCCTAAGCAAATAATACTCTAAATACACATGAATCAATTCATTGCAAGTGATTTTCTGGGATTAAGTGATGAAAAAACCATTTAGATTATTGTACATTTTTAATTCTCAGCTGATGAGATTATATGATAGGTTATTATAGTTATTGTCTTTCAGTCTCCTCTGATGATCGATTCTTCTACGGCGATGAGTACATTCCGGTCTCAGGGGCACGGTAACGAGTTGACCGCCGGCCAAGCCGCAGCACTCTCGCTGGGGAACGCGACCACTTGATAAATGGACTTTATTGTCCAGTACCTAGTAAATATCTGTTAAGAACTGTGAGGAAAACAGTTATATATTTCAAATAAAAAAACAAAAAAATGGACATTCCAATAGTAAAATAAACTCAGTATTTGCCTGTGGTCCTTACATTGCTAATATCCAGAAACGAAGGTAGCTATCCACGATCGGGTGGGTTGTATGCTTTTCTACCTTCTAAGATAATAAAAAAACAACACAATTAAGTCTCTGCTAAAAAAAAAATGTGTGCGTGTACTAGTGTACACACGTAAGAAGTGAAACTTGTTTATGGCCTTATTTTTCGAAAAATGATCTACATGCAACTTTCTAGAAATTGGTTAAATAAAGTTAAATTAGATAAAGTTTAAACAAAAGGATTTTATTATCATAGACATGAATACAAATAATACAATTATTTCACTTTACCTTTTTGCTACTAAGATTATTACAGCATTTTAATAATACATCTCTTTGATATCATAATACCCTGGTACTTTTCTTCCTATAAATTAATAATAATAGCACGGTCCACGTGGTGTTAAATGGGGTTCCTGAGGTTCGTGAAGTTTGACCCACCTTGAGACATGAGGTCGATTTCTCAAATCCGAAACCATGCTTCAGAACATACCGCCGTTAATTATTAATAAATCTCTTTGCTATCATAATACCCTGGTACTTTTCTTCCTATTATTTTACGTAATAACAGTAATAAATAGCACGGTCCACGTGATATTATTAAG
Source organism: Bombyx mori (assembly GCF_030269925.1). Lineage (NCBI taxonomy): Eukaryota > Metazoa > Arthropoda > Insecta > Lepidoptera > Bombycidae > Bombyx > Bombyx mori. The sequence continues at coordinate 12,401,447 of NC_085127.1, read as the reverse complement.
TGGGCTCCCTGAGATTATTGGAATTACAAAATGATTTCCGTAATCCACCTGGAGACATGAGGTCAATTTCTCAAATCGGAATCCATACTTCAGAACATACAGCCGTTAATTAATAAAGAAGGCTGTACGTCAGAGTAAAGTTATAATAATACATCTCTTTGATATCATAATACCCTGGTACTTTTCTTCCTATTATTTTACGTAATAACAATAATAGCACGGTCCACGTGATATTAAGTGGGTTACCTGGGATTATTGCAATTACAAAATGTATTCCGTGACCCACCTTGAGACATGAGGTCGGTTTCTCAAATGCGCATCCATACTTCAGAACATACAGCCGTTAATTAAAAGATGGCGCGTAACGGAAAAAAGTGACGCGTAACCGAAAAATGTGACGGTAAATTTTTTTCCAACGCCGATAAGGAAGTTTCACTTCAAAAATCCCCTACCTATGCTGATAGCCTTGAAAGGCTATTTCAGCTTCTCTTTGACGTGTAGGTGAGCTCACGGGGCTCAAACCGAAGGTGTTGCTAACACTGGCCCTACCAAGAGCAGTGCTTCGCAGAATATACCACCGGATCGGAAACGCGACCCACTGAGAAGATCCGGCGAGAAACTCAGTGGGCTGTGTCTGTGGGTTAATTTGCTCGTCGAGCCCTTCGTCGCAAGCGACGGGTTCGGCGAGGACGGTGCCAGTGTCCCTGCTAAGCTGTGAGGTAAAATGTAAAACGGATGGATTTAATTAAACAGATTGAACAAAAATATTTCGGCGCATAATTCGTAGCTTCGTGTAATCGATTTGTTTCATTCAAACAATCTCATTGAAAGATTCCATTTAGTTCGACAAATTTAAAAAATAAAATAACCGAACATCATGTATTTAAAACTACTATAGTTTAAAGATGAGGTGATTGTTATAGCAAACCAATTGAGATTTCAATCTACGAAATAGAATAATATAGTAATAATAGTATCGTTAGATCCGACTTGGCTAATTTAAAAAAATCTTTGACTATCTACTTATGCGCCCTATAAGCTGGAGTCATGGTCCAGATGGCTGGCCGATCCTTCGGCTGGTCGTAGGACCGTCGAGGCGATTCGCCTGGTTCTTGTGAATTGGGTGAATCGTGACAGAGGACGCCTCACTTTCCGGCTCACGCAGGTGCTCACTGGGCATGGTTGCTTCGGTGAGTTCCTGCACCGGATCGGAGCCGAGCTGACGGCAGAGTGCCACCATTGTGGTTGCGACTTGGACACGGCGGAGCACACGCTCGTCGCCTGCCCCGCATGGGAGGGGTGGCGCCGTGTCCTTGTCGCAAAAATAGGAAACGACTTGTCGTTGCCGAGTGTTGTGGCATCAATGCTCGGTGACGACGAGTCGTGGAAGGCGATGCTCGACTTCTGCGAGTGCACCATTTCGCAGAAGGAGGCGGCGGGGCGCGTGCGAGACGCGCAGGCCCGCCGCCGTCGAGCGGGGGCCAGGGAGGCGGATTTCGCCCAAGCCCTGGCCCTCTAAGTGTTTCGGGTCTCTCTCACATGTCGGCCTGGGGACCGGCGAAGGGGACCTAAGAAGATGACGTGCAAGCTGCTCTGCACGCGTTTTATGCAAGAGCGTCCGGGTGATGGAAGGCCGGCTATCCTCAACCCACGCTGGTTCTGACCCAGCGGGGTATTCCGAGGGTAGACCATTCTAACCGGCGCCATCTAGGCGGGCTTCGGATAGCCTGCCGACCGAGAGGACTGGTGGTCGTGGCGCCGACGACCGCCAGTCCGGCGTCCCGAGGGGGAGGGTGATGGGAGAGATGTGCTCCGCACTAAACGCTTCACTTTCCCCCCTTTGCCTTTTCATGAGTTCTGTCTCATGCGAGGTTTGGATGCTCGCCCTCCATCCCCAGTGGAGGGCGGAAGTCCGGTGATTTCATCCTGACAAAAAGTGTTGTGGGAAGTGTTGATCGTGATGAATCCAGTCTAATTTTTGTTTTGGACTTTAATGAGTAAACCATTTTGATACTTTGAGAATGTTCAGCTATCGGAAAAGAGGATAAGGAGTCCCGGCCCACGAGGTTTTAAGCGTATATTAGGTTAAAAAAGTACATAAAGCATAAATACCCCAGACAGCAAATGTGTTAGTGTTAGTCGCCAGTATATTTTATCGGATATCTTTCCAAAAAAGTAGTTCAGGTCTGCTAGCTACTGTCTGAATAAAGAAATTTAGTCTTTTGGGGTAGTTCTAATAGTTCCATGTTGTGGTCGTATTCTGGTAGAGTTACGATCCAATTGCTCTCTACGATCAGCAATAACAATAACATATGAATTTTTAAAACAAATTGTGATGATCTATTTCTTACCAGGATATATTATAGTACATATTGTAAAGTTTATTGATAGACAAAATCATATTAATCTTTCATTATCATCATTCTCCTGCCCTTCTCCCAGTCACCTGGGGTCGGCGCATCATGTTTTCTCCGTCCATACTCCTCTATCATATTATATCATTTCTTCGCTGACTCTCCTGTTACACATATCGTCTTGCACGCAATCATGCCTGAAAGGCGTAAATCATATTAATCTTTATTATACGAATTGTAAAATAAAGATATTTAAAAGGGTTTCAAGCTACAAAAAGTGCGAAGTTCTTATTGAACTTTAATATCATCACTATCGTCTCTAGTCGATTGATTGTAATTATTTTGAAAAATCATATTCCAGCAACGCTCCTATCTTATACCCTTAAACGAGCAATTCTTGTATATTAATATATAATTATATAATCTGAATCTCGGAAACGGCTCCAACGATTTTCATAAAATTTACTATACAGGGGATTTCGGGGGCGATAAATCGATCTAGCTACGATTTATTTTCAGAAAATTATGTTTTATTCGTATTTTCAATAATCAACTCTTCCCGACATCTATTGGCGAATAATAATACTATTTTTCTTAATTGAGGGCAACTAACCGCTTTAAAGACACAACAAGGTGGCGTTATAAAAAAAAAAGAAAAACCGGTCATCATCTAGCTCTAAATAAAAAGTGTAAACGCATTCACTACGCTCGTAAAGACAATCCTAACTAACCCGACTATTAATGACTACATTCACAGCTAATACTCGGAACACTGAAGTCACGTCTTTCGAGTTACTTTCTAAATAATATAGTACTAGTTTAACTGCGTGGCAAAGCCCCACTTGACCTGTTCGAGAGGGTGTGTCGGCTGCAAACCTTATTACCGTGTTTAATCCTCTTACGAAGACTGCACCCTTCGTCCCGCATCCCCCATACCCCCTGCTTCGGAGAATCTGATTCTGAATTCTTATTAGATACTCATTTTTTCTCTAAACATAATCCTTATTCAGATTAATAATAACCTGTCTAATAAAAAAGTAACTTAAAATATTGGATCTACAAAGTTTACGTTTTGGATATTTAAGTTTAATTATTATTATTGGACGATAAAGCGCTCTGTGTATTGGAAATTTAGGAAAATAGTTATAGGCAGTAATTGTAGGCCTTGTCGGGCTGATGTTTTCGTCGTTTAGCTTCGATTCTGATTAGGAATAAGCTTTATTAAACTTATTTGCCATTAAAAGTTGGGTATATTTGTTGCATTGGGTATATTTGTTTATATATAAGAGAGCCAACGTGCTATAATACTAAGGCGAGACAGAGCATTGGCTCTGCCCGTCCAAGCCATAACCTCTCGCAACTATATGATTAGACCTGATACACCTGATTATAGTTTTAGCGACCAATTGCAGGTGTTAAAGTAGATAAAAAAATAGTTCTTGTCTCTGATTTTTTGCACTCATAACAAAATAGAAAACCGAAAGAGAAGAAAGAAAGAGTGGTAAGAAACGAATATACGAATGATATTCCCTGTGGATTTTACAATAACCAAAAAGTTATTGGGATAGAAAACGGGTGAAAAGGTAGAACGCTAACACATTTTTTTAAAATGCTAATTAAAAATATATATATATTTACATAGAAATATTATACCCTGCAATGAAATGTAATTTTTATCGAACTCTGCGACAAGAATATAATTATTTAATATATTTGTGAATAAAGGCTGTTTTTAATGTCGCTATCATATAGAAAAATGTAGTCACGAAAAATATCGTGTTATAGAAATAACAGATAGGAATAACATTTATGTAATACAGATTAGCTTTAAGCTACCATATCTAGAATAGATTAGAAATAGAATATTCCAATAAAATGTTAAATTTTTATTTCAAATTTGAACTGAGTTTTAACGAACCATCGAAATTAAGAAACGCCTAAAAATAAAGGAAAATAATAAGAAGAAAAACGTAGCGGGTCTTCGTTTCGTATCAAATAACAAAAAAATATAAATTAACGAATTTCTTTCAAGAAAATAAAAACGTGGGCAAGAAGGCTTTTCTTAAAAGGGTCACAGTATCCGATTAATACCGAGGGACGTCTGATCTTTGACAAAGAATAATTCAATATTTTTTTCCTTTGACTTAATTACGAGCGGGAAAGATGGTTGTGTAATCTTTAAAAAAGAATATCTTCTAAATAAACAATCTATAATATAATTTGGATATAGTACATTATTTTTCAATCTAGTCTATCTAGTGTTCAATGGCTATAGACACCACCTTGAATTCGTCGTAGTAAAGATAAGAATTTAATTGTAAAGAGGGATAACTCGCTTTTAATGGCTTTTTATTAGAAATACAGGTGATAGGAAGACACGCAGCTTTTATCGCACGTATTTACTGCGGTAGAAAAACAGAAGATGTTTCCATGGTAAGTAGAGGAGGTCTAGCTTTTTCCTAGTCTTGCTTACAATTGCCGCTAACCACTTTATATTTGGGTATTTTGATTGCTTATCTCTGAAAGGAACAACAAATGTACCAATGCCCTATAGCAGTGATTCTCAACCACTGTTCCGCGGCACTTTTGTGTCCCGCCAAATTTCAAAAGTGTGCCGCCAAATTTTGCGAATATATAATAATGTTAATATTATTAAATTATATCATTTTAAAAGAAAAATATTTTAAACACACATATATTAAACCCACAAAAAAAAATTATAGTATATTTTAGTTTATTTCGTATATTAAAATTTTTTGATAAACTATTTATGCAGTGTGTTGGAGTAAGTAAATATTTTTTATCTTTTTTTTGTGTGCCGCCAAATTTTGAAATCGTAAATACGTGCCGCAACAAAAAAAAAAAGGTTGAGAATCACTGCCCTATAGCAATGCCACTTTGACGTGGTGATCAATTAAGTTGTGGTCAATAATGTGTAAAACAGTTGTCAAATTGGCTTCGGGAATCGCGTCACGACCGCCACTACCGCCGGTCGCTAACACGGTAATTACTGGATCTTCACGACCGCCACTACCGCCGGTCGCTGACACGGTAATTACTGGATCTGTAATTCTGCTGGGCTGTGAATGCTTGAAACGAATAATTCCACAGTACTTGCACACCTAATTGTGTTCATGAAGTGGAATTCCCAGTATTAAGAGAACCAAAAACGAATGAATATACTTAAATAAGTTTCAATACAAACATATATAGATATTACACGTCCATGGATCCACTGGTGGTAGGACCTCTTTACTAGTGGTAGGACCTCTTGTGTGTCCGCGAGGGTTGGTACCACGACCCTGCCTATTTCTGCCGTGGAGCAGTAATGCGTTTCAGTTTAAAGGGTGGGGTAGTTGTTGTAACTATACTTGAGACTCTAATCTCAAGTTGGGTGGCGCATTTACGTCATAGATGTCCATGGTCTCCAGTAACCACTTAACACCAAGTGGGCTGTGAGCTCGTCCACCCATCTAAGCAATAAAAAAAAAGACACGGACTTAGAAAATATTTTTGCGTCCCACTAATGTTTGTCCGAAGTAGGGATCGAACTCGTGACCCTTAGCTCAGTAGTCAGGGACGCTAACCGTTGCGCTATAAGGTTATTCAGTTGTCAGACTTTCGCATTGATACCGAATATATTTATATTTACTATACAGCTGAGCTTAAAGTTTTGAACAGGGACGTCAAAAATCATTGTGCCCTTTTGAATTTGCTCCGTCCAAAATGAAGGTCATTTTATAGTTTTAGTTAGATAAGTTGGATAATTATTTTGCAGTCCTAATTCCTCGCGTTAGATTTATTTCGCTAGGGTTGCTCTGCCGGGTTTCTGACATTGCAGGGAAATATCATTATTTAAACTAAAAATAAATAAGATACTGAGAAGCTAAAAGCTGTATCAATATTAATGTCAAATGAACGATTTTCAAACCCATTGAACGCTATAAGCTATCGCAAAAATATCCGGCTATATAAATTCAATTATAAGAACTAGGGAGCCAGATTTGGGACTGGATCTTTCCCACAATTAATTACGTATGAAGGCGCAGGATTGGAACTCCCAGGCAAGGCGCAGACCTGAACGTTCTAAGAAGACCTATCGATGCAAAGTATTGGCATAGGCAGGAAGGTAGGGAAATATGGAGAGAATCAAATATAATGCCAATTATTAAGCGCAAGGAAGCATTGTAGATATGCCTTTTGTTCATTTTTGGGCCATACGATGCTATTTGACGTAAATATTGTTCTTTACTTTTTACATATCTCTTTATTTTTATTTATTTATTATTATTTTTTTATTTATTTATTTATGTACACACAGAAAACAAGACACAGTACAGAGTAATAGGAAAATTATATACAAAGGCACTGCTTATTTCTTTGAGAAATCTCTTCCAGCAGACCTGCGAGAGGATAATGAGAATAATAATAAAATGTGATAAGTGTCTGTAGAACAAATAACACATAACTAAAATAACAAATACAACATGAGAATTATAGCACATACACATAGCAAATATTATAAGTAACACAGTAACACTTTTACTTCAGTATGCAGCCAAATATGATGTCCAATTGATGGAAAGGGGTTTGCTACCCTCCATGGACGTTTGAAAAACAATGGACAACACGCGCCAACATAAAAAATATTAAAGGCATTTTCTAGTACATTTTTACGGTAGGCAGCGGTTTGGTTCTGCATTGGCATTGCTGAAGTCCATGGGCGACGGTAACCACTCATCATTAGGTGGGCCGTCTATTTGCAAGGGCAATAACAAAAAATCCAGAAATTCTGTATACTGTATCAACGGTAGAGGTTCAACATACAGCAAAGGTAATACTGCTGAAAACGCCTTTAGTGTCAGGTATGTAAGTGATATATACAAAAATCTGTTAAATTTACAGTCTGACCCTAGGACATCGGGGTTTTATTATAAAACTTTATAATTCGGGTAACAATTTAACTCGCTTGATACTGTCGTTGTTTCTCTGGCCCGTTTACTGAAATCGTAAATTCCCCGATAAATCTCCGCAGCGGTTTAGTGTTGACATCCCATGGGTTTGAGGTGAAGAATGGGGTATGTGTTAGATATTCGGTATCGACGCAGCTTCGGGACAACATGGTATTGGGAATTCTGTATTGTAACCCCTTGTAGATGTCTAAATATATATTGTTAAGTTTTGTTACGTGATCGAAATATCAGTGGCCAATGGGTTAGACACCTTATAGTTTACTATAGATAGGTTATGTTTCAGTTCTGTTCTGGTAAAAAGAATCTTGCTGTTTCTTTTTCCTGTAAAATTTACCTGGCTTGTGTTCACGGATATCTTGTCCCATTAAGAATATGTTTTAGGTATTAGGGTACTTAGGTATTACCAGAAAATATAGGATGTGTACTAAGGCAATTGAAACTTAAGCTTGATGTCTTAAGATCGGTCGCGGCATTTATCTGGATAACGTGCTTACTTGAGCACGTTGGTAATGTCTGTTGCTTAATGTGAACCGCCGCTCCACTCCTGAGACTGCAGCTTACTTTGCAGCAGATATACACAGAACCTTGGTACTTCACAAAACACCTAACTCCTTAATTGTTCAAACAATACCATAATTTAAAGTCAATAATTTGCATCAATCTGCAACTATCGCAATATTTCAAATGAACGCAAGTCTCAAACTGCATTATGTACTGAAATACCGAAACAGAACTACTTAGCTTAACTATTCCGCACACTAATAAAATCCACTTATTTGCAGTATAGTTATATTCATCGGTAGGCTAATTTGTTAGACATTATGGTGCCTTTCACTAGGTCTTAAACTAAAATTTATGTTGCTAAGGCTTATGATATATCGATAAAACCCATAGTTCACCAAGGTGCTTAGTGCTAACCGGACCACATTACTGTATAAGTGTAGCATCCACCATGTGACTTGAGGCATAAGTTTCAGTTGTCATTGTTTTACTGGTAATAGGACCTCTTGTGAGTCCGCACGGGTAGGTACCACCACCCCGCCTATTTCTGCCGTGAAGCAGTAATGCGTTTCAGCTTGAAGAGTGAGGCAGCCGTTGTAAGTATATTGAGACTTTAGAACCTACATCTCAAGGTGGGTGGCGCATTTACGTTGTAAATGTCTATGGGCTCCAGTAACCACTGAACACCAGGTGGACTGTGAGCTCGCCAATACAGATGTATTAAAAGGAATAACAAAAAAAAAAATTGTAACAACGGTAATACTACCACGTGAAATTGAGAATCCAGAAATAGATGATAGCACAGCGTCATCTAGCTTGGCCAGCCCTGAAATCGGCGTCTAGTGATAAACATAAATAAAACACCGCCCTTTATTCTCTAATTTCAATAAAACATATTGTAGTTAAATTACATGTACATGGAATACCATCGAGGGACTATTACTGAAGTTAAACAGCGGCCAAGTGTCTCCCGAACTATTGTCGAGTAGTAATTACTTGAGGTCCAACAAACTGTCGTTTTCGGCCTGTGAATCGAAAAGTTTTCGGCTCTCCGCATAAAGGATTGCTCAATTTACATGTCGGATACTTAAAGTACCGTAAAGGATTTTGGGTTTCATAAATATCGTGGGGCGCGACTGCGATCTGTGGAGATTCAAAACGTGGAGCTTTATTTGTTTGTTTGTTTTTTAAGAGATTCGGAAAAAATCGAGTTCGTGAAAGATTCTCTAGATGCATTTTTAACATGTGTGTGCGTTCAAAACGGGTCCTTTCAGCGTAATTTTGGACCAACGTTTCATTATCACTGGGATATGATATTTGCAACATTAGATAGCGGCTTGGCTCTGCCCCTGGCGTTGCTGATGTCTATGAGCGACAGTAACCATTCATTATCAGGTGGATCGTATGGTCGTCTGGTTCGAAGGGCAATTAAAAAAATTGCACAGGATGAGAAGACGATTGCACGACCCTTTTCCATGCATAATACCAAAAGGGCCAAGGGCTACTGGAGCCCATATACGCGACGTGAAATTGGACACCCATCCTGTACTCGTGGCAAGAAATATGGTCCATCAATGACCATCAATCTCCACGACAGCTAAGACTTAGACTTAATACCTTGAAATGAGAGTCATCTTCATATGCTTGAAGAAAAGTAATTATTCTGACTCTATCAACCGCTTTATAGCAAGTTCCATCTTGATATTGACGCCATACTGTTCATAGCGCGCAAAAACCTTACAAACTCCCGACATTATAATTCTTTACCATTGAAGATATTTTTGTACGGATAGCACCATTTTAAAACTGCATCCCCAGCGTACACAGTTAATCCATTTACATGCAAAATAAATAAAAGTGAGCAATACACCCACGTAATACAGCAGAGTTCACATCGTGACTCTTGATTTATAGAAGCGAATGGCTTAAAAACGAATTTAAATAACATTTTTACACTTCATGAATTATTCATTGCTACGGCACTAATAAATTAAATCCGAAAGGGCGTTTGTCAATTTATACTTTTTCGCTTATCAATCAACTTATATAGTTTGTGTAAAACTGTTTATATATAATATATCGGAGGGCAATTTTTTTTCATAATAATAATAATAGTGTTTTTATTTCAAGTAACCATGACTCATATAAATTGTCAATAAGACTTAGAACTATGTTAGTAGTTATATTTACATCACAATGAATTACTGTGGTAACATCCCATGGGAGATGGCACCACAGCGACCCATGTATATACAGTCCAGCCTGCTTGCGATCATGCTCAGGATACTGTTGGAGCTGAGGCTAATTGTAATGAGGTAATATAATATATATATAATAATATCAATACCTAATAATGAGGCCAATTCGGCTAATGTGCACAAAGATCGAGTCTGTAGGCATCGTAACGTCAGAATCGAAGACTTTGAGACTCATGATTAAATCTCATTCACAATAAGGCCAACCAATCCATTAATACTACTTTACCTCGGAAAAAATGATAATACCACCATTATTAACCACGGAGATCTGCAACACCACTAGTACTGTAGTACTAATAGACCAGAATTCGGGCATTAGAAAAAAAATCATAAGGCCATAGATGGTAGAACAGTCTATGGCTAACCTGATGGTGAGTGAGTATAATTTATGATTATTTCAAAGCTGGCGGCTGACAAAGTGAAGCTTGCCGGATATTACGCGGTGGAAAAAATCCTTAAAGACGCCTTGTATACGAGTATTACTACCAGAGTACTTACCCCGGTGCTGTTTGAATCTAGATCCAGGGGTACATACTTTGGGAAGATATACGACAAAGGGAAGATCTTCCACCGAGCAGGTGTTATTGTTCGGTAGACCGACGGTCCAAATGTTGTAATACACCTCCGATGGCGGTGTCTGACGCATCAGTATGGATCGATAGCTCAGCCTTCCGATCTGGGTGTACTAATAATGTGGCTTCTGACAAACTCCTTTTGCAGTTTTCGAAAGCTTCTAAATGTTCCGCTGTCAAGGTTATAGGATGAGATCCTTTGATTTTAGGACCAGCAAGTAAGCTGTTGAGAGGCGCTTGAATGGAAGCTGCGGCTGGCACGAAACGGTGATAAAAATTCAACATGCCCAAGAAGCGTCTCAATTCTTTGACAGTTCTGGGGGTAGGAAAATCCTTGATGGCTTGGACCTTGCTTTCTAGTGGCTTAACGCCTGCTGCAGAAACTTTGTATCCCAGGAACTGCACCTCTGCTTGGCCAAATACACACTTGTTGGTGTTCATCAGAACTTCATAATCTGACAGTCTTTTGAAAAGCTGTTTAAGGTGGTCTTGATGTTGGTGGCTGCTGCTGCTACTGACTAAAATATCATCAAGATAAGCGTAGCAGAAATCCAATCCTCGTAGAACTTCATCCATAAAACGCTGGAACGTTTGAGCGGCGTTACGAAGACCAAACGTCATGAATGGGAATTCGTATAAGCCAAATGGCGTTGTTATGGCAGTTTTCGGTATGTCCTCTTCAAAAACCGGAATTTGGTTGTAGGCCTTGACGAGGTCAATTGTTGAATAGATGGCGCTGCCTGTGAGTTGCTGCGTGAAGTCTTGCAAGTGCCTTACAGGATATTGATCAGGTATCGTGCGTGCGTTCAACATCCTATAGTCCCCACATGGACGCCAACCATCGTCTTTCTTGCGGACTAAGTGAAGAGGTGAGGACCACGGGCTGTCGGATCTGCGTGCTGTTCCATCCTGCAGCATTTGATCAAATTCCTTTTTTGCAATTTTCAGACGCTCCGGATCTAAGCGCCGAGGACGACTGGAAACTGGCGGGCCTGCGGTAGTTCGAATGTGGAGAACAGTCGAATGCTGCACGATATTGCACTGTCTACCAGCAGGACGGGTGACATCTGGATACTCTCTCAGCAGTTGATGGTATACTGAGTTGTCCGTAGTGGTGCGAACGGATGAAATTGCCTCTGTTGAATTCTTTGTTGGTGCGGCAACAGTAAGTGCTGTAATGCCATCGATCAGGCGTTGATTGCGGCAATCGACTAGTAGGCTATAGTAACCTAGGAAGTCGACACCGATGATAGGCTTCGTCACATCTGCTACGACGAAACGCCAAGTGAAACTACGTCGTAGTCCTAAGTCCAGCGTAAGAGGCAGGTCACCGTAGGTGGATATGATTGATCCATTAGCTGCAAATAGCTCGTATTGAGTTTTGATGCGTGGCTCCCGAACAGCGGATCGCAGAAAGACGCACAGGTCTGAACCCGTATCTACCAGATATTGCACCTTCGTTTTGCGGTCCGTTATGAACAGGCGGCTCGTCGAGGAAAGGCAGTCGTTAACCGCCACTATTGGCTGCCTTGGGAGTTTCCCGCCTTCTGGTAGGTACATGGCTGGGTGCATCTTCTTGCTCGCTCTCCAAAGCGGTAGTGGAAGAAGCAGTATGGATGATCGCTTGGACGAGAACGGGAACGTGAGCGACTTCTTGAGTTCCTACTTTCTTTAAAGCGAGGCCGTGGGCGTCTGCGTAGATTCATACTTATAGTCTCGACTTTTCGACTGAGTTCCTCCACTTTACGGGTCAACGCGTCAATGGTGCTTGGTATGACAGCAGATGTTGACAAACTGGCTACTTGACTTGCTACTTGCATGGTTACTGGAACGACATCATTGACACGATCTGCAAGTTCGGCTAAATCTTCTAGCGACATCTTAGTTTGCTGCGCTGCTATGCATGTCTGCAGATGAGTAGGTAAGCGACTTGCCCAGATGGTGCGGATGAAGTCGCTCGGAACATTTTCTCCGGCCAGAAGCTGCAGGTGTCGAAGGAACTGTGTAGGTTTGCGATCTCCCATCTCCTCATGCATCAACAATTGCTTAATCTTCTTTTCTTGCGAAGCTGATAATCTCCGTATGAGTTCATTTTTGATCGTCTCATATTTGTTGGAGGCTGGAGGTGACACGATCAACTCCCGGATTTCTGCTGCATGCTGCGGTTCCAGTTGCGACAACACGTAGTAGAACTTCGTGGCGTCTGCGCTTATATTGGACAAGGTGAACTGCCCTTCCAGCTGAGCGAACCACAGTTTTGGGTCTTCGGGGTTCAACTTAGGCGTCTTCACTCCTACACGGTAGGTTCCTCCCAGTAGTACGTCGTCGGTAGCTTCGGACTGCATGTTGAATTTTTATCACCGTTTCGTGCCAGCCGCAGCTTCCATTCAAGCGCCTCTCAACAGCTTACTTGCTGGTCCTAAAATCAAAGGATCTCATCCTATAACCTTGACAGCGGAATATTTAGAAGCTTTCGAAAACTGCAAAAGGAGTTTGTCAGAAGCCACATTATTAGTACACCCAGATCGGAAGGCTGAGCTATCGATCCATACTGATGCGTCAGACACCGCCATCGGAGGTGTATTACAACATTTGGACCGTCGGTCTACCGAACAATAACACCTGCTCGGTGGAAGATCTTCCCTTTGTCGTATATCTTCCCAAACTGGTGACCCCGACGTGATGTGAACACGCAACCTTCTGATTCATCATCAGTGCATCAATAACTTCGGCTACCACAATCCCCGCATTCTCGCAGATAAAAGCACGTCGTTGACAGTCGTCCCACAGCAAGCCAGCATCGCAGCCTCAACAGGACCATCGCAGCCGACTCACCGCACTTCCTGGTCCTACGGCACGCAACTGCACTGCCTCATCACGCCGCTACAGTTCATCGCAGCCCACGACCGGATCATCAACGCTTGGGGTCACACATCTCCGGCGTGGCAGCTCTGCATCAGATGGACTACGCACGACACGCACGCAACATTCAAGCTCAGTCTCGACTCACCGCAGACTTCGAGCAGCACTGGCGACAATCACGCAGCATTCTAGCTCAGCCTCGACTCACCGCAGGCTTCGAGCAGCACTGGCTCTTGCAAGCTAATCTCAGCACGGACAACGCTAACTAAAAATGACACGACCTCCAGTCTCGGAGGGGAGTGATGTGGCGGGTAGCCATCATACAACGCAAGATAATTGACAGATACCTGAATCTCGCTTACGACATTTTCAAGATAAGCTTACATATATACAAGTTCCGAACAACAACCAGGACCGTCGGTCTACCGAGCAATATCACCCGCTCGGTGGAAGATCTTCCCATTGTCGTATATATCTCCTCATGCATGCATGAATCGAAGTAATGGTAGTAACTGGAGGAAGCCAGGGATACGAATCTCCTAATTAGTAACCGAACCTATTATCATTCATATTTTAGGCTATGCTGTCTAATCAGCAGCGGTAGGCAGTGGCTTGGCTCTAGAGGCCTTGGATAAAGCATTTAAGGGTGGAACAACCATTTTGTAACACAATTGAGACTCTAACTCTAAGTCTCGAGGAGGGTGTCGTAATTCCCTCGATGACGACTACGGACTAAGGAACTTAATAACGGTTAGCTGGTAAGCTCGTCCAACTCACTGAGCTTAAAAAAAGTCCTCTGCCCAGAATCAACAAATTGGATACTTGGAGAATAAAAATGCAGGCATAACCGGGATCCACGTCTAGTGAAAAAATAAAATTGTGATATTTTGTTAAATAAAAGTTTCAAGTCCCACAATGTTGATAGAGATCACGTAACGTTAATCCTGGAGTTTTGTAATTGCGATCCGTGGAAACGAATTTGGCTGGTAGAGATTTTGTGAAAGCTCTTTTTTTATTGAATGTAAAAATACAAGAGTTGAAAACTACAGATTTTTTAATTGTAGAATTAGACTTTTGTTATCGTTAGCCTATCTGCATTCGTAGGATGTATATGTTGTATCGAGGGTTGAATTAGTCGAGATTTTTGCAACTTTACAGGAGAGTTATTTGAAGTTTAAAATTTGGAAAAAAATATAACACAAAAAATAAACTTCAGATATTTGAATGAAGGTAACTTAATTGAAGTTCAACTAAAAATATTGAACTGCTGATACCAAATAAAAATGACCTTTAATTAAAAAGATAAATGTTGCGTATTAAGTGAAATTTCACTTAAACCAAATAGTAATTCACTCCTTGATATACATATATAAGTATATATTTACTTTATTTACGCTACCACGCTTTATTTACCATGCTTTTTTATTTTTTATTTTTGCCCTTGTAGGCAGACGAGCACGGCCCACCTGATGGTGAGTGGTTACCGTCGCCCATAGACTTCAGCAATGCCAGGGGCAGAGCCAAGCCGCTGCCTACCGACTGATACTTTTGGCAGACTGTATTTTTTGAATAAACATAAAGTTATTTTAATTAACACGTCGGTCTGTTTCACCCCGTTCATGGTACAAGATCTCGTGCATAATTTCTTTGCATTTAATCCGTCTTTACAATTAAATTCCTTTCTTTACGATGACGAATTCCAGGTGGTGTCTAAAACCATTTAACACTAGATATACCTTGATACGTCTGCATATCATCAGATTAACACTTAATACCTTTCAGAACTAAGGCCGTATGCTTAGCATTTCGTAGGTAGGAACTATTATCGGCTTTAAGATTATTTTGAATGAATTTTGAATGATTTTTGAATTTTTGAATGCTGTTTTTACTGAATTTAGCTTTAAAAATTGTCATGTTATGAAAAAAACATTCTAAAACGGCTAGCTAGAGGGTCGTCGTGCCCTCTTACGGGGGCACGGATTGGGCCTCGGGGCAAACCCCACTGCCCGGGCTGAAGCTCCCTGCTATGACAGGGAGGGGTGAACTGATGCAGAAAGGAATTGAGAGGGGTACTGCTGTTCGCAGCGAGACTTATTACTAGAACTAACTGACGGCATGCTTGTTGTTATATGCCTATTAGAGCTCATACTAATTACGACGTGAATGCTGCCCTCCACCTTGAGACATAAAGTCGAAATTGAATTGCTTATTTCTGTTAACGTAACAGCTCTCCCGCTCTTCAAAACAGAACACATGCATATTTCACGTAATCAGTAGGCAGAATAGTATTTACCCTTACAATCCAGTCGTGCTTCAGAAAAATAATCGTTAAGCCAATACTAATACCGCTTATTTAAGACTCGACTACACGTTAATTAGAATCCCAACTAGAGTTCCAAGTTAAAATTCAATTAAACTGCGAACATTTTTGAGTTTTGACGTTAAACTCAATATTAATCAATCACTAGAGATCAATGACCTCCGCAACTCACCGCTCTACGGGCGATCGAAAAGTTTGGACATCAAACGAAGACTTAATCGACCGAATGAATACCTAACAAAAGAACGAAACACTATTTACTTGTAAAATATACAATCACATTTTCGCTCATAGTCTAAATATTACCAGAAAACGGAACTTAGTGTCCCTTTGTTTAAAAAAAAACCACAGTTTATAAATAAAAAAGTTTTTAATCTATTTTTTTTTGGAGTTTACTCCTTTAGAATCGATTTACATATATAGGCCCGGGGTATGAAAATTATGGGGACCAAAATCGTACTAGCATGTCACACGAAATGCGTTATGCGCCTGATTGGCTCCTGATTGCGTGATGCGTGCGCGCGCCAATCAAAATCGTACTAGCATGTCACACGAAATGCGTTATGCGCCTGATTGGCTCCTGATTGCGTGATGCGTGCGCGCGCCAATCAGGAGCCAACGCGCGGCCGCGTTATTGCAGGTGACGCCGGGCTGCTGCGCCGGCAGTCCGCCACAAAGCCTCGTACTGATCGCGCGTTTCTCTCATTATTGTATTTTCATATATTTGTTAGTCGTTTGTTTTGTGTCTCGTTAATTTGTTAATAATCTGTAGTGTATCGTGTTGTCGTAATATAGAACTATTTCTCGTATTGTTTCGTTTAATTTTTTATATCCAGTAAACTCCAGTCGTGCGTCGGAGCGGACACACACACTTTTTTGTTTTTTTGATTCAAGTTCTAATGATTAGAACGCATTGAAATCAGTATGTGTTCTGTATCGATATGGAGTTGCGCTATAAGCTTTAAGGTGTATGTAAAAACAAATTAGTCTGTTTAGAATTTCCGATATTTATTTGTGTGTACAGAGCACTATAAAAGGTTGGAGAGTTAATCATTTCAGTCAAGCTTTCACCTTCGAAGGAGACCTTCCAGCTCATGAGTAACTGCTACACGAATGAATCTACTATTGGATACGAACCGGGATCCATTGAGAATATCGGACGAGAAACTCAGAGGGCTGATGCTATGAGTAGGTTTTACGTTGAGCTTAAGAGTACTCAAGAGTACCCGTGCTTCGAGTGCTTTTTCCAGTTTTTCTAGAAGCACTTATAGTGTAACAGGTGGATCGGCTAATCATTTTTAGATGCATCGTTATATTTTTAAAAAGCATATAGCTTATACGCGGTATACACACATACGCGCGTATATACGCGGTATAATACATACGGGGGAGCTTTAAAATCGCATCAATCACAGACAAAATGACGGAAAATCGCCTTAGATGATATGGCCATATTATGAGACGGCACGAAAACCATGTAGTGAAAATCGCATTAAGCTCGCCAGAACAAAAGAAAGGTAGAGGCCGCCCGCCATCGACCTGGTGGTCAAACATCGAAAGAAACCTTAAGAAAGTCCAATTGCCAAATGCCAATGAACCTGGCGCCGTAAAGTGAGGAGACCCGACCCCAGATAATGGGAACAGGGACGGAAGAAGAAGAAGTTTATACGCGGTAGAAGTGAAACTTTAACTCTCGCAGGCTGAGTTTTCGTACCGCTTTCCCGTTTCATCGATTTTCAAACTACAACCGTCAACGGTAGAAACAGAGAAATTGTCACTTCAATATGTGTGTGCAGTATACATGCGAACCAAGTGAATCTTTCAAAGTTAATATGTCTTCTTCTCTCACAGAACAACATTAACATAATATATTATTAACATAAAAAAGTCGTTATTACAATATCAAAACCGAGGCTTGACAACCCTAGATTAAATTTTACATATGACTGTTAATTATGTACAATTCATTCGTCGATTGCGACCAATATTGCCTGTCATTATCAGGGGTCAGAAGTCGTTCTGTATCCGTCGAGGTACACCTGGAAAAGTTAAATGGAAGTGCCTTGGACGGGCCACGGTCAGGATTCAAGGTTTGGCATTTCCATTATCCCTCGTAAGTGCCCGCCTATAATAAAATTATCGTTTGAGTTCACGTCACATAGATTTTGAGCCACTAAATTCGCGTGCAATTCAAACAAGCGAGTTTTTCTTTTGTTGGGCATGTATCTTAAATACGTATTTCGATATGAATTATTCATTCTAGAACCCTGCAACCCTTGTAGCATCCCTGCAACGTTCCACGATTATTGGGATACTTGGGGTCGACATTTCGAGCGGTGTTCAGTTTCGGAATCATTTGGAGGATAAAGCCAAGTTAGCGTCCAAAATTTTGGAAGTCCTCAACAGAGCGAAGCGGTACTTCACGCCTCAATAAAGACTTTTGCTTTATAAAGCATAAGTCTGGCTTTGCGTGGAATTCTGCTCTCACCTCTGGGCCAAAGCTCCCGAATACCAGCTACTTCCATTTGACTCCATACAGAAGAGGGCCGTTCGGATTGTCGATAATCCCATTCTCACGGATCGTTTGGAACCTATGGGCCTACGGAGGGACTTCAGTTCCCTCCGTATTTTGTACCATATGTTCCATGGCGAGTGCTCTGAGGAATTGTTATACCATCATCTTGTTTTTATCTTCGCACCGCCCGCCATCGGTGTAGAGTTCATCCATACTATCTGGAGCCACTGCGTTCATCCGCAGTACGTTTTCAGAGATTTTTTTTGCCACGTACCATCCGGCTTTGGAATGAGCTCCTCTCCACGGTGTTTCTCAAGCGCTAAGACATGTTCCTCTTCAAACGAGGCGTCTGGAGAGTACTTAACGGTAGGCAGCAGGTTGGCTCTGCCCCTGGCATTGCCAAGTCCATGGGCGACGGTAACCACTCACCATCAAGTGGGCCGTATGCTCATCTGCCTGCAAGGGCAATAATAAATAAAAATAACCGTCTTCAAAGAATCAGTTGCAATTATATTGTCTGAACTATATCTTACGATCATTATTGTCCAATTTCTACTGAATTGGCCTTTCTGATTGATTAGCCGAATCTTTAAGTTCAAGTCGTACCTAATTTATTGGCTCTTGAAAATCAAATAACAAACTCGAAGACTATAGCTATTCAAACACTTGTTGAATGGCCCGCCATCCTACGTTATCTAATGTTCCACGCAAACCAGAGTAATTTACGTTTTGACAGAGTGGTAACGCGGTACGCCGAGGTATGGCAGGCCTGTGATTAGGATTAACGCGTCATGACTTGTTGAGGAAAAAATGTAAAGCTCTTTGGAGGTAATGAAAAACGTTCCAGTCATGCTTATGACCCAAAGCTGTGTTATTGTGGCTTTTTAACACCTATATGGCGGTGTAACTGGCTGCCATGCAAAGCCATCATCTTCTTGGTTAATTCCGGTGAGACTCAGACTTCAGTGATGGTGACAAACTAGGAATAATTCTGTGTTACCATCTAAGCAACCAAAAGGCCTTAACTTCTGCCCAAAAAATAAATACTTCAGGACTGGTAGTGCTGTTTCAAAAGGCAGTTTTTCTTAAAGCGACTCAGTATGTAATTATATAGATTAAGTTCAAAAAAACTGTCTTTACAATCAAAACCCAATTTCATCAATCAATTTCAATTTCATCATCTAAAAAGTTGTTAATACAACAAATAACAATTATCATAGTGTTTGTTTCATTTGACATTCACTTTCATTTCCCACCGAAACATTTACCTCAAATAGTCGAACAGCAATTACCACAAAACAAACTTAACACAATCGACTAATCGGGGCCTTATTAGGTGTATCTTATAGGTGAGCACGGGTATATAGGGATTACACTATGTTATTTCGTCAGGTTGTTTGGGTGAGTGATACTTTATATTAATAAGCTAGTTTTAGCAACGGCTTAATAATTTGAATAAATAAAAAAATACAAAAGTGGGTTGGAACGATCGACACAGAATATTAAATCTAAGACAAGTGAACGCTGCGCGCGCTTCCAGCAAAAGTGATCCGAGGTGGCGTGATGTCCCCGCTGGTCGGTCGGTTGCCCCTCCAGATGACGAGTTGCCCCTCCAGATGACGTCACGAGTCCACGTGAGTGCTCGTCGTCAATGGCTCCGCCCATCGACTTTGACTTAAGAGGAAGTCGCCTCTAATACGGCCTCTCCTGACTGGTGGACGTCCACGTTCACCTCGATGTCATGACCGTCTTCAATCTCTGACGATGCAGGACTCACTGTGTGCACAGCGTTGCTATCGGGGTGTTCTATGATATCGTCATAGAAATAGATTGTTTGCATTACAATCATGATTTTGGTACCATGAACCATTAGTAAAAGTTAGTAGTTCTTGTGAGCATTTTACATCACATTTCAGTGTGTTCATGTATAGTAGGCTCTTGTTGAGTTACGTTAGATGTACTGACGACACGACACTGTTACCATATCGGGTGTATAATATACTGTGAGAGTAAAGTCTGGTTGACATGGCCAAGTTAACATGTCAAGCTAATACACTCGTAACGTGAACTGCGTTACCACGTCACACCTTTACGTGAACTTTGTTACCACGTCATATCATATACGTGAACTAGGTTACCAGGGTACAACATCTACGTGAACTATGTTACCACGTAAATCTCTGCGTGAACTATGTTACCACGTTACAACATCTACGTGAACTATGTTACCACGTAAATCTCTGCGTGAACTATGTTACCACGGTACAACATCTACGTGAACTATGTTACCACGTAAATCTCTGCGTGAACTATGTTACCACGTAAATCTCTGCGTGAACTATGTTACCACGGTACAACATCTACGTGAACTATGTTACCACGTAAATCTCTGGAAGCATGCAGTCAACCCCAAGAATGTTTGACATTACGCATCACTGGTGACTCAACTAGTGCCTGAACCCTACGAGGACTCGGCCTAACCTGACCTCCACCAAAAATTAAATCAAATCGTGAATCTGTAGACTAGCGTTCGCGAGTCAACCAGAGGGCCCATTATGCCCCGTATCATTATTAAAGTTCCGAGCTTGTCAGTCAGACCTCTGACCATCTTAATACAGAGCAACGATCTCCTGGCGCACTCGACGTATGAGGCAAAGCAATCTGATGCTAATTGCATAGCATTATAAAGAATATTGGCATAGTCTAACTTTCGCGGACACAACGGCTTAGTCTTTTACGAAGTTACCCCACGTCCGGTCACAAGACAATCACACGTGTAACCAGGTACGCTCATCACTCTTAAGACAGCCCAAAACTCGTGACAAATACACGGTGCCTTCGCAGTTAAGGATCTAGCCCGTTCTACTTCCTTACACAATGTGTCTAAGTATTGCACGGCAGGGTAAAACTTAGAAATAAGGTAACCATGAGTTCGATCTGAATTTACGAATCTAATGGATTCGGTTAACATCCGTGCTGATGTGGTAGTTGCCTCTTTATTGTCACAACGCGTGGTGGAACTATTTTACATCTATTCTCAAACGCGGGTACAATCGACACGGCGATGGAACAAGACGGCGTCCCGTTTACATGATCACCGACCTGGACAGTCGGACTGTTGTCTAATTGACGTATTGATGGAGTGTGTTGCCGACTAGTAACATTTTGAACCCTTCGAATGTTATTTCCACCCATCGAAACTGAGCATTCAGTCTCGAGCATGTTCTATCGCGTCAATAAAAATAGACCGTAAGGTCGGTTGTGATAAAGTCGTTGAGCTAGTTACTTGGTGATTTATTACATTTGATAAGAGGGTATCCGACAAAAAATCTACTTCGCACCAAGAATCGATATCATTAACGCTGGGATCAAAATTTGAAATATAAAAATTGTTCGACCTTACTTTGGACAGTGCACTTAATGCTCCGATGATCCTGTCTGTAGCGTCGTACGCGCGGGACTCCGACGGCGGCGGTGATGTGATTCCCAACGTCACCACGGGTCCGGCGCCACCACCGTCCGCGGTCGAGGGACGTGCGTCTTCTATCTGCGACCCTAGCGGGCTCGACTCACGCGCAACGTTCACATTTGAGTTTTAAGCAATTAAACGCGCCAATATTATTCCTAATTGGTCTCGAGCATTCGGCGAATGCGAGCGTCCTCCTACCCTGCTTCCAGTTACACGTATATCGGTCATTACGTTGTTAATTTAATGCAAATTTTAAAAACAAACTGTACGCCAGGATAACCCAAAAGCGGATAGGGCACAAGCCCTATCCCACTTCTGATTTTAGCAACGGCTTAATAATTTGAATAAATAAAAAAATACAAAAGTGGGTTGGAACGATCGACACAGAATATTAAATCTAAGACAAGTGAACGCTGCGCGCGCTTCCAGCAAAAGTGATCCGAGGTGGCGTGATGTCCCCGCTGGTCGGTCGGTTGCCCCTCCAGATGACGAGTTGCCCCTCCAGATGACGTCACGAGTCCACGTGAGTGCTCGTCGTCAATGGCTCCGCCCATCGACTTTGACTTAAGAGGAAGTCGCCTCTAATACTAGTTATATTATGTTTTAATTGATATTTTCATAAATTATAAGTGTAATACGGTTTCTGTCGATTTTTTAAATCCTTATTGCCACCTATTGTATATTGATGGCAGTATAACAGATAACAGTTTTTTTCCTAAAATTGTCAACCAAAACTGTATAAAGTTTATCAGAATACAATAAATGTTGTGGGGATGCAAAAACAGAAATCACATGTACTATAAACGTTCAACCCCTAATTATGTTTCCTAACATCGATATATTTGTAAATTTATATATAATTGCGACAGACATATGCAATTTTTTGCTTCTTATAGTGAAAATAATGAATTTCGGTACATATTCCTTATTTTACGTATTCATAAGAGTCATTACCAAATATCCTCCCAAAAAATCAAGTTTGTAGGCTTAGTGTTTTGTACTCGTGCATGATTCAGTCAGTCAGTCTGGATAAGTGGCCATTTATTATAGATATACATAGAAAACACAAGCAAGAAATTTAGCATTTAGAAGGATATGAATATAAATATATAAAATCACAAGCAAGAATCTTTGCACAATAACATTTAAAAACGATTCTTATGTCACGCTTCAACACAGATCAGAAGATGTTTTTTTCTGGTACGTATAGAAGTCACAAAATATTTATTTATTTATTAACATTTATTTATTGAAATTTCTTGTGTACTAAATGGTAAATCGATTAAGATACCCAAATAAGCGTCATATTCGTTTATATCGGGTATCTTACGCATCACGAAATGTCCGATTTTTAAGTTCTAGTTAAAATTGGAATGTTCTAAGCTTTAACATTAAAATACTTTAAACTATATAGATTAAGATATTTCGGTCACACTATCTATCTAAGTCAGCAAACTTAAATTTAAATAAAACAAATCGTTCGAGTTGTCAACAGAGTTATATCGTGTTAATATAATAGACGTGAAGTTACGTGAAGCAAAAAGTTTGTACCCCTTTTAAGAAAATTGCGCGGACGGAGGAGTATGAAACTTCCCACACTTATAGAGAATATAGAGAAGGAGTCCAGAATGTTAAAATTGTTTTTAATTATGGGTTAATAATACATGAAATCAACAAAAAAAAAACATTACGCACACTACCGTGTATTTGACACACACATGCATATACTCTTTGTTTATTGCCAAACTTTTCTTATTGTTTATAGTCTGTGGTCAAATTGAGAATAGGTTAATATTGTTTATCTTTAATATTATTTGTCTATAGCATAGTCTTGGCGAAATCTGTGATTATAGAAGCTTAATAGTCTTTGACAATAGAGCCATAATAATGTACAAATTTATAACTTCAATTAATTATAGTCGCATTTCGACTACTGTGGGACCACTAGTCGTGTTAAATATACGTTAGCGTTTTAGTAAAATAGCCCAATTTAATAAAGTTTTTTTTTTAAATGTATCTTAGAAAACATCAAATTCGCTCAGTAGCATTCCGTGACGTGCGTCTAGTGTGTCAATTACAGGCCGCCATTCAGCTCGAGAGTAGGAAATGAGTGGCGTGAGAGAGCCGATGAAACGTGAGCAGGAACTAAATTGGAGGGAGGATTGAAAGGGCCCGTAATTGAAAAATCAGCTTCGACGTTGAAAGAAACGGACGTATTCAAATATGAAGGATTTAAGTGAGAGTATTGATTTTGTATGGCTTCCGATCGAGGATGGGTATTTCAGTTGCTCTTTTTTGAACGAATGTTATGGATGACTTGTAATTAAACTTCAAATTTATATCAGTTTCATATGATTCACTTACAGAGATCTTTACTGGTGATCTTTACTGGTTAGCTGAAATAATTAACTCTCCCAACTTTATTAGTGCTATGTACACACAAAAATCTGAAATTACAGCGTAACTCCATATTGATACAGAGCATATACTGATTTCACAATTGCGTTCTATCATTGGAACTTAAAACAAAAAACAAAAAAAAAAACAGATTAAAAACATTTATTATTTCACTAAATTTATAAACTGTGTTTTTTTTTTAAACAAAGTGACACTGAGTTCCGTTTTCTGGTAATATTTAGACTATGAGCGAAAATGTGATTGTATATTTTATAAGTAAATAGGGTGGGGCAGCCGTTGTAACTTACTTGAGAGCTTAGAACTTATATGTCAAGGTGGGTGGCGCATTTACGTTACGTTGTAGATGTCTGTGGGCTCCAGTAACCCTTAACACCAGGGGGGCTGTGAGCTCGTCCACACATCCAGGCAATAAAAAAAAAAAAAAAAAAAAAAATGAAGAGTGCAAATAAGCTTACGGTCCACTTAGTGTTAAAGAGTTACTGGAGATCGTAGATATGATAACGCTAGTTCCACCACCCCGATAATGGAAATGCGAGTCTCAATAGTAAAGTATAGCGCATCTCCCTTCAAACTTGGGCCGAAATAGGCAATGTAGTGACACCTACCGCTGCGCGCTTACAATATGCCTTTTCCAGTAATTAGGCAAATTATAATTTTTCGGGTTTGATTTTTATTACGCGATGCTATTCCTTCATCGTGGAAGTAATACTGAAGTAAAAAATTGTCAGTGGGAGTTGAACATAAGCATAGTGGCATCGATCGATACGAGTAGGTACTCTGGAACTTTTAGGCCAGTACGATATCAAAATTAAAATTATTAAACATAATCAAATGAAGTAGTTCATATTAAATCTTATATAATTATGTGTTTGTATGTATAATATTGTAAGTCTCCACGATTAGGTACCACCAGGAAACATTTACGTTTGAAGCATTTCAAACCCGCAAAATTATAATTTGCGTAATCACTGGTGGTAGGACCTCTTGGGAGTCCGCACGGGTAGGTACCACCACCCCGCCTATTTCCGCCGTGAAGCAGTAATGCGTTTCGGTTCGAAGGGTGGGGTAGCCGTTGTAACTATACTGAGACCTTAGAACTTATATCTCGAGGTGGGTGGCGCATTTACGTTGTAAATGTCTATGGGCTCCAGTAACCACTTAACACCAGGTGGGCTGTGAGCTCGTCCATTCACATAAGCAATAAAAAAATAAAAAATAAAAAATTTCAAGTTTTTTTTTTTTTTAAAGCTTAGGCGTTTAATATTTAAAAAAAAACCTCGCGTTTTGAAACTGACACATACATTACAAATGAAGCTTATCGACTTACATACGTAGCTACAAAGGCAGCTTAAGTCAGTTAAAATAATATTTTGAAATAATTTAAAATAATATCCGCACAAAAGGTACGTATAAAAATATGTGAAGAAATTTTCCAAAAATTGCTCAAACTGATCTACACAATACAAAGGCGATTTAAACAGAAAGAAAGCAAAATCTAAATCTCCGTAAACATTTGCAGAGGTAAAAAAGCTCAATGATAAAGGAATTTAGTAATTAATTGATCTACCTATCCTTGAATCATTTATCAGAATAGATACAGAACTAGCTATCATTAGGAAAATTTAAACATAATTGCTTTTAGATTGGACCGCTCGTTTAGTCCAAATTGTTCGCTCGACCATGACCTCAAATACTATCGCAAGTTTTACAGCGAAATAATATGTTTATTGTAATTTTCTTGTAAGCATCTTGCGGATGACATTTTTTCGATATTTAAATAAATAAAAAAGAAAAACAAACGTGTGGCACTCGGGAACTGCCGCGGTAAAGCTATTGCATAGCATTTTTTATCAACTTATGCAATTATAATTAGACAATGATAATTTAATATTAAAACAATAACAAAACAAGACCACGCTATATTAAATATTAATAAAAGCAACTTAACTGTCCTCTTCACACTCATAAGCTAGACCGCGCGAGAGAGAGATAGGCAGACTTTTGCATGATGCGCATGCAGTGTGACGTCACACCACGCGCTTATTCACAAACACAACACAAGTGCAACGTGTGAATGTGTTGAACGCGAGCTACATGGTAGGCGGAGTGAGGGGTGTAAGGTTTTTTTCGTTACGGAATTTCATGATTCGGTCGCCGCGCTCAAGGACCGCGATAAAAGCTATGCAATAGCTTAAAAACGAATTACAAAATGTTTGATAACAACGACAAACGAGCAAACCAATGTATTTTTAATCGAACAGAAAAGAGCTTTTAAAAAAATTAAAAATTCGTAACACCTTCTCAGAGACAGAGAATTAAATATACCCTTAATACCCTGTGCTATAAATGTTTCGAAAACACTCGCATGCCACATAACAAAAGCTTATTCGACGAAACCCCCTACCACCTTAACTCGATACAAAAAAAACACCTTTAATTTGTTTGATAGAACGCGAAAATGTTTATTTCATTTGAGCAATTATATCCGGCGAAAGGTTTAATGCAGGTGAGCCGGGCCCGGTGACGGCTCGTGACAGTCACGGCTAACTCCGAAGTTCGTTTCCATTGCTTACGACGTCAAGATATTCGTTACACAGAAAAGTCTAATCCTGAACAGAGTTTATTATTGGTTGTAGGACGTCTTGTGAGTCCGCACGGGTAGATACCACTCCCCTGCTTATTTCTGCCGTGAAGCAGTAATGCGTTTCGGTTTGAAGGGTGGGGCAGCCGTTGTAACTATACTGAAACCTTAGAACTCATATCTTAAGGTAGGTGGCGGCATTTACGTTAGTAGATGTCTATGGGCTCCGGTAACCACTTAAGATCAGGTGGGCTGTGAGCTCGTCCACCCATCTATGCATTAAAAAAACAAAAAAAGTTAGTTGTAGATGACAAGGCTGAAGATTATGTATGTTGAAGATTAATATACTTTACGGCTCTAGGGCAATGACGCTTGTAGAAATTTTTGATAATAGCCAAGTTATTAATAGGATAATTTTAGTCCAATATTTGACATAGGCCTCTCCCAAAGTATTTCAATTATGAATATTTTTTTTACTTTTTTTACTTTTGTATAAACGTAACATTTTTAACATAGCCACCAGATTAAAAATATCCATTGCTGGTCTCACCGATCGATTCTATATTGCCTGCATATCATCATCATCATCATCATCATTCTTTCCTATTACCCTCTGCTGGGGTGTAGGGCTGTGTGTAGGAATCAAATTTTTCCATTTATATCGGTCTTGGGCAGTCTGTTCTAGTTCCTCCCACTTCATGCCCAAGATCCCTAGCTCCTGCTCCACCGAGCGACGCCAAGTTGTTTTGGGCCGGCCTCTCTTCCTTTTGCCAGACACTTTCCAGGTCAGTGCTCTCTTTGATAGGTGGGTATCGGGCTTTCTCAAAGTATGACCAATCCAATGCCATTTCCGCGTAAGGATCTCCTTCTCCATTGGTATCTGCTTAGTGATCCTCCACAGCTCTTTGTTAGTTATCTTCTCGGGCCAAAAGATTTTCAAAATCTGACGCAGGCACTTATTCACAAACACTTGAAGTTTTTTGATCAAGTCCCTGCGAACAAACCAAGTTTCGCTGCATAAAATAGCATGAAAATAATCTATTCGTCATTGCATTGTTTCATCTCCTCATTGATATCTTAACGTAATTTTGTGGATATATTCTAATAAATGTTAATTCACCTTGAAGAGAATTATTATTCATTTTCGTTAACTGAAAATCGTGCATTGTATGAAGTATATTGGAACTAAGTTCTCAGTTAGCGGTGGCGTGACTATGAACAAAATCGAGATCCTGAAATAAAACTAAAACTTTAGAAAATCGTAATTTAATCCTCAAAGTATCTTCAATGTTGTTTTACAAGTAGCTATCTTCTTTCAATTGTTATGAAATATTGTCACGTAAGTTGTACATTGTTAGCTTTTGTATGGAAAGTATATATTTTACTCGTAATTGCCTTTTGCTGATCATGAATGTAATGCTAAAAGAAAATATGCCTTAATATAACGCCGTTGGAACACAAAAACTAATATTTTAGGTGCATTTTAAGGTAGATACCTACTAAGAAGTTATAATTTCAATTTGGTTTGAAAATAATATTTGTACAAGATGAGTTGAGAAAGGTACCACAGTTGTTTTAATTTATTTTTTGTATTGACGGTACCGGTGGTTAGACTCAACACTCACTACTCTCTCTCTCACATCGTCATTCACACACTCTATCCATGTCTTCTTCGGTCGACCTCTTCCCCCTCTACATTGCACTGCCATTTCCATACATCTCCTAGTCACATGCATCTTCTCTCTACGCATCACATCTCCATACCACGCTAACTAATTAATTTGTTATTTACCGGGGCCACTTTCACACTTCCTCTGATATACTCATTCTTTATCTTATCCATTCTTGTCACTCCACACATCCACCTCATCATTCGCATCTTTGCCGCATACATCATACAACATACTTTAGATTTTAACTACCTAATTCTTTCAAAGACAATTCAAAAAACTTTAAATTATATTTATGGTAGTTTATCATACATTCAATCGAGAAAACTGAAGTGCTAATTGCCATTTATAACCTGATAAGCTAGATAAAGACAATTAGCGTCACTCCGAAATCGGCCATTCTGACCCATATCTATAATCTGTGGCCCATCAAACTACAAATAGGGAATTTCCTGGTTCGGAGTTCGGGTCGAATCTATGTTTAACTTTCATTAATTGTTTGTTCGGGCTACGACTTATGACCAGAATTCCGAGAGCCTCACACGTTCACACGCTTCCCCTCTGACGTTTGGACAATGGGAGGGAAAGTCGTCCATGTTGGCTTGGTCAAGCTCGAACAACGCAATTCCGTGCTAACCAGTGTTACATGAAAACTTTTAATATGATTTATATTTCATTTGTTTATTGCTTGTTTAAGCACTCGAGTACACTTTTCGGCTCCATCTAAGGGTACTTTAAGTTCGCACACGAAATATTTGGGTAACATTAAGTTAATAAAACCAAGAAATATGATTTTTGTTTTAAGAGTAGGTACCAGGCCGGCATGCCCATATACATCTACAACGAAAATGACCTCGAGACATGAGTTCTAAGGTCTCGGTTTTTACAGTAAGACGGCTGCCTTACCTTTTAAACCGAAACGCATTACTGTTTCACTGCAGGGTGGATACTACACTGCTACTGTTTTAGCAAGTGTTTTTGCACATAAATGATTTCTTGAATATTCGATTTTTTTAAAGATCTATGCATATAGATTCATCAGAGCTGCCAGATATTGATTTAAAACGATCCATAATTCGTTTGCTGATAATTTATAAGATTTTCTTACACTAATGCAAGCAATAACTCGCACTAAAACACAATACATGGTTTGGTAAGCTAAAATGTGGATTAAATCGGAAAAATAGTCCAACTTAATAATCCCACTTTTTTTTTATTACTCTAACATTGCACAAAGACTTTGTTGCTCATTATTAATTTTATTCTAAATAACGAGTGACGTTAAAACCATCTGGAACCATCTCGATGGTCTGATGTTAAATTTTGAAGTCGGGTAACGAGACAGCTTTCAAGTGAAATCGTCGAGTTTGTGCTGCTCATTATGATTGTGGTAACGATTTTTAACTACAACTTTTAGAATCACTATTGCAAATAGAGTTCAAATTATCGCAGCACAACTGTGAAATGTCTAATGACAACAATTTGGAGTTGAAATTATGAATAACGTTTAAATCTTAAGACAGCTTTGCTAGTTTCCAATTTCGATTAGTATTCATGAGAACAGATTCTCGGATACTGGATTAAATTTGATCAGACGCTGTCCAAGAATTTGTCGCTTCCGCAAACAACTTGTTACGGAAGCCTTACAATGTAACAGAATGTCTCTCGTATATCGGCTTACGACGACGCCCGAAGTGATAGATTATTACAAGTAAATTAGGACGTCTTGGCACTGCGTGACCTCAATTGTGTGGATCGATACACGTAAATAGAAGCTAAGCGATGCATTCTTGCCTATTTAAATATTTATGCGAGCGCCTTTTGTACAGCGCATAGAATTTACGGTCGGTTAATATATTTTTTGGAACGAAGTTATCCTTATGGGACGATGCGGAGGGGTACCCTAACCGGAAAAAACGTCCGTAACGTAAGATTTTTATTTTATATGTATAGTCTTAGTATGATGGCTATACAGTGTCTAATTTATAGTCTACGTGATGACAGCTATTATTATTATTCATATAAATAGCTGTTTCTTTGTATATTAATTATTATTATATATTTTTTATAAATCATTGTGAATAAAGTAAAGTTGATAACTTTGTAAAGTAGTTTTTTATTTTTTTTTATCATAAAAAAATCATAATAGAAAATGTATACCCGAATAATTATTTTCCTTATACCTCGAATAGAACTTAAAATTAATATTTTTATAATAAGGAACTTTGTTCCTATCCGGTGTTCCACGACACCACACATCTTTTTTATTGCCCTTGTAGACGAGCATACGGCCTATCTGATGCTGAGTGGTTATCGTCGCCCATGGACGTCAGCAATGCCAGCGCAGAGCCAAACTGCTGCCTACCGTTAAGTACTCTCCATTTGATAATGTCGCAAAAACGTGGTATGAACTCAAAAGCACTGAATGCTTACAAATAATTTATTTCAAAGAGCGGTTACGGAAATTGAACTTCATCAAAAGCTTTAGTTTTGATATGGGAAATGGACACTACTTGGACAGTTCGCGAAGAAGTTTGGATTGAACTTCCCTTAACCGTGTCTTCTGAACGATCTGATATGCCCTTTAAATGGGGTTCGAATAGAGTCCCCCTGCGGTAGGCAGCTCCGTCTCTAGCATTGTTGATGTCCACGAGCATCGGTGACCTGTAAGCTCTTATGGCCTAAAACAACGCTGTCCCGTATGCTTTTAAAATGTATGATTTTCCTGCTTTGCATTGCGGGTCGCTCAATTTCTATTACACGTTGCGGTTGTTATATGAAGCAATTCACATCCGAGTCGTCGTGGCCTAAAAGATAAGACGTCCGGTGCATTCGTTTCGAGCAATGCACCGGTGTTCGAAACTCAGGCGGATACCAATTTTTCTAATGAAATACGTACTCAACAAATGTTCACGATTGACTTCCGCGATGAAGTAATAAATAACATCGTGTAAAAAAATTAAGCCCGCAAAATTTTAATTTGCGTAATTACTGATGGTAGGATATCTTGTGAGTCCGCACCACCTCGCGTGTTTCTGCCGTGAAGCAGTAATGCGTTTCGGTCTCAAAGGTGGGGAGCCGTTGTATTGTTAAAACTGAGACCTTACAACTCATATCTCGTGGTGCGTTTACGTTGTGGATGTCATGTATGTAATAACACATAAGCCGTGAGCTCGTCCACCAATCTAAGCTATAAAAAAAACCTATGTATTGGCTCGACTGAAAAAACGCAAGGTACATTTATGTTAATCGATTCAAGACAATTGACAAATGTAATTATGAACTGTATATCGATTAACAATAAAGGTTATTATTGATTTTCCTAAAATATGACTTATATATGACACAGTTGCGCGACTGGGAATATTTTGCGCTGGGCATCAGCTGCGTAGAGCTTCACTCACGTTAATTTTGTAGAGTTATACAATATTTATTTGGATATGAAATATTTTGTGTGTGGGTTGTGACCGATTTATATGTCACAGAGGCGGGTGGCTTGAACCCGTGTTGTTGTGGCCAACATAAATATTGTTTAAAAGAAGTTATTTATGGTGATTGACTTATCCAATATCGGCTAACGACTTTTGATGGATTAGTTGGGAAACAAAAACACGTTCCTTTAAAACTATCACTAGTATGTAAGAAAACCAATAATTTTTTAATCGAACTTACGCCCCCCTGTATCTTTAGCTAACACAAAAACTTTCCCTGAATTATCAATTCCAACTGAAGTCTTTGACTCTTTGACTGAGAGTGCGTTTCTAGAGACCGTTTTTGCCACATACCATCCGGCTTTCGAATGAGCTCCCCTCCACGGTGTTTCCCGAGCGCTATGACATGTTCTTCATTTAACGAGGCTCGCGGAGAGTACTCAGTGGTAGACAGCGACTTGGTTCTACCCTGGCGTTGCTAAGGTCCTTGAGCGACGGTAACCACTTACCGTCAGGTGGGCCGTACCGTCTGCCTACAAAGCCAATAAAAAAGATACAAATGGAAAAAAAGGATTCCAAATGCAGGTTCTTAAAAGAGGACTCATGATAAAAAAAAATGTGTGGTGTCGTGGGTCCTTATTATAAAAATATTAATTTTAAGTTCTCAACTTTATTTTATTCACAATGATTTATAAAAAATATATAATAATAATATACAAAGAAACAACTATTTATATGAATAATAACCGTCATCACGTAGACTGTACATTAGATACTGTATAGCCATCATACTAAGACTATACATAAATGATAAAAATCTTACGTTACGGACGTTTTTTCCGGGTTAGGGTATCCCCCTCTGCATCGTCCCATTAGAAACTTCGTTCCAAAATAATCAAATAACAAAAGATTTTCTTTACCTAAAAAGCAATTTCTGAAAACGCAACCTCCACTAAAAAACGCAGACATTAAAAGACTTAAAGCTAAACACTGCAAGCTGTTCGTAACCCTTCAGAGTAAGCGTGCGAGCACTTACGTTTTACAACGCCGTATCGCAGGTGAGAGCCGCTCAAAGCTAATGGCGTTTGTAATTCTAACTTAACCATAAACAAAGCTTAATCACCGGTCCGAAGAATTAATGATGAACGGCCAATTAAAGTTTTACCAGAAAGCCTGATGGCGTAATGAACTCGCGAGCTTTTTTTCACAGCTTACTGTATTATTATATTTTATACTAGCTGACCCGGCAGACTTCGTAGTGCCTCAATCGATAAATAAAAGACCGAAACTTTTGTACAAAATAAAATTACAACAAACAAAAGGAATCCGTCCGAAGGTGGACACATCAAAGGGAATAATCAAAATTGTTATTTTTATTTAATTCCAAGTATTTTCATATTTAAAACCTTCTCTGGACTTTCACAAATAATTCAAGACCAAAATTTCCAAATCGGTCCAGCCGTTCTCGAGTTTTACCGAGGCCAACGAACAGCAATTCATTTTTATATATAGAGATATAGATAACCCACTTGATGGTACTTAGTCATCGTTGCCCAAGGACATCAGCAATGCCAAAGGCTCCGTAAAGATACTGCTGAGAACTTTCTTCAAACCTCGACCTCGTCGCAAGAAGGATTTGCAATATATTGATACCATTAGCGATAAAGTTTGATCATCTAATGTTGGTATTGTGAGCTGAGCTTTTTGAAAACATACATAGTTTCTTTGGAAGCTTTTGCCACAAATAGGCAAGATGGTGTCATATATGAACATAATATATTCTGCTGTGAAGCGGTAATGTGTTACGGTTTGAATGGTGCGGCAACCGTTTTGCTGTAAAACTGAGGCCTTAGAACATGTGTCTCAAAATGGGCGGCGGCATTTATGTTGTTAATGTCTATAGGCTCCCCTAACCACTTAACACCAGATGAGCTCGTTCACCCATCTAAGCAATAAAAAATAAAAACTATCCGTGCTATCTTTAGTCCTGTATTCTCTCTCCTCTGAGAAGACTGGAGAAGCAATACCAGTATGTAAAAGGGGGCATATGAGTTAGAGAGGACCCGTGCCAACTTAAAAACTGATAGCAAACCTTAAACCTGCCTTCCTGTCTGATTTCAGGGTCAGCTGCCATATTACTGTATCCTAAGACCTTGGTATCCTTGAATCATTTACATTTATTCCAGCGCAGCGGGATTCAATGCGACGTCACCGGTGAGTACATGGGAACACTCACGTTCGCTAAAGCTACCTGCCCTCAGAAATGCCGGTAAAAGACTAAATATGCAGCGAATTTAAGGTTTGTGACTACTAAAAATAATTTGACTATCGTTTTGCAATTCATAAAAAATACGGTAAGCGAAACTAGTAGTCAAAATAAAAAAAATTAAACTGTTATCTCACAGCCCTAAAAATAATGAAGTACAATCAAAAACAAAACGAACGAACACATAAATCTTTGAGTTAAAACGGAAACTACATAATCTAAATCTAAGCCAGAACTAATTTACGTTAAAGATCTCGTGCAAAAAAAAGAAAAAGAAACATTTCCCATTTATATTTACTCGTATCCCTCGAGGGAAACGCAAGTTCTGTAATTATAGGGCGCGCGTTAATCTCAATTGCCTTGTTAATGCATTCGCTTTTGTGTATACATGTATATTCGTTTATTAGGGATGGTGAAGTTTGATTGTGAATTTCTTTTTTTTTAGACCGCTGGATAATGCCACTACGGTTTCAATGCTAAACAGATGACTTGTCAGTTATTTTAAATTTCCTTCGGTTTTTGCGTCGTAATTATAGTTAAAGCATCATCTATATATTAATACGTGAAGCGAAAACTTTGTATCCCTTTTTATGAAAATTGCGTGGACGGAGGAGTATGAAATTTTCCACACTTATAGAGAATATAGAGAAGAAGTGTACAATGCTAATATTTTTTTAAAATAATGCATAAAAGATACACTAAATCAATAAAGAAAAACTCACACATTACATACCATGTATTTGACGCACACACGCATGCATACTATTTATTGTCAAACTTTTGTTCTTGGCGTCTGTTGTCAAATTGAGAATAGATTAAATATTGTTTGCCTTTGTTAATATTTTTTATAGTGTAGTCTTGGCGTAATTTTTGATTATAGAAGTATAAAATACAATCATAATAGTGTACAAACTTACAATTCCAATTAATTATAGTCGAATTTCGACTACTGCGGGACCCCTAGTACTTTTAAAATTTCGTGTAACCAAACCATAAATGTATTGTTTCATTTATTATATATTAGCCACAGGTATATCTATTTTATTTTATCATAATAATTTTATTTCTGAGTACAAGAGATTATAAATGAGAAATCAGTTTATCATTCGTATCCGGATAGAACATAAAACATAAAGAATAATACATAATTTAAGTATGGTTTGGAAATTATAAATTTATGGTTTGGAACATATACACCAAATTTTTAAAGTAGTTTTAACTTTGACTACGTTTTTTTAACTTAGCCCTTCTGATCTCCATCTACGATGATTAAAAAGGTCTTGACGACTGAGTTTTCTATTCGTTAAGCTATATTATATATATATATATATCAATGCCAGCCAAAAGAGTAAGCACATGATATTCATACTAGCCCATGTAGATTAAAAATCGTATTTTTCTCCTATGGATCATCGCATCTTGTGATCGATTAGGTGCAACACGAGAAATCCTCGCCGAAAAACAATCATCATCATCATCATTCTCCTGTCCTTCTCCCAGTCGCCTGGGGTCGGTGCATAATGTTTTCTCCTTCTATACTTCTCTATCATTGTACCATTTTTTCGCTCACTACCTCTTACACATGTCGTCTTTCACGCAATCCATCAATTTCTTCTTAGGTCTACTTCTTCGTCTATCTCCTTCCACATTCATAGTTAACACTCTCTTACCTACCTCATTTTCATTTCGTCTCATCACATGTCCATACCATCCCAAGGCGCACTTCTCAGCTTCTCTGTCACAGGTGCCACTATCAAACTTTCTCTAACATATTCATTCTATCCATTTGTGTTACTCCACACATCCATCGCAACATTTGTATCTCTGCTGCATGTAATCGCCAACAATCGCCCTGCCTATTTCTGCTTACTGGAGGGAGGACCTCTTGTGAGTCCGCGCGGGTGAGGCAGTATTGCGTTTCGGTTCGAAGGATGGGGCAGCCGTTGTAACTATACTTGAGACCTTAGAACTTATATCTCAAGGTGGGTGGCGCATTTACGTTGTGAATGTCTATGGGCTCCAGTAACCACTTAACACCAGGTGGGCTGTGAGCACGTCCACCCATGTAAGCAACAACAAAAAAAAAAAAAAATATCACTAAATATTTCAACATAATTGGATAAACTATGCATGTAATAGATTGTATAGAACACGAACAAAAAAATCTACCAATAATCATTTTAAACGTCACATCACAAAATTACGTAGCAGCGACGGCTTAATCCTCTTATACATAATTTGGTGAACATCTCATTACATTCTCATGTATTTTAAACGCAAGCCAAACGTGAATATAATGTGACGCTTTCACAAGCATTAGATTTAATTAGTCTCTTTTGACGGAGGCTCAAGCGTTTTCAATTAAACGGGATTCGAGATGGGGTGTTACCAACGTTTTTGACAATAAATATCGCGATCTTACGATTTGTAGAGTTTTCGTTTAAGCAATTTTGTTATTCTTTTAGGAAATTTATATTAGGAATTTTATTGAAGTCGTCGTGGCCTAAGGGAAAAACGTCCGGTGCATTCGTGTTGAGCGATGCACCTGTGTTCGAATCCCGCAGGCGGGTACCAATTTTTCTAATGAAATACGTACTCAACAAATGTTCACGATTGACTTCCACGATGAAGGAATAACATCGTGTAATAAAAATGAAACCCGCAAAATTCTAATTTGAATAATTACTGGTGGTAGGATCTCTTGTGAGTCCGCGCGGGTAGGTACCACCGCCGCCTATTTCTGTCGTGAAGCAGTAATGCGTTTCGGTTTGAAGGGTGGGGCAGCTGTTGTAACTATACTTGAGACCTTAGAACTTATATCTAAAGGTGGGTGGCGCATTTACGTCGTAGATGTCTATGGGCTCCACATAACACCAGGTGGGCTGTGAGCTCGTCCACACATCTACCAATAAAAAAAAATCTATTATAATATGATCAGAGTAAGTTTTGCAAACCTTTAAGTGTTAAAAAAAGGCTTTGGAAGTCACAACGTGAACTAATCGAAACTCAAGAACAAAGTTCCCATTCTATGCCCCCTTAATCTGCTTTGTTTGTACTCATGTGTAGAATTATTAGAATCATTATTAGAATCGGTAGGCAGCGGCTTGGCTCTGCCCCTGGCATTGCTGAAGTCCATGGGCGACGGTAACCACTCACCATCAGGTGGGCCGTATGCCCATCTGCCTACAAAGGCAATAAAAAAAAAAATCTTTTAGTTCGTTTTAAGCCGTTGTCTAACACTGTAAGTAATTAAGGATGATCGTGAAAATTCATTAACGTGTGTATTTCTGATGATGGTTTGATGCGAGTACTGAAAGCAAAGGAATCTTTGATATTATTAAATCAGACTTTGTATTTATCAGATCTCCACATTGAGAAACCGTGTATGTATATTTACTCCCAATTTATTTTGTCAACTATGGTTCCTTCTATTTAACATTAAACTATGTTTGATTGTGATACTGACGCAAACCAAATGCGTTGGTAAAGCTCAGTTCTTTTTTATTTTATTGCTTAGATGTGTGGACGAGCTCACAGCCCTCCTAGTGTTAAGTGGTTACTGGAGCCCATAGACATCTACAACGTAAATGCGCCACCCACCTCGAGATATAAATTCTAAGGTCTCAGTATAGTTACAACGGCTGCCCCACCCTTCAAACCGAAATGCATTACGGCTTCAGCAGAAATAGGCAGGGCGGTGGTACCTACCCGTGTGGACTCACAAGAGGTCCTACCACCAGTAGGAATTTTTAGAATTTTAAAGATTTCACTTAGTATACCATATTTATCCTTTAAAGGATATCAATAGACGGCTCAAAAAGTTGTCCAAAGCACAAATCATTTACGTATACCCGATAATAAATCCAAAGGCCTAACATCAGTGAATGCGAAATGAGATATTTGAATCACGCTCCACCTCCAAATTGATTTGGTGCTTGCAAACAACGTCGTTTAATTCCTTGGTCACGTTCTGTTTTATTGTGAGGCAAAAGTTACAACGGCCTGGCGCGAATAGTAATCTCTTCTTGGGTAACATTCAGATGGGACGTATTTGAGGACAGGTATGAACTAAATTTATATTTTATTGGAAACTAGCTGACCCGGCAGACTTGGTAGTGCCTTAATCGATAAATAAAAGACCTAAGCTTTTGTATAAAATAAACTTAAGACAAACAAAAGGAGTCTGTTCGACAGGGGACACATCAAAGGAAAAACAAAATTGTTATTTTTATTTAATTACGAGCATATTTATATTTATTTACCATTTAAACCTTTCTGGATTTTCACAAATAATTCATGACCAAAATTAGCCAAATCGGTCCAGCCGTTCTCGAGTTTTAGCGAGACTAACGAACAGCAATTCATTTTTATATATATAGATATAATAGAAAATTGATGTTTGATATAAATCAAATTTAGCAACGTCTTGTGCATTATGCCTTTTCGATATTTAGGTTTTGGTCTCAATTGAAAAACTGTCTCCTCGCATCTGAACGCAATGCGCAATATCTTTACTGTACTCTTACTTTACTTTACTTTACTGTAATCATTAATGAACCCGTATTAGGTACACATTTTAATCAACAGAATATGTAGTACTTGTACGAAAATCCGAAAAAGGACCCTTTTGTCATAGTGCCGCAATTTTAAGAATTATCCCTGCAACCATGACTGAGTAGAGATTCCTGAGGTCGTCGTTTTGAGCTATGTCCAATATCAGAGTTAATGGGAGGGTATTGGCAGTGAAACGCATTACTGCTTCACGGCAGAAACAGCAGGGTGGTTGTACTTACCCGTGCGGGCTTCCAAGATGTCCTAGTGGCAGTAAAAACATATAATAATGTATAATCATTTAGAAAAGAAGATGTAAATTTTACAGAGATTCTCAATCCATCCCTGTTGTTATGTAATTCTTGAAAATTGCCAGCTAGAACCTCGCCCGGCCCGGGACCGCGGCCCCTATTATATAATATTCAAAATCGCCAACACAGAATCTCAAACTTTTTTCTTTATTCATTAAATTCTAATTATTTCAGTTGTACGAGTAAGCTTTACATGACCTGACATTACCCATGGATATCGACCTGATGCTATGATGAAATTTCATCAAGATTCTAATACACCTATGCTACAATTTTGTATAGACGAATAGTCTGAGTATGGAGTATTTTTTCGGTTGCATGAGCCATGAAATGTGCTGTGGATTTTTTAACGTTTGTCCTGCGAGGGATCACTTGATTAGTGACTTAAAGAATAGGCAGCAGGAAAAGTGAACATATCTATTTGTGGCGATAGATTAAATCAGCCGTGGAGTGTTGTGTGAAAGAAAATGCAGGGGAAAATAGCAGCTCTGGCTAGCTAAAATAAAAACTTCAGTAGTACAGCGTATTATTAACTCTCTTGAGTAATACTCTTGAGTGGAGACTGCGAATGGGCAAAAGCAGTGCAGGACACCCTCAGGCTCGGTGGAGTGATGATCTGTGCATCGCGGCTGGCAGGAGCCGGATGAGAGAAGCCGAGAACCGTGCTCAGTGCTGAGCAATTGGAAAGGCCTATGTCCAGCGCACTGCTATAGGCTGATGATGATGATGTATTATTGACTCACAAGAATAGGGAGTATATAGCTGTTAGCTGTCAGAACACAAGATATTTTAAAATGCTCGATTTTCAAGATAAGTTTGCAATATTTTGCAAGGTTTGAACATCTTCTATGATCATCCTATTTTTGCATGCCCATTTTTGGTGTAAAGCAGATATAAGCGGTGGTTCAAAGGATGGAACATACACTATAAAAGAAAGTCCGACCTCATGTCTCAAAACAAGTAGCGCTAATCATGCTGTACTTAATGTCTATAATTTCCAAGAATCACTCAACAACCGGCTAGTTGTTAGCTCGTTCACCCTTGTAGAAAGCAATGAAGAAAAAAAAAACAAATAAAAAAAAACACGTGTGGCAGTCGGGGACTATCGCGGTAAAGCTATTGCATAGCGTTTTTTATCAACTTATGCAATTATAATTAGACAATAATAATTTAGTATTAAAACAATAATAAAATAAGAGCGCGCTATATTTATAAACATTAACAAAAACAAAACATTAACTGTCCCCTTCACACTCATAAGGTAGACCACGCGAGAGAGAGAAGGGCAGATTTTTCACGATGCGCATGCAGTGCGACGTCACGCCGCGCACTTATTCACAAACACTAAACAAGCGCAACGTGTAAATGTGTTGAACGCGAGCTACATGGTAGGCGGAGTGGGGGGTGTTAGGTTTTGTTTTGGTTACGGAATTTCTTGATTCGGTCGCCGCGCACAAATCCCGCGATAAAAGCTATGCAATAGCTTACAAATATCAAAATATGGCCAATCACAGATGTAATGAGCACACTATCGATTATGCACATGAGTAAAGCACAGTCTAACATATCCAATGCTAGTTAGATCTTGAACACACCCAAAAAGCAGCGCACAGAGAAAAACCAGTTAAAAATGGTATGTTTGCGGTAAGCTATTTAGACAAACTAATAAAAGAAGTGTCAACAATATCATAGAAACCAATTAAGCAACTTTTATAACACCGTAAACGCTTAATGAGACACGTAAATATTATCTAATAAAATAGAGGCGATTTCAGGCTTTATTTATATCTTTATGGGGCCATATAACCCATAATAAGCAAGCAAAATATTATGATTATCCCGCCATGCAAACAGTGGACCATAATGGACGCACAGACTTCCTGGGTTAATTTTATATGTTTGCAAAGGTTATTGAAATTATTATTATCTTTATCGGAATTCAAGATTCATTGTTTGAGGCAAGTATTTTCAGACGATTTAAGAATGTTCTCATTTCATCATTCTTGTTGTTTACTGGTCAAGTTTTATGACTTGCTGTTGCTATCGCTAAAGTATATAAAACAAACTTTATAAACCAAACTTAGTAGTAAATACGATACATGTGTGAGAATGAGAATTGTAGTTAATGGAATTAGCCTTATCAATTAGATCGATCCCGGTTGATCATCATCGCGTTTAGTCCACCCTGTTTGGAGAGATATTATTACGCACATAAAATATTTGGACTAAATGTAAAAAAAGGAAGTATGTCCAAAAGCTTATCAACAGTCAACCCGATCAGTGGTTCATTCAAAGTATAAAAAAAAAGGGCAGAGCTCAACACTAAATATCTTAATTAAACCATAATTTCGACCGATAATAAATCTGGATTTGAATTCGTAGTACAGTAATTAAGGTTACTAACCACTACCTAAGCCGGCGGTTCCCAAATTGTGGTATGTGTATCCATGGGGGTACGCGAGATCCCTTTGAGCGTACATGAAAATTATTTTGCTAATAACGGAAATACTGAGAAGTAAAAACAGTTAACTTATACATATTAATATTATTATGTGTAATAAGTCTACTTTATGTACTTTAAAATGAGCCTTATTATTAAGCAATATTATCTACATATTTCATATAACATAAAATATATATCTAACCTAATTTTAACTTAAGTATAACTTTCTTAATTAGTAATCTTACGTTATTACTTACGTTAGTAATCTTTAATTATAATAATTTTATCTTCTTCTTCTTATAATAATTTTATATTTGCACAATTTTTATTTAAGTAAGAACACGATGGAATGTTAAAACTTTATAATACCTTTATTTATTATATCTCTGGAAAATAAATCATTTGAACTGAATTGAATTAATAGAAACCGACCGAAAAATAGATCTTAAGAGGACCAAGACACATTTTAAGAATACTAACTATCGAGTTATCAGAGTTACTCATAAATGAAAAGTTTTATTAAGGGTTAGGGGACCGAATAAAGTTGGAAGGCACTGACTTAGACCAATAATGTCATCACGTTAATTGTAATTTGAAAACGTTTTGTCAACTTATTCAGAGTACCGATAATTCTGAATAGAGGGATTGTATTATAGATGTACAGACATAATATATAGTAATGTAGATTAGATAAAATGGGGGTGCTCGTTTGGAACCCATAGTTCGTTTAAGACTCAAGTATGGGCTTGTAGTGCCTTGGCCTGAGGTATAGATTTGAATAGAACTTTTGTGAAAGTGAACAATGAAATTATTTTATTAGGATTGGGAGAAAAGAGAATTATCCTACTTGACAATTGTATTCTGGAGATCGCGGGTTGTAGATTAGATTGATAGATTGGGAATATTACTATTTCGTCTATTTTTGTCTGCTTTATTACGTTATATTTTCCGAGGAAAAGTCTTTTTTTAGAGCTTTATATTACTGGTGGTTTACTGGTGGTAGGACTTCTTGTGAGTCCGCGCGGGTAGGTACCACCACCTTGCCTATTTCTGCCGTGAAGCAGTAATCCGTTTCGGTTTGAAGGGTGGGGCAGCCGTTGTAACTATACTTGAGACTTTAGAACTTATATCTCAAGGTGGGTGGCGCATTTACGTCGTAGATGTCTATGGGCTCCAGTAACCACTTAACACCAGGTGGGCTGTGAGCTCGTCCAACCATCTCAGCAATAAAAAAAAAAAAATTCTATCTATAGTTTACTGGTGGTAGGACCTCTTGGGAGTCCGCACGGGTAGGTACCACCACCCCGCCTATTTCCGCCGTGAAGCAGTAATGCGTTTCGGTTCGAAGGGTGGGGTAGCCGTCATAACTATACTGAGACCTTAGAACTTGTGTCTCGAGGTTGGTGGCGCATTTACGTTGTAGATGTCTATGGACTCCAGTAACCACTTAACACCGGGTGGGCTGTGAGCTCGTCCACCCATCTAAGCAATAAAAAAAACCTTAAACGTTTTAACGTATTTAGCCGTGTATCTACTTAATTATGTCACAAAAGAGGTTTTTTCTATTCGGGTGAAGCCAAGACAGGCCGCTAATAGTAGATAATGCAAGAAAGCGGCTTAAAAAACGATTACAATTACCTGATCTAAAAGGTTTAAATTACGCCAAGTAAAACCACTGGCTTAGTCTTGATAATGTTTGTAATTAGAAATTTCGTCTAAAACACAGCTCAAGGAGTCTCGTAGTAAAGAGCGGCCTTATCCTTCATCATGCACCCTCTTCCGAAGCTATTTGACGGTGCCCATTAATTTATCCCATAACCGTGATGACGGCACATAAAGTGCGCTGCAAATTTGAATGGGGCTCTTATGGTTTCCATAACATTAGAGTGTATGGGGTTCATGAGTAACGGTTTTTGTCTTGAGTTTGAAAGTTTTGGGAAGCTACGTAATCGATGGGATTTTCAATTAAACCTTTTAAGCGGAATTTAGATTAGAGGTGACCTTTCACTGGTGATAGGACCTCTTGTGAGTTCGCGCGGGTAGGTACCACCAC
Source organism: Bombyx mori (assembly GCF_030269925.1). Lineage (NCBI taxonomy): Eukaryota > Metazoa > Arthropoda > Insecta > Lepidoptera > Bombycidae > Bombyx > Bombyx mori. The sequence continues at coordinate 12,357,899 of NC_085127.1, read as the reverse complement.
CCTGTCTATTTCTGCCGTGAAGCAGTAATGCGTTTCTATACTTGAGACCTTAGAACTTATATCTCCAGGTGGGTGGCACATTTACGTTGTAGATGTCTATGGGCTCCAGTAACCACTTAACACCAGGTGGGCTGTTAGCTCGTTCACCCATCTAAGCAATAAATAAAATAAAAAGTTGCCTTTTTATTTAGGTCCCTGAATATCCCTGCGTAAAAGGGTATGATATAGTCGTCATTAAAATGCAATAACTAGGATCTTGATCTTCAGAACCTGGTTATAGATGCTTTACAATAATACCGGTGTTTTTTGAGTTCTGTGACATTCCTTTCTTTAGTTGATGTTTGCAAAGAGTCCTCGAGTGTGGCAACAGTCTTCATCTCTGATACAGGTGATGCGCGACTGTTACTGCCTAAGTAGCAGCTTAGGGGGTTTTATTATTACCTCCAAAAGCAAACCAGTCTATCTGTTCCCTTAAAATTTTAAGCATCCAACTCCTGATAATTTTTCTCGTTGTTTGAATAATAAATATCCACGTCCGAAAAAAATCTAATAAAACCATCATTTGTTTATAACCAAATGAAATAAAATCTCCACTGAGATGTTTTATTAATAGATCCCTTGTTAATTATTTTAGAGACATAAATTACATAAAAGATTAATAACGTGAAACATTCTGAACTGATAAAGGGGCACTTGACAAAAATTAATTTCGGCTACCCATTAATTTTGCACAAACAAAGTGAATAGAAATTTTCAGAAGAACATTTTCGCTTCAACCCTATTTCATGTAATTGTTATTATAACAAATAATTATTTAGTAAAATTGGAAAATTGATTGGATAAGATTAATATTAAACTTTGTATTTTCAAATTTGATAATTTGATAGTTGATACTAGAAGGGCGCTTTTTAAAGAAACCCGTTAGTTATTTTCTAAATCATCCGTTTTGAAGTATATTACTGTAAGCTACTGCATCTTATAAAGTGAATTGTTTAGATATTAAATTTCTGAGCTTTATCTCTTTTTATAAAGTTTTGAGTTTTAGACAACGATGAGTGGTATGTATATTTCTATTTGCGGAAGTTATCACTGGTTCGAGACGATTTTTTGATTACATAATATAATCTTGTGAATCGAAATCTCATAGTTCAGCTATTATCAAAAGCTACAAATATGTTACACTTCCGAATTTTCGTCACTGCATTCCAGTACATAATACTACCTTAATTCAGTGTAACATGACATGTTACATGTCACATATTTCTGCTTACCTATGAGGGAGATTACGATATGCCCTACCACTAATAAATACCCAAATTTAAAATAATAATTCGTTGAGCACGAAATTCATTCGTGAACTCCTGCTAAGTACGTTGTCCATAGAAATAATGTATATGGAATTTGATGCTGGTCTAGTTGTAGCGATTAGTACGATTAGAGTATCCTTTAGTCTCAGTTCACGATCTATGGAGGACTGCTGTCAAGGTTTTAATAAGCAATGATTCCACATGACCACGACTGCTCTATCAAGAGTAACCGACTATGATGATGATATCCTTTAGGACCGACGACTTTTGTTTTTCGTTTTGACACAAGATATTTTTTAGGAACCACCACTGTAGTGTTCATACCGTTATTTGGCTATAAAAAGAAAATTACACATTGCTGTATCCAAACAATATGTAATAATTCACAAATAATTAAGTCTCTTGTATTAGAACGTCCACATATTTAGCTTAGCAATCCAGCTAACTTTCTCGCGTGGTAAAGAGTAGACTAGACCGGAACGAGTGCAGCCAGACCGCTCACACGAAAAGAGACGGCTCATTTCGGCCCCAAGTCGTTTCAATAATTAACCCCGGAGACCTAAAAAAGTTATTTAATTAAAATAACATATAATTAAATGATGCAAACTGTACATTCGATACTAACATGCCAAGCGGGGTTTGCAAATTGGTGTGATTAAAAAGTACTTTAATGACTGTAGGTACTTAAAGTCAGCCATGTTTTTTCTCTTTTTTTTCTTCTGTCGAAATTTACGTGAAGTGAGCGTGCTTGTGTAATTTTGCCTGGATTGCGAAATTGGAGTTTTGGCGGCAACGTGAAAAGAACATGGCGCCTCATTGTATTATTTTCTATAACTTGTGTATTTTCGAGTGGTAATTAATATGGATTATTATAAATTATTTGATGTTCGTGAACGTGCTTCCAAAGATAAACGGTTTTTAGTAAAACTTGAAAATATTTAAATACGTAATATGGGAAAACACAAAAGAAGTGCAACGCCAAAATCCTCTCAGGAAGACAGCTAAAAAAAATGTGAATAAAATTGACACAACATCCAATTCGTACACTAAATTACCTACTTGGGGCGTTATTTTTTTCAACGTTTTATTTGATATCTTTTAAACCCCGCTATCCAGAATAAAAACATTAACGGCTCCTCAATAGATATTAAAAAGAAAAATGATTCAATTTTGGTCGAGTCTCCTGCACTTTTGCTATGGGGCAAATGTCCATGGAAAATGGGTCATCCCCTTGGTAACAATGATGCTAATGTAACAAAGACTTCAGTCGCTTCTCAAATTTGAAGCCCATAGTATAGTAACCAAGGCAATTAGCCATTTGACCAACGCGATGGTCAAACAGCAAGACAGGACAACATTTTTTTTTTTTTTTCTGGTCCCGTGGTAAGTTCGTAAAGAACTTGTGTTACAGGTACCAGATAACGGATATAAATGTAATATTTTTATTACACACATACATATTATATTTAATATACATCCATAACCTCGGAAAAGACATTTCGAACCCGCGACCCCCTTGTGTAATGACCATGTCACTTATCACTACACCAGACGGCCGTCAAAATACTGTTAACAATACTGTTAACAATGTTCACTTACAAACAAACACCTATGAACGAAGTATATTTTCCCCTTAGTGCGGACAAAGGAAGCGAAATCCCGGAAGGCATGGTAAGTTATTTGATGTAATAATGTTACGGTGGAGAGAGCGTATTAAGAAAACGACACTCGCGTTAAATATGTACGGACTCGTTTTTACGCATTAAGAAGCAAACAAGAGGGTAGATAATGATGTTATGCCGAGATTAATATACCCGAAACATGGAACAGTGCACGAGGATGGTCCATTAAAATTATTTGAGTTATGCCCAAACCTGTCATTGTCAATGACTAACAAAAGCCGAATACAATACTTATAACGCATGCTTTAGATATAAGAGTATCAGACGATTGAATTTAAAAAAAAAAGGTGCATGTGATCGTTTCGTTATCATTTTAAAAAGATTGAGTAATATATTCAAATATTATTTTCATCATACAAATAATAAATTTACTTTAGTAACAGTCACATAATTATATTGTAGTTCACATATCGCACAAACGTGATATGATATGATGATGATGATAACGTCACTTATGCAAAATACGTATTTTTTCAAAAAATTCAACATCTTATCATATAATTCGTATATAGTTCTGCTAGGCTATATCAATAAAATGAACTACAAACTTCATCAGTATAAGCAAACATCTCTCTCGTCTCACTAATAGCTATTAAAAAAATGAATATTCTCATACTCAGTACAGTGCTAACAAATATTGCTTAAGTGGCTTTATAGCACCGTATATGCGATATTATATAAAGGCCGCGGTATGCGAGGAACGGCGACGTCTTGTGAAGCGCATCACCACCCGAACTGATGACAACGACCACTCTGCCAAGAGTGCAAACGACTAAGAACAAGAATACAATGAACGAAAAAATCTCCCTAGGAACCATGAAAATTTGCGATTAAGATTCCTGGTGTAACATCTGTCTCGAATGCATTTTTGGCACGTACGACGTAGTAACTATATTTCTTATGGTTGGGCCTAAAAGTAACTAATGGAGTAAAAATTATCGTCAAAAGTGAGCACTAGTAACCATAATATTTTATTAACTAGTTATAAATATAGATCTTCGTAAATTTAGCATGGGAAAACACATAAAAAGGCATGAGTTTCAATCGCATTGTCCAATCTCTCATAGTAGATCTGACGATTTCTTAACTACTTAATCCCACTACCGGTGATTAAGAAAGGAATCGGGTATTTAGTGGGTAAACCAAATATATTAAAGTCAATAAACCAAATTTTACAATATAAAATTGACAACAATTTGTTTTATAATATCAACCACTATCCCTTTTTGTTACGTTAATCCAGAGGCCATCATTTTGCTTACTGGCAGGTTCACTGTCCACACTTTGTATAGATAACATGTATATAGTTAGGACCTGGTAAAACATTTTTATAAAGAGTTTGAAAACCGCAAAGAATTATCGTGCTATTTGAACAAAAGCGCAACGTTGCCACCCAATCTACAACATGAGGCCAAAATCTTTACTCTGTGAGATTTTTAAGCCTTATTCCGTTTTGGCAGCCAATGTAAATAGATCGTATGCCATATTGAACTTAATATAGTTATCTCTGTGTGCTTTAGCCTTGTCTCCATCGGGAGACGTTAATAGACCACATTACGGACCGAGTCTATTTGTTCAACGAGCTAATCTTTTCCTCACTATACGCACATTAGTGAGCTTAATTGCAGAAAAGAAATCGTATTATGTTATTGTTTGGGAAAGTGAAACTATTAAGCCGTGTACGGTAAATTCCTATTAGTGTGTGCACAATACACAACATATTTTTAGCTTGTTAGGCATATGGTTGGTGATAGTATTAACAACAATGGTCGAAATTGCAGCCATTATATTTTTAAAATAGATTGCATTAATAAGCTTAATTAAGTTTACTAGAGGTCCCACAGTAGACGAAATTCGACTATAATAATTAATTGGAATTGTAAGTTTGTACAGTATTATGATTGTATTTTATACTTCTATAATCACAAATTTCGCCAAGGCTACACTATAAAAAATATTAATAAAGACAAACAATATTTAATCTATTCTCAATTTGACCACATACATCAAGAACAAAAGTTTGACAGTAAATAGTATGCATGCGTGTGTGCGTCAAATACATGGTATGTAGTCTGTGTAATGCTTTCTTTATTGATTTAATGTATCTTTTATGCATTATTTTATAAAAATATTAGCATTGTGCACTTCTTCTCTATATTCTGTATAAGTGTGGAAAATTTCATACTCCTCCGTCCACGCAATTTTCGTTAAAAGGGATACAAAGTTTTTGCTTCACGTATTAATATATAGATAATGCGTCTTCTTGTATAAAGTTCTCGTGCCTTTGTTTATAAATAAACAATCAATTATTGAATGCTGTCGTAAATAATTCTAAAAATAACTGTTTATCTATGTTATCTATGCATGAATCTATAATTTTAACTGAAGTAGCACTACATACATATGTAGCAATAGTTATATAAAGGACCTGTAAAACTTACATAACATGTGTTATGGAAACTACGAGGGCGGTGCTTGAGCATTGTTTACCTTGAACTTTGAAACTGCACTCAGAAACCCAAGATACAGCTTAGCTTTTTGTTTAGTTTGGGACTCACTATCCCCAACTAACAGTAAAAGGACAAACAACTGTAAAACACTGGCTCTGTCTATACTATAATATTATTATTATTATTATTATAATATTATAAAGAGGAAAGATTTGTTTGTTTGTTTGTTTCGAATAGGCTCCGAAACTACTGGACCGATTTGAAAAATTCTTTTTCCATTAGAAGCTGACATTGTCCCTGATGAACATAGGCTACTTTTTTTTATTTTTTTTTTATTTTATTTTTTTGGTTTCATGTGTGTTTTAATGTTTACGAAGCGAAGCGAGGGCGGGTCGCTAGTATATTATATTTTGGTAAATACGGTTTTTATTAACGCAATCCTATTCTAATTTTGCAGTTTCATTGCAAAAATATAGAAACATTTTATATAGTTTTCTGTTCATTATTTACTAATTCACCATTTTGTATCACTCTCACTTGATTGTCGATATTAATCATTGTTGGAAACCCAACAAATTGGTATAAAACCTTTTTTATTGTTGTGGTTGCGGCTTTTGACATTACATTTCAATTTGAATTTTGGAATGTCTTAGTTTTGTCATTCTCTTTTTTTCCGTGCTATTGTACGCGATTTATAAAATTTTAAAAATATACAAATTTTATACGTGCAATCCTCGCGAGTTTATTTATCAAGTTCCTTGCCCACCCTAATCATACATTCCACTACAATCATCTGTTTAATATTCAAAGCGTACATCCACTGCAGTCTAAGAGAAATTGAATAGAGCTGGATAAAGCGTCCGCAGATTTAAAGTAAGAACAAAGTCCCTGTTTCAAAAGTTGATTAGTTTCTAGTTAGGTTACCTGTTCCGCTTGGTATCCTACCAGCATTTGGTTTGGAGTTCATCATAAATGTTCGTGCATATTTCAATGCCAAATATCATTATTTTTTGTATCAACGCACTTTGACTGGGAAAAGCACAGATAGTAAAAATATAGCTAGACTGAAGATGACAATATTTATTTATTTATTCCATTACATACAAAATCAGGATTACAGTTTTCACCAAAACGCATGAGTCGTTAACGCAAAAGACATTAACATTAAAATTATTAAGTACTATTATTAAGCTAAAAATAACATTATTTTGGAAAAAAGTATTCCCAACTATCGGCAAACACGTCAGCATCCTGGATTTTGGACAGAAATTCGTTTAACAGCGCAATTGCCCTGGCCGTTGGACAGTTTCTAGCTCTACGGGTTCTCAGCCCCGCCGACACCGCGAATAAGTAGTGGTGGCGGCGCACTCCCGCCCGCGCATACTGTTGCGGGACGAATAGTGTCATTTGCCGTAGTGCCAAGGGATTATTGACTCTATTCTGTAATAAAGAACAGTAATGTACGAGTAGATGCAACTTTCGCCTGTGGTTTAGGGTATCCAGTCCAATCATACCTGACACAAAATATTAAAATATAAAATGATCTATGTCCAACGGCCCCAAGTTAAACCACGTCAAGTGAGTTAAAATCAGAAACATACATAAGAAATGAGAAATATGCCTTCAAGCACTCAAACTATATCATAGAGACACCGAGGAGAAATCGAATCCAGGTCACTTGTTATAGTTGTCAAAGTCACTAACTATTTGATTAATGATATGACTAGGTCAGTAGATAAAGAAAACTATCTTAGCATTTATGTTGCTCAAGTTGTATTATGACATGCGTTTAAGATTTGTGGGAAAACAGTCCCGGAAAGTATATTATTTCTATATTAAGTAGATTCTTCATATGAATGAAACGTTAGGTTCACACCAGCTTATTACTGTTGCATTAGGTAGGAATACAAGCTTAATATCCTTTTGTAGTCGCCGCAGACAAAAATAGCCATCATATACGTAGATTCCGCTATCCATTTTAAGACAAGGTCTTTAAAATGTATAGTATCCAGGGTCTTTGTCAAATTCAGCTGCCCTTTTGGAAATATAGTCCGATTTTTTGGAATATTAGATTAATTAATAAAATTTAGGACGTCTTTACTTCAAGTGTCCACTTTTAAAATGCCGAGAAAATTAATTGAGGAGTATAAAACCTAAATCGTTAAAGGAAGGGAACGACCCTTTGTCATTGCAAACACATTTGCGTTTTTAATTAAGAACGTTCCAGTATTTATTGTTGTCTGAAACGTAAATTAAAAGTGAGAATTGGGCCACTTGTAACTACGCCCTATTAAAAACGAAGAACTCGTAAAGTGTTTAAGTAAATTAGCGAGAAACAAACCAAATTAGAACTTCTCGAGCACGCCATTTTGTTGCCCTTGCTAAAAATATTCTCTAAAAAATGTTATAAATCCATTAAAGGTAAAAATAAAAAGGAGGAAATTCTTTAGCCTATTAAGGATAAGGGGACCGATCCGTAGCTACGAAAAATTTCAAAGTACTTATGTCGAACTTAGAACAAAACTCAATATCAATGAACCGTCTCGAATGAACGCTGCGAAAGTATTTTCTTGAGAAAAATAAATCACCTAAAAGGAAGTTAGCGTTATTTCTCCGCGCCATTGAAGGTGGGTGCCAAGTTTTATCGTTCGCCGCTCAAATTAGTTCGGGGTTTATTCAATTTTTTTTTTTTTTCAATTTTGAAGTTTTGAAGTATGGATTTCAATATTGAATTTTTACTATGTCTCTCGAGGTCGTAACTTTATCCGGGACCCGTGGAATTTAATATATAAGTTCGCGACCGACTCGCTCGGGGATTTTTCCGGAATTACAACTTGAGGCAAATTGAGTCGGCGACATCACGTGAGATTTCATAAGATTTATTGAATACGATAATCGTGTGGAAGGTCGGTATGAAATGTCATTTACGATTTGATAATTACAATTAAACAACGTTTACATGAACGATAACGATTTGATCGTCTTTCTAATGGGATTTTAATATGCTAACATAAAACAAGCATTCGAAAGTCAGGCCAAACTGCAATAAAATGTCGTAGGGACTTTTGTTCAGTACCGCTTTCTCGCTTCGATTATGTAAATAGGGAAGTGATTTTCTCAAACGATCGTATGTTGCAAAACGCCCGTAAAAATGGGTAAGGCATCGGATCAGACGGTCGTGTGTGGAAAATGCCGCAGTAGCCGCTTCACCGGTTGCATTTCAACTTGCATTCAGTAAATTTCGAGTGAGACATTTATGACTCGTGACTTTTTTTTCTTTTTCGAAATGTCGCGGTTTCCGTCGCTTTGTTGGCGTCGATCCGCTTGCGCCATATTTCTGTGTGAACGACAAATGTTTTCTATATCGTTGAATTTACGACTCTTCCTTTAGAGATGAAGTTTTTTGTATTTGTTTATTTCGCAGCACTAAATATGGAGACTTTGGTTTAGGAGCTTCAGCTTAATTGTTTTACATTGACAAAATTTAGGGTTATCATCTTTTTGTAACAAACTAGTGATGATTTAAGCTGTATTCCCTCACCGTACTGAGATCTCGCATGCGTATAATTTACAGTCTTATCTGGTTACTACTGGGTACAGGTCATACCTTCCTGAAACATCTCAAAGTAGTGAATGGTGGGTGGCCTTTATGTGTGGCCTTTAGCCTTTCACAATAGGTGATTCGTGGGATAATCTGCCCTTCTAGAGTAATAGTCTTTCATTGGCTGAAAATGAGAGGCTTAACTTAATGTTACCTATGTTAACTTATACAATTCTTCTTCTACTTCTTACCCTAAGCCCGTATTATGTGTGGTTTGCGCATGTCCTTTTATCAGGCTGCACACTGATTTGGCATGAGTTTTACGACCTTTCGCCAGCCTGACATCAACCCTCCTTGGGTTATATCTCCAATACTATATCTCTACTGTTACTAAATACCTGTTTCTTTTTTTGATATTTACTTTAGTTCATCCGTATTCTTGGTTCTAGGACCGTATTTTTACATTATTAACTTAAGCGATAATAACACTACACAATATGATCCTACAACGTGCAACGATCCCGCAATGAGATAACAGATTTATTATGTCTATTCCGCTAGTTAGGTATTTGTTGTACGTTGAGGCTGCCATCAGAAAAGTATATTCTGAAATGCATCTACAATTATATAAAGTTTCGGTTAAATTAGATAAAACCCGCTTGACTGCCAAGAAAACGCCACAAATGCTACCCGTTTCGGAAGATTGTTACAAAAGTAGTATTTCTTTTATTTCCGTGGTGAAACCCACGTAATTTTAAGCAATAACAGCTACTAAAGAACAATGCCAAAATTATCTACCTTTGGGTTTCTTTATAAACCTGGGTCAATAAATAACGTACCCGTGAATTTGAGACACCGAAGAGATTTTATTTCAAAAGCTAACGATAAATTTTAAATATTTTATTGCAAGTAATTTAGATACTACAAGTGGTAATTAGATATGAGAGGATCGTATTATCCTATATAACGTGGAGTGTTGAAATGTAGGATTCAGGTTATCAAGTACCTTCTCCATAAACTCTAAAAAATTCTAAGCGGTGCGATTAATAAGACAATTTACCGCATTATTCATTTTTTTATTTTTTTTTTATGATTGAAAGTTTACTGGTGGCCCGAAGGCCTTTCCAGTTTCACCAGGACAGGTGGGCGAGCAAAGGCTCAGCCAAGAGGGGTGGGATTTGCTAACAACTGCCCGAGCGCCTCCGAAGGAGACCTAACAACTCAAGAGCAATTGTTTCGCGAATGAATCTACTACCGGATCGGAATCGCGACCCGCTGAGAAGATCCGGCGAGAAACTCAGCGGGCTGATGCATGGGTTAGGTTGCACGTCGACCTCTTTGTCGAGTTCGACGAGTACGGTTACCGGGGTCCCTAAGCCTGCCCCTAGTATTAGAGCTGAAGGCATCTAATGCAAAGGTTATTGGATCTGATGGATCCGTAAGGACGTGTCTAGGGCGTCGACGGTGACTGGCTCCTGCATGATCAGGATTCGGGGAGTAGTCAGCGGCGGCAACGATAAGGCGATTATCATGACGCATAGCCTTATCGAAGTATCGTTCCGACGCTGACTTCATGTATTTCCGAATTGATTCGAGGCCCAGGTCGTCGTGTAGGTCAACGTTCCTCACGAACCACGGAGCCCCGACAGCTAACCTGCAAAAGCGGGATTGTAGGGATTGGAGGGTGTCTATGTGTGTGCGGGCCGCGTGAGCGAACACCACACTCGCGTAAGTCATGACGGGCCTTATGCAAGTTTTGTAAAGTGTCACCTTGTTCCGAAGGGACATTTTACTCCGCTTACAGATCATGGGGTAGAGTCTACCGAGAATAAACGCGGCACGGTCACGGACTGATTTTATATGCGGGCGGAATGTCATCGATGCATCCAGGGTAACGCCCAGGTACTTGACCTTCCTGGCCCAGGGTATGGGTTGTCTAAAGAGAGTAATCGGGGGTGTGAGATTCCTCCTCCTAATCCGGGAGGAAATCCGTGTGGAGCTTCCCCTCTGAAATAGCACCGCAGTACTTTTCGCTGGGTTGATGTCTATGCGCCATTTTCGGAACCACTGTCCTAGGGCTAGGGCTGCGCTCTGAAGCTTCTTCGCGATTAGGGACTTATTTCTACTAGAATAGTAAACAGTCGTGTCGTCGGCGAATAAAGCTAAATGGGTCGGCGGCGACCGGGGAATATCGTTGACGAATAAGCTAAATAGGAGGGGTGAGAGGACAGAGCCTTGCGGGACTCCAGCTGTGAGAGGTCGTGGGGAGGAGCGGGTTCCCTCGACTCGATATCGAAAAGAGCGGTTCGACAAGAAGTCCCGTATGATGAGCACGAGACTATCCGGCACGCCCATGTTGAAAAGTTTGAAAATCAAACCATTGTGCCAGACTTTGTCGAACGCTTTTGCGACGTCGAAGAAGAGAGCTCCCGTGTATAACGGTTTTGGTCGATTAAGCCCCACAAGAATGTGCTCCGTGAGGCGGTGCACCTGTTGAACGCATGAGTGATTTGTACGGAATCCGAATTGTTCATCGATAAGAATGCCCTTGGATGAGACGAAGTCTCTGAGGCGTTTGTAGAGCAGACGCTCATACAGTTTGCCTAGAGACATGAGGAGGCTAATCGGGCGGTAGCTCGTCGGATGATTTTTTGGTTTACCGGGTTTATGTATGCCGATAACGTCCGCTTCTTTCCACACCGCGGGAAAGATACAGTTCGCCATAGCGGCATTGAAAATAGATGCCAACATCACGATGAGTTGGACGGGTAGAAGTTTAATAACGCGGTTGGATATACCGTCGGAACCGGGAGCCTTGCGAGGACGTAGGTCTTTGATCAAGTCTTTAACTTCCATCGGGGTGACGGGTGGTAACGCATCAGAGGGTGGCAAGGAGGCTCTGCGTTCTACCTCACTGTCTACTAATTCTACATGAACAGGGTCCACGGATTGAGTGCTGGGCGTGCACTGGGTTTGCAATGTATCGGCCAGCAGCTCTGCTTTTTCGTCATCATCGAACGCCGCGAGTCGGCCTGAGGGGCCTACGAGGGGGGGCATAGTTACTACCGTATCCGATTTGAGAGTACGAGCTAAGCGGTAGTAAGACCTTTGGGAGGGCGCGAGTCCTTCTAAGAAATCAGACCATCTGGCATCTCGGACTTCGGCGATGCGAGACTTTACGTCGCGTTGTAGGGCACGCATTCGAATACGATTTTCCGCGGTAGGATACCTGTCGTAGGCGCGTATCGAGGCGTTCTTAGCTCTAAGGAGTTCCCTAATATCGTCGGACAATTTGAAGCGGTGAAGGAAGTCCTCCGCTACAACTTGTTTCGATGACCTATCTAATGTCGAGGTGATGTGTGACGTTAAGATGTCTATGGCTTCAGCGGTATCCTGAGGAGACGGGATAAAGTCCGGGTTAAACGGGAGCGATGGTGGATCAGATTCAGCCAGGTTGATGCCCAGCGTGTGCCAATCCACCACAGTCCTCGTGACGGGAACGGAATCGGGAGCGCGACCGAGCTTCATAACGACGGGACGGTGGTCTGAATCTAACTCTGAAACTACTTCGATCGAGTGTAAGCGCAGAGTTACGTTTTTTAATAACGCTATGTCGAGTATATCCGGGCGATGCGCGATATTTAGCGGGTAGTGAGTCGGGGTTAGCGGAGCGACGATATCGAAGGCGAGATCATCGACTAACGCGTCAAGCCGCCTGCCATTCGGGGTTGTGGTGTGTGAGTTCCACCTGATGTGTTTACAATTTAGGTCGCCCGCCAGAATGACAGAGCTCCCCATACCGAGCAGCGCCTCGATATCACTGCTTAGAACGATCTTATCCGGTGGAAGATAAACGGACGCGATAACGATCGGCGCGTGTCCCGTCAGTGAGATTCGGCACACTGATGCTTCGATATTAGCGAGCGCGGGAGGATCGAGCGGGACGCAATGCAGGGCTCTTCTATAGTAAATGACGGTACCACCACCACGGGCAGAGAGCCTGTCGTTCCTGACCATGTTATAGTTCGCGATTTTAGGGTCACGGCGCGCGGGCTTAAGTAGGGTCTCCTGCACTAAAAAGATATCAATTTGGTGGTCACGCAAAAAGTCAGAAACCTGATCACGTTGATTTGCGAGACCGTAAGCGTTAAAAAATCCTATCGTTACGGACAGGAGCTTTATTCTACTTATATACGCCATTGATTACCGGCGGAGTGAGGGGAGGACGTACGTATTTAATGACGCGTATACGTCGGCGTATTCCTGCACAACGGCGATAAAGTGTTGTGCAGTGGAGGCAGCGCGAATGGCGTCGCCCAAAGCGTTAACGCGCTCAAAGTTGATCGACTGAAAGAAGTCGATCGCTAAAGCGAGATTGTCGGACGCGGTCGGAGGGCAAGTCGCGGGAGAGGGACGAGTCGCGGGGGCGGGACGAATCGCGGAGGAGGGAGTTGTAGCCGTGTTCGTGTACGGCAGCGGTTTTGCCCAGGCCGAGACACTGGGCACCGCCGCCGGAACGAACGCTGGCTTAGCCTGCGACGCAGAGGGTGCCGAGGCTTTGATGTCTGGGCCGGAAGCTCGGAGGCGGTTTTGGCGGGCGACGCGGCGATTTATTTTAGGGGCTCGGGGGCAACCACGGTAATTCGCGGGGTGACCCTGTGTTCGACACAGGACGCAGCTAGGCGGTTCCGTCGCGGTTTTTTGGTCGCGAGCGCAGAGGGCCGTGGCGTGATCGCCCAAACACTTAACACATCGGGGGCGCGCGTGACAGTTACGGGAAGAGTGCCCGTACAATTGACAGTTATGGCACTGGCTAGGAGTGCCTTTTTTATGGGGGGCTTCGACAGCGATACCAGAGAGCCTACAGACGGTCTGTGTGTTAAAGATTTTCTTACCCTCGGGGGTAGGCTGGAGAGCGACTAGAACCATATTATATGGCTCCCTACCGCGACCGGTGTGCATACGGTGCACAGAATTCACTGGTAGGCCTTGTTCTAACAGGTCGGCTTTTACGAGCTCTACATCTAACTCTTTAGGGATTCCGCGTATTACAACGCGGAGTTCGCGCTCCTCCTGGAGCGTATACGTATGGAAACTTATACGCTCCTTACGGAGGTAAGAAGAGAGGGCCCTATGGTCGTCGGGTGTTTGAACCTTAATTTGAATGCCGTTCGCGAGGTTACGGGCATTCGTGAAATTTATATTTTTGGCCTTAAGGGCCAGGCAAACTCGATCCCAAGCTGCCTTCTCCTGAAGGATAACCGGGGGAGGGGTCTGGGTTTTATTTTGTGCCACCGGACGCGGCGACGGAGTGGCACGGGCTGGGGGCGCAACGGGAGTCTGAGGGCGGGGGCGCGACGCGTTCACGGCTTTGCTAATTTTAGCGGCCGCGGGAGCTCGAGACTCCGCGGCACGCTTCTTACCCTTCTGTACCAGGGTGAATCCATCCGTCGATGAGGCGGGGGCGAGGTCGACCTCCATGTCCGAGTCAGAGTCGGAGCACGAGGAGGCGGGTGCAGGCGACCTACGAGCAAGTGTAGGTGTTTTAGAGGGCGCGACGGAGGCCGCGGATGATCGCTCAGCTGAAACGATGGTCACGGCGGACGACGCAGCAGCTTTTCTCGCCAGTATAGGCGACACGGGAGCGGCAGGCACGACAGAGGCTGCGGTGCTCAATGCAGAAGCTCTGCACGCAGGTACAGGCGACGCAGGAGCAGCGAGCGCGGCGGAGTCCTCGAGAGGGCTCGCAGTGTGATTGGCCTTGAAGGCCAAAAACTCCGAGGCGAGTTGTGGGTGGCGAAGTCGGAGGAATTCCGCGAATACAGCGTCCATGATCGCTGAGTACCCAGGTGGGGCGGCCCCGGGTCTTGAAAACACTCGCCTTGCGGCGAGGCCCCAACTTCTCGGACCTGAGCGGTTCTATTGAACACAGGTGGCAATGCGGCGCGATTACTACAGGACAAAGAAAAAGCACAACAAAACAGAAATTACGAAAAGAAACAAAACAAATAAATACTTGCAGGAAACCACTTTGTCGGCAGATGTACCACGAACACAGAAACAACAAAAGGAAACAAAACAAATAAAAACTTCCAGAAAGAGCACTTAGTCGGCAGATGTACCACAAACACAGGCCGCGCGAACAATGGCCGGGCTAACAAAAGCCGGGCGAACAAAGACCGGGCGATCGAGTGGACGATGAGCACGTCCGCACGTGACGGGTGCCTCTATCGGAATGCCCGCATTATTCATAAGTTCTAACATACATTATAGTAATTTTACCTGAATATAACAGGGAGTCGAACAAAATTTCACCTCTCAATACAATTAGACGATTATTCCTGACTTCTACCTCCGTATAAGTGACATTTTGACGTAATTTATCAGAGGAAGCGATTAAATCGTATAGCCAATTTTCGCAGTAAACGAAGCCTACATTTTGGTTGTAAAGGTTTGTTGTACGGTGAGATCTGCTGACCTGCGAACTTGAACTGTAAGTTCATATTGAATTTACAAGGAGAAGAAATCGAAAAATTACAAAGCAATTGGCTGTCGGGTCGTCGGGACCCCTTACGGAGCGCGGAACGGGCCTTGGGGAAACTCCTCTGCCCACCTTGTAACTCCCTGCCTGTCGAGGCTGGGATGATGATTTGCTGGATTGATATTTGTGCTGGCTGGATGATGCTGGGAGGACCTCTTGTGAATCCGCACGGGTAGGTACCACCACCCTGCCTATTTTTGCCGTGAAGCAGTAATGCGTTTGAAGGGTGGGGCAGCCGTTGTTACTATACTGCGACCTTAGAACTCATATCTCAAGGTGGGCTGATGCACTTACATTGTAGAGATCTATAGGCTCCGGTAACCATTTAACACCAGGTGGGGTGTGAGATCGTCTACCCATCAATCAATAAAGGAAAAAAAATGTATATTATTTAATTGTCAGAAATAAAAAATTTAAATGATCACTTTAATAAATGTGGACTATTTTGTCATTTATGAAGACAGGGAAATGAAAGAATAATTGTAAAAATGGGCATATCTATACGCATTTCATTACCTAATTAAATCGGTCTTGCCAACTCAAAATAAACCAGCATTTCTACTATATAGTGTACATTTGCTTATTATAGTATGTTGCTTATTATTTTATTTTAATACAAAGAAGAAAACATACGTATTGCCCGCTGCTTATGACTTGTAACAAGTTCTGAGGCCGGTGATAAAGCCGAATTGATCTGGCTCTTGTAAGCCGTCCTTGCGTATAATTGACTCTTCCCTGTCATTGGCTGCCTCTCTATAAACCTATATATCACGTATTATCTGAATGATGGTACCAATACGCTTTTGTTTACGATTATTGTGCTCTCGTAGTAAGCGTTTTGCGTCGCGCATCCATTGTTAGTTGGCAAAGAATATTTTGGAGTATCTGATTGAGGAAATATGTTTCAGCAGATGTATTTTTTTTTATATTGCTTAGATGAGTGGACGAGCTCACAGCCCACCTGATGTTAAGTGGTTACTGAAGCCCATAGACATCTACAACGTAAATGCGACACCCACCTTGAGATATAAGTTCTAAGGTCTCAGTATAGTTAGAACCTACCCTTCAGACCGAAACGCATTACTGCTTCACGGCAGAAATAGGTAAGGTGGTGGTACCTACCCGCGAGGACTCACAAGAGGTCCTACCACCAGTGTGAAATACTTTAATGAGATTGATGTAACGTATGGTTTTTTTTTTCTTTTTTATTACACTTTTAGGCAGACGAGCATACGGCCCACCTGATGGTGAGTGGTTACCGTCGCCGATGGACTTCAGCAACGCCAGGGGCAGAGCCAAGCCGTTGCCTACGGAAGTATGGTATGATAGTTAAATGGTTTTTAATTTACTGGAATATTTGTTGGGTTAGGTTCTTTGAGTTTGCCTATATAGCACACTGCGATCGTTGATCGGTAGATCAAAAAGTTCTCGGCTGCCGACCACACACCAGGAAACGCAGCGTTAGCCTATCAGGTGGGCTGACGACCTGCAAAGGGTGCGGGCTGCACAGGACCGGTTTTTATGACGAATATTGAAGTGGAGACCTATTTCTAATGAGGACGTTTATGGGCTTATGGTGATATAAATAGTCCTCAGGCAAAGGTTTGGCCTTGCCATTTCTACTGTCTAAGAAGAATGGCTATCATCATAATGGTTATAATCATAACTTATCATCAAGAGTAAGCCTCGAAGGCTTTTGATGAGAATAAAAATACAGAAAAAAAAAGAAAAACGTATAAACTCAGGAATTCTAAAGCTGCCTTTAAAATCATATCGCTAATACCTCTTTTGTTTACGATTATATCCGCACTTTGAGTATACCTCTATCTTGAGCTCTTAAACCGCAGATAAATATTTTGTGGCCATATATTTCATATTATGAGAAGTTTTACTAGTTCTAGTTCTACTTAAATTTCGAAGACGTTTTAAAACACAGTCTAACGGTATTTCAGCTAGCGAAGTGATACACACATGGGCCTGGAAAATTAATTACGATGACAATAGTTATAGATGTAAGATATCCGGTTACCTCGTATAACCCAAAGGCCCGTGTTGGTGAAAAAATCACGTAGGCAGGTACTAATTTACCTAAGGAAACTCTTGTTTAATGAATGACTTCCATAAAAGAACAACATGGTGTAGAAAAAAACAAACCAGATAAATTTGTAGATATGCGTATTGTGACCCGCCGCAAAAGACTGAACGTCTATCCACAACCTGCAAAGAATATTGCGGTATTTTGGTCATGTTGCACACAGGGATACCAGCAGTTTGGAACGCCTTGTGGTGACCGGTAAAATCGAGGGAAAAAGGGTTAGAGGTCCCAAACGATGCTCAGACCAAATAGCGGAGGAACTAAAAATACCTGTCAGCGACGCATTCCACCAAGCTACAGAACGGGAGCGATGGAGACAGGTAGTTGACGGAATAAAACGGAGTCACGATCCTCAGCAATGAGGGACCGACTGAAGAGAGAGAGAGAGAGATGCGTATCTGCCTACTTCTGCCCCTCCGCATCTGCCTACTTCTGCCGCGAAGTAGCGCACTGGAAACCACGATCTTACATTTTGAAGTGCGTAGCAGTATCGTTTTGGGTTTCTTTACATAACACAGGGAATCTTACATTGGACCGGATGGCCATTTGGACATTTGACCATTGAACAGCGCGTGAAGTGATCCACAATTATTGAAAAAAATAGGAAAAGAAAACCATTGAAAAATATCTAATAACTTATTTCTCAGTTTCAATAGGTAGATGAAAAAAATATCACAGTTCCCAATAGTCGAAGATTGAAGATGCAATTTCACAAATCGTCGGACCCTGAGCCGGGCTTTTGAGCTCATCATCGGATAGAACCTACTTTATCGGTACATTGCAACACTGCGGGCCGTCGTCGGCGCTTACGTGTGCTTCTTGCAAAACCTTTGGGGTCCTTTACGTTTAATTTGGATTTGGAGTATTTATTTTCACAATTTTGTTTCTTATTATTTTAGAAGACGGGTAAGCATGGTAGAAGACAGGTAACATGAAGTCGTCGTGGCCTTAAAATACAGGACGTCCGGTGCATTCGTATCTAGCCATGCAACGGTGTTCGAATCCCGCAGGCGGGTACTAATTTTTGTAATGGAATACGTACTTGACAAATGTTCACGATTGACTTCCACGGTGAAGGAATAACATCGTGTAATAAAAATCAAAGCCGCAAAAATTATATTTTGCGTAATTACTGGTGGTAGGATCTCTTGTGAGTCTGCACGGGTAGGTACCACCGCCCTGCCTATTTCTACCGTAAAACAGTAAATGCGTTTCGCTTTGAAGGGTGGGGCCGCTGTTGTAACTATACAGAGACGTTTGAACTTATATCTCAAGGTGGGTGGTGCGTTTACCTTGTAGATGTCTGTGGGCTCCAGTAATTACTTAACACCAGGTGGGATGTGAGCTCGTCCAAACATCTAGGCAATAATAAATTAAGAAAAAACGGTGCTCCTAGCATTAATAGTATTAGTTGCACAGTTCTAAGTCATTGCCTATTGCTGAAAGTCTTCCTAGTTCTTCCTAGTCAGGAAAATCTCATTTGCATAATACATCACAAGGAATCATAGCCAGGTAACATCGAAGAGAAGTTGCTACGTATACTAAATAAACAATATTATTATGATATCGAGTGTTTTTTTTTCTTGGATATTCTGATTTCAGATTTAAATTAAACATTTAAAAGGTTATTTAAAATTGAAGCTATGCGAATGAGAGTTTAACCTTATGCATTATGGTGATTGCGTGAATTCGAATTCGCGCCTCGCGATATCTAATGATTTCCTAAAAAAAAGTACAAGTATACCCAGTCTAGTATACCCACTAGATAGGTAATCGTACAACACGAATTGAACTAAGCGTAATTTATATATAATAAACGAAGATTCCACATGAGCACGCCTACTCTGCCATGAGTAGCCGACTATGATGACGATGAAGAGTAATTTAACTATACATTCATTGAACTCATTCGAATCGGAATCTCCGATATATAATTAATAGAAGAAAAATACACTTAAAGAATGTTTTCATAGGTACTAAGCATGAGAATGAATAGCGATAAAATCTCATTCACATATGAGTGGCGGTAGAAATTTTTAGTGAGCTTAGTTGAAATAATTTTTAATTAAATTAAATCAAAATCGTTTATGTCAGAAACCAGTCCATATGTGTACATAGAATCATTGAATTACTATTAAAATGGCCATTTAAATATCAGTAATTAAAACAAATAAAAAGTAAGAATGATTATAAATAATTATAAACAGACACATACACAAATAAAAACTAATTCTGGTCACTACCGTAGCCTATAGATTTGGATCCGAAGTGCTTGATATACAACTCGGTTTCAGTGTTGTATATTGTATTTACGGGTGGAATAGGAATCATTGAAAGCCACCTCGATAAAAAATCATACCGTAGCGCACGCAAATACGTAGGTACATTTACTGATCATGTGAGTGAATGATTGGTACCTACTTGACCCTTTGTTGAGTGGAATATCCGAGGATAATGATCGGCTGCTCATTATGAATACCCCTATTGTTGGATGCAAAGATCATTTCTCGGATGCAGACCGGAAAATAGGGGTTCTTATTGTGAGGTTTCGAAGCGTTGCCAATACATGATTGAACAAAATGTTAGTGTGTGGTTTTATGTTAAGGATTATTTCAGCCTTTTGGTATTCCTATTTTTAAACATAAATATTATTTGGTTTACTGTATACGATGGTGTATACACGGACGTCTTAAACTAGGATGGGGCCCTTGGGCACACAAGAATTTGAGGCCCTTTTGGAAAGTAAAAAAAGCGAATTATAATAACATTTTTTTACTGAGCTTGAGACCAGTTATTATTGGTAATCAAATACAGTATGATATAATATGTAATTAATGATATTAGAATGCTGCTGGTTTTTTGGTTACGATTTCGATAACGGTTTCTTTCGGGATTTCTGTTGAGCAAAATCTTCTATTATAGGCGTAGTATATGCCTTCTAAATACCTTCTGATTACTGATTTGTGAAAAAAGTGTAATGTGCCCGACAAAAATTTTTTGAGAATAAACGTAAAGACGGTATTGGGTGTATACATGTATAATTAGTTTTTTTAAGTGTGCTATTCATCAATACAGATCCTGAACTAGTGGGGTTACACGTTTGAATTTTTGCGGTTGATGGTATTTATGCTATAAGTATCCAACTAATAAGGTTTTTGGATAGTTACCCATGAGAGATGAGTCTACAGAGAGAATTTTCTCAAGGTTTATTACTATAAACCGGAAAAAATACTTTTTTCCGTGCCACACCACTTTAAAAAGAACTCTCATCTACTGTTTCTCAAGCGCCCTGACATGTCCTTTTCAACTGAGGTTCGAAAGGTGCCCTCTAAGATGTGGCTTGGTCCATGATCCTTGCTTTGTAGATGCCTATGATCTATAGTAATAACCGATCAAAGGGCGGACCGCAAGCTCGTGTGTACAAGTAAGCTTTTATTTTAAAAAAAACTTTAATATAAAAATCAACGTATAAAACGCACTGACTAAAATCTAAATGCTATGAAATATATTATATTGTAATCGCTTAAAAAGAAGTATTTTCGAGAATATGAGTTTAAATCTTTTAGTATTTTCAAGGGTTTGGAAGGAATTAAATGCTCTATATTTATTAATTAAAAAAAAAAACAAAGTCATATTCTATTATTATTATTATTTTTTTTTTTTTTATGATTGAAGGATTACTGGTGGCCCGGAGGCCTTTCCAGTTTCACCAGGACAGGTGGGTTCTATTATGACAATGTAACAGTCAATATAGGTCTACATAATCTCATTCTTTCTCATTTCAAATCTAATAACACCTCTTTTCCGCGAAGCATAAATGTAGCACTCACCTTTGTTTTCTAAATCCTGTTTTGCTTGGTTAAGCGTATTTTGATAACGCACGATTTGGTAGCAAAATCCTGTGTATTTATTTCGTGATGCTGCCACGTATTTCGGCTTTCGACTCAACATTGCGACCGACCGCAATATTCACGGTGTTGGGTCGGATTGGGCCTATAATTTCCTGTAACCTATTCTGAATAAAAACCCTAGCTAATTGTCTAATCCCTCCAAAATTATGTTTGACTGTGGACATGAAGAGACACATATACTCATAGATACTACAGCCAACAGCTCAAATTATGGTGGATAGGCAGCGGCCTTTAACCTAAAAGCAATCTAGCGAATAATGGCTTATTACCAAAATCCTCCGGCAAAAATACCTGATGACACTTTATACAGCGTCTCCAACGGTGACTTTTTACGTCCGATGAAAAATAAAAGCCGTTTGAAAGACGCGTTACAACAAAAAAAAGCTATGAACCAAACGAGTTGCTTTTACAAGCCTGTAAAACAAGTGGACGAGACACTTTAGAATTATCTGAGGTAATAAAGAAACTAACGGGCGCTTTACAACCTTCCAGACTTAAACCCCGGTTACTGTTCGAAGGATTTGAGACTTCTGTAATGAAAATATATACTTTGTATCCTTGTTAGTGCGGTTTATGACGCAGAGCGTATGTGGAACGAACAGGATCAGGTCAGGAGTGATTATTTGAATTTCTTTTGTAAATGTGTTTGATGGACACAATTTAGAGAGGCAAAAATTATAATAGAATGTATTTTAAATTACCACCACTTCATTTTATTATAAGTTTATCAGTTCTGAATCTTCTAGGTCCTGTTATGAGACTTTCGGTACCGTAAGCTTCGTGTAGTCGGTATGGTGGAGCTCGATGGGGCTTAATCGGTAGTTGGTTCTGCGGGGCAAGTACTTCGCGCGC
This sequence comes from Bombyx mori, assembly GCF_030269925.1. Classification (NCBI taxonomy): domain Eukaryota; kingdom Metazoa; phylum Arthropoda; class Insecta; order Lepidoptera; family Bombycidae; genus Bombyx; species Bombyx mori. Next base: position 12,335,520 of record NC_085127.1, on the reverse strand, counting down.
CTTTTTCAAGGCGTAGTCTCCTGTGAGAAATTGGGCGAGGTGAAGGACCTCAGCTATTCTCTTCTCCCCTTCTTCCTCTCGCCCGGTCCGTTACCCCCCTCGACCGGGTATCCGTAAATGGATTCCCCAGCGTCAAAAAAAAAAGATCCTATTATGAGTGCGATAAAAAAAAAAAAAAAAAGGGTGACGTGTTCTAAATCACCAGTCCTCAGCATCTGGTTGGCAAACCAACACAATCTTGTAATTGTAATTTATGATTTGTAATTCACATTTGCTTTCTATGGGCTCTCCTGATCGCTTAAAGATAGGGGTTATAGATTCCGTGCCAATCTGCCAACTCTATACATCCGTAAACATCCTTGGCATCCTTTATCAATAAGTTTAGATTGTTTAGTTAATCAAAATATCACAAAATGCCCTTTTTACTGTGTAATACTGATATCTATATACGCAGTATTGGGTATAAAATGAAGCCTGTTACTATTATTCTATAGTGGCGAAAGGTCTGTCGAGAACTTAACGAGATTGAATATGTAAATAAACATTATGAATTTGCGGTAGGCAGCGGCTTGGCTCTGCCCCTGGCATTCCTGAAGTCCATGGGTGACGGTAACCACTCACCATCAGGTGGGCCGTATGCTCGTCTGCCTACAAGGGCAATAAAAAAAAAGGGCATAAGATTATTGATTTTTCTATGTTTCTAGAAAAACCCTTACTTTTTGTTTGAAAATTTAAGAATGTCTTAAGAGATCGCTTTGTTGCATATTTAATAGACTAAGTATCCAGATTATAATAAATAATTAACTAAATAAATTTAGGTCAGAGTATAATTTCCTAATGTCTTGAAGAATACCATCCCAGTTGTGGTGAGCTATCGTTGTGCGATAGTGGCGATCGAAGGCGTTATCGTGTGCTTGTGAGAGATATTTTAAGTCATTTTTATATAGAAAGGAAGAAAATTTATGCTCTGGAGATTTGGTGCTGGAGAAGAATGCTTGGAGTTCTGTGGACCAAGTTTCGTACAAATGTCTCGATACTTTGTAGAACTCGGCATCAAGCAGCGTCTGTTTTCTATAGTACAGTCTCGAATGGTGGATTTCTTCGGACACGTTTCGCGACAAAATGGCTCGTCCATAAAACGCCTTGTTGTACAGGGAAGGGTTGATGGTACAAGACTGCGCGGGAGGTCACCAATGCGGTGGACAAATCAAATTAAAACTAGTGTGAAGTACCCTAAATGAATGCAGTAGAATGACCTCGAGCAGGGAGAGATGGCGGGACATGGTGAAACGCATAAAGTCTGCCCTCTCCAACTCTATATGACGATCACGACCACTTATCAAGAGTGACACAATTGAGAAGAATTTTAAATATATCCACAATTGTTGGGTTTGGACACCGGAAAATGTTTCAGAAGGTATACCCAATAGTTTTGTAGAGTCTGGATAAAGTAATTAATTCTCCACCAGGATGGGGTACAAAACTTACTCGGTTCTTGGTGGAGAGTTCAGTTCAAATCACTATGTGGTATGTAAAGTTGACTTTCCTATCTCTTCCCATGGCTGTCGTAAAAGGCGATTAATGAATTCCCCATAAAATGGGTAGCAACGTTCTTTGAACATGCCAGAATCTCCAACCCGCGTTAATTAGGATGGAATATCGTGTAAGGAATATTGTAAGCCCACACGGATAGTTACCATCATCCGGCCTATTTCTGCTGTGAAGCAATCATGCATAATGGTTTGAGAGTGGAGACGATGTCTATACAATAAAATCATAACAGTCGTTTTTATTATCAAGGCACATTAATATTCCACTAAAACAACTGTTTGAAACTAGCATACGATATTCAGCTTCTTAATTATCTTACCGAAAAAATTGTTTACCGGAAGGGATGTCAAACTATTTGTGATTTTACCAAGATTGATTTGACATAAGCACAGTTTCTATTGTTCTTGATATCGACATCAAACGCGATACGATGTCCAGAATTCGCGTTTTTATTGTATCAGAGTGGCTCTAATTTAATACAACATGGTCCATTTATTTAACAAAAGCAAATTTTATTGACGAAATTCAGTTTTCAGAGGTCCGACACAATAAAATTCAAACGTTTGTTTCAGTCAGTTCGACGGGGTCTTAGGGAAATTCCACATTGCTCTTGATGTCCAAAATTGATTTATCTTGACTTTTCTGCGTATAATAAAATTGCAAAATTTCTGTGTATACAAAATACGCCTGAGTGGAACTTTGTTGTATGTGACGTCATTCAGTCTCAAAATTATACCCCAAACACAGCCCTTTAGTCACATCAGGTCCTGAATTTAGTGCTTAATTATCATTATTTATAATAACTTAGTCGCCCGAGACCACGACAAGTATAAAATACTAGCTAACCCGGCAGACTTCGTATAGATTAATAAAATACCTAAACTTTTGTATAAAATAAACTTAAAACAAACAAAAGGAATCCGTCTAACGGGGGACATATCAAAGGAAAAACGAAATTGTTATTTTTATTTAATTCCGAGTGTTTTCATAATTATCTACATTTTCAACCTTCTCTGGACTTCCACAAATAATTCAAGACCAAAATTAGCCAAATCGGTCCAGCCGTTCTCGAGTTTTAGCGAGACTAACGAACAGCAATTCATTTTTATATATTAGGAGATTAGAACTATCGAAAATGACGAATCAAACAAAAATAATGAGAAAAGATATGACAATAATAAATGCGCGATTTCTTAAAGTGCGGGATTATTTACATTTACGATTCGCGAAAACCGAAGATCGAAGACCTTTGATTAATTTCATAATTTGAATACGTATATAATAATATTAATAGTTGATTTTGTTTTTCATGTTGTATTTACTAGGTTACTGGACAATTTCTCGCGGTTCAATTGGCGTTTCGTGATTTTCGGTGTTTATAAACGTCATAATATGGATGCTACTTTGTAAAATGAGGTGACTGCGCATTTGCTGGCCTTCGGGCAACAAGTAATCCTACCTCCATAAAAAAACTGATATGGAAGTATCCATATTGTTCTATACCTATCCTTCAAACCGAGATGCTTGACTGCTTCACGGCAGAAATGGACGAGAAAACGATACTTATACGTGTGGGCTTACAATATCTCTTACAATCAGTTGTTTGAAGCTGTCTGTACGTAAAATAACTTACAAACTTTAGCATATTAATTCCCGAACCAATCACTGAAATATCCCTGTAACTTAAAGGATCACGAAATTACCGACAGCCTCCTACGAGGTGATTCAATTTCCGATACTTAACGCATACTATATTTTACTATTTACCTTAAAAAATGAGACAACAAAAAAAAAATGTACGACACATAAATTTCCATACGCGTCTAATTATGACGCATGCTCCAACTTCACGCGACGCCGAACGATAACGCTGGAGAAACAAACGAAATCCTACATTACCTCCTTTGATTTATGAACGATTTTGTTATGAATTGTATTTTTTTTTTTTGAGGATACGAATAAAACGCTGTGCGACAATGCCGTTTTTCTTTGTTGACTAGCGTTGAGTTAAGCGGCTTCAGCGCTTTTTGCCATTAGGATTAATTTTGTTCTTTTGTAAGCGTTTCGCCGTCTCGTTATGAGGGCAGTGTCGCGTCAATTGTTTTTCATTAAATGCTGAATGGATTGAGGTCATCACCTTATTTGCTCTCTTGAAATTTGATATTTAAAAATTACAATTGAATTATACATTTCAGAATTGTCTACTGGGCGGAAATGTTTTTAGTAAATATAGATTTTCATTGATGCTTAGGTAACGAAGAAATACTGCCCATCTGTTATTGAGCAGTTACTGCAACCTATAAACAAAATAATTATAATATAAAACCTTTACACCCGGTGGTAGATTCTGCTACTCTTGCTAGGGTTAGTGTTAGCAACGTCCTCAAGTTTGAGCCCCGTGAGCTCACTTGTTAGGTTACGCTGACATAGCCTCTCAAAGCTTAGTTTTTTTTATATATTGCCCTTGTAAGCAGACGAGCATACGGCCCACCTGATGGTGAGTTGGGTGATGGTTACAGTCGCCCATGGACTTCAGCAATGCCAGGAGCGGAGCCAAGCCGCTGCCTACAAATAAAAATCTAGTGTCAGTTTAGAAAATATCTTCTATGTGCATAGCCGCTGCCTACTTGTAGGAAAAAAGGGTCAAATGTGTTGGAAGTATAATTTTGTTAGCACCTTGGACAGTTAGAAGGTCTGTTTATAAAAGCTTGGAAAGAAGATACCTGAAATAAATCTTATTTAAGTACTATCTTTTATTAAAATATGTTATCCCTCAACGATCAGCCAGAGAGATAAATGCTGTCGGTTCCGATGACTTGAAGCGACGACATTGATAAAGAAGGTGTTTAAAATATTTTTTTGGAGTCTTTCTAGGTTCTCAATAAGTATTATATTGGGGATTTCAAGTGACGGTCTTACATTTCCATAAAAACCGCACAAAGATATTGTACAAGAAAATAAACGGTCTTTTAAAGTTACCAAATCTAAGTATGAAAGGTCATGTTTGATAAGCCTTACTTACGGTTTCATTAATATGAGCATCAAAAATCAATCTTAAATCTATATATTAATACGTGAAGCAAAAACTTTGTATCCCCTTTTTACGAAAATTGCGCGTACGGAGGAGTATGAAATTTTCCACACTTATAGAGAATATAGAGAAGAAGTGCACAATGCTAAAATTTTTTTAAAATAATGCATAAAAGATACATTAAATCAATAAAGAAAACATTACACACACTACATACCATGTATTTAACGCACACACGCATGCATACTATTTACTGTCAAACTTTTGTTCTTGACGTCTGTGGTCAAATTGAGAATAGATTAAATATTGTTTGTCTTTATTAATATTTTTTAGAGTGTAGTCTTGGCGAAATTTGTGATTATAGAAGTATAAAATGCAATTATAATAGTGCACAAACTTACAATTCCAATGAATTATAGTCGAATCTGGACTACTGCGAGACCTCTAGTCCAAATAAATACTCAAATTACGAGCAACTGTAATCCGTTCTAAAGCTTGACCATTAATTGTATAATTGTATCTAAATTATTTATAACTAGCGACCCGCCCTCGCTTCGCTTCAGAAACATTAAATTTTATTATTGATAGCTGAATCCCGCGGTTATTGTCGCACCGCGGGTAACGCCGCGGGGTGAAGCTAGTTTAAAAAAAGTAGCCTAAGTTACTCCTTATATTATCAGCTACTTAGCAGTGAAAGTCTCGTCAAATTCGGTCCAGCCGTTCCAGAGATTAGCCGGAACAAACAGACAGACAGACAAAAATTGTAAAAAATGTTATTTTGGTGTATGTGCCGTATATAAATTCATATGAATGTAGTAAAAATCGGTTATTTCAATATTACAAACAGACACTCCAATTTTATTTATATGTATAGATATATATACAGATGGATGTGCGAAGACGATTATTAGATTATCACTAATAAGAATAAATATATTTTACCTCTAGTAGAAACACGTAGCACATAAATAAGTTTAAACAAGCCAAAATAGGAGTCTAGAAGACTTCATAAAATTATTAAGCTTGCCTAGGTGCAGAACTAAAATGAGACATGGTTCTATGAGATGCTTCCACGATTTTCTCGTGCATAATCCACATTTTTGTAATGTTTAAACGTGTTTAAATGTGTAGCTGTAAAAATTTTAATAAAACATATTTTGTTTCTGTTATTAAATAAAATTGACCAAATCAAAACCTTTTTTACTGTAATAAAGTTTAATTAACATATGTTGCATAAAATGGCGTTTATTATTTTAGTTTTCTGATTTTTGACTTTTCGATGTTTTCGACTTTATGGGTATTGTGGTCAAAGAGAAGGTAAAAATAGTTTTAATTAGGTTTTTGGCTCACACAAATATTGAATAGAGTTTCGACTATAATCTCATCTTACACAGTGCACCTAAAAAAAAGTAAAGCACCAGCAAGTCCTTACACAGAGTGAGTTCACGAAAAAAGGTGTTCTGGATTGACAACCCTTCTGTGTGCTTAGTGTGAATTTTTTAACGTTTTCGATAGCGTAAAAGTTAACTTAAATTTGTATGCAGTTCGAGCAGCTATCCCTTTTTTTTTAGGCCGGGTGCGAACCTCGTACGAGGTCTCGGCGCCTAGGGGGCCGCCGGGTATATGGGACTTGATGTGCGATCTGCGAGGTGTTGGGAGCAGACCGCGGGCCCAAGGAATTTTAGGGCCCTACCCACTAAATGACTCCCCTGCACTCTTACACCCGACGTCCGATCTCCGTCCGGGGTCAAAACCAGGTCAGAGTAGGGGGTTTCGCGCGGTCAACACTACAACCAAATACGTGGCGCCACCCCGAGGACACCCGACCGACGGGTCGTCGAAGCGATAGTCGACGACCAACAACGTCGCTCTCCCCGGTACGGCGGCCCTACCAGGCTGCCCGGGCGATGCCGCTGGTGTTCCGGGATACCCCGTTGGGACAGAACCAGCCTGCCGGGTCGGAACGCGATACACCGCTGACCGGGTTGCTCTTTCACAGTATGTTCGGCGCACTCCGCAGCCGCCGACGCGCCGTCCCGTCCTCCTGGTGCCAGCACACTAGAGTGACGGTAGCGTGCGGCGCAGCCTCAACCCCCTTAGGTCGCCCCGTGACCATCAACAGGAGGAAACTGTCTCCTCATAGGGGCTGGAGCTGGACAAACGCCCTCCTCCGACCCCCAGCTCGGTGGCGGCGGCACGGCGCCGAGAGGGAAGAAGAACCGTTCCGCCGCCTCCTTCTACGAGATGGTGGACTCGCATAGCGGATAGGGTAAACGTTCCAACTGCATACAAATTTGAGTTAACTTTTACGCTATCGAGAACGTTAAAAAACCCGCACTAAGCACACTTGTTTTGGTGATATGGATCAGTAAAAAGGTAAACAACACTTTAATAACAACGTATGTACATAATATCTATTTTTTTTAAACTAAAGTGGCTAAGACTGAAACTTTTGATATTTAGAAACTTGGAATTTTATGAATATACATACGTACGTTGATATATCGGAGGAGATATATATATGGATAAACAATTATCGTTAAAATCATCTATCCTAGACCAAATTAGTACATATTTGAATAATAAAAATCTTGGAAAAACTAAAAATATTGAATTATTAAACTGAATTCTTGTACGTAATAAAATGAACAAAACAAAATTTCTCCTTGTCTCGCAGGGCGCACGTTTTGCTAAAGTTTTTGTTTGTTGAACCTAAGAGCTCGCATAGCCGGCAACGGTATTTCGATATTACAATGAGACCTTACCAACAGAGCTTCTGCGAATATTGCCTCTATCGCGATACTAGTTTTTGTTTTTGAGAAATCGCTTCGGTATTGCTTTGTAGCAAAATGAAATGATAATGAACGTTCAATAAAAATCTCACTGGCTTTTTTCGGTAACGCTCAAAAGTCGAGTACATGACCTTGAAAATATTACCGGTGCCCTAGAATGGCATAACGTCAATGTCATTACTTACTTCAAAATGTACGGATGAAGTCTTATTTCCATTGGACATACTCGCACTAATAACAAAAATCTTACGAGTCAAACATTTTTCACGTCAAAAACCAATCACAATTCATGTTTGTAAATCATTGTATGGCGATATATCTAGTTCGTTCATTATTTTGCCTCAAATGACATCATGCGTATTAAAGTTGATTCTTGTAAATTTTCGTTTCAATGTAAAATAATCAGAGTTCTTCTTTTCCCTATTAGAGGATATCTCGTCCGCTAAACAGTTTTCATTTGAATCGAATGCGTATAGTGCTACAACCTAAAATAAACCTTCACTTGCTAAAACTAAAGGCCTAAAATCCTTTGCAGTCCAAAAAGGCAATGAAATATCAGCCAACACGACCCCTCCTAAAGCCAACCGAACAGGTGATACGTCACTAAATCTCCTCTAACAAGGAAACAGCAGGTCTTAACGTTAAAGGAACAATGATTTTCACCCTCGGACCTCCTTCGGATCGTTATCGCCATTGTTATGTTAGAAAAAGCCGTTTATCTTCCATGAAAAAAAAAGTTATATTCCAAAGCGTCCTCAAAGTGGAAGGCTTTTAAAGATATATCTGGGCTCGTGCCAAGTTTCTTTACGCTCGTGCCTCGTAAGATATTTCTTTTGCAATAAACCGCTACAGTGGTAGCGTTACATTAAAGATACTTTTCTTTTATCGTCAAAGATAATGACGTCGAAAACATCTTGAGAGGTTTCGCGGGGAAGTGAAAATTGAAAAATATAAATATGTATTTTATGATCTTTGGATTCGTAAATCTGGTTTGAGAGCTATGCCACGGTTAATACCATTCTAGTCTGTCTGTAATGCAATAAATGGGTACTAAACCTGGTATTGAGTGGTTGCCGGAGGCACACCTTGACTCATGACGTCGATATCTTAATTATACTATAACCATTTTTACTTTGGTCTTTGGTTGCTTTGGTCACATTGCTCAGCGGCCACCAGACAGCCTTGAAAAATTGACTGTGGTGGGCAAGGTAGAAGGGAAAAGACCCGCCGGCCGGCCACCAAACCGTTGGTCAGATCAGGTAACTGCGCTCACTGGACTCTCTGTTGCGACCGCCCTGAGAGAAGCCGAAAACCGAAGGAAATGGAAGCTAACGGTACACAGAGCCACGAAGGGCTTTCAGGGACACGACCTTCAGTAATGAAGTATGCGACTAAGAAGAAGACTGTAACCAATTCGCGAACAACTTCTATGTTGGGCGTGTTGTGAGCTCGTACCTGTACGATAATCCGATTTGAAGATAATTTTAGCCACTAAAATGATCCTATTGAAATAACCACCTTACGATTCGAAGTAGGTTTTTTTTTTATTGCTCTTGTAGGCAGGCGAGCATACGGCCCACCTGATGGTGAGTGGTTACCGTCGCCCATGGACTTCAGCAATGCCAGGGGCAGAGCCAAGCCGCTGCCTACCGCTTAATGGCGGTATTTACTTTGTGGAGTCTATTATTCTTAAGTATGCTACTGGAGCTGGTAGACCGTGAATTTACCTGCTCAGGAGCTATAGTATATGAGCTTACCATTTGATTTGATTGATACCATTTGAATAGAGTCTTGTTTCTATTTCTTCACGTTTATATTTTATTTCTGTTGTGTTATGCTGTTAATTTTCTATAATTTATGTAAATCCTTCTGATTTTTGTATAGTCGATAAAAAGTCGTGTTTAGGTTTTCCACATGCTCTAATTTTTCTTTTTAATGTAATACTATTATATTTCTTATTTTTTAATGTAATTATATAAATAATAATAGTATGTGTTGCGGTTTAGTATTAATGTTAATTAGTATTAATTTAATATTAATAGTTTCTGACTGTACGATTAGGCATCACCATCTTGATCTTCTCTGTCGACAAGAGCCCATTAGTTAAGGGTATATTAGCTGTCAGTAGACTAAGATCATTGTGTTGTGACTACGGATTTTTTGATCTTGTAATTTTAGACGAGTCCTGACTATTTTTGTTTTTGCAACTTTAAGTACATATATATTTTTACTCACCAAAATCATTGATGCAAAACCGGACGTTTAGTTAGTTTTAGAATAACTAACGCTTTATCGAGCTTTCCATAGGAATAAAACGACGGAGACCGATAAATGCTTTTAACGTAACACGAAATTCAGTTTGCCTCGTTAGGGTGAAAAAGTCGACAGGAGCTTTTAATTTAATAACAAGACTTGCGCAAGTTACGCCGGAAATTCTCCAGGAAATGGTCCTTTTTTACTTACGAAAGCAAAACGATCTTTTGGCTTTTTTGAACACAATAATATAATCACAGCGATGGTAAGTGACTTGTTTCTCTGTCTGTCTGTTTATTTAATCACGTTTATTTAATCATGTTTATTTAATCACTGTTTATTTAGTCAAATGTTCAGGATTGACTTCCATGGTGAAGGAATAACATCGTGAAATAAAAATGAAACCCGCAAAATTATAATTTGCGTAATTACTGGTGGTAGGACCTCTTGTGAGTCCGCGCGGGTGGGTACCACCACCCTGCCTGTTTCTGCCGTGAAGCAATAATGCGTTTCGGTTTGAAGGGTGGGGCAGCTGTTGTAACTATACTTGAGACCTTAGAACTTATATCTCAAGGTGGGTGGCGCATTTACGTTGTGGATGTCTATGGGCTCCAGTAACCACTTAACACCAGGTGGGCTGTGAGCTCGTACACCCATCTAAGCAATAAAAAAAAAAAATACGAAAACTTTCAACAAGTCAAAGACGTCCAATCAACATGAAAATTTGCACAGGTATGTATGTATGTTCAACACAATTTTATTATTTCACCCTAGTGTTATACAGGCCATATTTACCGGAATAAATTAAAACTAAATAACATGTTACCATTTTCTTAGATATTTTCTTCAGACATGATTAAAATCAACTTATACGGGTCAAATACGGGTTAAGCTCGCATTTATTATTATGAGATATAAATTTTCTAACATTCCCTAGATTCAGAGTGAGGTTGCCGGTGTTATCGTGTAGCTGAAAGATGAATTGAAGAGTGCCAGTGGACTTGTGACCCTGGTGCGTTTTAGAGACCCCTATCAACGCTCATTACACTCACCTTCATTCTCCTTCTATTATTTCTGACGTTTCGGATATTTTACATGTTTTCATGTTTCACAGACTACTCTCTGTCTCTGTGCGTCGTATTCCTCAGTTCTGAGGGTCGTAACCTTTACTGTGCACTTTTGTTAGGACTATGTTCCTCCATTCACTCTTGTCCTCCGCGCAGTGGATAGCGATATTGATGCTGGATTCCAAAGTCGTCTTAATCTGACCGGACCAGCGCATGGGACTACGCCCCCTAGGCCTCTTTCCTTCCACTTTGCCGGTGATGAGAAGTTTTTCGAGATTGTCACCCTGTTTCCTCGCAAAGTGACCGAAAAACTCTAAAATCCAACGTGGACAGTCTTAAAGAGACGCCTAGTTCTTTCAGGATTGATGCGTTAGTCCGATGCGCCGTCCAGGGACAGACTACTATGCGTCGACATTTCAATATTGTGCTAGCTATCTTCTATTTGTGTTTTTTATAAATATTTCTTGACTTTTTATGTTCCTTTTCGTATAGTAAAAATAATTAATCTTGTGGTATGGCAATTTTTTCAGGTTTTCATTTTCACGAGAAGAGTATCTCAGGAGTTAAACAAGTGTTGACTATCGTCTCTATTAAAGTTAGCTTTTAACTATTCGTATCAAAGGGCGTTATTTTAGTATTAGCACTTTTGTCACTCTTTTCCTTCAAAACTTATAGTATATATTATTATTTACTTAACAATAGAATTTAGAATCATAAGGGCAAAATAAAATCATTTTTATCCCTACCTATTCGCTGGTAGCCTAAGGGACTATTGCAGCTACGCTGTGACTGGTCGGTGTCCTTACGGGGCTCAACTTGAGAGAATGTGCTAACACACCGGCCCTAGCAATACTTCGCAGAATCCACCACCGGATCGGAATCGCTATGTGTGTCTATGGGTCAGTTTGCTCGTCGAACTCTTCGTCACAATCTATGAGGACGGTGACCGGTGCTTGAAGACTCTAAAAGCACCTCTTGTGCGTCCGCACGGGTAGGTACCACCACCCCGCCTATTTCTGCCCTGAAGCAGTAATGCGTTTCGGTTTGAAGGGTGGGGCAGCCGTTGTAACTATACTGAGGCCTTAGAACTTATATCTCAAGGTGAGTCGCGCATTTACGTTGTAGATGTCTATGGGCTCCAGTAACCACTTAACACCAGGTGGGCTGTGAGCTCGTCCACCCATGATCTGCGTTGCCCCGTCGCCAGAATCTGGTATGAAAAATCACAGCGTACTCACAGTAAATTGAGTCTGTTTCCTGAAACTCTGCTCACATTACACTTACATTCGAGCATTGTCGAAAAACCATAATAATAAACCGCTATAAGAACTGAAAAAAAATCGACAAAATAACATCCGAGATGCGGTTGCGCCAACAAATAAATGTCACCATTAGCACGTTTCATATTATCACGACAAGACTATAAGAACCGAGATTACATCGCAGCAGCCATCGGGGTGTAAAAGAGAATCTGAAAAATTTCTTTTCGCTCTTTCGTCGAGTCACAGAAGTCAACCCCGGTCGTTATCAAGCTAAACTTGTTCCCGGTAATTGTTTTCAATTCGTTTCCGTATTTTACTTTTCTTATTTCGTTTCTTGTCGCCGTCCATAGTCAGTCGCCTTTTGTAAAAAAAAAATACTTATACGAATCATTAAATACGCTGATCGTCTGTACGTGATTTCATTCGTAGTATTCTTTGAAACTGTTCTGTTTTTCTTTTGTTTTAATCTCTTTGTTCTCTCGAATTATTTTTGAATTCTTTTTTTTTTTATTAAATATCCAATGTTACTGGCACAGCATGGAAATAAAATTTTTAAGTGTTTCGTTAAAACATAACATTGACATTTTGCCAGAGTTCAATGTTTGTCAGAGTTCGACATGAGACTTACAGCGGGTAATTTGTAAAAATGCATTATATCCCTCACCAATGTAGTTATATTAATGTATTAAGTTGGTATGCTTACAGCACAGCTGGTTTTAAGAGGTTTTTGGAGCCTGTACCTTAGGTCATCAACCCCGATTACGTTGTGGTGCGACTGCTTGAAAAATGGAAAGGATGATGGTATAATGAGTTCTTGTTATTTTAACATTCATTCTTGTCGAAAAACGGTACGAATGGAGGAGATTTATTTAAGACAGACGACACATTTTCCTTTGATTAAAAAAAGCTATTTATTTATCCACCCGTTTCCCGAATTTATATATAGCGAAAAATCCACGCATTCACGTCCCGTATGAAAATTATCTTCTAAGCACATCTCTCATAAAACACGAATATAATTTAATAAAGTCCCGGGACGACTCACGCATGAGCAGCCCTCGAATAAATAAAATATAAGGATGTCCACGGATGGGAGCGTAAACAAAAAAAAAAAAAAACAACCAAAAACCCATCGGAAATGAAGCGCTGTAAATAATACGAGTCGACTCTAACGTCCGCGCACTAAATTGAATTATGGTACATTCAGTGAGTCATAAGCAATGTTCGTTTGTGAATATACTCATAATTTTATATTTGTAATCTAAAAAAAGGAGCCCCGCTGAGTTTGTTTTGCCGGCTCTGCTATGGACTAAGGCACTTTCGGCTGAGCTTTGTTTGCACAGTTTTCATGCTCTTCACCATTTACAACAGTTGATTGTCATCTGCGCTTGGTGCCTCGTGAAACATGCTGAGATAACTAACGAATAGTTTGAGATGATCAGACCAGAGTTTGTCTCATGCACTTATCAATATTTTCGGGTCTCTTAACACTGGATTTAATCATGTGTATGATTTGCGGAAATCAGAGAAAATACTGTTATACTTCCAATTGAATGTGTATGCTTAAATTAAATTATCGTACGTGCGATTTTTATTCATAGCGACAGTGAGCGCTATTGCTTTTCGAAAACGAAAGCTCTTTCTGTATTCGCGACACGAAAAAAATCTATCAAATTTTTCACTTAAAACAATTTAAAAAGGTCACTATTTTTTAACAAAATTTTTAGGTCTCACCTTCCTACGCTGAAAGCCTTTTTCGATTTCAACCTGAATATAATAATATTGAGTTCGACTGGATTATCGAAAGCCGTATTTCGGGGATCTAATTCTAAAATAAAATTTTTGCACCACTTAGGATTATTTTAATGATATTTCATTTGTAGTGAGTTCAAGTAATAGTTTTAGCGTGATAAAGTCAATGCTACATTTCGTATTATTATTGTGTGCGTCATTATATTTAGTCAGGGTTCATGAAGCCATAACGTGGGACGCCCCTTGGCTAGGTGGTGCGATGACCTCCGCACGATGGCCGACAATAAGTGGATGAGGAGAGCCGCAGACCGGGCTCAGTGGTGTGGATTGGGAGAGGCCTATGTCCACCAGTAGACGACTGTGGGCTGTTGATGATGATGATGGTGATGATAAAAAAAAACTCACACGTCGCTGTGACGATTTTGAACAATTGGCAATCGAACTATAAATGGGGCTTAACAGTTGTAGAGGCGAGAGTCGATGACTCTACATTGGTCATCACGGTTCAACAACCATAAAGTACCCTGTCTATCGTAATATCATACAAGTCATGCTTCAATCCCTATTATAGTTCTAAGCTGTATTTGAATGAGTGCAATTTCCCGTCAATTATTTAACTAGGTTAGATGATGCAGCATATGGCATCGACGTGTCGTAGTAGGCGCAATTTTGCAGTAGGAGATAAGGGAGCCTGAGAGAGAAGTTTTATCCGACCCCCTAAATGTATTTAAATCCAGTTTAGAGGCTGTGGAGAAGGAGGATACTCAAAAAAGGAGTAAGTACTTGGGTGACAGAGGTCGTACACCTCGATTTATTGGTGTTAGGACCTCTAGTGAGACCGCACAGGTGTACCACCACCCTGCCTATTTCAGGCGTGAAGCAGTAATGCGTTTCGGTTTGAAGGGCGGGGCAGCCGTTGTAACTATATTGAGACCTTAGAACTCATATCTCAAGGTGGGTGGCGCATTTCCGTTGTAGATGTCTATGGGCTCCAATAACCACTTAACACCAGATGGTCTGTGAGCTCATCCACCCGTCCAAGCAATAAAAAAAATCGGTGCTAATGACAGAGCAACATCCTGTGGGATGCATTTAGATCCATTCGAAAAGAATCTGAGTTTTCCTCTTACCCAAAAAAAGAAGAAAAAAGCATTTTCCATCTGGTGGTTTTTTTTGAAAACTAATTTATTTAATTTGAAAAGTCTGGCTTTGTCGTGGTAGCCTAGAGTAACTTCAAACCTTCTCTTGGGTGCTATGGAATACGGCTATGGAATTAACCGGAGAATAACGAATCGAATCTGTGACGGTCTATGATTATTATACCAGAGTTTTTTTTTTTTTTTTTTTTTTTTTTTTTTTTTCTCCTACCTAAGCTGATAGCCCTAGCGGCTATTTCAGCGTAACCCTAACTTTAGTAGGTGAGCTCACGGGGCTCAAACCTGACGATGTTGCTAACACGAACCCTAGCAAGAGTCGTGCTTCGCAGAATCTACCACCGGATCGGAAACGCGACCCACTGAGAAGATCCGGCGAGAAACTCAGTGGGCTGTGTCTGAGAGTTAATTTACTCGTCGAGCCCTTCGTCGCAAGCGACGGGTTCGACGAGAACGGTGACCGGTGCTTGTAGTACCTAAAAGCACCGTTAGTGGATCAGGAGGATCCGAGATGACGTGTTTAGGGCGACGTCGACTGCTTTCCATTCTGTCCGCAGGATCGGGAATGTAGTTACCGGCGGCCACGATGAGAGGGTTCTCGTGTCGTGCCGCTTTATCGAAGTGGCGCATGGACGCCGACTGAAGATACTTACTGATGGACTCTAAGTCCAGGTCGTCATGGAGGTCAACGTTCCTGACGAACCACGGGGCTCCGACGGCTATCCTGCAAAAACGGGATTGAATAATTTGAAAGGATTTTAAGTGTTTTTGTAGAGTGTCACCTTATTTCTAAGGGACATTTTACTTCGCCTACATATCATCGGGTAGAGACGTCCTAGGATGAAGGCGGCACGATCGCGTACCGTCTTGATGTGGGGGCGGAATGTCATCCTACTGTCGAGGGTGACGCCTAAGTATTTGACCTTCGGGGCCCACGGTATGGGCTGGTCGTACATCGTGATTGGGCGAACGGCGGGGGCGGGGGTGTTGACGCGCCTAGTCGGGAGAGGGATGCTCAGCGTGGTGTTCGGAGGGCGACCCCTTTTGAAGAGCACCGCTGTGCTTTTCGTGGGGTTAATGTCGATGCGCCACTTCCGGAACCACTGTCCCATGGTGGTAGCTGCGGTCTGAAGTCGTCGATGAAGCAACGCCTTCTTCCTACACGAGTAGTAGATGGCGGTGTCATCGGCGAAGAGCGCCAGATGGGTCTCCGGAGACCGGGGTATATCGTTGATATACAAACTGAATAGTAACGGGGAGAGGGCGGAGCCTTGCGGGACTCCGGCTGTGACGTGACGGGGCCGGGAACGCGTTCCCTCGACTCGATATCGGAACGAACGGTTCGACAAGTAGTCTCGTATGATGAGCACGAGTCTGTCTGGCACTCCCATGTTATACAGTTTGTATATCAAACCGTTGTGCCAGACTTTGTCGAACGCCTTCGCTATATCGAAGAAGAGGGCTCCTGTCGGAATGGGTTTCCGCCTGTTCAGCCCTAGTAAGATGTGCTCCGTGAGGCGGTGCACTTGATGGACGCACGAGTGTCTGGCGCGGAATCCAAACTGCTCGTCTATAAGAATTTTATTCGCGGATACGAAGTCCCAGAGGCGTTTACGAAGGAGCCGTTCGTATAGTTTGCCTATCGCCGGGAGGAGACTGACTGGGATTGTCCTCTCCCTATTTCTGCCGCGAAGCTATCATGCGTTCGGCTTGAAGAGTGGATGGTGCCATGCACATTGTGATGCTTATGGGCTTCGATAACCATTTAGTAAAAATAGACGCCCTATCACTCTAGCGTTATTACGTTACGTATTACGTATTAGGATCAAAGTGTTTAATCTATGAAAGGTCTATTTTTTTAATTATTTAGTACGCTATTACTTCATGCGCCAAAGCAATTCATATTTTTGAAAATTAAATAAAAAGTAAGACAGTGCTGTATTCAAAAGTAGTAACATTTGAATTCGCGGAATACAAAAAATCACGCACAGAGCGTGAAAGAGCTTTTCGTGTTGGCTTTTATAAACGTTTCAGTGAATGTAATCTTTGTGGGCTCCGGCAGACAGTGTCGGGGCATTGTGAAAAGCTTTCGGGGCCGGCAGGACTGCACCAGCTTCCAAAACTAAAAAAACCGGTAGAGCTTTACTGAAATTCTTTGACAGGATTCCGTAGCTTTTTTAAGATTAATTGGATAAAAACGAATAGTTTCAAATGCAAAGTACAAGATTGTAGTGCATAATTATAAATAATTGTAAATATACTACAATTTTTATTGATGCCTATTGTTCCCGATTGTTCTGTAATCTTGAAAATATTGAAATGAATATAATTTCATGAGTAACATAATAATTGATATATTCGATCGTTCTTACTAAAGACCGCCGATGTGACTTTATTTGCATTTCGCATGCATTTTTAGGGGTCAACTTAATAGCCTTTTTAAAGCGAATGGTACCCAAAAAATGTGGGCCAAAGGGAATTGGATTATGCACAGAACTGTACGTATTACGTAGTACCGTTGTTATCATATTTTTAAAAGTAAAATCCTTTTTAGAATTTTTAATTTCGAACCGACTGAAGCTGTGACCACGTAATATAATGGAGAAATACATCTGAATTCTGCTAGTCGTGTTTTCAGTTTTTGTTGTTGTTGTTGGGTAAATCAACAATATTAATAGTGTGCGACTAAATTCCATAGCATTAAAAATTACGTATTTATGATATCTCTTACGTATTGTCGTTTTATGCTCATCATAGATTTTAGGTTAAATATAATAACGTATAGTGTGTTGGTAAATCAAAGCGGGAATTAGTAAATTAATGTAAAAAGAAAATAAATTTTCATTTGAAATTTTCATTTATTGCCTTAATAGGTACACTAGCATACGATTCACCTGATGGTGAGTCGTGGAATCAAAATTAAGAGGATAGCTGAGCTTACCGCCTAGAACTTTTGCACTGCGTACATACCAGCTGTTTTATCCGGTATAATTTTTATCACGTACTACCGGGCATAAATCTTTCCCGGATGTTTCTAGAAGACCCTGATTTTTTTCAAAAGAGACTTGAAGTGCCTTCAAGGGACAACGAACTTTGCATTATTGATGATCATGACGGACGATAGCAATTACTATCAAGTTAGCTAGAGATGAGGTCATTCCTGTTTGGCAATAATAGAAAGCTGTTGAATAAATGGCCATAGTTTGCTAAGTAAAAATCAAAGATTGACCGAGATCTTTAAACGCATTTTTTTATAGTTCTAATTTGATAATGTAAGGTCGAGCGCTTTTTTAGAGCTATGGCATTTAATTACACGCTACGAGCTGGTTATATGGTCAAGCCTAGTTAACTCTATTATTCACAGCTCTACTGTTCTCAAAGGACAGCTCTATCTTTATTCGTTTCTAAAGTTAGCTTAACTGATCGTACTAATAACTGCTTTAGCTGAATAAAGATTCTGGAATTAACTAGAAAACAAAATGTAAAACTAGAAATTCCAAGAGAAAGCGCTAACGTGATTTAAGAGTAAAGAAAAGCCCTTTCGTAACAATTTTACAGCCAATAAATTGAATGTCTATCGAACAAAGAATGTGTTTTATGTTGAATTTATCAAATAGTTACAAACTATATTAAAGTTGCCGAGGAAAGGGAAATAGGGATAAA
Source organism: Bombyx mori (assembly GCF_030269925.1). NCBI lineage: Eukaryota > Metazoa > Arthropoda > Insecta > Lepidoptera > Bombycidae > Bombyx > Bombyx mori. The sequence goes on along the minus strand of NC_085127.1, from coordinate 12,316,995 downwards.
ATTGTGAGCAGAGAGGCGCGGCACCATGGCTTATCATTCGCTCCGGATTTAGTTACACCGAAGAGAACTAAACCGTTCTCAACCAATCATTTTCTATTCTATCAGCCCACAGACCACTGCTGGCCTCCCCCAAGCTTCCCCACAAAGATCGGTCCAGTGTGCTTAATGCGAGTTGTTTAACGTTCTCGATAACGTAAAAGTTAACTTAAATTTGTATGGAGTTCAAACATTTGCTGACGTTTGCCGCTAGGGGCGCTTTTCCAATTGCATACAAATTTGAGCTAACTTTTACGCTATCGAGAACGTTAAAAAACTCGCACTAAGCACACTGCTTACAACCCGCGGATCCCCGCGAATCTCAATAGGTCGGTTCATCTTGTGGGAGGCCTACACACGCTACGTCCTCCGCTACGCGGTCGCCACTCAAGAACTTTCCGGTCCCAACGGCCATCCGTTCTATGAGCAATGTGCTCTGCCAACCAATCATAATCAATGTTATATATTAGGATTATTTAAAAAGCTAGTTAAGTCTACTTGGTGTTATTTAATATAAATTTTAACTTTCTTTAATGCGGGCCAGTAGAGGCTTTACCTCGACAAAAAGGTTCGACCATCAATACATTTGGATTATGAAGTCGATAATTTAATTGCATTGGAATTCAAATGAATAAGCTAATGGTCACTGGCAAAGTGGACGGAAAAAGACCACGAGGTAGAGACCCGACACACAAGACTGACCAGATCCGCACTTCTCTCGACACCACAGTCCATGATGCTCTACACTCGGCGGCAGGAGCAAATGGCGTAGAGTGATCCACAATAAGCTCTTATTGCGAGAGATGGTCACGACCCTCAGCATTGAGGAAACAGAAGCGAGGTAAAGAGGACGAATAATCACTATGTAATAAGTAGGCAGTATTGAGTCGGGAGAAATAGGTAGGACCATCTTGCCTATTTCTACTGCAAAGTAGAGTCAGTCTACTTTGCAAGAGAAAGAGAGAGATAGTCATGAGTTGAATGTTGGGATCTTTGGCATGCCAAGCGCAATGACATATGGTTCACATTTTGGTTAATTTCTGTATCTGTTGTCTATTAAGTCGTGTCCATACGTTACAGTGTAAATAAGGACTAGGGCCATATTCTTGAATTTTTCCCGTGACGTCAAACTCGACTGCTCGTGAAAAACTTCCGGAACTTATAAAACTCGTAAGTAGTGTTTGGAAACGAAATAAAACGTGGTCACATCCGCGCGGCGGCTTCGAATAGGCCCCGAGAGCTTTTTAATTCTATCGTACTTTTATGAGGAAAATACGAAATGCGAGAAACATTCGGTCGGAATTCTGAAGCGGGGTATTGTACGTATTGTTACGGGCTGCTTGTATCACAGCACGTGACCGAGATCGAGAATTAACTTGAAATGTTTTTCAATTTTTATTCGATACTTTTCGAATTCACGTAACGCGATTCTTATACATATATTTCTTTACGAAAACGAACAGCGAATTTTACTGGTGGTAGGACCTCTTGTGAGTCCGCACTGGTAGGTACCACCACGCTGCCTATTTCTGCCGTGAAGCAGTAATGCGTTTCAGTTTGAAGGGTGGAACAGCCCTTGTAACTATATTTGAGACTATAGAACTTATATCTCAATTGGCGCTTTTGCGTTGTAGATGTTTATGAGCTCTAGTAACCACTTAAAACTAGGTGGACTGTGAGCTCGTCCACCCATCTAAGCAATAAAAAAAATTGTGTTCAACTTTGAAAGTCATGCTGACAAATTCTATCCTTCAAAATGTTTCTACGAATTCCCACAGGATTATTACAAATTAATGTTTTCATAGCATAGACCATTTGGGGTCATAACCCACGAAATGCTAGGTATAGTTCCCACCGAGAGGGCTGGTGGTCGTGGCACCGACGACCGCCGGTCCGGCGTCCCGAGGGGGAGGGTGACGGGAGAGATGTGCTCCGCACTAAACGCTTCACTTTCCCACCTTTGCCTTTTCATGAGTTCTGTCTCATGCAAGGTTTGGACGTTGGTTGTTGAGCGACAGGAGGTTTTAGTCGGTTCGACTCCTACATGCTCCGCCCCACTTTCCCCAGTAGAAGGCGGAAGTCCAGCGATTTCCTTCTGACCAAAAAAAAAGGTATAGTTCCCGGAGTCTACAGATATTCCTACGTAAATCCCGCTAACCATCTTGAAAGACAAGGTAAATGATGGCGATTGCTTCGCCTTTCAAACCGGAACGTATTGTTGCTTTGCGACAGATAAATAAGCAGATGTTATTATAGTTGTCAGTGCTTATTCACCAGACAGCCTACTACAAGAAATTTGAACTAAAAGCAAAAGGTCGCATTACTTTGACCATTAGATGCGTTCCTAATCCTAAAAATCCTAAAAATATTTCATTTGAACAATTGTTGATTGAAAAGTACAAGTTTTAAATCTGATATTAAAAACGCACATAATACCAGTCGCATTTTTGAAGCATTTACAAACAGTAGAACTTGGGCTTGAGATAAGTAATTCAATTCCTCACTGGTGGTAGGATCTCTTGGGAGTCCGCACGGGTAGGTACCACCATCCCGCCTATTTTCGCCGTGAAGCAGTAATGTGTTTCGGTTCGAAGGGTGGGGTAGCCGTTGTAACTATACTGAGACCTTAGAACTTATATCTTTTTTTTATAACAACGATTGGCAAACGAGCAAGACGGGTCACCCGATGGTAAGTGATTCACCACCGCCCACGGTCACCAGCGTTTACGCCAGTGCGTTGCCTACCCTTCAGGTAAGAATATGCTCTTTTTTTGAATAACCCAAGGGTGAGTGGCGCGCTTACGTTGTAGATGTCTATGGGCTCCAGTAACTAACTACTTAACACCAGGTGGGTTGTGAGCTCGTCCACCCATCTAAGAAATAAAAATAAAAAAAACTTGTTCTTGGGATTTTGTTGGTACGTCTAAAAACACATGGAACTCGATTCATACCTTTTTTCTACCGTAAAACAATGTATAAAGATATGAATATATTTTAAAGACAATCGTCACTATGCAAGTGTTACATACATACATATACAACGTTACTTTCTCGATCGGATTCCGGTATTGAGCCCACTATCTGTAGCTACGAGTCGCCATTGCGATGTATATATACCGAGACATTATAAATATTACTGCGCAACTATACTATACTCTCCACAAGCCATGTTTGAAGAAGGACATGTCACAGCGCTCGGGAAACACCGTGGAGGGGAGCTCATTTCAAAACCTGACTGTACGTGGCAAAAAAGATCTCTGGAAACGCACTGTGGATTTTAGGCAGCGGCTTGGCTCTGCCCCTGGCATTGCTGAAGTCCATGGGCGACGGTAACCACTCACCATCAGGTGGGCCGTGTGAGCGTCTGCCTACAAGGGCAATAAAAAAAAGGATGAACGCAGTGGTTTTTTTTTTTATTTATTGCTTCGATGTGTGGACGAGTTCACAGCCTACCTGGTGTTAAGTGGTTACTGAAGCCCATAGACATCTACAACGTAAATGCGCCACCCACCTTGAGATATCAGTTCTAAGGTCACAGTATAGTTACAACGGCTGCCCCGCCCTTCAAACCGATACGCATTACTGCTTTACGACAGGGTGGTGGTACCTACCCGCGCGGACTCACAAGAAGTCCTACCACCAGTACTAAAGTAGCTCCAAGTAGTATGAATAAACTACTCCGATGGCGGGCGGTGCGATGGTAACAACAAGGTAAACCATCTCAAACAATTCCAAATATAATAATAAGTCAAAAAACTAAAGAAAACGAACCTGACATAGCATTGAAGAAGAAAAAACACGCATAAGAAAAATCCTGACCCTATTCACTAGCTTTTGAGAAACTATACAATACATATTGCAAGACGAATGAATAACAAAACCACGTGCACCACGGAGAGAAGAAGCGAAACAATAAAAAGTAATGGTCGGACAAGGATAGGAAAACGGGTCGTTTGATAACCGTAAGTGTGCCGGAGCGAGACCGCGCCGTAAAGATTGCTCATTTCATTCTAACCGCGTAACGTAAGGAATTATACTGAATTTTTTGGAACGAATTTCATTACCCTGGAGGGGGGGTACCCTGACCGGGAAAAACGTCCGTAACGTAAGATTTTTATTAGTAACGCACACAGTGTACGACGTAACTTTGTAATAACGTAGAAAAAATAACATATTTTTTATCATTCATTGACCACGATCTCAGAGCGTTCGTTTGTGCAATACACTAACTCTTATGCAAACAACCGTGAATGAAGTGTACCACAATAAGTTCGCACGTTACCGTGGGTTGTTGCGAAACCTCCAGTTTTATTTTCTTTATACCTCGAATACATAAAACTTAAAATTAATCTATACTAGTTAATATTATAAAGAGGAAAGATTTGTTTGTTTGTCTGTATTGAATAGGCTCCGAAACTACTGAACCGAATTGAAAAATTCTTTCACTGTTTTGAAGCCACACTATTTCCGAGTGAAAAAAATGGAAATCATTACTAAAACTCCAATAATGTAACCCAAGGTGTAAAAAAATTACCTAAAATATTCTTTACATGGCGTGCCCTACGAAAACTATTGATGATAGAATAAAATAATGTACTACGACTTTGTAGAACACATTATTATTTACAAAAAGTGTCGCGACAGCATATGTCTAACTATTATAGTTATGCTACAATAAGTGTTCTTCTGGAACGAAGTTCCTTACGGCAGGCTTGGAGGAGATAGGGATTTTGCTGCGCGACCGAACTGAAAAAAATGTGATAGTAAAAACCGTAAGAAAAAGTCCGTGGAATAAGGCCTTGTTTTCCGCACAGCGATATTTCACCGCGTGGTTTTTTTCAAGTAATTCATTTTTTTTATATGGAACTTCGTTCCTATCCGGTGTCCCACGACACCACACATCTTTTTTTTTTTTTATTCAACGTTTACCCCAACGATTATCGACAGCCAAATTCCTTACTACCACATTTATCCTGTATTACTTAATAAATTCTCTATATTTAAGCTCACTGTTTAAATTCTCATTTCTTCATTCTTAGAGTTCTGAGTTTTGTTTTCATTGTACCAATTGCTGATTATTTCAATACAGGATTTTGTGACGTTATCACAGATATAACAAGGACATTTCGACGAGGTCAGTGACCCGTTTTCAGGAAAATATTTAACATACCCAAGCTGGCTAAGATTCCTTAAAAATAGCTTACAATTGAAATTAGTATTGTTCTTAAATAATATAATATTTTCTACGTATTTACAGTTATTCAACTTTGATAAAGTTTTTATTTTACTCTAAGTTAGAAGTATGGTAAAATCAATCATCAACTTATTTTATTATCTTCTTCTAATCACTTTTTTAGTATAAGTGGTGTTATCATGTGAAAATTCATGCCACCTAGTGAATTATTTAGATCGAGTATTGAACATGTAAATATTTATTTTATTTATAGAAGATAAAATTATAACCTATATTTAAGTTTAGGACAATATATATTATGCAATTCAATCATTGTATTAACGAATGTGTAACAAATTCAAAGCATCAGTTATTTATTCTCAGAGCTTACAAGATTTATAAAGGTGGAGTTTACGTTAGTTGACTTTCTTTGTGTCACATTGTATTCTTGACTCTAAAGTATTGGTTAAGTCAAAGGAAATAGCGATTTTTTATTAAGCATTTACAATCTAAACTAGGTTTGAATTGTTTATTGGAACGAAGTTTCTTACGGCAGGCTTGGAGGGGATAGGGATTTTGCTGCGCGACCGAACTGAAAAAAATGTGATAGGAAAACCGTAATAAAAAATCCGTGGAAAAAAGTGCGTGGAATAAAACCGTTAAATGAGACGTGCGCAGGCGCGACAGTCGCATACACAAGCGAGTAGTGTATAATACCTTTCTCTTTCTCCCTCTTTCTTTTCGTTCTCTCATCCATTCTCTTTCTATTTTACGTAATTTATTATTTCCTAAAATACTGAATTTCCTAAATACTTTCCTATACTTAAATAAAAACTAATCAGCAAAATTTAAGAGAAAAATCAAGAAAACCTACATAAAATTGAGCACGATTTTTTTTTTTGCAAATTGTGTCGATTCTACATTAGCCGAAGGAACTTCGTTCCTACCTGGTGTCCCACGACACCACATTTTTAAATTTTTTTTTGGTATAAAGGGCTCTAAAATATTTTTTAACATACATAAATAATACTTGTAATATTCACTTGCGAAGCGTTTGAGGCTTCGATTTTGACCTTCGTCTAATGGTGGACCGATTCATTCAGATTGTAATGTCCAGGGACCTCAAACGGGCTGGAAGGGAAATGAGGTTTCAGAAAAGTGGTAATTGGGGGCAGCTCGGATATGCCATAAGGTCAAGTTTTTTGGCATTTAATGAAAAACCCCTCACTATAGCTTATCTGCAGCTATACTATTATTAATTTTATTATCCAAATTAATAATATACTTTTTATGTAATATTATGAATCCTGAAGAATATATTGCACTAGCTGAGTCCCGCTATGGTAACCGCGGTTATTATCGTACCGCGGGTGACGCCGCAGGGCGAAGCTAGTCTAAAAAAAGTAGCTTAAATTACTCCTTATATCATCAGCTACCTATCAGAGAAAGTCCCGTTAAAAATCGGTCCAGCCGATCCACAGATTAGCCGGAACAAACAGACAGACAAAAATTGTAAAAAAATATATTGTGGTACCGTATATATATTCATATGCATGTAGTAAAAAGCGGTTCTTTCAATATTACAAACAGGCACTCCAATTTATTTATATGTATAGATTAACAGTTATCTAAAGACCAATTTGGCGTTGACTGGCCAATCATTGTTGTAAACATATCGTGTCTTTGGGTACAAAACTTGATCATTTCTTATGCCTTGGATCCGTTCCCATCACGGGAACAGTTTAAATTGCTTTTTCAGACGGAGCTCGTCTATACGCCGCGTTGAAAACTCCTAACAATGGTTCCCTTCCCATAATAGTCTTAGATCAAGTTCCAGAAATCTGTTTCCGATGTTCAGTTAACAATTTGTACGGAATCGTTTGAGGTATATAAACACTGGAGTACATAGAGAATACAGGGTGTTGCATTTTTTATTTTATTTTATAAAACAGGCACCCGCCTTCACAGGGTGTTGGACCTGCTTTTCTACCATACCCTCCGTCATAATGGTCACAGACCACGGCAGAGACCTTTTATACTTTCATTCTTTCGTTCTAATTCTTCATTCACACTTCAACACTTCATTCATAATACTTTTATTTCATCCTTCTTTTCTATGACCTACGGGTGGGGCTACTTTATTATTTACTTCTGACGAGCACTATTTTCTATTGAAGCTAACACAATTACACTTCTAATTTTTTACATTGTACTTTCTGACTATCTATACTCTTACTTGTTATTGCTTACATACGAATATTTAAATATTTTGTACAATTTACATGTTATAATTTTTAATTTACTACATTATTTACTTACAAATCTATTATACCCCTAGTTTGTTAGTCTTGATACTATGTAGTCATAATATACTATTGTGTTGCATTTGTATGGGTTAGGTTTCATATTTTTCATATTGATGTGTGTAGTTTAACTGGTTGTAGGGTGTGTGTTGAGTGGTCGCCCGCACTTACCGCGCGAAACGCGGCTCTGCTGCTCAGAGCTCAGCGGGCGCTCGCGGTGAGGGTCATCAGGGGGTACCGTACCATCTCTCAGGATGTGGCTTGTGCCCTCGCCGGATCCTTACCGTGGGACCTCGAGGCCGAAATCTTGGCCGCGACATACCGACGGAGAACACAGTCCTCGACTCGGGAACAGACACCCGGCCCGTCGGTTGTCGATCGATGGAGACGTGCTGCGCGTGGTCTGGCGTATGCCAAATGGAGAGAGCGCTTGCTGGAGGAGCTCGGCCGAACTTCGGCCACTCGTCAGCGCACGCTCGAGTCACTGGTGCCTGTACTGGAGGCATGGTCGGACCGGCGACATGGTGAGCTCTCTTTTCGCCTCACCCAGGTCCTTTCGGGGCATGGATGCTTCGGGAGGTATCTGTGGAGAGTCTGCAGAAGGGAGCCACATCCGGGCTGCCACCAGTGCGGGCACCCGAACGATGACGCTCAGCACGCGCTAGAAGCGTGCCCACGGTGGGAGCACCCGCGGCGAAACCTCGTCGCTGTGTTGGGGCAGGACCTCTCTTTGAGGGCTATCGTCGCCCGTATGGTAGAGGACCGGAGTTCGTGGGAGGCCATGGCTGGGTTCTGTGACTTGGTCATGGCGCTTCGTAAGGCTGAGGAGCGCGAAAGGGAATGGGATCCCTCTTCGGCTCCTCAGCGCAGAAGGCGGGGTGGACGGCGCGTGCGAGAGACCGCCGCTCAGCCCTCGTAGGGACTATCGACTGTTGGTCCGGTGGTGAAGCGGTGCAAGGTGGCTCCTGTGCGCCGCTCACGGTGTGTCGCCCGAGACGAGGTTCTACGGGATTTTCCCGGGGATGAAATCCCGTCTTAACATTAGCACGGGTACCGCCTAAGGCGAGACTTTCGGCGCGCATCGCGGTACCGTAAGTTTCGTGTAGTCGGTGTGGTGGAGCTCGATGGGGCTTAGTCGGTAGTCGTTCTGCGGGGCAAGTGCTTCGCGCGCCTTTTTTCAAGGCGTAGTCTCCTGTGAGAAATTGGGGGAGGTAAAGGACCTCGGCCCTTCTCTTCTCCCCTTCTTCCTCTCAGGAGGCGCCGGAGTCCGACATAACCCGGTTCGTTACCCCCCTCGACCGGGTATCCGTAAATGGATTCCCCAGCGTAAAAAAAAAAAAAAAGGGTGTGTGTTGAGTATGGGTGGGGATCCTTCCAATTCCTACCGTGAATCAGTCAGGCCTTTTGACATAGGTACGATATGAGCTCACATTAAATCTGGTATTAAAACTTCCACCTCAGGTTTTAAGGTAGGTGGTGGTATTCATGGGCTCTAACAGGTTTTTTTAATTGCGTATATAGGTGGACGAGCTCACATCTCACCTGGTGTTAAGCGGTCACCGAAGCCCATAGACATCTACAACGTAAATGCCGCCACCCACCTTAAGATATGAGTTCTAAGGTCTCAGTATAGTTACAGCAGCCGCACCGCCTTTCAAACCGAAACGCATTACTGCTTCACGGCAGAAATAGGCAGGGTGGTGGTACCTACCCGTGCGGACTCACAAGACGTCCTACCACCAGGATGTGCACAAATCTAGAAAGAATGAAGTAGAACCGTTGATTCGCTTTAACTAGTCTGTCGGTTGGGTGTCTTTAGGGTGAGATACGGTCTGGTTAGGGTCGCCACGCTAATCCCCCATTCTCTCATGAGTTCTGTGTCGGAAGGGGTTACTTAGTAGCTGGTCGCTACCATCTTGGCAGTTCCACATAACCTAACCCTTGGCGTGGAAACCACGCAGAAGATTAGGCCATGGTCAAAAAAAAGCTCACATGTACATCATATATACGAGAGACCTAACTTCATGACAAGCTTTCGTCGAACCAGTCACTTGCGATAAAGGGCTCCGCGAGTAAATTAACCCACAGACGCAGCCTACTGACTTTCTCGCCGAATCTTCTCAGTGGGTCGCGTTTCCGATCCGGTGGTAAATTCTGCAAAGCACTGCTTTTGCTAGGGTTAGTGTTAGCAACGTCGTCAGGTTTTAGCCCCGTGAACTCACCTACTTGTTAGGGTTACGCTGAAATGCTCTCTCAAGGCCATCAGATTAGGTAGCAAAAAAAAACATGACAAGCCTAGCTGGGTTTAACTATGTTTTCTAATTTTCTTAAAGTCGCACGTTATGGTTTAGTGTTAAAAATTAATGATATTTATTTAACTTGATTTGTTTGTTGTTTTGTGTATCATTATTTCCTATAAAATAATAATTGTAATTACATTCATTGTATGGCATGAATTTATAATCTAACCTGAAGTTAACAGCTAACGTTTTTTACAGAACGTATGTCAAAATTATAACTTTTATAGTGTGGTAAATAGATTTGAATTCGATATTATTGTTTAAAACTTTTATCATCTGTATTTTAAGATAAATTTTCCGCATTTGAATTATATAAAAAAAAAAAAAGAAGTTGCTGTGCACTTTACAATATGCAATATTTAATCTTGATTTATAAATATATTAATCGTTATCAAAACTATTCTATAAAACTATTCTGTTTACCGATTTAAAAAAAAACAACCTTTAAACAATTTTCGAAACCGGTATAAATTCTTCACCGAACAAAACCCCGGAACGAGTACAGTTGTAAGATCCGGTACCGCAGGAAACCGGATAAAGTTTTAAAACTGCAAACCCGGGTAAAGAGGTCGTCGGCCCCACATCCGTCGGCAAAAAGCGCCAGGTGTGCGCCGGACAGACGATTCATGAAAGGCATTTCTTTCCTAAGAGACATTTATAGAAACTCCCTTACTATTGTTGTGTTTTTCGATTTTGCAATTATTTATTTATTTATTTATTTATTTATTTATTTATTACACTTCATGTAAAATTTACATTGGCGGACTTAATGCCTAAGGCATTTTCTACCAGTCAACCAAAGGTAGTGCAGAGTAAATAGTGGTAGGTGCAATGAAATTCATATTAAGTTACGAATACATACACAAAAAAGTATATTTAAACATATATACATATGCGTATACATATACATACATATATACACACATACATACATAAATATTATATACATAATAGTTTATACAGTATTATTCAAAATTATTCCAATTATTTTGACTCGAGTATTCGAGTATTTACTACCTTATTTATACCTTTGGTTTTATAATAAGTTAGTAAGTGGAATACTGATTAAAGTAGTTGTTATTCGCACATGTGATTTGTGTTAAAATGACTTTGGATCATTAGCCTGGATTTTATGTCGGCCTGTCGTAAATTCAATCAAACCCAGTGGGTAAAAGAAAACAGTACCAAGTCCAAGTAAAGGGAATTAATTAACTAATAAGTCATAAACAGATAACAAGGTTTTCCGGAAAAAAAATGAGAAAATCATTTAGTATTTTAAATTAATGAATTACATTTTTTAGATCAAAACCTTGGAATTATTACAACAACCATCAACATAAACACGAAGTTGAAGTCGTCGTGGCCTAACGGATAAGACGTCCGGTGCATTCGTGTTGAGCGGTGCACCGGTATTGGATTCTCAGGCGGGTACCAATTTTTCTAATGAAATACATACTCAACAAATGTTCACGATTTACTTCCACGGTAAAGGAACATCGTGTAATAAAAATCAAACCCGCAGAATTATTATTTGCGTAATTACTGGTGGTAAGATCTCTTGTGAGTCCGCGCGGCTAGGTACCACTCTTTATGTTTCTGCCGTGAAGCAGTAATGCGTTTCGTTTTGAAGGGTGGGGCAGTCGTTGTAACTATACTTGAGACCTTAGAACTTATATCTCAAGGTGGGTGACGCATTTACGTTGTAGATGTCTATGGGCTCCAGTAACCACTTAACGCCAGGTGGGCTGTGTGCTCGTCCAACGATCTAAGTAATAAAAAAAAACACGAACATGCTTGATCATACTCATCAATTTATTTGAACTAGTAGGTGTTTTAGGATTAGATCAGCTAGCTTTCTGTTCTAGTTAGTAGTGGTAAATAAGTAAATTATGTTTTCTTGGTCTTCAGAGCACAAGTTTGCCATAGTATTCTCAACGTACCTCAAGCTATATGAAAATGAGACAAGAACAATAATATCTTCAAATCGTAAATGCCAAATAATATTTCTAAAAATGAAGACTCCAATCGGATATCAAACTTGGACGCGGCAACTCCACAGCTATACAAAATTAGGCCATGCTATGTTCACAATAATTATGACATAATTTCAGGGATATGAAATAAAATTAACTCACGAAACGAGTTACATTGGTAGGTGCGACCGCTTCTGTGTGTGTTCCAAACTTAATGTTCGTAAGTGGAGATGTTTATTTCCTCTGAAGGGTGTGGTTTTATTTCTCGTGGTTTTGTTTTATTACAATGTTGTGGATAATTTGAAACAATTATCTGTGTGGTGCTTTTATAGCCAAGAATAGCACCGCCCTATCTTTTGGATGTCGTGAAAGATGACTAGGGAAATTACGGAACAAAATGAACAGCAGTGCTCTCTTATTAACATAGCAGTATACTACGATGGCTAATTGACCTTTGCGAAGCAACGAACAAATATGAAAAAGACCTGAGCCGCACTATTGTGTATGAAATCTATACTAATATTATAAAGCTGAAGAGTTTGTTCGTTTGAACGCGCTAATGTAGTCGTCGTGGCCTAAAGGATAAGACTTCCGGTGCATTCGTGTGTAGCGATGCACCGGTGTTCGAATCCCGCAGGCGGGTACCAATTTTTCTAATGAAATACGTACTCAACAAATGTTCACGATTGACTTCCACGGTGAAGGAATAACGTCGTGTAATAAAAATCAAACCCGCAAAATTATAATTTGCGTAATCACTGGTGGTAGGACCTCTTGTGAGTCCGCACGGGTAGGTACCACCACCCCGCCTATTTCCGCCGTGAAGCAATAATGCGTTTCGGTTCGAAGGGTGGGGTAACCGTTGTAACTATACTGAGATCTTAGAACTTATATCTCGAGGTGGGTGGCGCATTTACGTTGTAGATGTCTATGGGCTCCAGTAACCGCTTAACACCAGGTGGGCTGTGAGCTCGTCCACCCACCCATCTAAGCAATAAATAAAAAATTATGACTTATCTGAATATGTACAGTAACATAACTCCGTTGCTGAGATTAATGTAAATGTGTAAAACTAAATGTTTTTAATATAATTAAAATTAGTTTTGTTGTTTAACTATATGGCAAATCGGAAAAAAAGTTTTGATTATGGCTTCGACTCGCGAAAATCATGGAAGACACTAAGCTTAAACAAAAATAGCGTCTTCTTACCGAAGACACTTTTTATTACACACTTATAATAATAATTATAATAATAATAAGCCTTTTATTTCATGCAAATAATAGGTTACATACACGTTTCAAGTATGAAGAAGAAATTATAAGAAGAAAAGAAAAAAGAAAAAAAGGAAAGAAGAAAAAAATAATAGTGATGCTGTTTACACTTGTTTGCCCCTTCTCCTTCCTCCTCTCATCCCTCTTCCCTCAATCCCCTCGTTTAAAAAAATATAAATATAGACAGTGCTTTTTAAAAAAAGTTTATAGTGTCTAAAATATAAAAGTTTGTTTACATGAACCCTCCTCAAATGAAGGTGAAGGCCTCCTCTAAAGAATACCATATATCTTTATCTTGGGCTATTTGTGGCCAGCGGGTACCAGCTATTTTTATCAGCTCGTCTGACCATCTCATGTGGGGTCTACCTTTCCGGCGTTTGCCTATTGGACCCTTCCACGTTGTTACCCTGTTGGTCCATCTCTCATCCTTTAGCCTCGCCACGTGCCCAGCCCACTTCCATTTTAGTTTCTTAGCGTAGATTAGAGCATCCGTCGCTTTGGTGGCTTCTCTAATTTTTGTGTGACGAATTTTTTGCATCTTTTTTATATTGAGCATACTTCGTTCTATTCCGCGTTGGCAGCTAGTAATTTTGCTTTTTAATTTACATGTAAATTTCCAAGTTTGACATGCATAGGTTAGACAAGGTAGGAGGCATTGCATCATGACTTTTGTTTTGATATTTGTTGGCATGTTACTTTTGAATATCTCTTTTAAGGACCAATACTTGTTCCAAGTATTTTGTACTCTTCGTTCTATTTCTAGGTCATTTTGTTTTCTGTTCAAGCCAATTTGTTTTCCAAGGTAGATGTAATTCTCTGTATATTTCAGAGTTTCGTTGTCCACTGATATTCTTCTCTGTAAACTATTTGTCATAACCATTGTTTTAGAAAGATTCATTTCCAGTCCTACCTGCTTACTAGCTGTGTTTAGTGAATCGATCATGCTTTGTAATTGTGTGCTGATTCTGTTTCTGCAAAACTAAGTCATCTGCGAAGCATAGGTGAGATAAATACTTGCTTAACCTTATATTAAAAACTGCTGAAATACCATCGCAGTGGGCAGAATCGGAAATAATTTTAATTTACAAAAAAGGTGACTCAAAAGATATCACAAATTACAGGCCTATAAGCTTACTCTCATGTATCTACAAACTGTTTTCCTCCATAATTAACAAAAGAATAAGTGTCACAATAGAAGCAAACCAACCAATAGAACAAGCAGGTTTTCGCAAGAGTTTTTCAACAATCGACCACATACATACTCTAGAACAAATAATGGAAAAATATCAAGAGAAGCAAAGAACGTTATACATTGCATATATTGATTATAAAAAAGCTTTTGATACCGTGTCACATTCAAGTATCTGGACCGCCCTGCAAGCTCAAAAAGTTGAACAAAAGTATATAGATATAATAAGTAACATTTACAAAAGTAGTACAGCAAAAATAAAACTAGAATCCACTGGTCCTACGTTCTCCATCGGAAGAGGCGTGAAACAAGGCGACCCGCTATCTCCAAAGTTATTTATTACACACTTAGAGAAATACATATCCATACAACATTTTATATAATTCGACGCTTGAAAGGCAAACGTGACTAAGCGACAATGCGTGAACTTTACAGTAGACTAATTTAAAGTTGAAATACCTGAAAACAAAATTTATTTTAACGAATCTAGCTGTAGTAGAATTTAGCTAGTAGTTGTAGGATTGAAATTATTGTAATAGACCTAGAAATATATTTTTTTTGCGCATCGAATATGGTTATTGCCTATCATTTATGTACAAAGCAGTTATTGTCGCTTAGTCATGTTTGCCTTTCAAGCGTCCATATACATCTCACAACCAAATCAATTAAATCCGTTAAGTTTTTTTTAAGCTCTAAAATCTTTATTTATTTTTAAATTTTCATCACAAATTCTAATTTAAAATACATACACATGGTAAGTGAATATAAATAAATAAAGACAACAACTAAAATATAATACATTTTTTTTTCTTTGCGGAACCCCAGTATTCTTTTTAAATACTTGTGTTGGTTGGTTCTCGAGTTAGAAAGATGCTGAAAAAATTTTCTCCCGGTATCGAACTTTTTTATGTTTATTGTTATGTGACCTGGATATTGTGAGTGTTATTGTTTTCATGTTTTTCTACATTTTCTCTTTGTCTAATGTTTATTACAAGGATTTTATGGTAAATATTGTTTGTCGGGGATGTCGTGACTTTGAATTTTTTATCATTACGTCTTATCATTTTCTAGGTCGTCTCGCCGATTCAGTGATCAGTGACTCTTAGTGTTACCATTGGATTCAGGTTCAATACATAGATTTTATGTCCATATTTTCCTTGAACATGGTTTATTTCTGTATTATAAATAATCAGTAATCAATAATAAATATGATCATCATTCCGGCTCCTGGTGTATTAATTAACATTAACGTCTTTTAGGTGAATGTAACTGTTGTCGTACACAGAAAAAAATACCGAATGAGAACCATATTAAACAATTTATTAATACTGTTCAATAATGTTTTAATTAATTGAACTGAAAACAGATTTTTTTATTCGCAGACGTCATCTTAAAAATAAATAATAGTTTAAAAAAACAAAAAAAATACGCTTTTATAGAAAATCCAAATAAAAAATAGAAAATAAATTTTAATAAATTTGAATTTAGTATAGTGTTAGAAATATTTTATTGTAAAAAAAAGCACGGGGTGCATGGTATCAGTAGTTATATATATTTTATGAACAGATAGTAGAAGGGTTATTTTGATAATATCCTGAAAATCACCCCACGCTTTTTTACAATAAAATAATTGTTTCGTACACTATTTTTAATTCAGTTTTATTGAAATTTATTTTCTATTTTTTAGTTGGATTTTCTATAAAAGCGTATTTTTTTAAACTGTTATTTATTTTTCATTTTTTTGTTGAATTTTTAATTTTTTTTTTTTTTTTAATATTGTTTTGTCATCGGTCCTTAATAAGTATGCCGGGGTCAAAATCATGTTCAAAGATTCCGTTACATACTATGATACATAGTAATACGTCTGAAGCTAATAAAAGCGTATTAATGATCAAAAGCCAAGTAATTATCACAAATTAACAAGACTTGTTTAAGGAAACATCATAAATCGCTGAGTTAGAATTCAGAGAACTATAATAATATATACGAGGAGTACGGCCGAGAAATTTACAGAAATTCATAGATAGATCGATTGGTATAAAACGCTTACCGATGGCACGTCACTGAATATATAAAATGTATCTAAATACATTTACAATTTAAATTTGAAACCCAAGCTTTATCGAATAAATGACATTCTCATTGAAATCATGGATCGATTGACCACCAATTAAGCGGGCAGACGTAGCTCTTGAGGGCACGCGGTCAGATCGCGGTGAAAGCGTACCGTGCAACTCAATATCAGTACCAATTCATTTAAATGGACGTAAAATAAAATTATGCAAAAAAATAAAATGATTTAGTCTAAAAAATATACATTGGAGTATAGGTTTTCTTCTTCTTCTTTTTCTTCACCTTATCCCACTAGGTGGAGTCGGGCAGCCAGCGTACCGTGCAACTCAATATCAGTACCAATTCCTCAAATGGACGTAAAATAATAAATAAAAAAACTAAAAATTGATTTAGTCTAAAAAATATACATTGGAGTATAGGTTTTCTTCTTCTTCTTTTTGTACACCTCATCCCACTAGGTGGGGTCCGGACAGCTAATTTTTCTCTTCAATTCTCTTCTATCAGCCCTCAGCTCTTCAATCTTTTCTGTGTAGGCTTCGCTCGTTTTGTTGTGGCTTCACAAAATTCGACATATAATAATATGCATTGCGGAGTTATATGATTATACATATATTATAAAAAACGCTTGATAGGGCAGCTGCGTTTAGCTATGTTTGCTATAGGTTTGTTAAAGGTATTTAAATTTTATCTTGTTCTTTTTCTCCACCTTATCCCACTAGGTGGGGTCGGCACAGCTAATTTTTCTGTTCTATTCTCTTCTATCAACCGTCATCTCAACACTCACTCCTCTCTCTCTCATATCGTCATTCACACACTCCATCCATGTCTTCTTCGGTCGACCTCTTCCCCCTCTACCTTGCACTACCATTTCCATACATCTCCTAGGCACATGCATCTTCTCTCTACGCATCAAAAGTCCATACCACGCTAACCGTCCGCTCTTGAATTTGTTAATTACCAGGGCTACTTTCACACAACCTCTGATATCCTCTGATGATTGAAGTATAGGTTTTCGTGAACCATTGTTTTACGTAGGTACATCGTTTATTAATTTTCATTATGTTCTTTCCTATATATGAGATTTTGCATAAGAATTATTAAATTAAAATAATAAATTCAAGATTAAACAACATACGTTATTCTATACGGTACCATAGATTAATTTTATTAAAATTCCGGCCACTCCTGTATCGGGCGTGGCTAAGCTTTGTAAGTCCTTCTTTATTGTTTTGCACAGGCAGATGAGTTCACTGTTCTGTGCCACTGACCTTGAAACGTGAGGTCTATGTCGATTATATTGTGTTTTTTTTTCAAATTTAATGAGTTCCCTTTTTTTTCTCTACCTATACTGATAGCCTTGAGAGGATATTTCAGCTTCACCCTAACGTGTAGGCAAGCTCACGGGGTTCAAACCGGAATGTTGCTAACACTGGCCCTAGAAAGAGCAGTGCTTCGCAGAATCTACCACCGGATTTACGTTGTAAATGTCTTTGGGCTCCAGTAACCACTTAACACCAGGTGGGCTATGAACTCGTCCACCCATCTAAGCAATAAAAAAGACGTGTGGCATTCGGAGACTGTTGCGGTAAAGCTATTCACAAACACTACACCAGCGCAACGTGTGAATGTGTTGAGCGCGAGCTACATAGTAGGCGTAGTGGGGATGTCAGGTTATTTTCGTTACGGAATTTCTTGATTCAGTCGCCGCGCTCAAGGCCCGCGATAGAAGCTATGCAATAGCTTAACAAACAAAAAGGTTAGTTAGTCATGTTGACTCCAATCAGTATGTCAATGTGGGTCTAAGCAAAAATATCTGTTAAATTTATCTTTGTCTTTTTTTTTTATTGCCCTTGTAGGCAGACGAGCATACGGCCCACCTGATGGTGAGTGGTTACCGTCACCCTTGGATTTCAGCATGCCAGGGGCAGAGCCAAGCCGCTGCCTACAATTGCGCAGTTATAGTATCGTCACTGAAAATATGCATTATAACGATCTCCAATTTACTAAGTTTCGATTTAGTGAATATAATTTCGACTATTATTATTTTGTAACCGAAATTAAGGTAGCAAAAAAACGAGGCAATAAGATCGCTTAAGTAGTACGTGAAAGAAATCCACCCTTTGTATGTTTGGTTTACGTTGAACGAGAAATAAATGTAACTCTGTATAAAATATATGAATTAAAAAAAAAACATCAAGAAAATTCACCGCCATAATCGGATTTGGTTACAATTTTATATTTTGAAACCGGATGTACTTGGATTATCCGGATTAGCCAATTACAAACGGAACTTGTACATTAACCGGTTTGTAATTTTTTTTTTTTTTTAATTTGGCAAATGAAATAAGCTTTGACCCCACTTTCATTTGAGTTCTTGTTTGTCAACATAATAATATAAAGAATTTAATAATGTGGTTTGTATTTAAATATTTCAGAAGACATTAGAAGATCGCACTATTATGTGCCTTTGTCTGTTTCTGTCGCAAACAATGCGGGAATTTGATGCTTGGGACATCTGTTATAGAATAAAATTCTAAGACTTCGTTCGCGAGTTTCAAAGAACGATATGTACCTTATATCAGATGTTCTCATAGCTATTTAATATCAATGAAACATAGGTGTGGTCTATCCATCTTACATCACATTTAAAAACAAGAATACATTTAAAAACTAGTTACGAAACATATATAATGAGTACTAACTTCAATTGCTGTAACATTTATGGCTGACATTGAAATTTCTATTCAAAATAAAAAGGATGAATTAATTACCAAAAAATAAAAAAACAGAAAAAAAAACATTCTACAATGTCTGTCAGTACCAGAAAAGGAGGATAAAAAAAATACACAGGGAACCCCATAATGAGCGAGAGGGTTCCGCGGAAAAATACAATTTCAGTTGACAGAGGCTTGTGAAGAACAATGGCTTTCGAAAATGTCCACGGGAAGGTAGCTTTTGAGTTGGTCCAAGGATAAAAATGTTTTTTTATTGCTATACCCTGTTATTTCTCTGTTTGGTACTCCGCGCTCTCTCTCTCTCTATCTCGGATTCTAAGCCAATATCCTCAACTTAAGGCTGCTTGATAATTTTATGAAAAATACTCCGATGTGAAAATAGGGTGCCATTGTTTTCATGTCAGTTTTTCTAACCATGAATGATGGATATCGAACCCAATGTAATTTGAAATTTGATTTTATGCTAACTTTATGATTAGCTTTATGATTTGAAATTTCCATAATGACATTTGGATGATAATGCTAGAAAGCGAAAAAAAAACTTTTTGGAGGCCTTGTATGTGTAGTTAGTAGAAATTTGAACAGAAAATTTATTATTATTAACTTGATTTAAGTCTATGAATATGATTATTGAATGTGTTAACATTTTTAGATCTTCTTAGTGGGTCGCGTTTCCGATCCGGTGGCAGATTCTGCGAAGCACTGCTCTTGCTAGAACCAGTGTTGGCAACACACGCGGTGTGAGCCCCGTGAGCTCACCGACATGTCAAGGAGAAGCTCAAATAGCCTCTCAAGGCTATCAGCATAGGTAGGGAAAAAGGGCGGAATGTCGTTTAGACCCATTTTAAACCAAACAACCTTTCACCCCTCAATATCATATTTATCTTAATCCCGCAGAAACAACGAAACGCAATTACTAATAGAAAACAAGCTCACAAATACATCCTGATATTCAAGGTTCGCCCGGTTTACTTAAATGTCCAATTTATATCTAAATTTAATTCCGCAACAATGTTTCAAACGTGCTGCCAAGTTGGAACTACAACGCAGACGATTTATAACAATGTTGTACACACGGGTTTCGGCCGCTTCTAAATGGGTATCATTACGCCTCTTTCCAAGGTGGTAGGCAGAGATGAAATATGAACGAGTTGTGTAACAATACTTCTTGATAAATAGCGTCTCGGATTACAAATGTCTGTTGACGCTGAAGGATTGTTTGAGCTTTTGTTGGAAAAGAAGTTTATGTGTGTTCACGAATATTCTGATGTCTGCCGGGAATTGTGCGCTGTGAGTGTTCTTTAGAAATGTTTTGCGTTTCTTTAAATGAGTCAATGAGAATTATTTAAACTAGAGGTCCCGCAGTAGTCGAAATTCGACTATAACTAATTGGAATTGTAAGTTTGTACACTATTATGATTGTATTTTATACTTCTATAATCACAAATTTTGCCAAGACTACACTAAAAAAATATTAACAAAGACAAACAATATTTAATCTATTCTCAATTTGACCACAGACGTCAAGAACAAAAGTTTGCCAATAAATAGTATGCATGCGTGTGTGCGTCAAATATATGGCACGTAGTGTGTATGTTTTCTTTATTGATTTAATGTATCTTTTATGCATTATTTAAAAAAAATATTAGCGTTGTGCACTTCTTCTCTATATTCTCTATAAGTGTGGAAAACTTCATACTCCTCCATCAGCGCAATTTTCGTAAAAGGGGATACAAAGTTTTTGTTTTACGTATTAATATATAGATACGTAGAAAGGTAAAAAGTTGTAATGTAACTTTTAAGGATCTTTACACATTTAATGCAACAGGGGATTTAGTAAAGGAATCATGAAATCATATGTACAAATATATAAAATTATGACGTGAATATCTATTTGTGCGTGATCTTGATTTTGGGTTTTTTATTCGATTTAATTGACGCATCTTCTAGGGTTTTGCTGACAATACATGGAAATTACAATGGGATGGAATCTACTGTTTTACGTAAAAGTTCATTGCTGTATCTAGTATACATTTTAGCGATAAGATTACCCATAGATTATGTATGCCTAAATAAATATTGTGTGGTTTTCTCAAAATTGTAGTGGATTAGTTCGGATAGTTGCTATGATTCTACATATTATTTTCGTTGTTTTTTTTATTTCTTGCATAGGTAAGTGAACGAGCTCACGGCCCATCTGATGTTAAGTGGTTACCGTAGCCCATAGACGTCTACAACGTAAATGCGCCACCCATCTTGAGATATAAGTTATAAGGTCTCAGTATAGTTAGAACGGCTGCCTCACCCTTCAAACCGAAACGCATTACTGCTTCACGGCAGAAAGCGACGGCGCGGTGGTACCTACCCGTGCCGACTCACAAGAGGTCCTACCACTAGTAAAAACATATATGGCAATTACTTTTATTCTCCAATACTTTTAATTAGATTAATGGATCAATACGAGCCCTCAAATGATTCAATATGTTCTGGTAAAAAACAGTATGAAGTATTCCAGATGGTCTGTCGCACAATTACGGCACAATCGTATTTATAGTGAAAACCAAAACTATAACTATAACTATAACTTATAGTCAATAATAATTTGCGCAGGAGTTGCCGCCCCTTTCAACATGTCCTCCGCCTGAAGAACAATAGATCAAAGCGTGGCCATCTTGTGCCTTTACCACTTCGACAAATAAGATGCGCCGGCGACATGTTGCAGGGGGCGTGGTTTAACATTCTTTGCACTCGGCACTCGGATCACCTGATGTGACTGACGTAAAATCGTATGATTTCGGTGCTGCGTTGAGATGTGCGAGTTGACTTGCTCACTCGCCACAGTATATATATTTCAATGGTCATAATACCGTTATTGCCGGTATCAGCTTGGGATTTTCCACGAAAGAGTATTAACGTTTTTGGTTGGCGTGGTAGTTTTCATTTTAAGCAAATAATCCGATTTAGCTAAACTAATGAAAATGTTACTTTTTGTTCTAATCTCTCTATAAGCCACTCGCATCCAAATAATCTGGGCCAAGGCAGAGAATCTTCAACAATTAACCTTTATAGATATTCCTTTGAACTACTATGTAGTATATCAATCACGATCGAAAATTTTTTATTGCCCTTGTAGGCAAACGAGCATACGGCCCATCTGATGGTGAGTGGTTACCGTCGCCCATGGACTTCAGCAATGCCAGGGGCAGAGCCAAGCCGCTGCCTACCGCTTAATACTCTCCACAAGCCTCTTTTAAAGAAGGACATGTCACAGCGCTCAGGAAACATTGTGGAGGAGAGCACATTCCATAGCCGGATGGTAGGTACGTGGCAAAAAAGACTTCTGAAAACGCACTGTCGATGAACGCAGCGGTTCCATGTGATATGGATGAACTCTGCTCCGATGGCGGGAGGTGCGATGATAAAAAGGAGATGAGGGGATTATCTCACACAATTCCTCAGAGCACTGCCCATGGAACATACGGTACAAAATACAGAGGGAACCGAAGTCCCTCCGCAGACCCAGAGGTTCCAACTTAAACTGCACTTAAACTATACATTCTGGAACGATAACAAATCGTATTGTTTTCTAGCACTTCATTATGGCGTATTTGAACAAACATTCGTCATGTTTGGCTGCAACAAACACAGCCCAAGAATAATAAACATAAAGTTTATTTTGTTTCGACGAAACAGCACGAGTGTTTGTACAAATACGCCAATTGTAAACGTCGGCGCAAAAATATCGGCAGAGACACCATTGACTTCTTAGATTTTATGTACGTGGATCGTAATAATAATGTTTTTTTATTGTCTCGCATTTATATCCAATGTTTTAAATTTATCAAATCGAATCAATTTAATAGAGAAGTGTTTGCAAGCATGACTTATTACAAATTTAAGGCAAACTCGGTTTAAGTAAGGGCTTCAAGTGTATCGGAACGCCTGTCCTACCCTTCAGACATCGCAGTAGACGTCGTGGCAGTAATGGACAGGTTTTTTTTAAATTTATTGCTTAGATGGGTAGATGAGCTCACAGCCCACCTGGTGTTAGTGGTGTAAGTGGTTACTGGAGCCCATAGACATCTACAACGTAAATGCGCCACCCACCTTGAGATATAAGTTCTTAGTTCTCAGTATAGTTACAACGGCTACCCCACCCTTCAAACCGAAACGCATTACTGCTTCACGGCAGAAATAGGCGGGGTGGTGGTACCTATCCCTGCGGGCTCACAAGAGGTCCTTCCTACCACCAGATTTTGGTTACGCCTCGTGATGCGCCTTGTTCCGAGTACTAACGCAAACTCAATTTTTTTCTCGTTTAATTTTACCACATATCGGACTAACACATCAATACTCGCGAAGCTTAAAATTGACTCAAGGCTTTCTAGCATCTGTTTCAAACTAACCTTACAGTACTTCGGGCACATTATCAGGCGAATCTTGAAAAACTGGTGATTGGCGGCAAAGTGGAAGAAAAAGAATCGCAGTCTAGCGGTAGGCAGCGGCTTGGCTCTCTCATGGGCGACGGTAACCACTCACCATCAGGCGGGCCGTATGCTCGTCTGCCTACAAGGGCAATAAAAAGGGCAACATGTTGATTCGTCCGCGCCACTGTCAGCTCCGCCGTCTTCGATGCTCTCAGACTAGCCGAAGACAGGACAGTCACAACCCTCAGACATGAGGAGCGCAACTGAAGGAGGATAATTTTTTGATATGATATCGTTCTGCATGGTACAAGATGTTCTAGAGTACATATTAGTTCTTGTATACCTACATATTTACTTGAAAATAAATAGTAGTGGTTTATTTGGTTTAAATACCTGGATAGTTGCATGGAGATGTATGGAAATGGTAGCGCAAGGTAGAGGGGGAAGAGGTCGACCGAAGAAGACATGGATGGAGTGTGTGAATGACGATGTGAGAGAGAGAGAGAAGTGAGTGTTGACGGCTGATAGAAGAGACTGGAATAGAAAAATTCGCTGTCCCGTATCCATCTAGTGGCATAAGGTGGAGAAAAAGAAGAAGAAGGGTTGCATCGCTTGTTTCGAGAACACCAAGCCTTATTTAAATACAACGATTAATCCGCCTGACACCATTGTGTCATCGGCACGCGATATAGTGACTTTGCGATCTACGCAAACATACCTTAACGGCTTCGAAGTTCGGCTCAGCCAAGGTCACTCTTAGTGACACCGCGCCTAAGACCGTGCCACAAAACCATTCCTGCTCGTAGTTCGCCTAACATCGTTAAATAGCTGTTAGAAAACTTTTCTAATTAGGGGGAGAGCATTAATCTTCTTGACGTTTCGCGATCCGCTGTGACTGGCACAAGTTCCGAATTATAGAAATAATTATGTTCGAATCTATAGTAGGTATTGATAGCTTCGAACATTTTACGAAGATCGTTTAAGGATTCGTCGTTTTTAAATTTCGTTAAATAAATTGTCTTAACTTTCTATTTGTTAGAATACCAGTTTTTTTTTATTGCCCTTGTAGGCAGACGAGCACATGGCCCACCTGATGGTGAGTGATTACCGTCGCCCATGGACTTCAGCAATGCCAGGGGCAGAGCCAAGTTGCTGCCTACCGATATACTTAATAGAATACTTTTTTTCTGAAGTTAATGTGGGTTGGAGTGAGTGGTGAACTGTAAAGGTTAGTAATACTGTTAGTGCTGAAACAAAAAAAGTTTGAAATGTAGAATAGAAAGTTTGATATCTGCAAGCTGCATTAAAGACATTCGCTCCGTGCGAAAAGCACCATATTGTCTCATAGTCTGATGAGCAAATGAAGCGTATATAAAAAAAAACAGCCTGTATATCTTCGTAATATAAAGTAATCCTTGGGTTCGTATTGAATAGGGTCGAAATTTCAGTTTGACTGAAATATAAACCTGTAGATTAATAAGGCTTACAATAAAATTGGCTTGTAAACCTTACAAAAACAAACTGTAAAATTGTTTAAGCTGGCCGTCTACTTATTGGCATTGCTGCTAGCGCCGAAATCAGAAACTGAAAACTACGGGTAGGATGTTAACAGTAGACAAATCTGACTGCCATGTGGAGCTCTATGTCTCGCCCCGGCAATTTACTTACACTCAGTACCGTGAGTGTTTATTTCGTAGCCGTAACATCGAGAACTTAACACGTCATTACGGATCCTCCCGATCCATTAACGGTGCTTTTAGGTACCACAAGCATCGGTCACCGTCCTCGTCGAACCCGTCGCTTGCGACGAAGGACTCAATGAGTAGATTAACCCATAGACACAGACCACTGAGTTTCTCGCCGGATCTTCTCAGTGGGTCACGTTTCCGATCCGGTGTTAGATTTGCGAAGCACTGCTCTTGCTAGGATCAGTGCTAGCAACACTCCCGGTTTGAGCCCCGTGAGCTCAGCTACACGTCAAGGAGAAGCTGAAATAGCATCTCAAGGCTATCAGTATAGGTAGGGAAAAAAAGAGAACTCATCAAATTTGACAATCGTAGTACCAACCTGTTAAGTAATAGTGTAAACCATAACGTTGCTTAAAATATAGAGACCATAGATATAATTCTATATGTACTCTTCACGCAATAAAGTTTATACTCGCTTGTATAAAACTGGCATTTCCGACATTGTGGTTCTAATTCCGAGAGCGTAGAACAACGTAGACTCACTTTGTTAAAACGCTGAACAATGTGAGCAGTAAACTTGGCCACGGTTTGGCTGAGAAATAAGCAGTGCTTGCTCAAGAACCTGTACAAATAACAAAGCAAGCTGCAAGTGGCGCAGCTGCTGTAAATATATCTCGAGGCATTGCGATAATAGACGAAGCATCTTCGGTCGCTCTAAGCAATGTGTTTATATTGATTGTAAATGGTAATAATAAATTTCACAGCTGTTTTCTGGTTTTACGACTTAATAAAGTGTGCACTGTAAGAAAAAAATACGTGACGTGTGCGCTTTTATAAAATACGTTCTTATAATTGAGCTATATAAAATAGTAAAAAATAGTACAAGTTATAAAATATTTCTGCACTTATAATTGATTTAAAAGTGACAGATGAATTATGGTAAATAATTTATAGTAAAACTGAAGCATTTTAGTGATATTTATTAATATGATTATCAATACTCATTTCAATTTATGTTCTAAATGCCAACATACTTTAGTCACGACTTAAAGATTCAATACTAAAATCAACTTTACTTCGAATACCAAGAAGAGAATTTAGTTCTGAATTACTTGAAAATTTGTGTCATAATGTTCTTATGAATCAAGTAAAGGAACTTCTCGAGTTTGAGACTGTAAGACCAAATTCGTTTCCTTCGTATGTTTTTAAGATGAAGTGTGTTCGCGAGCTACATTTCGCAGTCTGATAGCAATATGCTATTAAGGGCAAGAATAACTGCTCTTCAAATAACTTTCTCATATCTTCTATCTTCTATATATATAAAAATGAATTGCTGTTCGTTAGTCTCGCTAAAACTCGAGACCGGCTGGACCGATTTGCCTAATTTTGGTCTTGAATTATTTTTGGAAGTCCAGAGAAGGTTTAAAAGGTAGATAAATATGAAATGGCTTGGAATAAAATAAAAATAACATTTTGTTTTCCCTTTGATGTGTCCCTCGTCGGACGGATTATTTTGTTTGTTTTAAGTTTATTTTATACAAAAGTTTAGGTCTTTTACTTATCGATTGAGGCACTACGAAGTCTGCCAGATCAGCTAGTACCAGTATAAATTTAAATGTAGCTAGTCTTTTGTGACTTTTTTACCATTAACTTAGATAATTCAAAATTTATACATGAGCCTTAAATTTTCAACCGTAATCGTGCTAAATCACGGCCGTCAAACGCAGATCCATCATACCTTGTCGATAGACACGCCCACGGAAGATGCGGACATTAATCAATCTAAGAACAATGGGATCAATGCCCTTTGTTGCAGTTGAACTGGGAGTGATCGAACTGGGGCGCTGACACGTGTCAACATCGAACATCTTGGAAGTAAGTTTGTTTGGTATTTTCTTAAGCTTTCGCGAGTCTCCATTCTCACAAATCGCTTGGAAACTCTGGGTCTGCGGAGGGACTTCGGTTCCCTCTGTATCTTGTACCGTATGTATGTTAAGAAAAATTAGTACCCGCCTGCGGGACTCGAACGCCGTTGCATCGCTAGATACGAATCATACTGAGCTGCACTAATTATACAGAAAATAAATAAATATTTAATATTTACATACATTACAATCCACTGCTTTATGTTAACCGAATTCTCGTAAGTCCCTAATTATAACAAAACATGTTCTAGAGATTTTAATATCAATCAAAATCGCTAGTAGTTTCATTATTTCTCAAGGACTTGCGACATTAGATTAAGAGATTCTTTTTGTTATTACCAGATAAAAAAATATTCTTGTACATTTTATTTTATACACAACACAAACAATTTGAAAATACATTTGCATGTTTTATTTTTTATTTTTATTGAAACACATTAGTTTAGGCTACATTATTTCGATTCGCCCGGTCCTTGTGGATTGGGTGAATCGTGACAGAGGACGCGTCACTTTTCGGCTCACGCAGGTGCCCACTGGGCATGGTTGTTTCGGTGAGTTCCTGCACCGGATCACAGCCGAGCCAACGGCAGAGTGCCACCATTGTGGTTGCGACTTGGACACGGCAGAGCATACGCTCGTCGCCTGCCCCGCATGGGAGGGGTGGCGCCGTGTCCTCGTCGCAAAAATAGGAAACGACTTGTCGTTGCCGAGTGTTGTGGCATTGATGCTCAGCGACGACAAGTCGTGGAAGGCGATGCTCGACTACTGCGAGTGCACCATCTCGCAGAAGGAGGCAGCGGGGCGCGTGAAAGACGCAGAATCCCGCCGCCGTCGAGCGGGGCCAGGGAGGCGGATCTCGCCCAAGCCCTGGCCCTCTAAGAGTATCGGGTTCCCCTCACATGTCGGTCTGGGGACCGGCGAGGGGGTCCTAAGAAGACGACGTGCAAACTGCACGCGTTTTGCGCAAGAGCATCTGGGTGATGGGAGGCCGGCTATCCTCGACCCACACTGGTTCTGGTCCGGCAGGGTATTCCGTATGATAGCTCATCGGATAGCCTGCCGATCGAGAGGGCTGGTGGTCGTGGCGCCGACGACCGCCGGTCCGGCGTCCCGAGGGGGAGGGTGATGGGAGAGATGTACTCCGCACTAAGCATTTCACTCTCCCCCCTTTGCTTTTTTTTGAGTTCTGTCTCATGCGAGGCTCGGACGTGGGCTGTTGAGCGACAGGAGGTTTTAGTCGCTTCAACTCCGACATGCCCCGCCCTCCATCTCCAGTGGAGGGCGGAAGTCCGGTGATTTCCTACTGACAAAAAAAAGGCTACATTATTTATTTGTTGATTGAAATACTGTAGCAAAATAAAATAGAGACGTCTTTTAAACAATCCGATTCAATATCAAGCCATTTCTATGAGTCTGCTCAATCTAAAATCTACAAGTACGAAGAATTTAATTTTAGTGCTCTGTCCAGTCAGATAGATGGCAAGCGCCGCGTTCATCCGGGCAATGATGTACAGATTCGACAATTGGAACCAGAAAAGTATTCGATTCACGTCCAGTATTCCATAGTGAACGTGAAATAAAAACCTTTCTAAGTCCCTAGGACCTGCAACCAAGGACTGGTTTGAATAATTCCACGCCACTGGGAACTTATATTTGAATAATGCTCGGACAACTTTCACGAAGGCACTCATAATATCAGTGTAATAATCGGTCGTTGCAATTTGCATCTTATGTCATTAATTATTAAACTTTTTTTTTTTGTGTTTCACACATTAGTGTTTCAAGAATTTTTAGATCATATAACGAATTATTAAAACAATCCCAGTTTAAGGTGTATTTTATAATTTAAGTATAACGATGTAAAATATATTTCATTGATGCTATATCGACTGACAGCTTTTGGAAAAACTTCGTGGTTGCCCGGCGAAGTCTCTGCCGCTCCGCCCGCATGCATGCCCCTTCAAGACCCACGAGTAGAACAATTAGGGATGTGTGAGTTATAATCATCAATTGGGAGTAATGCGACCGTATTGACTTAAATTTTTTTTCGTTGTCTTTCCATTTGTATGGATAAGGTTTGTACGAAAAAAAAACCATTGAAAAATCTACTTAAAAATATGAACAATTAGCGATGTTCAATAACAAAGCGTAGCCGCTAGTACTATGTTACTATTCAGTTCTATTCATTCAGATCTATTTATTTACTAGTATAAGTTACCTTTACTGGTGGTAGGACCTCTTGTGAGTCCGCACGGGTAGGTACCACCGCCCTGCCTATTTCTGCCGTGAAGCAGTAATGCGTTTCGGTTTGAAGGGTGGGGCAGCCGTTGTAACTATACTGAGACTTTAGAACTATATCTCAAGGTGTGTGGCGCATTTACGTTGTAGATGTCTATGGGCTCCAGTAACCACTTAACACCAGGTGGGCTGTGAGCTCGTCCACACATCTAAGCAATAAAAAAAAAAAAACCTCATGATCAATAAACGCTATTGTTATACATCAAAATGGTCTTAATATCCATAGCTATAAAACTGACAGTCAATTAAAATCTATTAAAACAACGTTATTACTTTTCGTATTAATTACCATATAAACGTTCTCGTAACGAATTTCTTGCCCTGTAGAAACGATGTCTGTAACCAATTGCTTTGGGAGCTCTTATTAATGAGTGTTGCGAGTTGGTACCATAGTCCTATACCGCTTTATCACTATAGTGCACATTGGTTTACAAGAAAGCATATTGCGTAGGTAGTGTTGCTTATAGAGGTAATTTCTTGAAAAACCTATCATCAGATATTTCGCAATTATATATTTTTTTTATTGCTTATATGGGTGGACGACCTCACAGCCCACCTGGTGTTAAGTGGTTACTGGAGCCCATAGATATCTACAACGTAAATGCGCCACCCACCTTGAGACATAAGTTCTAAAGTCTCAGGTATAGTTACAACGGCTGCCCCACACTTCAAACCGAAACGCATTACTGCTTCACGGCAGAAATAAGTAAGGTGGTGGTGCCTACCCGCGCTGACTCGCAAGAGGTTCTACCACCAGTAAATATTATATTGCGACGGCTCCCCGTTCGAGGGACAGCGGGATGTCCAGAGATTAGATTCCTCCCCTTTTCCTTCAGGGATGGGAATTCTAGCTCCAATGCTAATCTCTCCTACTTAATATTTTATGGTATTTGCAAAAAGGTGTGGGAGGTTCGGTATGGTAACACGGTTCTCGCTTCTCACTCGATTTTCTGAACACATTTAAAAGTAGGTTTATTATATAGTTCAGTCGTAGGTAGGGAAATGAGTCAAAACATCATATCATTGCTGCGTTCTGAGCAATGTAGCATTACGATACACCACCAAGTATTCCACAGTAGTTCTAGTTCAATACGTAGTACAGATTGTCTAGTTTAAAAAGCCAAAGTTCGACCTGTGCCCTGGTAAGGGGGACCACGAGGACTCGACGAAAGCAATGATACTTTCGTAGTTTCTATTTGTGTACTTAAAGAAGACGGCTCATAATAGAAGCCGCTGACTACTCCCCAAATCCTGTTCAAGCAGAAGCCAGTCACCGTCGACGCCCTAGACACATCCTTACGGATCCATCAGATCCAATAACTCTGGCATTAGGCGCCTTCAACTCTAACGCTAGGAGCAGGCTCAAGGACTCGTCGAACTTGGCCAATAGTTTGACGTGCAACCTAACCCATGCATCAGCCCGCTGAGTTTCTCACCGGATCTTCTCAGCGGGTCGCGATTCCGATCGTAGATTTATTCGCGAAGCAGCTGCCCTTGAGTTACTAGGTCGCTTTCGGAGGCGCTCGGGTAGCTGTTAGTTAATCCCACCCTTCCTTGTTGAGCCTTTGCTCGCCCAACTGTCTTGGTGAAACTGGAAAGGCCTTCGGGCCACCGGCAAACCTTCAATCGTAAAAAAAGAATGTTTTTGACATACATGTCTAATAGATATGTAAATAATAATATATGGTTGCTGGAGCCCATAGACATCTACAACGTAAATGTCGCCACCCACCTTGAGATATGAGTTCTAAGGTCTCAGTATAGTTACAACGGCTGTCCCACCCTTCAAACCGAAACGCATTACTGCTTCACGGCAGAAATAGGCAGGGCGGTGGTACCTACCCGTGCGGACTCATAAGAGGTCCTACCACCAGTAATTAGAATAACCTTTAAAACTTTATCCGAACTGAGCGAATGATTTAAATTTTAGAACTTTATACCTTCGTAGGAATGCTTTTCTCATTTTGATAAGTAAGAGTTAGGTTAGTTTATCAATCAGAAGTTTTTTTCACGTAATACAAAATGCTTTAAAACTAAATGTATAGGCTTGAAATAATTCATTTTCACTTCTCTATTCGTTCAAGTATCTACTTAATGAACAACTTTTATTCGATCATTTAGATTTTAAAATCATAGAGCTCTCCTGATTTGAATTGCCTCTGAGAGTTGAGAGCCACTTGTGTTGGCTGTATTCTAAAAAAAAGAACTGTTTCGAATGTTAAGTGAAATAACTTAGTTTGCCGTAATACCCACTTCGTCTTTAGCAAGAGACTTAAGTATACTTGCTGGAGAATATAAATGCTTGCTGAGAGAAAGTTTCAGGAGACCTCGTTTGTAATAGGTGAGAGCGGTGAAATATTTGAGTTAGGAACATATTGCGTTGATTGATCTTTAGTTGAGATTAAAGATGAGTAAGTGGCCACACGCGGCTTTATGATTATCAATTACCTTCAATACTAGTATGAGCTTACTTTTTTATTGCTTAGATGCGTAAACAAACTCACGACGTACTTGGTGTTAAGTGGTTTCCGGAGCCCATAGACATCTACAACGGAAAGACCGCCACCCACCTTGAGACATGAATTCTAAAGTCTCAATATTTACAGTACAACGGCTGCCTCACCCTTCAAACCGAAACGCGTTACTGCTTCACGGCAGAAATAGGCAGGGTGGCGGTACCTAGCCGCGCGGACTCACGAAACGTCCACCGTACCACCATTGTAGTATTTTTTTAGGATTTCGCGAATTGTAGACATAATAAAAATTACTTTTATATTTTAATCTTAAGCTTTTTCTTGTTATTATATTTACTTTACTTTTTGATTTTTAAAATACTTGACAGGTTTCACGGTCGCGGATGACCGTAATCTAAACGTTAAAATAGTTTTAATTAATCTTACATTCTGTCGAAATAGATTTGTACCATAATGCAAATGAGGCTTTGTTTACAAGTGTCCCAGAGTATAGTTTTCAGTGATAGAATTAGAAGATATATGCTGAGATATGAGCGCGTCCGTCGGGTTAGTCGCGAGGTGCCGATGTATGTTTTCGGCTGACTGCGCTAAATTAATGTCACCGCTTTTAAGCCCATTCGTTCGCAATCGAGTGAGCTCGTGTCTTTATTAGTCATTCAGAACACTATAATATAGCATAACCCATAGACACAGCCCACTGAGTTTCTAAGTTTCTCGCCGGATCTTCTCAGTGGGTCGCGTTTCCGATCCGGTGGTAGATTCTGTGAAGCACTGCTCTTACTAGCGTCAGTGTTAGCAACTCTCCGATTTGAGCCCCGTGACCTCACCTACAAACGTTAGGGTGAAGCAGAAATAGTCTCTCAAGGCTATCAGCACAAAGCTAAAAAAAATATATAGCATATAGGATAATGTACTATACAATATTTTATTTACTAAAACTAATTTTGTAAATAAGCGTCGGAAAATATGCTTCACTACATAAGTCACATTGTGTTCTGCCATGAACTTCTTGTGGCTAATTATTCCTTTTCGAGTATAGGTGTATTTTGGGCCAAAATTTGTGCCTCCTATCTCTTTCTGTCGTAAAGTGACCGCGTGTCATTTGAAAGGTAAGACAGTCTTGTCATTAAAATACCATTGTGACTTTCATTTCACGATGCACTTTTTTTTTTTTTTTTTAGATTTGTGGACGAGCTCACAGCTCACCTGGTGTTAAGTGGTTACTGGAGCCCATATACATCTACAGCGTAAATGCGCCACACACCTTGAGATATAAGTTCTAAGGTCTCAGTATAGTTACAACGGCTGCCCCACCCTTCAAACCGAAACGCATTACTGCTTCACGGCAGAAATAGGCGGGGCGGTGGTACCTACCCGTGCGGACTCACGAAACGTCCTACCACCATTATGGTATTTTTTTAGGATTTCGCGAATTGTAGACATAATAAAAAATACTTTTATATTTAATCTTACGCTTTTTATTATCATTATACTTGCTTTAGTTTTTGATTTTTAAAATACTTGACAACCAGGTCCTACCACCAGTAATTACGCAAATTATAATTTTGCGGGTTTGATTTTTATTACACGATGTTATTCCTTCACCGTGGAAGTCAATCGTGAACATTTGTTAGGTACGTATTTCATTAGAAAAATTGGTACCCGCCTGCGGGATTCGAACACCGGTGCATCGCTAGATACGAATGCACCGGACGTCTTATCCTTTAGGCCACGACGACTTCACTTCCACTTTTTATTTAAAACGCTTTTATTAGCTTCAGACGTATGTATGTTTGTAACGGAATTTTTGAACATGATTTTGACCCCCTTCAAAGCGTGGGATTAACTCTAAATTTGGTATACTTATTAACGACCGATGACAATTCAATACTAAAAAATAAATAATAAAAAAAAGATTGAAAAAATTTTAATTCAACTAAAAAATTAAAAGTGAATAATAGTTTAAAAAAACTACGTTTTTATAGAAAATCCAACTAAAAAATAGAAAATAAATTTGATTTAAAAATAGTGTAAGAAAAATTGATTTTATTATAAAAAAAAAAGCGTGGGTGCATGGTATCAGTAGTTATAAATATTTTATAAACAGATATGAGTAGAAGGGTTATTTTGAGAATATCCTGAAAAGCACCCCACGCTCTTTTACAGTAAAATCATTTTTTCCTTCACTATTTTTAAATCAAATTTATTAAAATTTATTTTCTATTTTGTAGTTGGATTTCCTATAAAAGCGTATATTGTTAGTTTTTTTTAAACTATTATTGGAGTTTACTCCTTTAGAATCGATTTACATATATAGGCCCGGGGTATGAAAATTATGGGGACCAAAATCGTACTAGCATGTCACACGAAATGCGTTATGCGCCTGATTGCGCATGTCACACGAAATGCGTTATCGCAGGTGACGCCGGGCTGCTGCGCCGGCAGTCCGCCACAAAGCCTCGTACTGATCGCGCGTTTCTCTCATTATTGTATTTTCATATATTTGTTAGTCGTTTGTTTTGTGTCTCGTTAATTTGTTAATAATCTGTAGTGTATCGTGTTGTCGTAATATAGAACTATTTCTCGTATTGTTTCGTTTAATTTTTTATATCCAGTAAACTCCAGTCGTGCGTCGGAGCGGACACACACACTTTTTTTTATTTCATGTCTCCTTCGTCTACTACGAGTTAACTACGTAGACCTATGTCAGCTATAAAAATTATGTCAAATTATCAGAATGACAAATCTGTTAATGACAGATAATCATAGACTGATTGAAAACTGAGAAAGATCATTCATAAACCGGAAATTTACATAGGGTGTATTTAATCTTACGACACCAGTTTTTTTCTTCCGATTTACTAAGGCGATTAAGCCGCGGAATACGTTTAGTAGTTTCTAAATCTAAGCGAGCTAAAAATTATAAATAGACTAATAAAATAAAAGTCGTTAACCGCTTCAGCTTATCACCCAGTGCTACCTAAATAAGGCCTGCGTTGAACTGCTACGCTACATTTGTATAATGCCGCCATCCGTTTATACAGGACGTAGATAATTCAGTAACGTCTGTTAATAATAGTTATTTTAGTTCACAATAAGAATCCTGTGACTTATAGGCCTTAAGTCGATTGTCTCTTTGTTACTATATAGTAATACGGATATCCGTTTTATGTTTTCCTAGAGTTGTACTACGGGTTTTCCATGAATTTTTGGGGATAAAAAAATGAGGAAGTGAGAAAAGAAGTGGTAATGATTTCACGTGTTTTAAATATGAAGCTTGTTTGTTGTATGTTTTATGTTTGTTGTATATTGAATGTAGCCTGATTGCAAAATGTTAAATTGAAGTTATATTAATACGCTTTTATAAGCTTCAGACGAATGTAGGTTAATGTGTATGTAACGGAATCTTTGAACATGATTTTGATCCCCTTCAAAACGTCGGATTAACTCGAAATTTGGCATATTTATTAAGGACCAGGATGACAATCCAGTATTTTAAACAGTTTGATCCGTTATCATTACTAGGGTAATCAGGATTAGCGATTTTTTTTTGTCCTGAGACTCGGAGTGTCAGCGTCAAGATCGCGAAGGGAAAAACTACCAGGCGCGTCGATCACCTATTTAAGCTACCGACTGATTCAGATGAAATTGTTAAAAAACGAAAAAAAAAAAAATTTAAAAAATTAAATTCAAATTGGATCAAAAAATTGAAAAATAAATAATAGTTTTAAAAAACTAAAAAAATACACTTTTGAACAATAAAATACTTTTTCTGACACTTAATGTCTTTGACTTAATTTCAGAAAGGGGTTTAGTGTATGTGACTTATCTGTGCTCTTCAAATTTTTTATTAATGAATTGAAAATGAAGTGGACTCTGAACTTCTGCCCTTCGATTTCAAAATTTAATAACAGTAGCTGTAAAACAAGACAGTAATCAGACAGCAGCAAGTTCCTTTATTATTCAAAGGAAAAACTTTAAGTGAAAATGTTCTTAATTGACAAAGAAACAAAATTGAACCCCGAAATTTTCCTTTGATTTGTAATGTAATATTAAGTTATTTACGGGCCGGGGGCAATAAGTTCTTGTTCCCTATGAAATGTTACCAAGGGTCGAAAAATGGGGCGCATGTCAGGAGATTTTTTTCGTTGCGTTTTTTGGGTGAAACAAGTCACGACCCATCTTGTGTTGAGTGGTTTTTGAAGGTCCAAGATATCACAGCTTGAATATTGCCACACACTTTGAGATACGTAGTCGAAATCTTAATTGTGAAGTATAACGGGTATCCCAACCTAAAAAACAGGATGGCCACAGACATGATATATAATCCGCGTGGGCAACTTCCCATATACCATAGCAAAATCAAATCAAGACTTAGGTACATTTTATGTAATTCAATTTCTTGTTTTTTTCAGTCCATCCACTGCTAGAGTTATGCCAAGCCTCGCCGCTAGGGCTGGGCCTGAGCCTGCACCGAGGGGATTTTTATGGCCTTCAACAGGAATTCGGCCCCCCTCGCGGAAAGCCCACCCCCTCTGCGTCTTCCGGTAACTCTTCCGTCTTAACAACACTTGAAGCCTTAGATACTAACTAAAACTGGTACGGAACTCTGGTCTTTGCTTATTATTACAGATATACTGGATTAATTTGTTGGATGCATAGAGTAATTAAAGGGACTAATAGAGGTCTGCGTACCTGGCGTTTACTGGGTACTGGAGTCTAGAGATATCCACAACGTTAATGTTGCTACCCACCGAGTTTTAAGTCTCAGTTTTACAGTACGATAGCTGCGCGATTGATTGCTTCACGATAGAAATAAACAGGCCGTTAGCACCTACACGAGCGGGCTTATTCACTTAGACGCTTCCTTAATTACGCAAATTAAATACTTTGTGGGTTTGACTGTGATAATATTGTAACGCCGGTAAGAGTAACGCTGTCTATCACCGAACGAATATCGAAGGATCTAGTAACATATAGAACGCTCGAGAAGTACCTACAACGCCATTTATTGTCAGATAGTTGAAACACACATCGAAAGTACTCAATTTGTGAGGAATGTTCTCGACGATTCTAGGGATGTCTTATCGACTATAAAAGCGTTTCAGAGATGGCACGAAGCAGTCAGTAATCGGAACTACTCGAAGCGAAACAGCGAACGGATCAACTAAAGCGAAGCGGAAGAAGTAAATTAAGAATTTTAAAGTGTTCTGTGTGTGTTCTAAGTGATAAATACAGTTTTAAGTTGTACTTTAGTGGAACATTTATTTATCCCGAACCCCAGCGCGTTACAATATCTTCAGATAATAACAGCAGAATAATACGTAACTCAATGTACAACAAACGCTTCCGTTCTTACCATGTACCGTAGCGCGACGCAAGTGAAATTTATTCATAGAATTCAATTTACTCCAGGTGTGGCTTGACCCTTAACTCGGAATAAACGGGCCTTATTTTGAGTGACTCGTTATATTTTTCGAGAATTTGCTATAATCTTGTTCTAGGCCCGATGATTTTACTAGATTACACTAAGATGAAGATATGGGCTGACTCAGGCTTTACCATTTCCCCATTCCGACTTCAACGGTGGTGGGAGGCGCATCGTAAAAAGCCATGTGCAAAGAGATTACCTCGACTAATACCTTGAAGCACCCCTATGAAAGGTACAAATTAAAGCTCTGGAAATTCGTAGTCCCTCCGTAGACCCCCAATTTCGAAAAACCTTATACTTAGAACCTAAATTAAATTTCACCAATCCATTCAATCAGTCATCGTCCCGAATTAGTCGCCACAAAAATCCAAATATAGTCGAAGTCGAACTACAAAAATTGTTATATTCCGGATTCCAGTTTGTTTTGCCGCTGCGAAAACATGTAAATTCTGTTATTCTGACGTTTCGCTCTTATTTGAATTCAGGCTTGCATCTGTCGCGACCCGAATGTGTTATTTGCGTCGGATGCGACGTGTTTTCGTTCCAGATCTGTATTTGTGCGATGTCCGACGAAATTACATTAATATTGAATCTTCATTCAGACGTAGGCTATTGCGGTATTAAGTCAGGTCATCGTACCCTCAATTAAGACATCCAAAAATATAATCCTAACAGCTCGCCCATTGGTAGCGAGCCCACTCAAAACACAAAAACACTAAACAAACACTTTAAATCTCACAATTCGCTTGTTCCGCTTCGCTTCAGGTGATCCGTTCGCTGTTTCGCTTCGAGTAGTTCCGATTACTGACTGACTGCGTGCCATCACTGCAACGCTTTTATAGCCGATTCCTCATCCCTAGAATTTTCGAGAATATTCTACACATATCTAGTAGTCGTTTCCGCTATATGTCAACAGATGGCGTTATACTTCACTTCTCAAGCGTTCTAGATCCTCCGATATTCGTTCGACTATTCGGCGATAGATGGCGTTACTCTTACCGGCGTAACAATATCATAGCATGAATATCACGCTATTTACCACGTAATATAAGTTTAAGGTCTCTTTCATCTTGTACAACACCTAACTCACGTTTTAAGCTGGAACGCATGACTGCTTCGAGCGTAGTAATATTTAAGGATAAGCCAGTTCAAGCCAGTGGCTCAGTAGCATACGTCTTATGCCTTATGCTCCTATGATGATGATTTGGAAGCACACACCAGTGTTAATTTAAAAAAACCAGCAGAAACCAGTTAATTCCTATGAAAATACAGTATT
Organism: Bombyx mori; assembly: GCF_030269925.1. NCBI lineage: Eukaryota > Metazoa > Arthropoda > Insecta > Lepidoptera > Bombycidae > Bombyx > Bombyx mori. The sequence goes on along the minus strand of NC_085127.1, from coordinate 12,278,422 downwards.
GGAAAACGAAAATAATCTTAAAAAATTTGTTAAGAACTCGTTACGTCTAGATCAACAAGACAAAGTAAAATAACGAGATTCATTAAAAATCACTCATCAAAAACCATTTTTTCTAAAGGAACAATTAAATATTTTCTTATAACAGTTCGTTATAGTATTTTCCGAATATTATATTTTCCGTTTATCGCTTTTATAAACTTCTACTACTTAGAAAAAGTTTCGGAGTTGATCAGAGATATTAGACACAGTTTGAGCAATCCACCGTGTGACGTCAGTTTATCGAGTAGAGAACTATCTTCAAGATAACACAAAGAAAAGGAATATTGTGTATTAAATATGCTACATTATAACGCAGACTGCAGGAAATGGCATCAATTCATTAGAAAAAAGTAATGTATTCGCAACATCCGAAGTAAGAATATATATATATATATATATACTATAGGTCCCGCGGTAGTCGAAATTCGACTATAATTAATTGGAATTGTAAGTTTGTACACTATTATGATTGTATTTTATACTTCTATAATCACGAATTTCGCCAAGACTACACTATAGAAAAATATTAACAAAGACAAACAACATTCAATTTAATCTATTCTCAATTTGACCAGACGTCAAGAACAAAAGTTTGACAATAAATAGTATGCATGCGAGTGTGCGTCAAATACATGATATGTAGTGTGTGTAATGTTTTCTTTATTGATTTAATGTATCTTTTATGCATTATTTTAAAAAAATATTAGCATTGTGCACTTCTTCTCTATATTCTCTATAAGTGTGGAAATTTTCATACTCCTCCGTCCGCGCAATTTGCGCAAAAAGGGATACAAAGTTTTTGCTTCACGTATTAATATATAGATAACACGTGAAGCAAAAATTTTCTACCCCTTTTTATGAAAATTGCGCGGACGGAGCAGTATGAAATTTCCCACACTTATAGATAATATATAAGAAGTAGTGTAGAATAGTAATTTTTTTTGTAATTATGCTTTAAAAATACATTAAATCAATAAAAAAACGTTACACACACTACCATGTATTTGACACAAACATATATACACATATACTCTTTGTTTATTGTTAAACTTTTGTTATTGTTTAAAGTCTATGGTCAAATTGAGAATAGAATAATATTGTTTGTCTTTATTATTATTAATCTATAGAGTAGTTTTAGCGAAGTTCTTTTTTTATTTATTGGTAGCATGGCCATGAGGTTAAAGTCATTTTACAAAAAAATAGAAAATAAACTAGGACTTACAATAAAAACTCAAATAAAAGAAACAAACCAAACCAAGAAACAATCACAAATCATTGAGAAAAACAAATTAATTACGAAATGAATTGCAAGAACTTACAATTAAAAAAAATTAACAAGTGAGAGTAGTATAATAGTCTTTGACAATAGAACAATGTCCACAAATATAATAAATGTTCGAATTTATAATTTAAAATAATTATAGTCGAATTTCGACTACTGGGGCACCACTAGTTATAATAACAACGCGATGTATATCAAGAATGACAATAACTGCGAGATTAAACCGTAAAAGTAGTCTGATTTAAGTGAAGATGCTGTAAAGGAAATCCCAAATGCACAATGTACTTCTCTAAGAGACGGCGTTTTCGAGTTCCGCAGTCGCCGATCAAACTATATACTTTTAAACCGGTTGTACAGATCCAAATTGAAAAATAACTGAGCGTCCACGCGATAAATTTCAACGGAGAAGTCCTTCGTATAATCGTTTTAACGCGGAATTTCGGCCATTCAAAGTACTGTTATTAAACTTGAGCACATAAATAAGTTTCCTTGTCTTTTGGCGCACAGACACTGAATGAGATCTCTCAAGTATCTTCGGAGTGTTCGAAGATTGGACTCGTTGTTTGATGATTAAACTTAATTTTCTTGTAATGGTGATTAATTTGAGGGGAAGGAATTTGTCCGATAAGATGTTTTTGCCGGTAGTACAGATGTACCGATGGTAAGATTCAGATTCTTAAACGTTTGAAGGGTACTTGCGTGCAAAAACTAAGCAGAGGGTTAGCTGGGCCCTTTTGTTATTTTTTTATTTTTTTAATCTCCAACAGCGATGATGATTTAGTGGGTAGTTATCGGAAGACACAAGTTTCTATCGTGACAGATTCTTGAATCTTGCTAACGACTTTTTCAAGAGAAGTTTGCATAGCTAGTGGTAGGACATCTTAAGTCCGAAAAGGTAGGTACCACCGCCCTGCGTATTTCTACCGTGAAGCAGTAATGCGTTTCGGTTTGGAGGGTAGGGCAGCCGCTGTATTGTTAAGACTTAGAGCTTATGTCTCGAGGTAGGTGGCGGCATTTTCGTTGTAGATGTCTATGGGCTCTAGTAACCATTTAACACCAGGTGGGCTGTGAGCTCGTGCATAAAAGCATGAAGAAGGCAGAATGGAAGCGAATCCTCCATATAAAGAATCATTAGAGGAGAATGATTTAGTACGCATAAATTATATTCGTATGTATGCAGTGGAATCATTGCAAATCATTTTTACCAGCTTCCAATCCCGCAATCAACTTGAACTTGTGTGTTAGTCTTTAGACCTTTAGAAGTGAGGTCAAAAAATGTCAAGTCTCAATATTATGTTACAAACAAAAAAACTATATCCAGATCCAACTGTATACAATGATATTGATATCAAATGGTTTACAGAATGATGGTAGAGTTAACATTGTTATTTATATTTTGACATTCAACAAGTGTGTCAAAACTGGCATCTAAGTTGAAATAAATGATTTTGAATTTGATGCTGAAATCAGATGGTTAATGCTAATATAAAATTGTTAAAATCAGCCTTAGCATAAAAGCACAAAAGGAACACGATAACACATTCACGCATTTAATGCAATAAAAAAGTCTTCGCCTATATGAAACATAAAAATATCCTTTATATGATGACTTCTAAATTCAATCTTGTCTCTAACAATTTTTAATGCGTAACAAGCGGTCCTTGTTGAACATATCCTTACAGGCGCCATTGATGACGATCTTTAGTCATCCTTTAAGTCCATGACCTTCTCTTCTATTGTCTACCTTTACATTTACTTTACACCTACCTTTTAGCGGTAGGCAGCGGCTTGGCTCTGCCCCTGGCATTGCTGAAGTCCATGGGCGACGGTAACCACTCACCATCAGGTGGGCCGTATGCCCGACTGCCTACAAAGGCAATAAAAAAAAAAAATCGTATTATCCCTTTGGTACTAATAGGTACCAGTATCTCCTATATTCATGCCATAGAACATTAAAACAAGCAATAAAATATTACAATACTTTTATGACAAAATGAAATCATCTCAAGAATCTAAATGTAAGTAGCATTTGAATGCGCGTAAAACTTTTATATGTTGTAAAATAAGGGATAAGGCTATATCGGAGGCTGAAATTTGAATGAACCTTTGATGGAAATTCAGCTTAACTTAAATTCTTTTTAGGTCTTTTTTATTATCCACCTTGCTGGATGCTTGTATCGAGCAGTGAACGTACGTGAGCCGATGATGACTAGGAATGTTCATCAAGTGTTCATAAAACCATTTTTTTTTATTGCTTATATGGGTGGACGAGCCCACAGCCCACCTGATTATTGAAGCCCATAGACATCTACAACGTAAATGCGCCACCCACCTTGAGATATAAGTTCTAAAATCTCAAGTATAGTTACAACGGCTGTCCCACCCTTCAAACCGAAACGCATTACTGCTTCACGGCAGTAATAGGCAGGGCTGGGGTGCCTGCCCGTGCGGACTCACAGGAGATTCTATTACCAGTAATTACGCAAATTATAATTTTGCGGGTTTTTGATTTTTATTAGACGATATTTTATTCCTTCACCGTGGAATAAAGAATATAAAGAAATGCTTCCAATATTTGGAAATAACACTTTTAGAATCAACTTCATTAAGGCCATTAGTAATTATTCGATGGGTATGGTTTAGTTCGCATGTTGAACTCTTTTTCGAATTGACGAGTAGGTCGAGGACGATGACCGGCGCTTGAAGAGCCTAAAATCACCGAGAGCGAATCCGGAGGATCCGACAAGACATGTTTTAGGCAACCGCAGTTTTGTTTTTCCCCGTCGCTTGTGTGCGATTAACAGTAGCCACGATAAGAGGATTATCGTGTCGCGCCGCTTTGTCGATGTAACAATAGCGTGTTAACAAATACAAAAAAAAAAACGTTATGTCTTTCATTCAAGTAATAATAGAAAAGTATACTTTATACCAGAGCCTTTACACATCAAAATGCATTGTAACCTATTGTCACGCTCTATCTTGTTTTTTTTATTGGCCTTGTAGTCGGACGAGCATACGGCCCTTCTGATGGTGAGTGGTTACCGTCGCCCATGGACTTCAGCAATGCCAGGGGTGGAGCCAAGCCGCTGCTTACAAATATAATCTAGTGTCAGCTTAGTAAAATATCTTCTATGTGTAATTTTAAAAGGTTAGAAAAACCCAGGTTAATATGATAGTGACGTGAGTGAACATGTGATATGAGTGAAAATGTGATATCTATGCAATAGATAGCGGTGTGAACAGCTATTATTTATGTTACATGATTTATGTATAAAACTTTATATGGGTAATAAAAAATAAAATAAAATAAAACTGCTTAGAAATTGCTTTTGTGGATTTATTGGATTTATTATATCCTTATTTTGGATTTGGCTTGGATATACTACTGGCTCTCAAAGTAACTCTCACATACGCGTCCGGTGGTAATCAGGTCATTTTCTCCAGTACAAAAAAAAAGCTCTCAAACTGGGCATCGGTGTAATTTTTTATTCTGTTTCAAGTCTTTGACAAAGTATTTAAGGCCAACTGGACATGGATATTAGAATACAATGACGTCATCTAAATTCCTGTTGTTATTCACTATTATATTTAGCACATTTATTAAAACACTTTTTCGATTTTCTTTTTATTGGTGCCCATTTACTTTTAATGTAGCTGCGGGCAAAGACTAAGTTCTGATACTTTTAAGAAACCGAAAAGTTTTCTTGAGAGGATTTGTCTAATAAAAAATGTTTATTTAAACTCACTTCTACACTATTTGGCAAAAGTTTTCTTGACAGGTTTGGCTTAATAGAAATTGTTTACTAAACTAATTTTTATACTATGTATTTGGCATCTTGTTTGCATGAAAAACAGTAGGTTTTTTTTAAAGCTTCGAATTAAAGGAACAGAATTTTGTTCCGGAAAAGAGGGACAATCATTAGAACAAGTCGTCGCGGCCTAACGGATAACACGTCCGATGTATTCGTGTTGAGCGATGCACCGGTGTTCGAATCTCAGGCTGGTACCAAATTTTTCTAAAGAAATACGTACTCAACAAATGTTCACGATTGACTTCCACGGTGAAGGAATAACATCGTGTAATAAAAATGAAACCCGCAAAATTATAATTTGCGTAATTACTGGTGGTAGGACCTCTTGTGAATCCGCGCGGGTGGATACCACGCCCTGCCTATTTCTGCCGTGAAGCAGTAATGCGTTTCGGTTTGAAGGGTGGGGCAGCCGTTGTAACTATACTTGAGATCTTAGAAGTTATATCTCAAGGTGGGTGGCGCATTTACGTTGTGGATGTCTATGGGCACCAGTAACCACTTAACACCAGGTGGGCTGTGAGCTGGTCCACCCATCTAAGCAATAACAAAAAAAGAACAGATAGTTTTTCCAATTGAAACCGTCAGAATGGATCACGCAAACGGCGCCATATTGTTCGAATTTCACAGTATAACAGAGTGTTCATAAAGTTCGTTGTAAGTAGAGCTTAAGTCGCATATAATGAAATAAGTTGGAGTTGTTTTTCGAAGGGTTTTCCACTTAAGTAGACTATCACGTTGAAGCTTAATGCCAACTTATACGCTCTTGACGTAGAGAACAGAATACACGCGTGGGCCAGCGATTTTCCACGTGCTTTGAAAACTTAAAAAGGCCAAAGGCTTTTTTCTGAATTTAACTAATAAAGCTTTCAGTCTAATAATGCATAACATTTTGTATAGATCGGTCGATTTTATATATGGACCGTTTATTTTGAAAGTGGTGTAAGTCTATTTTCTTTTGTTTCGAGAAAATTAAAGGTTACTTACTATATTTGTTGATTTAAAAATACAGGCAAATCACATGAGGTCTGGCTATGCCACCTACCTCTGTCAATTGGACTTATACCACTTTCATAATCGATGGTTATGCAATTTCATTTACCGACCGATTTTAAGTTGTACAAAACATGGATTTTTTTTGAGAAATTAAACACGGACTAGTTATATATAAAAAATTACATTAAATTAAGCATGGATTACGTGATAGCTCATTTTTCTCAGAAATGGACTTACACCACTTTCAAAATAAACGGTCCATATGTCAGAGTGCTCTGAGGAATTGTTTGACATGATTCCATCATCTCGTTTTTACCATCGCACCACCCGCCACCGGAGTAGAGCTCATCCATACTACCTGGAGCCGCTGTGTTCATGCACAGTGCGTTTCCAGAGATCTTTTTGCCACGTACCGTCCGGTTTTGGAATGAGCTCCCCTCCACGATGTTCACCGAGCGCTATGACATGTCCTTCTTCAAACGAGGCTTGTGGAGAGTACTCAACGGTAGGCAGCGGCTTGGCTCTGCCCCTGGCATTGCTGAAGTCCATGGGCGACGGTAACCACTCACCATCAGGTGCGCCGTATGCTCGTCTGCAAGGGCAATTTAAAAAAAATGTGTGTGTAAATCTGCTCGCCCGCAGATTCGCGCGGTGTAAGGATGATCGCGGAGGCTCACATAGATGGCTTTTACGCGATCATTCGTAAGCGCGTGGCCTCCGCGTGGTGCCGGCTCCGGGACAGCCCGAACAGCCTCCTGGCCGCGATAGGGAGTCGCTATTGCTGCCCTATACTGAGGCACTGGAATGAAGTCCATGTTGGCTCAAGACCAGCCATGGTCAATGTAAAATAAATAAAATGTCCTGTTTTTTTTTTTTTTAAAGAAATACAGATTTTGTATGACTAACACTTCATATGGAATTTAATTCTCAAATAAAAATGTATTATTATTGTTATAAAAAAATTTAGACTTGATAAAGATTGTATCAAATCAATAGTACACGGCAACACAATTTTGGTAGGTACCATTTTCAGATTTCCTTAACTAATACCGCTTATTACACTCTCTGTCACTCTTCTGCTCTCTCCATATCTCTCTCTTTCTCTCAAGGTTGACTAGAATAGCACCATCTTTTCTAGTGCTTGTCTTTGAAGGCGGGCAAAGAAATTCATCCAAAATCTTGATGTAGAGTTTGCTAAATATCGAATCAGCGTTTTACAATAGCCAATCGGTATTTTATAGTAAACTAGCGACCCGCCCTCGCTTCGCTTCGGAAACATTAAAACACACATGAAACCAAAAAAAAAAAAAAAAAATTATAAAAAGTAGCCTATGTTCATCAGGGACAATGTCGGCTTCTAATGGAAAAAGAATTTTTCAAATCGGTCCAGTAGTTTCGGAGCCTATTCGAAACAAACAAACAAATCTTTCCTCTTTATAATATTAGTATAGATAGGGCGTATTCTGAGCTCGCGCTGGTTAAATGATAAAAATAAATAAATACATAAAATAAATCACAATAGCTAAGAGACCACAAAACGAATTAGAAAAGTGTTGGCAAATCGAAAAACAGAACATTTTCTGCAAAACGATTTTTGTTCGAAAACAACAAAACAATCATTTTAAATCCGTATAGATACGGTCGTGTTCTGTTTTCATTGAATATTTATAGGATTTTGTTTTTTTTTTCTTCTTTATTTAAACAGGTGTTTTGTTTGTTTGTGATCCATCGGATACTGTTTCCAGTTTGTTTGACGTTTTACTCTAGGGACATAAAACACTGGATATAGTAAATATATCTGATATATCGTGTATATTTATATAATAATGTAACAAATATGTACGTATCATCAAACATAATTCTTGTTTACCTAATATTTTATTACTGTCAGAGTACAGAATTAGATTTTTACTTTTAGATTAAGTTGCATTTTTAAATTACGCATTAGCGAGGATATGCAACCGAGCTTACGGCTCACGCTGTGTTAGGTGGTCCCCAATTTCATGGACATCAAAACGTTAATGATAATAAATAAAATGGTACCTTCGTTGAAAGCTGAGGCTGATGTCTCAACTATATTGTATTGCAGAAAAGATTTCTAGGATTTTGTTCGAATAGGTAACCATATGGTCTTTTTTTGTCCTTCCTATGCTGATAACCTGGTGACTTCGCAGAATCTACCACCGGATCGGAAACGCGACACACTGAGAAGATCCGGCGAGAAACTTAATGGGCATATAGTCACAAGACACTATCACCACTACTACTCACTATTATATTAATTCACATGAATAATTCACAATGAAACAGTGTGTATATCCATAGATTCGTGGACAAACAGATTAAATGCCTATATAAAAGCCAAAGGTGGCCATTTCGAATAGAAATTTTTTTTTTTTTTTCTGAGATCTACAATGACGATACTTCAAACAAACAATTTTACCAAAAATAGATAGATAAGTAGAAAATTCTATGAATCTTGTAACTTTGTATGAAACTTAATAAATTAAAGCCCTAAAATGCTCATACCTCAACGTATCGTACTCAAAATATGTTAATAACTTTATTTACCAAAACACAATATCTGGTTTCAAATTATTACGAAAGCAATATTTTGAGTTACCATAAAAATTATAGTCTACTTTTAGGAAAATTATCTCGATCTGTCAATAAAAAAATACACACGAAATTTATAAAGTATTCCATAAAACACGATCAAATACTGTTATTAATCAATTACTTAAGAAATCCCAAGACGGGAGGAAATGCTTTGAAAAGTATTTTTATTGAGACTTGATGAAGGGAGAGGGTTTTCAATAAACCGATATATACATTTGCTACATCCCCTTTGGGGTAATGATACCCATCAAATATTTACGATATTTCACGAGAAATATTATGTTTCGCTCCCATGACAATATCGTTTCTTTGCGTATCCTTGATAGGACTGATATATATGTATAGCTCTTTATTTGTGGTACACTTCGATCGATTTACACAGTCCAATCTTTTTAAGCGACATTTTATTGTTGTGAAACCTTATTCTCAAAATAATTTATACATATATAATGTATTATTTTATTTATATCAAAATACAGTTTAGCTTAGTAAAACTATAGCACAAATTGAGTTGCTCTTATGAAGAGAAACAACATTTAAAGCTATTGCTTCACCACTATTTTTATATCTCTTTATATTTTTAATATTTCAAAAATGCTTTTTATATGTCTAATGTTCTTTCTAATGTTTGAATAATCGAAATTCTATTTATGTCATCTAAAGAAGAAGGTTATAAATAACATATTAACCTCTTTTAGGATTAATCGTATAGAGGTTACACATATATCAAAATTTTGATTGTCATATTTTTTTAATCCTCAAAGGGATATTAATTATTGCAATGTGAATTGCGCATTCGCGTATTTACTGATAATACTGATACCATGTCAATCCATTGCGAAAAGGCAGACACAAAATGATCTAGATATTCGTTAAGCATTCAATAGTCTTAAGCTAGGTTTTTTCTCGTCTGTTAAGTATCTTATATACACGCATATGAGACAACCACAAATATAACCAAATCCCAAATATTTAAGTTCTTTAAAAATACACTAAGAACAAAATCAAACTAATAGTCAATAATTTTAATATCCTGAAACTCTAAGTACAACTCACTGAGTTTTTCTTTTCTTTTTTTTATTGCTTATATGTGTGGACAAGCTCACAGCCCACCTGGTGCTAAGTGGTTACTTGGTTACTGGAACCCATAGACATACCTCTACAAGGTAAATGCGCCACACACCTTGAGATATAAGCTCTAAGGTCTCAGTATAGTTACAACGGCTGTCCCACCCTTCAAACCGAAACGCATTACTGCTTCACGGCAGAAATAGGCGGGGCGGAGGTATCTACCCGTGCGGACTCACAAAAGGTCCTACCACCAGTAAGTTTCTCGCTGGGTCTTCTCAGGATGTCGCGATTCCAATCTTGTGGTAGGTTCTGCGAAACCCTGCTCTTCCTAGGGCCAATGTTAACAATTCTCTTAAGTTGGACCCGTAACATTACCTACCCGTCCGAACGTAGCTGGCATAGTCCCTTATTAGGGAAAAAAACCTAAGTAATTTTTTTAAAGAGATATATTGAATTTCGCATTTCAGATATCCTATTTATTTTATGGATTTCATGCTTTTCTATATGATTTGGTAGTTTACTGTCTTAACTATTCACATTATTTTTGTTTAAAAAAACCTGTAGTATATATCTTAACTTTTATCACGTCTTAAGATTACAGTGGCATTAACGTTGCAAACAGACAAACCAATTGACATCATCTGTCATCCATATTGTATTCCTGACATTTACGTTAAGTTTATCTGTAACATCCAAACAAACAATGCACCCTATAAACTATTTCCTTTACCACCGTTATCATCTACACTGTGTACGAATCTGATAGTTAACGAGAGTCTAATAATAAGCGGCTAATGTAATGGTCAGTTATGGACTCGGAAATGAAATGTCACAGTCGAAATGATTGAAGACGCTGTTAGATTCGTTCTATGGAGTATTTTTGGTGTTGCCTTAAACTTAGCCTATGTTCGTATTTTGGGCATTTGCTTATTCTAAAAGGTGATAAGACGAGCCGAAAATGATTTATAAATTAAGGTTTTACGTTTAGTTCAAAACGATGTTAACTATAATATCGTGGGTTAAAGTTCTAAATGAAATTGAATTGTACAATTTGGAAGTACATAAATCTATTTATTGTCATACTGATAAAATAGAAAAAGGCTCCAGTTGTTACCTTGTAATATGACGAAGCGTATACGTCATACGTAGGCTCTCTAAAATGGATCATTGCTAAAGCCTTCATTTTATTTCTATACCCTTCACAACCTGCTTGGCTTTAGAGATAGGCACCTGATATGTACCTGTGCTCTAATAGTACTCTATAATTGGATATATCATAAAATATACTACTGTACACTCAGCGGCCAATAATCACATAAATTTATAAGTTTTTCCGAGAAATGTGTCTATTTTGCTGTTTATTACTCTTTATGACGGGTCATCTCAATTAATACATTAATACGAGCATTCCTTTCTGTAGCGTCATCCTTTATTCTTTTCCTAACACCACTTTTTGTCTAATAACAGTAAAATTTTCACAAACGAGAAATACTAACTGCTTGTTTCGCAGTGTATTTTATATTAAGAGATAATTAACTTTTACTAAATTCAACAACAAAAGTTACCGGTAGAATTCAATTTAATTAAAGTGAAAACAGAACCTCGAGACATGTTTACAATATAACTTTGACTACAACTTCAAACGTAACAAAGTTGTAGCGTTTCGAACAAAAATATTAATTTTAAGTTCTATTCGAGGTATAAAGAAAATAATTATTCGGTTATACATTTTTTATTATGATTTTTTTATTCCTAAATACAAAAAATAATAATATAGTAACGGTCATCACGTAGACTATACATTAGACACTGTATAGCCATCATACTAAGGCTATACATAAATAATAAAAATCTTACGTTACGGACGTTTTTTCCCGGTTAAGGTACCCCTCCGCACCGACCCATAAGAAACTTCGTTCCAAAAATAAAATAAAAAGTCGTATCGCTTATTATAAATGCTCGGGCACCTTACCATTTAGGCCTCGAATAATTCGTTTCGCTTCTTTCGCAGTGTCCTATTTAAATCGAACAGCAGACGTCAAACTCTTAATGATCCTGGAGATCGTTTCATTCATACGTATGTATGTATAATATGTTAGAAATATATTATTTTTATCAAAGAATATTTTTTCTTTATTTACGCAAGTCGCAAACACACAAAACGTCGTAAAGACTCGAATACGATTGTATTTTCCACGTTCTTCTTGTTGGATCAAATTGTGTGTTGCTAGACTCATAAGGATTATAGGGTTTCTTGATAGTAAAAAGAAATAATTTTTAGAATTTTCTCAATTTTCGGAAAAAACAACTTTGAATAATCTATTGATCGTTTTGTGGTGTACAGTTTTTGGGACAATAAAGAAAAATAAATATTCCAGTATCATTCAATTTATTACTGGTGGTAGGACCTCTTGTGAGTCCGCACGGGTAGGTACCACCACCCTGCCTATTTCTGCCGTAAAGCAGTAATGCGTTTCGGTTTGAAGAGTGGGGTAGCCGTTGTAACTATACTGAAAACTTAGAACTTATATCTCAAGATGGGTGGCGCATTTACGTTGTAGATGTATATGCGCTCCAGTACCTACTTAACACCAGGTGGGCTGTGAGGTCGCCAACCATCTATACAATAAAAAAAAATAAGATTATGCTTGAATATTACAATACCTCAATGTAATTTTAAAATAAACATTATGTCCTTTGCACAATTTTAAAAGGGATGATTTTTGTCTTTGAAGGTAAATGATCAGATATCTCGCGTAGTGATTAATGATCACTGTAAGTCTAGGCATTACGATATAAACAGAAGCCCAGGAAAGTGGCTGTTTTTCGCTAAGGACCTTTATTAAACCTCTTCTGAAGAAAGAGGCTTAGAACTCAAAAAAACTAGCAAAAAGGAAAAATTAAATATTTTCTTTTTAAAATAATATTGACCGCTCAGGAAAAAATTCTGTTCATCTGACAACACTGTCCACTGGGAAACGTGGCAATTTTTTCGGGAGCTCTCGATTTGATATATTGGTGTATTCAAATACGATGAGGGTTCGCTTAACGAGTTTCTAACTTTCGTATCTTTCTCTTTTGAAAAAAAAAAATATGCTGGCTTTCGACCTTTTGTGCTCAATGTGGCGAAACTGGCAGGTCAGAGGATGTTTTTTCAATGTTGTAGAATAAGTATTTTGTGTTGACAATTTTAGATTTACTGATACTTTAGGACCTTAATAGTTTTTTATATATTTATGTGCGCGAATAACCTCATGGATCATCTCATCTATAGTCAATGCAGCCTTTAAACACTATTTATGGGTTTCATCTACCGTCTCAAGAGGAGACGAGGTCAACACTGCTGGAATGGATGTGGTCCTTTGAACCTTCTATGACATGTCCTTCTTCAAACGAGGCTTGTGGATAAGGCAGCGGCTTGGCTCTGCCCCTGGCATTGCTGAGATCCGTGGGCGACGGTAACCACTCACCATCAGGTAGGCTGTATACTCGTCTGCTTACAAGAGCAATAAAAATAGCATAGGGTTATCGCTTTTACTCACCATACCACTAGATATTATGCTCTGTAAAGTTCTACGCCCATTTTTTATACGACACGTCGATATAATCTATTTTTGTAATCGACGAAAAACCTTTCTCAAAGCTCTTCATTACACTACGAAAGTAAAAAGACGGTAGATACTTAAGCAATCTATTACAGGGGCAAGTGGCGTGTCTTCTAAACGCTCTTAACGGCGCTGACTTTGAGACCTATTGCTCAAAGTTAGCGCCGGTTACCGAACGAACCGTTCGGTTCGGTAACGTTTGAGGGGAAAAGTTCTTAGTTATTCCGAAGTTCCGTGTAAGAAATCACCATGATTGAAGTCGACGGAAAAGTTATGTACTGAAGGAATCGATTTATATGATTGTTAACGTTGACGATTTTATTAGCTTGTGTTTATTACGTGGATTTAATGGACCACCTTGAGGTATGTGTTCTAAGGTCTGTATTACAACGGCTGCCCCATCCTACATATTATTGCTCCGGAGCAGAAACGGGCAGGGATTGGGCAATCTCAATCCCAAGACGCCCTACCATAAGTAAGACCCGTTAATCACTTATTACCAGGTAGTTTCTCAACTTTTGTAGCCTAACCAAGTTCTAAATAGAAAGGCCATCTTTTTTTTTTATTGCTTAGATGGGTGGACGAGCTCACAGCCCACCTGGTGTTAAGTGGTTACTGGAGCCCATAGACATCTACAACGTAAATGCGCCACACACCTTGTGATATAAGTTCTAAGGTCTCGGTATAGTTACAACAGCTGCCCCACTCTTCAAACCGAAACGCGTCACTGCTTCACGGCAGAAACAGGCAGGGCGGTGGCACCCACCCGTGTGGACTGACAAATAGAAAGGCAATCTCATAGGTAGGCCAAGTAATTAAGTGTTTATTACAGTCTGATGACATCATAGAGACACCGTTTGGAAGTCTCACAAAATTCTATACTGTAAGTATAGTCTTGGGATCAAAGGTGATCCTTTTGGAATATATTTCCCTTTGGATTCCTAATATGCAAACGTGCCCTACTCAACGAAAATGTAGTTACAATTTTGTACATTTCCTTAATTTGGTCTTGATAGGGAATAATCATCTATATAGGTATATATAAAAATGAATTGATGTTCGTTAGTCTCGCTAAAACTCGAAAACGGCTGGATCGATTTGGCTAATTTTGGTCTTGAATGATGTGCCCCCCGTCGGAAGGATTCCCTTTGTTTGGTTTAGGTTTATTTTATACAAAAGTTTAGGTATTTTATTTATCGATTGAGGCACTACGAAGTCTGCGGCCTCAACGTGTAATAAATAAATAATAACTTGCTTCCTCTAAATTTTTTCCTATATACAAAAATAACGTGAAAAACCACACAAGATTGCTACAGTGTTTCAACTTTTTTTTAAGCTGTGAACCTTTAAAGCTCGTGGCTAATTTTATTTAAAACATAACAATTATAAAATATTTAATTCAAAATAATTTCAAATAAACTTCCTACTTAGGTTTAAAAAAAAATTTAGGAAATAAATCAACTCATTTTCCGATACCTCAACAAAAATTTTTGGTCAAAGAGAAGCTTAATGATCACAACGAAAGCTTTAATCGCCGCTTAAAATCAATGAGACCTAAAACTTTCATAATTGATATCCGTTACGCAAAACAAACAAGTAACAAAACTAAGGAAAACATTTTGGATCCGCTTATCGAGTTTCTATCGTATTATAATATTGAAGCCAATTTAAAATAACGAACGGACGTAATTACTATTTTGGAAATACGTAAATAGGAAAACAAAGCTCACAGCTTATTTGACGTTAAGTGGTTTCTGTACTAAGTACCCAAAGGACAACCGACAGAGGTTATTATAGAATCAAAAATGAAGGAACTCTGTGGAGATTCAAGGTACATAATATATAGTTCGAGGAAAGAGTGTCCTGTGTCCTGAAATGGGTGGATCATAAGACGATGTGGGTAGTGAAGGTTAACGGAGGTCTAGGTCTATTACTGGTGGTAGGACCTCTTGTGAGTCCGCCGTGAAGCAGTAATGCGTTTCGGTTTGAAGGGTGAGGTAGCCGCTGTAACTATACTGAGATCTTAGAACTTATATCTCAAGGTGGGTAGCGCATTTACATTGTAGATGTCTATGGGCTCCAGTAACCACTTAATACCAGGTGGGCTGTGAGCTCGTCCACCCATCTAAGCAATAACAAAAAAAGGTCCAACAGTATTACCAACTGTGTCCATTGCAACGCTGATGTCCAGAAATAATGATAACCACTCACCTTCAGGTAGGCGAATTTAAAAAGATGAGAAAAAATGCTGATGATACTAATATGCAGACAAAGAAAAGCCAATTGCAGTCCAATAAAAAAAATTTATTACATCTAATGATCAGATTTCGTGAAAACTTCATGATCGTAAAGCACCGCTAAATATATTTTTATTTTAAAACATTTTTTTATTTTACGAAAAAAAAAGTATGATAATGAAAATCTTAAGGAATTCTTGTTTTTTTTTTTTATAGCCTTTGTAGGCAGACGAGCATACGGCCCACCTGATGGTGAGTGGTTACCGTCGCCCATGGACTTCAGCAATGCCAAGGGCAGAGCCAAGCCGCTGCCTACCGAATTTGTAGGTCTATAGTTTAAAATAAAATTATAATTAAAATACTGGGCTAAGTGAATTTTTATAATGTCAATAAGGGCCTTATTTTGTTGTTGAATTTGTTAGACAGGTTAACATTTACATAGTAAAGTTTTTCTACAAATCTATTCTAATTGATATTATTTGCTGCAATTTACACAAAGTGTGTGTTTTTACTATAAAAAAAAATGGGCTTATTTTTATTTGATGTGGATAATTGATTGATTTATTTGTTAATTTGATTTATTTGTTGTAACCGGATGCCAGAAAAGCCAACCGAAAGACTTCTCTAGAAATCGTTGGAGAAATTGCATGAAGAGGAACTTTAGATTAGGAAGCAGGAGTGACCAGCTTTCAACAGGTCCACAAATATCGCCAATGAAATAAGCTTTTTGAGTTTTTGAACAAATCAAGTATTTTCAACAAAAACATTGAAGCAACTTGAAAAATTCTAGTAAAATACAATCTCGAGTAAAACTAATATAAAACTTGGCCTATTTCGATGTGAAAAACTTGAATATTTCAGGAACGGAGATGGGAATAGACGACGCGTTTTATTTGCTGTCGCATATTGCCTCACTTATGGCAAGCCGTAAGCTTGCGTGTGTATATAACGCTCTTGTACGAGATAGAGCGAACTAGATCTATGTTGATGTTTTGATATATGTATGTCGCTTGAATGCCTAATACATTGAGACGGGAATTTGCATTAAATTTGAGTTTTTTTATTAAATTTATATGCAATACAAATACAATTTATGAGAAATGATGGTATGAGTGAATCTAGAATTCATTAAACATTGATATTCCTATACAACATTCATAAGGTCTTTTACCTCCCCCAATTTCTCACAGGAGACTACGCCTTGAAAAAGGCGCGCGAAGCACTTGCCCCGCAGAACCGACTACCGGCTAAACCCCATCGAGCTCCAGCACACCGACTGACGGTACCGCAGTGCGCGTATTATACGTTCCACCTCGCGTCCTACCATACTCGCTCTAAAGATAAGATATGGTTAAGTCCAAAATTTAAGAAGGAGCAAGATAAGTCTTATTCAAGTCACTATTGTGAAGCGGGCCTATTACAATGCGTTACTATAGGTATTTTAAAGAGTCTGGTTGGCATGATCCTTATGTAAGTAGCTCGTTGAGAATGATATATATTATTATAATGTATTATTTTATTCACATCAAAATAAAGTTTGGCCTAGTAAAACTATAGCACAAATTGAGTTGCTCTAAAAAGAGAAACAACATTTAAAGCTATTGCTTCACCAGTTTTTATGTTTTTTATATTTCAGTATTCAAAAATGTGTTTATATTTCTAATGTTCCTTCTTCTAATGTTTCAATATTCAAATTATCATTTATGTCACCTTTATAACATACTAGGTGACCCGGCGAACTTTGTTCCGCCTTAGAGACAGTAAATGAGCAGACTTTCGATTTTATCAAGGTAAATTTTTTTTTTTTAATTAATGTAAATTAAAAAAGCAAGTATTTTAATGATTTATGATTCAATTTATAGGCCCAGCATTTTAGTTGTTATTATTATCATTATATTTTTATTTCATGTTCTTCTTATTCAGTCCTTTCACTAGCAATGTTTCGAATCCTAGCTGCATTACGGCTTCGTCGGGAAAGATTTGGTCTTGTTGGTCGCAGCATGGCTTTCTTAATGATTATCTCTGCACAATAAGCTAATAGAAGCTCGAAACAAACACATCAATCGGTCAACTTCAAAATTCTACTATAGTTAACCATAGACTACATTACGTTTAGCTGTCAGTTGCGTTTTGTTATACCACGTTTTATGTCACATCCCACGGGAACGTAATAAAAAGTATCTTATGTCCTTCTCCTGATTCTAAGCTACCTCCCCACCAATTTTTAGCCAAATCAGTTCAGCCGTTCTCGAGTTATAAATAGTGTAACTAACACGACTTTCTTAAATATATAGATTAATTTATTTTAAGATTTATGTCATCAACCATATAGATGTTGCATATATAGAATAAAGTGTGGTTCCGGCTTAGATCACCAGCGCTCACTACCCACCTATCTCGTCCTGTGAATGTCGTAAAGGGCAATCAAAAGATCAACCGATTCAGTATTAACAGCAGCGTTCTCTGAGCATTACACCACTATATGGCGACCACGATTCCGCATTTTCTGGTAACACTAGCCACTACCGTCATGACTAATTCTGCCACAAATAATAACATTAACAATACAATAACCAGGACTTATTTATATTATTAATACATCTCTTAAAGGTATAATCTTAGGAATTAATCTTATAAATCTAGTATCCATATACTGTAACCCCTGAGACTTTAGAAATATAAAATAATAATTATGTACATTATAACAAGTAAATAGGTAAATCGCTACTGCTAAATCACATGAGAAACAGCGCAGTAGCGGTTCAATTTTTTTATTTATTTGCTTAGCTGGGTGGACGAGCTCATAACCCACCTGGTGTTCAGTGGTTACTGGAGCCCATATACATCTACAACGTAAATGCGCCACCCACCTTGAGATATAAGTTCTAAGGTCTGAAATATAGTTACATGTTATATGTCATAGTTAAATTCAGAACATGTGAAGAGAAATCTGTTTGTTTCATTAAAAATATCCGTAAATTAGATTAATTTCGTGGCCAAACTTGTGCCTTCCTAACCTGTATACCAATAAGGTCCAGCGATAGCTAACAAGATGCCCTATTTCAAATAGACAGAACATCAATCAAAAAATCGGTTGTCTGTAAAGTCGGCTTACTGACGATAGTTGAACGTGACAACGTCATAAGAAACTACTGATGGAATGGTTTCATTTTTCAAAAGATAATTTTAATTTTATTTGTTTGATAGATATTTATGTAAATGTATTATTGTATAGCAGCTGTCCGCGCGGATGCATCGCTCACTCAAGTAGGAGAGAGACAGATGTCGAACGCTGCCGAACGCGGAGCGCGATTGCGCCTCTTTGTCGCTCGTTGCGCGCTCTCGCTTGCACTTCAAGCCTTAAATGGAACGCCTCATGAGTCATGTTTTTTCGTGCGTGTAGCCGGCTCCATCGAATTATAAGACGTTGTCACGTCAAAACATAACAACACGAAATACACTACAAATATAATTTCGGTATCAAAAACATCCCGGAAATAATCAAAGAAAATCATACACTCAGCTAAACGATCTGAAATACTCGAAAAATAGCTCCATCGAAGATGATAAGTTGTGTCATAAAATTCTTATTGTGTGTTACTACGCGCTCCACTGTCACTCTCATCTCGAACAAAGTTTATTCGGAAACTAAGAGGACTAGTTTTGACAGCTGTGATAAATTTGCAGCAGTAGCTCCTTTTACTTTCAAAAGTACAAGTTTGAGGGTTAGCCTGGATAGGAACGCGATAACCAAAACACGGTTTTCACATTCTGGATCGCTTTGTAATTAAAAAAACGTATGCGGTATAATCTCGGCATTATTATTATCATTTTAGTATTCCTGATGCTTCGAATGCCAAAATCATTTTTTATTATATATCGTAATTATAATCGTAAATCTTGTTATAAATATGTATACGGCTCGTGAAGACCGATGAAAGCACTGTATCATCAGATAAGGTATGCTGTATTTTGGGCAGCGAAAGTCCTCATATGAGACACGATCAACGCGCTCCTGATCTCAATTTTTGTTGGTTTATTCAATCGCGAATCGAATCCAGATCCCGCTGTACAAAGCAGAAAACAGAATTGGTGGCAGACTCCTTGCGGGTTCCCACAGATAAAAGTGTTTAAGGGTGAAATTAGTAGCTCGAATGGGGAGGGTTAGTTTGGAACGCTTTAAGTATTTAAGAGAAACCCCAGTACTGCTCCGAGATCGCCACACAAGGCAACGGTATGAATCAAGCTTGGATACACGTTCATACATCAGCCGCATGAGAGCTCCGCTTAATCCACTTCACTTGGGAGTGTATGTGTGAGAGATGACGTCATTCGTCACGGAGCCCTGTCTCCTGCGATACTGCCAAGAAGATTCCGGTAATACGTGTAATTCAGTAAGAATTTCATATTTCATGCTCTCTACCTTTCATTTGCGGGCTTATTTCGACTGCGAAATGTTTAGTGCGGTTTTTATGGGTAAGCTGCAAGTGTTTTATAGAGGAATAAACGTCACATATGCGGAATCCCGACTTAACTGCTCGGTTATGTGTGTTGCAGTAAAAGCTAGAGTTTAATGGATGTCTTTCTTGTAAGGAAATGTGAAAAGATTTTATTTTCTGGATTTATCTATATAATTTTAAAGGCTTAATAATAGTATAGGGGGTCTAAGGTGATTATTCACCAAAAAAAATTATGATTTAGATCCGTGTGGTCAATTTTATTTTGCGTCTTCACGCGAAATGTAACGGGACTTTAAGTATTGTGTAATCAGCTAAGAAGGTTCGACATCATAGCTCACCTGATACCAAGATCTTAGTGAATCCCATAGATTCCGTATATGACTATATTTTAGATACGGCAATATGTTTTTCTTTAAAATAATTCTGAAATGCTTCCTCAGGTCGTGGTTTTTTTTTCTTTAATTTTTATGGCGCTCGATTGTATTGTATAACGGATGTTCAACTCTCTACGCTAAAATAGATAGCGGATTCGCGGAAGAAATAGCCAGGCTAGTGGTACCTACCCGCTTCGGCTTACAATACGCCTACTACTACTAGTACTAGCAAATGCCAGTTCATGATCTCGGCACGCTGATGTATTGAGATCAGGAAACAGTGCTGCCCATTCTTTGATAACTTTTTAACCTACCAAGCCGTTAGTAGTCTAAGAGGCTATTCCAACTACGTACGGCTTGGTAGGTAAGCCTTAACTTGCCAAAACTAGCCCTAGCAAGCGCAGTGCTTCGCTGAATCTACCACCGAATCGGAGTCGCAACTCGGTCGCGGTTCTAAATTGGGGACGGAATGTCATCCCCCTGTTGAGGGTAACGCCTATGTACTTTAGCCTACGAAGCTCACGGTACGTGATGGCCTAAGATTTTACTGGTGGGAATGGCGTTTCGGTTTGAGGGGTGGGGCAACCGTTGTATTGTTAAAACTGAGACCTTACAACACATTTCTTAAAGTGGGTGGCGGCATTTACGTTATAGATGTCTATGGGCCCCGGTAACCACTTAACACCAGATGACCGCGAGCTCGTCCAACCAGCTAAGCAATAAAAATTAGATAAAAAATTAGAATGGAGTAATCGCGCTTAATAAGGTACTCTGGTGAATCCTTTAGCAATCTTTACGCAAAAAAAGATACCACACCACCTAAATATGTCTGGATCTATTCCTTGCTTTGCCAATCTTCATGGGAGATATTTGTGTCCGACCAAGTAGACCATACACCAACTTCCTTCGTTACTATTAAAAGAACCTTTTAATGATTGAGATTATTCATAGCTCTTTTCTTAAACGTTTTCCTTTGGGAATTTCAGGATATGATGATGGGCGGATCAGTTTTATAGGGGAAAATTAATGACCAATATTACATTTGATGGTCCCATCTTTTAGCTTACGGCGATTTGGCCAAAGTTTTAACATTTCCCAGGGGCGTCATAACTTTTCCGCATTATTGACATTGCGTATTTATATTTTATACGGAGTAACTTTATCCGTGCAGTGGAGGATTTATTTCGGAGGCTGCTATTGGAAATTTGTGTCATAGTTAGTGGTAAAAAATTGCTTTTATCGTGATTTTTTTGTGACGTGATTTTCGCAAAAATTTTTTTGTGTTACGTGCTAAGAGAGCCGTGGTGAACTCATCCACTATTCTATAAAAAACCCAATACGAATACAAAATCCACGACAAAATATTCAAATTGAAGTCACAATTATCGTGCTTAAAGCATGGAAAGTAATGATGAACTGTAATCTGTATTCAGATCGGCCTGGTACATCCATTAATACTGTTCCCATAAATCAATGGCATAAATTTATTGCAAAACCACTCTATTAGCATTTTAGTGTCGTCATGTGTTTTATAATCCGGGCAGGGCTTATGTTATTTTATGCCTACTATGAAGTAGGCTTGGTGCTCATTAATAAAATTAGAGTATAAATTACAGGTTCCGAGGGTTCAGGGGAAGCCTAATGTCGATACGATCTGAACAAGTATGGTAAGCGACAGTTTTCTTGGTAAATTTTTCGTTTCAGTTTGAAAATAGGGTTAGCACTACACAACTACGCTTGCATTCTTCTACTCAGTTATTTTTAATTAATTTTTTAAATTAGCTGTTTCTCGGATGTCTCGATGGAATAGGATCGAAAAACAAAACCACAAGTCGTCGTGGCCTAAAGGATAAGACGTCCGGTGCATTTGTGTCGAGCGATGTACCGGTGTTCAAATCTCGCAGGCGGGTACCAATTTTTCTAATGAAATATGTACTTAACAAATGTTCACGATTGACTTCCACGGTGAAGGAATAACATCGTGTAATAAAAATCAGACCTGCAAAATTATAATTTGCGTAATTACTGGTGATAGGACCTCTTGTGAGTCCGCACGGGTAGGTACCACCGCTCCGCCTATTTCTGCCGTGAAGCAGTAATGCGTTTCGGTTTGAAGGGTGGGAAAGCCGTTGTAACTATACTGAGACATTAGAACTTATATCTCAAGGTGGGTGGCGCATTTACGTTGTAGATGTCTATGGGCTCCAGTAACCACTTAACAGCAGGTGGGCTGTGAGCTCATCTACCCATCTAAGCAATAAAAAAAAGTCTACAAAATTAATTTTCGTCAACATCGCCTGACATCTTATTTTTTCATAGTTGAGTAAATATTGTTTTTACCATAGATACAATAAAAATCACATCAAGCATTCGTACATAGCTTTATTTCTTAGGGTAGGCGGTCGCCATAGACGTTCTAGCTTACCTTCAGAGAGAAGAAATACAATTCTATTGAGTAACAAAAATCAACTCACACCTTTAATTATAACGCTTACAAGAGTCTTCATGGAGGAATGCAGCTGTTGCTATGCTATCTACGAATTGATACTAGTTTATTAAAGCTAAGCCTTTGGTTGAAAAACATAAACATAGATGCCTCATTTGTGAAAGGCTCCTCCTCCTCCTCCTTGCGTCGGTTTCCTCATTACTGAGGGTCGTGGTCATGGCCTTGAAACAGTTTGTTTTTTATAGTGCACCGCCATCTGTTCCTATCTGCAGCTGAGTGCAGAGCATCGTGCACTGTGGTATCCAGGGCTGCACGAATCTGGTCCGTCCAACGGGTCGGGTTCCTGCCTCTTGGTCGCTTGCCCTCGACTTTTCCAGTGACCACCAATTTCTCCAAGTTGTCACTGTCTTTCCTTGCGATTTTCCTTGAAAGGCTCCAAGCTACCAGAATTCAAATTATGGGAGACTTACAAAGAGTAACTTCATCAAAAGTATTTTTAAACAGTGGCGTAGATTTTGCAAAACCGTTCTCAATTTTAACATTTAAATCCGGAGGCCAAAAAACGACAAATGTAGGTTCCGAAGTTGGAACTGATTTTGTCTGTATTAACAAAACAAGGAAAAAAAAAGCAAAATTTTAAGAAATCGTGATCACATAATCGGACACAATTCGAAACAATATCATGAACTGAGATCGCATTCATTACAATGGATCTTTGACAAACGCGATACAAACGCCGGCCATTATGTAATAGAACTTTATTAGCGTGACTCGGTATCTATGTCGGAACACACAATACTTACTCATAACTAATGGTGTATGATAAATTGGTGTTCGTGTTATTAACGATTCGAGCATTAATTATTTTGATAGCACTGCTTGCTTAGATTGTAACGACTACGCTATGGATTTACGTCACAATTAAGTTATTTATTTCAGGGCAGATATATGTGACGGGGCCAAGGGGAACTACAGTTTTCGGGGTATAATACAGACTTCGATCTTCGGTCTGGGCTGTTTCTTGGCATCTCATTTTCGTAAAGCTGCATTCCGAATTTGTTTTAAAACATTGGCTGTCGATAGGTGTGCTTAATGAAAAAACTTGGGGGTATTGACTTTTTTCAACAACGCGAGATTATTAAAATCAAAGTTATAAGTCCAGTTTCTGAGTGAAAGTTAAAACTTATTTGGCACCTGTCAAATTAAAATAATAATAATAATAACTGGGAACAAATCACGTACGGTCATCCGTTCCCAAATTAGGATTCCCTGTGTTATAAGTACCAGAGACTGACTACTTATATACGTTTAAGTTTTAGCATGAATATATAGATAATAAGCACCCAGACAAAGAGCAAACAAACCTGCTCATCCCGCGAACGTTTGCCGGATGTGGGAACCGAACCCACAACCCTCGGTACAAGACTCTGGGCTGCTAACTATTACGCCAGCGAATTAATCAAAAAGAGCATAAAATTCATTGGGTAACCATCACTATATATTTCTGCCGTGAAGCAAAATTGTGCAATGCGCTAAATTGAATAGTGGGCTAGGACAGCAGTTGTATAATAAAAGTATGCCTATGATGCCATATATTTCAAGGTCGGTAGGGCCATTAACTTGACAATGTCTATTTATTTATTTTATTGCCCTTGTAGGCAGACGAGCATACGGCCCACCTGATGGCGAGTGGACTTTAGCAATGCCCGGAGCAGAGCCAAGCCCCTGCCTACCGTTACGTACTCTCTACAAGCCTCGTTTGAAGAAGGAAATGTCATAGCGCTCGGAAAACACCAAGAAGGGGAGCTCATTCCAAAGCCGGATGGTACGTGGCAAAAAGATCTCTGGAAGCACTCTGTGATGATCGCAGTGGCTCCAGGTAGTATGGATGTACTCCCCATTGTACATACGATACAAAATACAGAGAGAAGCAAAGTTTCCCCACAAACCCAGAGGTTCCAAACGATCCGTCTATGGACTCGGGTAACCAAAAAGATTAGATGAGCAAACAACTTTTGACAAACATCACTTTGAAAAGCTTTCAAAGTATAGCTTTAGAAGTTTATGTGAAATTCTAGTAAAAGCGTATGCCGCAAACTTTGCGCTGTCTAGCTTGTATAGACTAATGCTTACCAAACCCCTTACTCATCATAAACCCTCTTACAATGATATCATAAGAACATACCAGTCTCGGTTCGGGTCAGATATTCATTGAAGTGGGACGTTAACCAATTTCGCTCACTATCTCTAAGTTCTTTTATTATAATTAGTTATTCTTTATAAATATTTTGTAGTGTCGGATAAATCCTCTTTTTTTTAAAGAATTCGCCCTTTTCAGTTCTAACAGCACGAACCATTTTCTATTATACGTTTTATGAAAAAAATTTAAAAAAAACTTGGATTGTGACACAACACACGAGTAAATGAAATACAAACACATACAGACTCTACAGTCGCTATCTAAATATTTTGTGTGTATTCAAAATAGTTAATACAGCTACATGCGAGTAGTTACATTGATATATTTTTTTTTATTGCTTAGATCGGTGGACGAGCTCACAGCCCACCTGGTGTTAAGTGATTACTGGAGACATCTACAATGTAAAATGTGCCACCCACCTTGAGATATAAGTTCTAAGGTCTCAAGTATAGTTAGAACGGCTGCCCCACCCTTCAAACCGAAACGCATTACTGCTTCATGGCAGAAATAAGTGTGGTGGTAGTACCTACCCGTGCGGACTCACAAGAGGTCCTAACATCAGTAGAGTTCTTTCCTCCTATCGCAGTATAGGTCAATATCATAACTACATAACCCAAATAGCGTTCCACTGTATTTATGTCTGATGATCATTAAGTAGATTTCAGTCTATCACCGCGCAGAGCGTCCTAATCCGATTAATTAATATTTTCATAAATAACCAACACCCTTTTGATTCCATATAAGCTTCCCAATTTACGCTTCGAATAGATTTAATAGATTTGATTGTCAAGAAAATTCCAGAAATAGTAGGCGCAAGCCCTTCTTGACATCGAAATGATCGGTACGAATTAATTTATGCTCCAGAGTGCCCGAAATTCTCCATATCGAAATAGATTAGATAAAATTAACGATGTTTAGAATTTCGGCTCGCAATTTGAAGATTCAAAGAAACAATCAGTTCCGAGTCACTATTCAAATGGTCTTACGCGTGCCTGATATTAGGTGATGTAACATATTTGTTGTATTTATTAGATTTAGGGTGAACGAAGTCACGGCCCACATGATGTTTAATGCTTACTGGAGCCCATAGATATTACAGCGACCACCACTCACGTTGAGACAATGAGGTGCTAGTCCGAATATTATTGTATTGTGGCTGTTTCGCCAAACAAATCGGACCGCAAGAGGGCTTTGCGTTTGGGCCATCGCCATTAGGTCGGATAGTGTATAGTGGTGATAGGGTATCTTGTGAGTCCGCACGCGTAGGTACCACCACCACACTTATTTCTGCCGTGAAGCAGTAATGCGTTTCGGTTTGAAAGGTTGGGCAACCGTTGTAACTATACTGATACCTTAGAACTTATATCTCAAGGTGTGTGGCGCATTTACATTGTAAATGTCTATGGGCTCCAGTAACCACTTAACACCAGGTGGGCTGTGAGCTCATCCACCCAGCCAAGCAATAAAAAAAAATTAAAAACCTTGAAGACCATACAATTCGCTCCAAACGAGCCCTGACCATGGACACTAGTGGAGTTCATGTTGAATTAGGCCTGGACAAAGATATTTAACAATATGGGGTAGTCACAATGAATCGATGGGTATGGGAGTAGTTGGTGTGGCCTTAAATTCCTACTGCCCATGACATTAACAATAGATAGTAGTTTGGCTACAATTGGTATTACTTACGTCCGAGATCTTCAAATCGATTTTCCCAATTGTAAAAACATCTCGACGGCTCTCGATGATCTTTCGCAGTCTGTTTGCATCAAGTCCGAGTTAGTCACGATTAGAACAATCCGAGCTTGGGTCACGATTTATTTTTATTTATTTTATTTATTTTTATTTTATTTTATTTATTGGGTACCAACATGTTATACATCAGCACAGAACATTACAGGTATCATATACATTGATTTCACACTAAATGCTAACACAGTTACAGGTACCGACTGCATGCATAAAAAAAGCGGTTCATTATATAAAAAACAAAGAAAAACTATATATAACATTACATGAAGACCCTACATTAATACACATTTACTACCAAATACGCTATTACTTAATTGAAAAAAACTCATTGAGCAAGGCTGTAGACTTCTCGTCTAAAACTGTCAACAGTGCCAACAAAAACGTCCAGAGAATACTTGTTATGCAAATTATTTAATTCCCCAACTAGTCTGCTGAGAGGCGCGTTCTTACCTAGGTTGGTGTAGAATCTGGGAACCCTGAACACCATCAACTTCGAGGCCCTTGTCGACGTCAGCGGCACGTTAAAGTTCAGAAGAGATAAGAGATCAGGGGCATCGTATTCTCCGTTAACAAGTTTATGCAGGAACAATAGATCGAGAGTGCGTCTCCGCTCCGAAAGAGAGCTCATATGGAAATACTTTAACCTAGCCGGGTAACTCTGAATGGTTCTAGCAACATTGCAGGAGAAAGCAAGGTGCCACAGAAAACGCTTCTGGACCCTCTCTAACTTCTTTTTGTACACGTCGTAAAAAGGGTTCCAAGTGACACTGCAGTACTCCAGGGTGCTACGAACGTAAGAGTTGTATAGTAATATTTTTGTTTCCGGTCTAGTAAAGTCCCTGCTGTTCCGCAAAACAAAGCCGAGGGACTTGAAAGCCTTCGAGCAGATCTTCTCAATATGGACGTGAAATCTTAATTCTCGGTCAACTTCTACGCCGAGATCCCTAATACTATCGACCTCTTTTATGATGCTATGGTTTATAGTGTAGTTGTAGTAAGATCTAGTTTTTCTTCTGGAAAAATGAATTGAATAGCATTTGGCCGGATTGAGGTCCATATTGTTGCGTGAACACCATGAAACCAGGCGGTCAATGTCGTTCTGCAGGAATATCACATCCGACGCACAATTTACAACCCTGAATATCTTCAAATCATCCGCAAACAGATAATGTCTGCAGTGGTGAAAGCAATCACCAATGTCATTTATAAATATATTAAAAAATAGAGGACCGAGATGGGATCCCTGTGGCACGCCAGAGGGTGTCGAGAAAGGGTCAGAAAAAAACCCGATGCTACGACCATTGATTGCCGGGCCGAGAGATACGATGAACACCAGCTCAGCAATGGCTCAGCGATGCCGTTATCAGAGAGCTTCTGCAAAAGGATTCTGTGATTCACGCGATCAAACGCTTTGCTAAAATCGGTGTACACAGCATCAACAGCCGAGCGCCTGTCGACCTCAACGGCAATTTCGTTAATGAAAGATGTCAGGTTTGTTGACGTAGATCTAGACTTCGTGAAACCGTGCTGATGAGGGCTGATTAGATTTTTGAAATGCCAAGCCAAAATCGGGTGGAGAAGTTGCTCGAAAATCTTTGCAAATACAGCAAGAATTGAAATAGGTCGGTAGTTCCTGATAAGATCCTTCGGGCCGTCCTTATGCAAAGGAACAATCAACGCCAGCTTCCAATCGCTTGGGAAAACACCGGTTATTAACGATTTGTTGTATATAAGACGCAACGGGTGAGCAAGTACTGTAGCGCATCTAGAAACAAATACTGCAGGAAGGTCATCCGAACCAGCTCCCTTATTCAGATCTAGTTTTTTTAAAGCTTTAAGTACCTGTGCGTCGTCAAATTGGATAACCGACAAGTAATTATTTAATAATTTTGCAACGTGAGGGGCCGAGGAGGGTAAAGAACTACTGTTGTATACAGAAGAGAAGCTATGGGCAAAGAGATTGCAAATATCATTGCCGTTCGAGGCACTCTTGTCCTCCAGAGTCATCCGTGCAGGGAAGAGGCTACCGTTCCTTCTTTTGTTCTTGATAAAAGACCAAAACAATTTGGGGTTGTATCGTAAGCTTGATTCGAGACGAGCAATGTAGTCTTTGTAGCATGTAACCATAAGGTGTTGGGCTCGCTTTTTAGCCAACTCGAAAGATAATTTATCCAAAGGGTTTTTATTGAATTTTTTAAGCTTGTTCCTATATTTCAGTTTTTCCTTAAGAAGTTTAATTAAGTCGCAAGAAAACCACGGAGGGTACTTCTTGCTTCTTGGTGAACGCTTCGGCACATGTTTCTCGATAACCATGCGAATATGTTTATAGAATACCAAAAGCATATCATCGACAGACGGACAAACTTCCAGTTCGGTGTCCCAGTCGACGTTTATTAAATCTCTGATGACGTTGTCGTAATCTGCTTTATAAAAATAGAGACGGTTATTGTTGTCCGGAATCAAATTGTTGTTACAATTTTTCCTACCACCATCAGATATGTTGAAAACAAAAGGTGGGTGGTAACGGTCAACCTTCGAAAGTGGATCACTGCTTGTACATAAATTGATAATATTGGTTCTGTTACTGAGCACTAAATCCAAGACCTTGTCGTCACTGTTGAGCGTGTGGTTATATTGCTGTAATTTATTCATCGAGCAAAAATCAAGAAGCATATTAGGCAATAGGTGATTACTAGACTTACAGTTAAGAGACTGCATGTTATTAGTTACATTCCAGGTTATGCAAGAGAGATTAAAGTCACCGACAAATATGACGTTTTCAATTTTATTTTGTTCCAAGACTCTATTGGAATTAACCAAAAAGTCCTCAAGAACATCCTGCCTAAGAGGTGAGCGGAGGTAAACTGAGCATAGGTAGAAGTGCATTTGCTGACCTCTCTCATTAAAGCTTTTGATTCGTAGCCAGATGTCTTCACAGTTCGATTCCAATTCTCGAAGCCGGCTGGAGATGTAGCATTTGGACACAGCCACAGCCACCCCACCCCCATCACTCTTACCATGAATATTGCTAGACTCCCCATCGCGTCTGTAAACCACATATCTGTCATCGAACAACTCAGAATCGAAGACGCTGCCGTCACACCATGTCTCAGTAATCACGACAATGTCGTAATTATCACAAGCAACCCTGCTAAAAAAGAGATTTGATAGACAGCTAGTCGGATGGGGGACAGTTGAAAAACATATCGATTATCGTGGACTCGATTGTAAATTCGCACTAATCGCAGATCTTTGTCACTTGAGCATCTCTAACTCTATTTTTAATCCCAGAATTTCAAATAGTTTACATGTGATCATATGAAAATAATGTCATCGGTGACTATGGCCAAAAATAGTTTTAATTGTATTTACCACACGCGAAAACATAAGAGAACACTATGTATCTCGTGTTTGCTATGATTCAGTGAAGATTCTGTTTGCTGGCACGTGTAACGAAGCTCTGACCACAATGGAGCAGTTATGTAGGAAGCGTCCGAATGATTGCGTTCTATATTACCTCATTATCGACAGAATCCTCCCCTTCTGCATCATCCACCAGAAAAATGATATCTATTATCAGCAAACTCTCATTTGCTCGTTACATTCAAGTACTCAATTCTGCTACCTAACTTGAAACATGAGGTTGGGTGGTCTATTTTTGACATGATCCCGCCTATTTCGGCCGCAATTAGTTGGATGTGAAGGGTGGGGCAGCTGTTACCGTAAACTAAATCAAACAAAAGATCCCAGTCCACATTGTGATTCCTTGAGTTTGTTTACCTGAATTAAGCAACAAAACATATTTAAGGTTTGGATAAACAGTTAGCTGTATTATAAGTCGCAAGTGAATATAGTAACAGACTATAGGGTTCCTTTATCTAAAAGCGATTCTGGATACTCCACCAGTTTGACCGGTTGTATTTGACCGATTAATTAGTTGTATGATTTTATCCGGTGTATTTTTTTTATCCAACAATTTTCAGATATAGCTATTTCATATTATATATAAATGGTATGTATCTGTTTATTGTATGTTTTAAGAATGTATTGTTAATAATACACCGCAATATATATTATATAATAAATAATATAAACAATATATTTTATTTTTATCAAAATTCCTGTTAATAAAACTGTTGTCTGAAAATAAATTCTTCGACCTCTACGTACCAGGCCCAAGAACCCACGGTAGCCCCAAGAAACGCTGATTGGATTTGGTAAAGTTGGGTATGGAGGAGAATAACCTCACCCAGAAGGACACTGAAGACCGGGCAAAGTGGAAGAGCTTAAGTTGGAAAGCGGACCCTGGCACTTGACCGGGAATACTTTTTTTTATTGCTTAAATGGGTGGACGAGCTCACAGCCCACCTGGTGTTAAGTGGTTACTGGAGTCCATAGACATCTACAGCGTAAATGCGGTCACCCAAGTTGAGATATAAGCTCTAAGGTCTCAGTATAGTTAGTTACAACGGCTGCCCCACCCTTCAAACCCAAAGGCATTACTGCTTCACGACAGAAATAAGCGGGGTGGTGGACCTACCCGTGCGGACTCACAAGAGGTCCTACCACCAGTAAAAACTCTAGGAAGAAGAAGAAAACGGCCATCTGGAACAGATCGCTTTTAGTGATAACACAGCCTACCGTACAAATATGTCTTATTGTTGACTGTTTTTTTAATGGTAATTGTGTTTCGTGTGCAACAAAATATATTATATTCTCTCTCTCTTCTCTTCAAATTAAAAGTAAATTACGTACACTTTGCTGTCGGTTCCGTTTCGTCTAACGTTACGAGCCTTTGTTAGTTAGCGCTACATAAATCTTCGAAGAGTCCGTTTCGACTAATGTATTGGCTGAGCGCAATATGCTCCACTGAATTTTGTATAGTAAAAGTCGGAAATTATCGAATTGTCGTCATGACATGAGCTCTTGGAAAATAAAGACGTGTGGCACTCGGAGACCGCCGCGGTAAAGCTATCGCATAGCATTTTTTATCAACTTATGTAATTATATTTATTTATTTATTTTATTTATGCAGTATTTTTTTCCTTTGTTTTTCTTTGATTCAAGTTACACTTTTTGAGCGTGGTGACCGATAAGAAAACAATTTTAATTCTTTTATTAAAAAAATGAGCTGTTAATATTGTTCAAAATATTTTTATTATCTTACAATACATGTAGGTTATTGAGGAATATTTATCATTGAAACTGTAGGTTTTTGGTAACTGAAATAAGAAACATAAGTTAAGCTTAAAATCATTACAGCTATGAAAGTTACATATAAGATCGATGTGCCAATTAAATTGGTGCAAACATCAGTCTTATACGAGGGTGGCACTGAAAATTTCGGGAATTAACGAAGTGACACAACATTACTATTTAAAAATGTATTTATTGCTTTTCGAAGTATTCTCCGCGAAATTTGACACATTTTTCCATACGATGGAACCAATCATTGAAGCAACCATTCCATTCGGAAGTTGGGGTCTCCAAAATGGCCGTTTTGTAGGCGTCCACAGCTTCTTCAGGTGATGAAAATCTCTGTCCACGCAATTTATTCTTTATTTTAGGGAAAGTATAGAAATCATTAGGGCTTAGGTCGGGGCTGTACGGCGGATGGTCTAATAATTCTATGTTTTCTTGCTCTAAAAACTCTTTTGTTTTGTGCGCGGTGTGAGAACTCGCATTGTCGTGATGGAGGATGATGCGGCGGTTGCAGTTCTCTTTACGGAGTTCAGAAACGACCTGTGGCAAACAAATGCTAGCATACCATTCTGCATTAACCGTTCTTTGTCCCTGAAGAGGAATAGTCGTAACATGGCCGGTTTTGGAGACAAACGTGGCCACCATTTTTTTTGCAACACTCCGTGAACGAACATTTTTTGTTGGCTTTAACCCATTTTCGAACACCCAAACTCGTGACTGGTTTTTTGTTTCGGGTTCGTACGCGTATATCCAGGATTCGTCACCTGATACAATGTTGTATACAGCATTTGAGGATCCTGCGTGGAATCTTTCGAGAGTTCTGACGCACCAAGTAACGCGAGTCGCTTTTTGCTGTTCACAGAGAGAATGCGGTATCCATCGGGAAAACCAACTTTTTTACACCTAATTGTTCATGCAAGATTATTTGTATTTGACTCATGCCAATGTCTAAAGTTGCCTGAATTTCGCGGTATGTCACATGTCGATCTTCCTCAATCAGCTTACGCACAGCATCAACGTTTTCTTGAGTGACTGCAGTTTTTGGACGACCTTGACGGGGATCATCACTGAGCTTGACACGTCCACGTTGAAACTCAGCAAACCAGCGATAAATTGTGGTTTTGGATGGGGCTTCATCACCAAATGCAGAAATCATCCGGTCAACACACTGTTTTTGTGTTAAACCACTTCGAAAGTCATAGTAAATCATCGCTCTTGAATTTTCTCGAGTCAATTCCATTTTCTCAACGACTAAACAAGTTTGACAAAACCTCGTGACAAGACCGAGAATCTTTTTTTAAATAAATAAATGGTATTCGATTTTTAAAACCAAGGAGTTTTCAATTAAAAAGATTTTAATATGACAGGAACAGTGGAAATATTCCATTCCCGATACTTTTAGTGCAGCCTAGTAAGCTGTAATACATAATTGCTTCGGGTCTCCAATCAGTAGGACCGTGGTATATATCAGTTCCAATCGGCTATTTATGTTTTTATTTTACCTTGGCAAATCCAGTCTACAGATATCCCGCCAATGGGAATCAGGCTCGATTATGTCAGACCCCAAGGCGACTATGACCAAAACCCATTGATCACTCTCCCAGTTATTTCAAAGTAGTTGAATAAAAGTAGTCGTAGCCTAAATGAGCGAGACCGTCCTTCTACTGAGCGACCTTCTCATTCGGTAAGTACCAATTTTCTTAATAAATTAACACATGTTCACGAATTAATTCCACGATGAAGGAATAATAGCATCTTTTAATAAATATAAAATCCGAAATAATTTCCGTAATCACTTGTGGCAGGGCTTCTTCTGGGGCCGCACTGGTACGTTGTCATATTTTTTTAATTGCTTATGTGGGTGGACGAGGTCACGTCCCACCTTGTGTGATGTTAAGTGGATACCGGAGCCCATACACGCCTACAACATAAATGCCGCCACCCACCGTGAGACCTGAGTTCTAAAGTTTCAGCTTTACAGTAGGGGAAAGTGGGGGATATACGAACACCTAAGGGAAAACTTAGATAAAACAATGGAATTTAATCACAGATTTTTTAATTTTTTTTTATTATAAAGTTTACTTATCTGTCTAACTTATTCACTAATCATCATTTATATTTTTTTAATAAACTGCAACAATATGAAAGAAAAACAAAACCCTTAGAGTTCGGCTTTGCCCGACATCAGTCGGGTAAATACGAACACCAAGTGGGGTGATTACGAACCAACATTATTAACGACATAGATCACATTTAAAACCCAACGATGTTGACTGTCCGTCAGTACAACTCTCGTGAGCCCATTTTTTGCACACATAGCACACAATCTAGTCTTCAACGGGAGGATCGATATATTTATCTCTACAAAAAATACAAAAGTAGTCTTTATTTTCTTTTTCGCCTTTTTCTTTTTTTTACGTATTTTGACTAGAGTCACTAAAGTCTTTTTTTATATTGTTCAAATTCTTTAATAATATTTCATACTTCTTGTTTGAAGGTGTTCTTTCATTACATTTCAGTCTTTTTATTTGGGTTCCTTTTTTGCCATCTTTCCGTTTTCTTCTTGATTTCTTACGTTTCCTGATCGTCTGTAAATAAAGGTTTTCATCCAACCATGGCTGTATTAACACTTCTTTCATTAGATGGTCAAAATTAGTGGTTTTTGGAACATTATATGTTTCTGCTGCTTTACGCAGGGAGAGTTTTTGGTTTTAACATCGTCTATAGCCTTTTTGAGATCTTCTAAACTATATTTCAGTTTGGTCTTTCTTTTGTAAGTACAAGGCATCTGTAATAATATTTAAAAAAAAGTTGAACGGGGTACTAACAAACGGGAGTGTCACGGCGAATGTTCGAGATTGCCCGACATGGAGTGTTCGTCTTTACCCCGCGGAATCGAAAATAATTAAAGGTCAAAAAACAATTTTGGTTAAATTTTTTTTGCCTCCTACATCATTATCATTTAGCTGAGTAATATGTGATTATTCCACTATGTAAAAGCTGAATTATTATTGTAGATAGAAATAAAGTTACATCAACTTGAATTTACCAAAAAATTACATCTAACACATACAAAATATTGAAAAATGCATACCTTTTTAAGTACGTGTGTCCGCGTCTCTCGTGTTATTGACTGGCATCAGTGGTGGCGTGATCTCCGAAACGGCGGCAAATAAAATTAGGATATATCTTTCTAACATATTAGAACCATTGAATTCGGCATTACCCAGCGTTCGCGTTTCCCCCACTTTCCCCTACAGTACAACGGCTGCCCCACCTTTCAAACCGAAACGCATTACTGCTTCGCGGCAGAAATAGGCAGGATGGTGCTACCTACCCGTGCGGACACACAAGAGGTCCTACCACCAGTAATTACGCAAATTTTACGGGTTTGATTTTTATTACAAGATGTTATTCCTTCACCGTGGAAGTCAATCGTGAACATTTGTTAAGTACGTATTTCATTTGAAAAGTTTGATACTTGCCTGGGCAATTCGAACACCGGTGCATCGCAAAATACGAGCGCACTGGACGTCTTATCCTTTAGGCCACAACGACTTCAAAAATGTACCACTACCACCACCATCCTGGTTATTTCTAGCGCGAAACGGTAATGCGTTACTATTTAAAGGGTTAGGCATCTGATTTACTACACAACAGAAGCTCGGATTTTGACGTCAAATCGACCATGAGCTTCACCAGTCAGTGGAATTTAAAAATAAATGATATTAAAATAATATAATGTAAAATTTAAAAGCATAATTTTACACAATCGAGTAAGGTATGAAGTAGTAAAATAAAGACCGATATGCCTTAAAAAAAAATTTTTTTTAGTGCTTAGATGGGTTGACGATCTCACAGCCCACCTGGTGTTAAGTGGTTACTGGAGCCCATAGACATTTACAATGTAAATACGCCACCCAACTTGAGATATAAGTTGTAAGGTCTCAGTATATTTACAACGGCTGCCCCACCCTTCAAGCCGAAATATCAGTATCATTTCGCTTAGGCAAGCAATTTTTCTAGAAGTTTCCGTGAAAAATTTGCAAACGTTTCCCGAAATATTTCACCTGCGAAACGAATGAGAAACATAACAGACAGTAGGCGCCCTGGCGATTTTATGAGACAACTTGTCAACTTCGGCGTAGCGTGCCTATTTTCGTATATTACCGCCCCGTTTAGTACAAGAGTATGAATAAATTCCTTTGTGCTTTTTGTCGGAAATATCCTGTGCAAGGACTCAGAAACGTTATGAACGTTAATGTTTTTAAACTCTTTTTTTTTTGTTCCAAGTCATAATAATATGATGACTCATTTTGTCAAGTCATATTATTATGATGACATATTTACGCAGTACTGTCTATACGTATAAATAAAATTGGAGTGTCTGTTTGTAATATTGAAATAACCACTTTTTACTACATGCCTATGAATACGGTACATACACCAAAATAACATTTTTTACAATTTTTGTCTGTCTGTCTGTTTGTTCCGGCTAATCTCTGGAACGGCTGAACAATAACCTTGGCTTGGCTCTGCCCCTGGCATTGCTGACGTCCATAAGCGACGGTAACCACTCACCATCAGGTGGACCGTATGCTCGTCTGCCTATACGCCAATAAAAAAACAAAAAAATCGCTGGTTACCCAATAATAAAATTTAATCTTTCCGAAGCGAAGCGAGGGCGGATCGCTAGTAAATAATAAAATAATAAAGAAATTAATGACAAAGTAATAAAATAATCAACTAAACAAAAAAGTAATTACACGGTGTGTTTGGTCAATTAATGCGCTGTATGTTTCATGCTTTTTGCGCAAACAAACAAGTTTTCTTCTTGATTTTTTAGCGGTTCCCAGAGTTCGCAGAGTATTTATGACATATGTTTTCCTAGCAGTGATACCGTCCCGGATAGACTCTTGAAACGATTTGGTTGTTAAATTAAGTTATCTTATTGAACATAAATAAATGTTACGACAACCTTCAAAACAAACTCAAAACTCCGCAAATGTAATAAATATGATATTCTGAGTAATAAAAGAGCATGAAAATATAAGGCTTTACATTAAGTTAGGTTCCATGAGCTCGGGACAAGCGCAATATCCGCTAAAACCGGACACCGAACGCCCAGGACAGAATAAGCGAACATCGTAACTGCGAAAAATCTCAGTTGATTTTTGGAATGAAGTTCCTCATGAGACGATGCGGAGGGGTACCCTATCCGAGAAAAAACGTCCGTAACGTAAGATTTTTATTATTATTGTGAGTAATGCACACAGTGTACGACTTAACTTTGTAATAACGTACAAAAAAATTTTTTTTATCATTCATTGACCACGATCTCAGAGCGTTCGTTTGCGCAATACACTAACTCTTATGTAAACAACCGTGAATGAAGTGTACCACAATAAGTTCGCACGTTACCGAATGACCGTGGGTTGTTGCGAAACCTCCAGTTTTATTTTCTTTATACCTCCAATAGAACTTAAAATTAATATTTTTATAGTAAGGAACTTCGTTCCTATTCGGTGTCCCACGACACTACACATCTTTTTTTTTATTTATATAAATATTTTGTAAGCACAAATTTGTTTTAAAATTATTTATATCTGCTTTCCGTAACTTTGACAACCCAGCAGATACTGTGGGACCCGACTGACATCAAAACGCGAGCACAATCTCCTACAACGGTGTGTGAGCGGAATGGTTATTTTTTAATGCAGTTAAAGCCATTCTATGCAATTCCAATCAACAAAGCATTTCTAATTAACACTGGAATACATTGATGATGTCTCATTTTATTATGTCGAAGTCGAGTTAATTTTTGACGTGACAACGTCTTATAATTCGATGGAGCCGGCTGCACGCACGAAAAAACATGACTCATGCGGCGTTACCTCGCTCTGAGGCGTTCCACGATCACGTGGCTAAACTTGCAATAAATTTTTCCAATTATTTGATGATAACAAAGACGCGATCATGAAACGCCGTAGTCGATTCGAGTCTAATTTGAACATTGAAAACGTCATGAGAGAAACTGAAGCGTCACGATCAATTCAATAGTGATTTCCATTTACCTCCTTCTCTATATCCATACAAAATATCTATCAAACAAATAAAATTAAAATTTTCTTTTGAAAAATTTAACCATTCCATCAGTATTTCTTATGACGTTGTCACGTTCAACTATTGTCAGTAAATCGACTTTACAGACAATCGATTTTTTGTTCAAATTTTATATAGTTGTAACTATCAGGCTTGAGTATAAAGACAGGATATAATAAAAAATCTATTTTTTTTTTTTATTATTATAAATAAATAAATATTTACTAACAATCACGCCACGTTAACTGGTCCCGTGATAAGTTCGTAAAGAACTTGTGTTACAGGTACCAGATATAAATGTAAGATTTTTATTATACACATACATATATTTAATATACATCCATAACCCTGGAAAATACATTTATATTTATCATACAAATATCTTCCCTTGGCGGGATTCGAACCCGCGACCCCCTTGTGTAGTGACCATGTCAATTACCACTACACCAGACGGCCGTTAAATCTATGTGCATAGCGTGAGTTTAATTCATTGGACAAAGAAAACTTATTGCTAGATACATATTCCTAATTTAGGACAAAGTAACATACACTTATACACATGAAGTAATAATGTGCTATGGACGACCGCTCTGTAAATATCGCCGAGTAGCCTTTACTTCCTTTGTTTAAGCTATTGGAAGGACTTTGAAAGCATTTGAATTTTAATGATGTTGTCTTCTAATGGGAAAGACGAATAGGCTACTTATCTGTATGATGTGTTTACAGCTTAAACTGATGCAGGTACGAACATTTTATAAATAAATCAATTCATAATATGATATGTGTGTTCACGTTTCAACAATGGTTTTTTTTTATTTTTTTATTGCCCTTGTAGGCAGACGATCATACGGCCCACCTAATGGTGAGTGGTTACCGTCGCCCATGGACTTCAGCAATGCCAGAGGCAGAGCCAAGCCGCTGCCTACCGCTAAAATTAAATTTTATTAATTAACATTAAATAATGTAATGAAATGATTTTGAATTATGAAATGTTAGGACTTGACTTCAGATTTCAAAAGGACCAGAAGATATCGCATGCGTAGCGACTGTGGTAAAGTCTAGTCTGTAGTAAGTCTAGTCTGGCTGTTCCTGTGGTAAATCGTCATTTGCTTCGGATTTCCCGAATCTCGAAAGAACGATTAAAATTAAAAAAAATTGTTATAGAATCTTATCTATACGAATATATAAATCTACAGTGGTTTTTACGGATGTTCCGTTATAACTACTGAACCATGCCTCAGATTGACTTGAAACTTGGTATCCATGTAGAAAATACGTGTACTTAATGGATAGGCTAATATTTATATGAGTGTTGGACTGCCTAATAATAATGACAATAAATAATAATGTTAATTTTATATGCCCAGCGAAGCGAACGAGTGCGGCTAGTAGGTTTATAAAACACGATGTTTTTTTTTATTTTTTTTTATTGCTTAGATGTGTGGACGATCTCACAGCCCACCTGGTGTTAAGTGTTTACTGGAGCCCATAGACATAAATGAGCCACACACCTTGAGATATAAATTCTAAGGTCTCAGTATAGTCACAACGGCGGCCCCAACCTTCAAACCGAAACGCATTACTGCTTCACGGCAGAAATAGCCGGGGCGGTGGTACCTACCCGTGCGGACTCACAAGAGGTCCTACCACCAGTCATTACGAAAAAAAAAACTACCGGCCCCTTAGTAGTAAGACTAGATGACATACACCAATAAGTCATTATAAAATTGCATAAAGCATAAAAATTTACAGTACCCTGATTACGGAAGAGGATGTGTACAGGACTCTATATTTAGAACGATAAAATATAAATTTACGTTGATGTTACTACAAAAATATCCGCGAACACGTAGTTCGTTTGCAGTGTATTCAAAGTGACCCAGTTTTGTTTAGACTCGCGTAACTTTTGGCCCGGGGACGGAAACGGGGTACCTATTTAATTTAGTTCCGTCCGTGTTTTTTTTTTTTTGTGCCTTAAATTCACTGCCGAGTTCTTTGGCTAATCCGAGATTCTTTGCTTGAACGAGAAAGTTCGAGGCGATTTTTTATTTTTAAATAGTTTAAATGTTTTATTAATGGGTGAGCATTCACCCAATTGCAGTTTTTTTTCCTGTCTATTTTAGTAACCTCGAGTGGTTATTCTAGATTCACCGAATTAGTAGTTAATCTCGTGGGGCTCAAACCGGATGACGTTGCTAACACTAACCCTAGCAAGAGCAGTGTTTCGCAGAATTTACCACCGGATCGGAAACGCGACCCACTGAGAAGATCCGGCGAGAAACATAGTGGGCTGTGTCTGTGGGTTAATTTACCTGTCGAGACCTTCGTCGCAAGCGACGCGTTCGTTATTAATTGGTGTCTCGATTGTATAGTATACTGCTTCGCATCAGAAAAAGCTAGAATGGTAGTACTTATTCGTGCGAGCTCACAAGCGGGCTTTGCTATTGCCATGCTATTTCCTACTTTGTGGAAGTAAATATGTCATTAAATACTTATTTCCTTATAGAAAATAATGCCACACCACGAGACATAATTGCACAGCTCGATATGAGTACCTCAGCTGTCTAATGCTTTAGGCCACGATGACTTCGGGTGCCGGGTGCGGGGATGCCCGGTACTCGGCTGTTGGTCCGGTGGTGAGGCGGCGCAAGGGGGCTCCTGTGCACCGCTTACGGTGTGTCTCCGAGACGACGTCCTGCGGGATTTTCCCGTGGATGGAGTGCCGTCCTATTAACAGGATGGGTACCGGCGACGGCGAGCCTTCGGCGCGCACTGTGCGGTACCGTGGGATTCGTGGAGTCGGAGTGGTGGGGCTCGATGGGGTTTAGTCGGTAGTCGTTCTGCGGGGCAAGTGCTTCGCGCCTTTTTCAAGGCGTAGTCTCCTGTGAGAAATTGGCGGAGGTGAAGGACCTCGGCCCTTCTCTTCTCCCCTTCTTCCTCTCAGGAGGCGCCGGAGTCTGACATAACTCGGTCCGTTACTCCCCTCGACCGGGTATCCGTAAATGGATTCCCCAGCGTAAAAAAAAAAATATATAAAAAAAAAAGACCACGATGACTTCAAACTACCAAGACTTGTATGAAGTTTTTGCTGCATATTAGTGTACGTAATGGACATGCGTGCTCTGTATCTCTTAAAACAATATTATCAACCCAAACTGCAATTTTATGTCCCAAGGTGAGCAGTGAAATACACGTTGCAGTTACAGTTATCGATGAACTATAAATGTGTCGTGTAAGCTCGTCTGCTTATTTAAATTTTATTCAATAGCTTAAAAACTAATGAAACACTCTTAAATAGCAAACAAAACTGAAAAATTAACAGTTTGTATGCTTGTTATTCTGTTCAGAATAGTATGCCAACGTTATAAAAATATCGTATCGTCCTTCATAGGTGAACAGATTTTCATGTTAGTCCGACGGGCATGTTAAATTTCGTGAAATTTACTTTCAAACATTTCGATTCGTAGTTAAGACACGGGATTGATAAAAATGTTGCTGTTTACTTAATTTATGAGTCTAACGTGTAGCAAAAGTCAGACCCTAAAGTCTTGTATAACCTTGAGTCCTCTTGAAAGTTCTATACAAACCTAAAATCACATTATCAGTATTACACTAATAAAGCGATTAATCTTCATTTCGTCAATCCTAAATAAACAAAGACACATTCCGTAACATTAATTATTTAACATTGAATCGGATAATTGAAATCAATTATTAAATTGTCTATTAGGTTCAGTGATAGATGCGTTTGGCTTTGAAATAAATCTCGTGGTAAATTAGATGATTTTTAGGTCAATTAACTGTTGGAGTTGCTTTCTATTCATTTAGACGGTCTCAAATGTCCAATGTTTCGAATTAAATAGAAATTCGGTCCTTCGAAAATGTATTACTAAATTTAATCTTTACAAATATGTGGTACCTACCCGCGCGGACTCATAGGACGTCCTACCACGAGTAAAAAGTTTCCTCCATTAGTTTTATCTTTCTTGTTTATCTGAGAGTGCCTATTTTTGCTTGTGGCTCATTCTTGAAGTCATAATTATAATAAGTACAGAAGCGACTAACTAAAAATGTAGATAGTGTTGTTTAGTCGTATCTTTTCCAAAGACAAGCTGTAATATTAGAAATATTAAAATTCATTATTGAAAATTATCACAATTTATGAAGGTTCCGTACTCAATTCAAATGTAACTGAAAGTTAAACGGTTTTTTTTTAAACTGAAGCATCTTTTTTATTTTAAAACTAGCGGCCCGCTCCGGCCCGCTCGGGCTTTTAACAAAAAAATTCAACCATATTTAACGTTGTTTTATTTTTTTTAGTAAAAGAACACTTATTGCGGCATAACTATAATAGTTAGACATATTATTATGCTGTCGCGCCCCTTGTTATAAATAATAATGTGTTCTACAAAGTCTTAGTACATTATTTTATTCTAGTCAATAGTTTTCGCCGGGCACGCGACGTAAATAATATTTTAGGTAGTTTTTTACACCTTGGATTACATTAGTGGAGTTTTAGTAAAGATTCCTAATTTCTTTCAAAAAAGATTATAGCCTATGTCACTCGGGAATAGTGTAGCTTCCAAACAGTGAAAGAGTTTCTCAAATCGGTTCAGTAGTTTCGGAGCCTATTCAATACAAACAAACAAACAAATCTTTAATTTAATAACTAGCGACCCGCCCTCGCTTCGCTTCGGAAACATTAAAACACACATGAAACAAAAAAAAAAATATTAAAAAAAGTAGCCTATGTTCATCAGGGACAATGTCGGCTTCTAATGGAAAAATAATTTTTCAAATCGGTCCAGTGTTTTCAGAGCCTATTCGAAACAAACAAACAAACAAATCTTTCCTCTTTATAATATTAGTATAGATTTCTAATAAAAATATTTACTAAGCGTCTCCATTAAGTTGTAAGACAAAATTAATGTTTAAGCCACTAATAAATTATCAATGCCAATAAGGTTCAATATACACACTAAATAAATATAATTATATTATACAGAACGGATGAAAGATGACACTGATTCTAAAGGAATTACTATGAATGAACTCAAACAAAATATCGAAATTTATGTATTCTTAGATAGACTTTCCTCGAAAGTCAAAAAAAAAACTCGTATTCCGAGTAATTCCTTTGATTTTCGTTGAAAATTCCTCGA
This sequence comes from Bombyx mori, assembly GCF_030269925.1. Lineage (NCBI taxonomy): Eukaryota > Metazoa > Arthropoda > Insecta > Lepidoptera > Bombycidae > Bombyx > Bombyx mori. The sequence goes on along the minus strand of NC_085127.1, from coordinate 12,235,066 downwards.
CGTCATGACAATATCATAAATTTTGAAAAAGACCTGTTTTATCACGAGACGCGTAATCCTTGTCGGGTTTTAAGTAAAATAGTCTGTTCCGGGGTCGAAGGAAAAATTTAAGTTTTTACTAAAATATGAATTACCTTCGCTGTTCGTCCCGAGAACAAAATAAATTACTTTATTTTCAGAATTTCCGTTTTCATATTATTATTATATGGCTTAGATATTCTTAAGTAGCGTGCACATAGTTATTATATGATATTTTATTTTCTCAACTTTTAAAACCCGTATTGGAGATGTTATTTATTTATTTATTTACTTAGACACACCAACAGCAATACACACAAAACATTCATTTGGGGGTCGATTGCTTCCCGCTTCCGTAGGTTTAACCCACGATTCCCTACAAGTGACCCCTGGGTGGTGCTAAACGGGAGCCGAATACATAATCGGTGGTAGGACCTAGTCCGACTGGCTGGCGACCACCCTCCAACTAGAGTCCGCCGCCAAATAGCCTAGCTGTGTTCCGGCGTGTGGGTTGGAGAGCCAGTTTTATTCCTTCCCTTTCCTCTTCCTTGTTCGGGGTGAATCTTGATGATACCTGGAACATGCGGAGCAGACGTGCGTGCAAGCTCGCGGGACGTGATTGTTTGACGGGGGTATAGGGAGACCCAGTGAAACGGTGTTCGCCGCCGCCCGCCGGTCAGTTGGGGACCTGAACCCGGGTGTCACTACTAAACTCCGCCCCGGGAAGCTGTCCCGCCAACCGGTGTAAAATCCTGTCGTGCGGTCGTCGTGCCGGAGTCGGAGACCGGAGTGGATCCCGGCGATCGCACGCAGGGTGGACTGGGGGCCCTTCCATGCCCTGCGTCAGTCTCTCACGCAACCCGTGGTCAAGCACGTACTGTGTTCCGCGCTTTATTCAGGTATTGTCATGATTTTGCCTCGAACTTCCTACCCCACCCAATCCCACTCTCCAAAAAAGAAAAAATATGACAGTTAAAAAAAGGAAAAGGTTTTTGTCGGCGATGCCCCATTCCACATTTAATGTGGATTTCAGCAATGTAAGGGGCCTACATAGTAACCTCGACGCCGTACACCACCATCTTGAGACGGCGCAGCCTGCCCTCCTTTTTCTGACGGAGACACAGATATCTGCTCCGGATGACACTTCGTACCTTGAATACCCCGGCTACGTATTGGAGCACAACTTCCTGCGTAAAGCCGGGGTGTGTGTATTCGTCCGGGCTGATGTCTGTTGTCGCCGTCTACGAGGCCTCGAACAACGGGACCTGTCCATCTTGTGGCTGCGCGTAGATGACGGGGGTTGTACCCGAGTCTACGCATGCCTGTACAGGTCCCACAGCAGTGATGCAGGTTCAGCTCTGATAGAGCATGTGCAAGAGGGGACTAACCGCGTGCTTGAGCAGTACCCATCTGCGGAGGTGGTGGTTCTTGGAGACTTTAACGCTCACCACCAAGAGTGGTTGGGGTCCAGAACCACTGACCTCCCGGGTCGGGCTGCCTACGATTTCGCTCTGGCCTACGGCTTCTCCCAGCTGGTGACACAGCCCACCCGTGTCCCAGATATTGAGGGGCACGAGCCCTCTCTGTTGGACCTTCTGCTGACCACCGATCCGGCCGGATACAGTGTGGTGGTCGACGCTCCACTTGGATCGTCTGATCACTGCCTTATCCGTGCTGCAGTACCGATCTCTCGTCCTGGTCGTCGAATGACGACCGGGTATCGAAGAGTTTGGCGGTATATGTCAGCAGATTGGGATGGGTTGCGTGAATTTTACGCATCCTACCCATGGGGGCGGCTCTGCTTTTCCTCTGGTGATCCTGACGTCTGTGCGGACCGACTTAAAAACGTGGTGCTTCGGGGGATGGAACTGTTCATTCCTTCTTCCAAGGTGCCCGTCGGGGGTCGCAGTGGACCCTGGTATAACAATGCCAGTCGGGACGCTGCACGCCTCAAGCGGTCCGCATACGCGGCATGGAATGATGCCAGGAGACGCCAGGATCCTAATACCTCTGAGGAAAGGCGGAAATTTAACGCCGCTTCTAGGTCCTATAAGAGGGCTATTGCCAGGGCGAAGTCGGAGCACGTTGCCAGAATTGGCGAGCGACTGAAGAGCTATCCCGCCGGGAGCCGTGCTTTCTGGTCGCTCGCTAAGGCTGCAGAAGGTAACTTCTGCAGGTCTAGTCTCCCACCACTACGCAAGTCCGATGACAGTCTGGCCCATAGTGCGAAAGAGAAGGCTGACCTTCTGGTCAAACTCTTCGCCTCGAACTCGACTGTGGACGACGGGGGTGCCACACCACCGAACATCTCCCGGTGTGATAGTTCCCTGCCGGAGATCTGCTTTACACAGTGTGCAGTCAGGCGGGAACTCCGACTCCTGGACGTCCATAAGTCGAGTGGGCCGGACGGCATTCCTGCTGTGGTTCTGAAAAGGTGCGCCCCTGAGCTGACGCCTGCGCTAACGCGTTTGTATCGCCTCTCTTATTGCACTAACAGGGTTCCGTCTTCATGGAAGAACGCCCACGTCCACCCTATCCCCAAGAAGGGTGACCGGTCGGACCCATCGAGCTATAGGCCTATCGCGATAACTTCCTTGCTTTCCAAGGTGATGGAGCGAATTATAAATATACAACTCCTGAAGTATCTTGAGGATCGCCAGCTGATCAGTGACCGACAGTACGGTTTCCGTCACGGTCGCTCAGCTGGCGATCTTCTTGTATACCTTACTCACAGGTGGGCTGAAGCCTTGGAGAGCAAGGGCGAGGCTCTTGCTGTGAGCCTTGATATCGCGAAGGCCTTCGACAGGGTCTGGCATAGGGCACTTCTGTCGAAGCTACCATCTTACGGAATCCCCGAGGGTCTCTGCAAGTGGATCGCTAGCTTTTTGGATGGGCGGAGCATCACGGTCGTTGTAGACGGTGACTGTTCTGATACCATGACCATTAACGCTGGCGTTCCACAAGGTTCGGTGCTCTCCCCCACGCTTTTCATCCTGTATATCAATGACATGCTGTCTATTGATGGCATGCATTGCTATGCGGATGACAGCACGGGGGATGCGCGATATATCGGCCATCAGAGTCTCTCTCGAAGCGTGGTGCAAGAGAGACGATCAAAACTTGTGTCTGAAGTGGAGAGCTCTCTGGGGCGAGTCTCCAAATGGGGTGAATTGAACTTGGTTCAATTCAACCCGTTAAAGACACAAGTTTGCGCGTTCACTGCGAAGAAGGAACCCTTTGTCATGGCGCCGCAATTCCAAGGAGTATCCCTGCAACCTTCCGAGAGTATTGGGATACTTGGGGTCGACATTTCGAGCGATGTCCAGTTTCGGAGTCATTTGGAAGGCAAAGCCAAGTTGGCGTCCAAAATGCTGGGAGTCCTCAACAGAGCGAAGCGGTACTTCACGCCTGGACAAAGGCTTCTGCTTTATAAAGCACAAGTCCGGCCTCGCGTGGAGTGCTGCTCCCATCTCTGGGCCGGGGCTCCCAAATACCAGCTTCTTCCATTTGACTCCATACAGAGGAGGGCCGTTCGGATTGTCGATAATCCCAATCTCACGGATCGTTTGGAACCTCTGGGTCTGCGGAGGGACTTCGGTTCCCTCTGTATTTTGTACCGTATGTTCCATGGGGAGTGCTCTGAGGAATTGTTCGAGATGATACCGGCATCTCGTTTTTACCATCGCACCGCCCGCCACCGGAGTAGAGTTCATCCGTACTACCTGGAGCCACTGCGGTCATCCACAGTGCGTTTCCAGAGATCTTTTTTGCCACGTACCATCCGGCTATGGAATGAGCTCCCCTCCACGGTGTTTCCCGAGCGCTATGACATGTCCTTCTTCAAACGAGGCTTGTGGAGAGTATTAAGCGGTAGGCAGCGGCTTGGTTCTGCCCCTGGCATTGCTGAAGTCCATGGGCAACGGTAACCACTCACCATCAGGTGGGCCGTATGCTCGTCTGCCTACAAGGGCAATAAAAAAAAAAAAAAAAATTCAAGCTTAAAATTAAAATGTATAAAATTAAGTACTGTATGTAAGCCAGTTACAGGCATGGTGCTTTCAGGTACCTCAAGCACCGATCACCGTTCTCGTCGAACCCGTCGCTTGCGACGAAGGGCTCGTCGAGTAAATTAACCCTCAGACACAGCCCACTGAGTTTCTCGCCGGATCTTCTCAGTGGGTCGCGCTTCCGATCCGGTGGTAGATTCTGCGAAGCACGGCTCTTGCTAGGGTTCGTGTTAGCAACGTCGTCAGGTTTGAGCCCCGCGAGCTCAGCTACTATTTAAGGTTACGCTGAAATAGCCTCTCAAGGCTATCAGCTTAGGTAGGAAAAAAAAACAGGCATATACAGCAATCTCTTATAACACACTATGACATGTTACAGCAATTTTACAAACAGCGGAAAAATAGGTAAATTTTAAATGTTGACAGTACGACATAAAAAAATAATTAAAAGTACATGAAAACAAGAGTTACTTAACATTCTCTCATCAATTTTAAACAAAGGAACTTGGATACTAGTTTGTTTTTGAGACCAGGACACGTGTCGTTAAAAATGTCGATGCCGTCAATTAATGCACATATTTGATTATATTCATTACAAATCTTTGATAAAGGGAAATATTTAAGAAGGTTTGTTCTACTTGCAGGAATATGGAAAATTTTAGTGTTAGGATACCGTGGGCAGTGGTATGGAACGCTAATGAAATAATTCACTTTGATGATTTCTGTAGAAATTATTGACTTATTATTTCAATATATGCTAGTGAATGAGGAATTGTGTATTTTATCAGCAAAACGAAAGAGTCGCAGTCATAAAACACAGGACGCTATCATTTTAAATCGAAGCACATCTTTGGTGTGAAATCGGGAAGCTCTCAGTACGAGTCGCAATAAATTCTGAGCTTTAGTCGGGACCCCAACGAAGACTTGTAAGTTATGAAGACACTGAAACATAGTAGTGATCCAGTCCACAGATGTTGTGAGAAGCAGGATTAAACTTTTCTACAAATATGTGACTGCCCATCTTAAGCAGCACTAGAAACCCAATCTAATATTTACTTCATATTTTCATTAAATTTAACAATATATCTGTGAATAATGGTTTTTACCACCGCAACGCCCGCCACCGGAGTAGAGTTCATCCATACTACCTGGAGCCACTGCGTTCATCCAAAGTGCGCTTCCAGAAATCATTTTTGCCACGTACCATCAGGCTTTGGAATGAGCTCCCCTTCACGGTGTTTCCCGAGCGCTATGACATATCCTTCTTCAAACGAGGCTTATGGAGAGTACTTAACGCTAGGCAGCGGCTTGGCTCTGCTCCTGGCATTGCTGAAGTCCATGGGTGACGGTAACCACTTATCATCAGTTGGTTCATAAGATCGTCTGCCTGCAAAGGCAATAAAAAAAAGTATTACGACGAAAGGAAATATCTTCCACCAAGCAAGTGATATTGCTTAGTAGACCGACGGTCCAAATGTTGTTGTTCGGAACTTGTATATATGCAAGCTTATCTTGAAAATGTCGTAAGCGAGATTCAGGCATCCGTCAATTATCTTGTGTTGTGTGATGGCTACCCGCCACATATCCCTTGAGATGGTCATAGTAAATCTTTTTCGGTCGCAATGATTGGTACGCTTACTACTACAAAACCACACGAGCAATCATAATCAAATTGTGTCATTTACTATTAATAATATTTGAAAATAATTCTAATACACGCAAAAGTAAGCTTTATTCTAAAGACACAGACTATATTTTAGGTATCACGATATTGCTCAAGCAGTAGATGACGATGAGTTTGATGCCCTATATTTAGGACATTATTACAACGATTGTTATTATTTAATATAAATGTCACAAAATACTTTGTACATTTTGTTAACAATTACAATAATAATCTTTTAGTGTTTTACTCTTGAAAATGCTCGACTTTGGTAGGATTTTTATTATGTACCTTTGTTACGGAAAAAATAGTTCTTTAGTAATATATAATATATAAACTATTATAGTACCTATTTACTAAGACAAACAAAAGCTATATTATCGTTTGAGGCGATACGTTGAAAACCAGATTGCAAAAGAATTTTCACCTAAAATTGCTTCCCAAAAATACATCGGTTCGAACGACGTTCAAATCTAAGAACATTAAATCATCCATTCCGAGCGAACGCCCCCCACTATTTTGACGGGAACCATCTGTCAGTATACAACGCAAGATTGATTAAGATCCCCAACGGAAGAAAACGTGTCTCCACCTCTCACACAATTAGCGTAGCCCGGATTACCCCAATCCACCATGTCGTGAACAAATGAACGGGGAAATTGAATGATGGCGCAACATTCCCTGATTTATTATGCCAATTTTTGTTGTTCGATCCTTATTATTCAGTGTTCGAGTGTTCTTTTTTTTCCCCGTTCATTATCCGAGAGGAATCCTGCTGAAATATCGCGAGGTCCTTGCTCGATTTAATGATGCCGAAAATTTATTTTCTTATACGCACATATTGCTCGTATTTTGTTTATATATTTACTTGCATTTTGCTGGCGGTAGGATGTCTTGTGAGTCTGCACGAGTAGATACCACTGCCCTGCCTATTTATGCCGTGAAGCAGTTATGCGTTTCGGTTTGAAGGGCAAGGCAGCCAGCCGTTGTACTATAAAAACTGAAACCTCAACTCTTGTCTTAAGGTAGGTAGCGGCATTTATGTTGTTGATTTGTTTAATTTACAACCAGGATTCCAGTTATAGAAATTTCCAGAGGCAGTATACTGTATTTTTAGCAATTTTGCAATGCCAGGGGCAGAGCCAAGCCGCTGCCTACCGTTACCTACCTACCACAAGCCTCGTTTGAAAAACGAAATGCCCTAGAGCTCGAGAAACCGTAGAGGGGAGCTCATTCCAAACCCAGTACGTGGCAAAACAGATATCTGGAAGCGCACTGGGGATAAACGCAATGGTTCTACTATGTTGACTTCTACTCCGGCAGCGAGCGGTGCGATGGTAAAAACGAGATGATGAGATCATCTTAAGCAATTCCTCAGAGTACTCTCCACGGAACATACGGTACAAAATACAGGGAGAGTCGAAGTCTCTCCACAGACCCAGAAGTTCCAAAGGATCCGAACGGTGATATCTATTGAAATAGGCTTACAATTCGCACCACTACATGCAATTAAGCAACTTTATAAATTTTAAGGGTTTCCTTTCATTTAATGTTCGCCCAATGATCGAAATTTGACCATAATCGACATTTGAAATAAAATTTGACATTTGAAAATATCAATATTTGGATTACGTAAACGCACTCCTTCATCTCAGGAGTCGTCCACATGGGAAAATGTTTACCTGACGTTTTCAAGCAATAATAATAATAATAATAATTTGGCGAGTGCAAATCCGCTAGACTTCGAGAACCACAGGAGTGTATGTAGCTGCTTCTACTAAAGTGTGTATTTGCGTTAAGTATTAACAAACAAATTTATTTTTGTGATAAGAATATTAATTCACGAAATAAAGATTAGGTACCCATGAGCGAACGCTATGGAGGAAAGCCACATGTGGTCGCGATCCTCAGCAGTGAGGGAACGATGATGATGAAGTAGAATTCATAAGGTTCAAAGGCATTACGGTGACGAGTACCAACGAGCAGCTAATATAAATAGTTTTGAGGTACACTGTAGATGTAGATGTAGAATGTAGAGACTGTACGCTCGTAGAAGTGGATAATTCTTACATCATTGCCATGAAGACTGTTGCAACGATGAATCGAAATCTGCCTATTCAAGTGATTATACAAATCGATATAGCTTAAGAACTAATCGAATCTAAGTACATTCTTATCTTTAGTGAGAAGTCGTCGTGGCCTAAAGGATAAGATGTCCGGTGCATTCGTATCTAGCGATGCAACGGTGTTCGAATCCCGCAGGTGGGTACCAAATTCTAATGAAATACGTACTTAACGATTGACTTCAACGGTGAAGGAATAAGATCGTGTAATAAAAATCAAACCCGCAAAATTATAATTTGCGTAATTACTGGTTGTAGGAACTCTTGTGCGTCCGCACGGGTAGGTACCACCGCCGTGCCTGCTTCGTGAAGCAGTAATGCATTTCGGTTTGAAGGGTGGCCCCATCCTGCCCGCAACGGCATCCCAGCCGTTGTAAAAATACTGAGACCTTAGAACTTATATCTCAGGAAGGGTGGCGCACTTACGTTGTAGATGTCTATGTACTCCTCTACCACTTAACACCGGACGGGCTGTGAGCTCGTCCACCCAACTAAGCAATAAAAAAATTAAAAAAAGCAAAATACTCTGAGTCTTTTAGATTTTTATTTTAATCTGCACTCATAATGAACTCAAAAAATCAACCAAATATGTTACCCTCAAAATTAACAGCCACCGAATAGATTGCATTTCCAAAACGAGCATGGCCACGTCAATTCCATGTATATTTTACTTCGGTTTACTGGCAATTTCAGCTACAAACAATGCACCGTCAGTAAAAGCGCGAAATTTGCTATGTCACGTGACGCTGCTATAAATAAACCGATTCCACGCTCACATCCGAAATTAACGATTCGTCTCTGATCGGTGTTATTAAATGTTCGGCAACTCGCGTTTGAAGTTCCCTTCTTAATTTAGACGATCATAAACCGCATTACGGAAGTGAGTTCCGCTCATTTAAGAATGAGGGGGCTCTCGGGAATGTTTCGTGGTAGAAGAATTTATGGTCCACCCAGGGCTCTTAGACGCGGTAACGCTAATGTTGATTACGAGACTCATGAATTCGCGGCAAAAATATACAGGGTTTTTGTAGCTAGATGGATGGACGAGCTCGCGGCCTACCTGGTTTAAGTGATAGTGAAGTAGATATCTACAATGTAAATGCCGCCTTGAGATAAAAGTGCTAAGGTCTCAGTAATTACAGTGCAACGGTTGTTTCACCCTTCAAACCGAAAATTTAAAAAAAAAAATTGGTATTAGAGGAATATTTCGAGGAATATTTTTTTATTTGTTAGGTGGGTGGACGAGCTCACAGCCCACTTGGTGTTAAGTGGTTACTGGTGCCCATAGACATCTACAACGTAAATGTGCCACCCACCTTGAGATATAAGTTCTAAGATCTCAGTATAGTTACAACTGGTGCCCTACCCTCAGACCGAAACGCATTACTGCTTCACGGCAGAAATAGGCAACCTACCCATGCGGACTCACAATACGTCCTACCACCAGTAAAGTGTTTCTATAAATATATGTTGATAACATTACCAAAATTCAGACCGGCCCATCTCAATGCCCGTTTCGTAGGTGACCAACGTGAAAGTAATATTACGTGTAATAATTCATTCTTCACCCTGGGGTCCCGCGACTTTGCGTGGGTCACCGATCGATATCATGATTTAGGTTGATAATGCCACAGTCGATACAAATTTATCGACACCCTCTTTTTAGGGACGAAAAGCTTTTAATGAATGAATTCCGTTGAGATTATTAGGGTGAAGGGAAAATTAACACGTTGAATGCCACATGAAAAATCGAGTATTTTCATTCAGGCCACGGTGCTCTTACTGAATCGTTCGGGCGATGAGGATCACCCGCGAGCCGCGTGAGGGTTCCTATGTAAACCCTTCCTACAGCCACAGATTTCAGCTATCAAACAAGACGCGTATGGAAGTGAGCCACGCACAATCCCACCGCCGTCGAGCGGGGGCTAGGCTAGGAACCGGATCTCGCCCAAACCTTGGCCCTCTAAGTGTTTCGGGTCTCTCCACATGTCGGTCTGGGGACCGGCGAGGGGGGCCTAAGAAGACGATGTGCAAGCTGCTCTGCGCACGTTTTACGCAAGAGCATCCGGGTGATGGAAGGCTGGCTATCCTCAACCTACGCTGGTTCTGGCCAGCGGGGTATTTCGTAGGATAACTCACTCTAACCGGCGCCATCTAGGCGGACTTCGGATAGCCTGCCGACAGAGAGGGCTGTGGTCGTGGCACCGACGACCGCCGGTCCGACGTCCCGAGGGAGAAGGTGATGGGAGGGATGTGCTTCGCACTAAACGCTTCACTTTCCCCCCTAGTTAGCGAATTTTATAAATTTTAGAACTTGAATCTCAAGTTGATAAAAATTACTGATTCCCTGATTTTGGCTTGGCCCAAATGGTATTGTACTAGGCCCACCGGTGAGCCGCATGGCGTTCAACCTGTTAAGTATGTTTTCTTTGTTCGTGTAGATGGACTACAAGGTCAGGGTGAAAAGTGGTGTATCAAACCCATAGGTACCATGTCGTGGAATCCTTTGCCTACTATAATACAAAGAATTTTCAATGTCGTAATAGTTCAGATTTAATAATGAATCAGAATTAGAAGGAAAAAAATTAAGTTGATAATTGATTGCATTTGACTGGAATTTATTGGTCATAAGGCACAACTTTGCACTGCCTTTGGTACCGCAGCCTTATCTATTTCGGTCGCAAATCAGTTATGCGTTCCGGTTTGCAGGATGGGATGGTATTCATACAAGCATTGAAACTTCTACCTAATGTCTCAGCGTTGACGGTGACATTTCCAATGTGATCTATGCGAACTGATATTACATTAAAATATGGAATCAAAATTTAAAATTCATAAAAACGAACATAAAAATCTCAAACGCCGGGCATCCCTCAATGTATGTACACTGAGGAATAAAACCCTCGTCACATCGCGTATCCGAAAGCAAAAGTATTGCAACAACTGAATATTTAATGGAATAAATTGCATTTCTTCGTTTATTTTACGACGCGGACGGTGGCGCGACGTCAAGTGGAAAGATATGTATAAATTATTCGATTGCAGAATGATAATTTTAGCATTTTTATTACAGGAAGGAGAACCGCTTCTATATTCCATAGCAAAGCATTTTTCACTCGACCGAACTTTACATATAAATTTCACGTCCACACTCTAATGTGTAACATGTTTTGGCTCTCCGCTTAACAGCAAAAGAAAATGAGAACAGATCTGCCGCTTTACAATAATTAGACTAAACAAATTTCAACTCACATGAAAAACTTTAATATTACATTAGATTACAAACATTATTAAGCTATTGCATAGCTTTAATCGCGAACTTTGAGCGCGGCGACCGAATCATGAAATTCCGTAACGAAAATAAAACCTAACACCCCCACTCCGCCTACTATATAGCTCGCGTTCAACACATTCACACGTTGCGCTTGTGTGGTGTTCGTGAATAAGCGCGCGGCGTGACGTCGCACTGCATGCGCATCATGAAAAGTCTAGCCATCTCTCTCTAGGATATGAGTCTTTTTAGTCTAGGATATGAGTATGAAGGGGACAGTTTGCTTTTGTTATTTTATTATTGTTTCAATATTAAATTATTATTGTCTAATTATAATTGCATACGTTCATAAAAAATGCTATGTAATAACTTTACCGCGGCAGTCCCCGAGTGCCACACGTGTTTTTATTTTATTTAGTTATTAAACTTCATGTAAATATAAATGTTAGACTTAATAGTTCACCGTTACTTAGACATTACATAAGCGTTAGGCTAAGGCATTCTTTACCAGTCAACCAAAGGTAAATGTATAGTAAATAATGGTAGGTGCATTAAAATTGACATTAAATTACAAATACATACATACCATACAAAAGTGCTCTCGCAGAAAAATCGTAAACCATTTTGAATATTTCGCGTGAAATATAAAAATCACCTTCGTGCATCCGATGTTGTTCATTTTAATACAGTCGAAGCGTTCCACGGTCATAGCTCCGTAACTGAAAATGTGTGTGTACCATTTATGTATTCCTATCTAGAATTTTCTGTGCTCAGTTTTAGCGAAATATGAAGGCTTTGAATACTAAAGCAGGAAATGACGTCAACTAAAGCTAAAATTCTCGTCGAAAGCACGGACGAACAGCGTCCCGGGGCTTATAGAAAAAACAATATATCATATAATATATAACATGTACATAAACTCTCTAAAAGTAATCCAATCCCGTTCCTGCAGGATAACTCGCGGAGCATCGTAAAACGTGAGGAATATCGACCTACAAGACGACTTAAATTTAGAACCGTTACATAAGTATCTCAAGAAAGCGTCAGAATGCTTCTTCGATAAAGCGGCGCGACACGATAACCCTCTTATTGTGGTCGTGGACGGGTCAACGCAAGCCTTGTCTGTCTTGTCTTCCGACGCATGTCTTTTTACTATAGTATAATCACCCCCACCGCCATACTACACTTGCTACCGGGCATTGGTGGTAGAAGAGCCCGTGCGGGAGGTAACCATCACCGTGACTATATCGGCCGCGAGGCAGTCATGCGTTTCAAGGGTGAGGGGTTATTCAATATAACCCCAAAGTAGATTGTGATATCCGATAGCCTCTTAACACCGGGAGTGTCTAGCGTTCATTAAAATAAACCAATAAAAAACACAAGGACTTATAAAAATAAAATTCCAATATTATGTTTTAATAATGTATTTATTCTTCGTAAACAGTCTTATAATCGAGCGATCAGTTTACACAATACGTACATAAACTCCGTAAACAGTAATCCAATTTGGCTGAGTACTAAGCGAATTTCTTTTACAAGAACTAATGATTACGATCGTTGTTTCTGTAAGGGATTTACAATTTATAACATCATTAAATAATTACTTACAGTTTATATATTTACACGAAATTGAAACATTGTAATTGAATTACGTTCCTTTTTAAGCATTTGTTTTGTGTCTGACGTCGAAAAAGGTGTACAGGCCGCGCCGATAATGTCCGTTCATCGTATTTGAGAAAGAGAAAGCACAATCGGCTCTGTAGAGCGCCGTCTCTGTCTTTCATTTGTACGACGTTTCCCTCTCATAATCGAAGCTAGCCGCTACCATTGATTCTCACATTTTTGAGTACGATAACCGTTTTTTGTTGAGCTTGTCATACGCACGTAATTTTTACGCTTATGTGACAAAAAATAATGCGGTTACGTGACTCTGAACCTTTATTTAAATTAGCTTAGCGAGTTATTCGTAAATGACATTTTTAGATCTGAATTCGCCGAAAAAAGTATATTAAATACTTTATTTTGATCAATTTTTATTTTCACACTAACTTGTGATTAATTGACTCATTAATAGCACTTTTGTATTCAAATGATTGTAATTTAACAAGAAACATTTGAATGTATGTAACGTCAGACACAAAAGTTTAAAACAACAAAGACAATATTATTTACATCTTAAAATAACTACGTAAACATGTATAAATACGCGAACAAACATAACGTGCACAAAAATATCCTGTTTGAATGGAGGAAGTTGGATGTATCTCCTTTAGCTGCTTCCGTTAGACCTGTTAAAAGGAAGGAAATAAAATTAAAATACCAAAATTTAAATTCGAGAAATCATAGTAAAATATGATACACTCAGTCTGAATATCTCCGATTTTGACTTGTTTTCTTCATACAATTTTTTTTTAAGGGATTTTATGACCTGGTAACTGAGACCTTTAAGTCATATTGTCTTATTTTAATTTATATTCATGTTTTTATGAAAAATGATATTATGGAGTGAAATGGAATGAAGATGATTAATTTGAAACAATTTGAAACATTAATCAACTGGGAAGAAATTAAATGAAATGAGATGAGATGATATGGGATGAAATATAATCTCAGTAAAATGGTACTAATATTTTTTCAGTGGACTTTTTGGAGGATCCCAAGAAGTTACGTCCAGCGGCTTTGTTTCATTTTCCCACATTTGTGCACTTTCACAGATATTAAACAGTTAATAAACCACCATTATTACACATTTAAACCCGAAGAAACACTAAAAAGACAAAATAAAACAAATCACACCACTTCACTCCTCGCGTTCCCGCCAAAAAGTCCCTCTTCATACAAAGAATCATTATATAAATGTACTATTGCAGGATATGCTTGTTTGAAGGATAAATAATTGGTATTAGAGGAATATTTCGTAAACAATTTGTATTTTTAATTAAAGTTTTAAAACTTCTTAAACGGCCGCTCTGATATTACGACATTTACAACTCACAACATACGACGATTTTTAAGGTATGATTGCTTCTAAGCCATGGTTCTGAGTTTGGGACCCGAAAAATATACTACACGCAGATATGTGTGCGTTAAATCGCGACAATTACTGATGTGCCCACAATCAGAGAGGGTTTTTTTTATTGCTTATATGGGTGGATGAGCTCGCAGCCCACCTGGTGTTAAGTGGTTACGGGTGCCCATAGACATCTACAACGTAAATGCGCCAGCCACCTTGAGATATAAGTTCTAAGATCTCAGTATAGTTACAACGGCTGCCCTACCCTTCAGAACGAAACGCATTACTCCTTCACGGCAGAAATAGACTGGGCGGTGGTACGAACCCGCGCGGACTCACAAAAGGTCCTACCACCAGTATATATAACTTTTATCTATTGCTTCTGGATATTTGACAATTTTAATCCGTATTAATCACAATTTGAAAAGACTTTTATCTCTAATTGAGAAAAAAAACGTTCCATTCGCTTAATCCCAATCAGATGCAATATGCAAATAAAACAGAGACATTCTTTTGAAATTGTTTTCATTACGGTGCACAAGCGAGGTACCTTGAAGAAAACTTTACGTGGAGTTCAATAATGGAGCTTGCGAATTATGGAGAACGGTTATCAAGGCTTACAATAAGCAAGGATTCCACATGACCACGACTTCTCTGACAAGAGTAACCGACTATGATGATGATGATGATGATAGAGTTCAATACCATATTTTTTTTCCAGTACCATGAGTTGAATGTCCTGTTGGAGTTAGGATTGTGTTTTTTTAGTGTGAATTTCTATAAAATATGGTGTCTCAAGATGTTTGGCGCGGGTTCCCATTAAAATAAAAGCCCCATTAACAATGTGGTGCCATGGAAGTTATTTCCTCGACCCGTAAACATGTATTTTTTTAATGCTAACAAGTTCTAAATCTCAGTTTTTACGGTACAACGACTGCTCCGTCCTTCAAGCTGAAACGCATTACTGCTTCACGGCAGAAATAGGCAAAGCGGTTGTACCTACACGTGCGAGCTCCATTTCCCTAAAACCAGTAAGATAAATCATAAATACAGGTTTATAAACTGTAAAAGTAATGATTAAAATCAGAACAAAACGGCAAAATGAATTTGTATCGGCAGGATCACTGCAATGCAGCTGTATTGGAGAGGTGAGCTGTGAATTCTCGTTCCGGTCAGACTTGTAAGAGTCGGGAGTTTTGGCGTGTGCATTATGCATACAGACTTTTACTACACCGATTTCATTCTGATTTCTCTCTGGCTCAATTTTTTTATTTTTTATTTTATTGCCAACGTATGGTGGACGAGCTCACAGTCCACCCGGTGTTTGATGATTACCGGAGCCCATAGACATCTACAACGTAAATGCCGCCAACCAGTTTGAGATATAAGTTCTGAGGTCTCAGTATACTTACAACAGCTGGCCCACCCTTCAAACCGAAACGCATTACTGCTTCACGGCAGAAATAGGCAGAGTGGTGGTAACTACGCGTTCGGACTCACGAGAGGTCCTACCACCAGTGAATGGTTTTAGCGCATAAAATTAATCTTAAATATCTAAAGTTTTCGTTGAAATGTGTTTGCAGATCTGGTCAACGAGGAGTGCTCCAAGTCTTTGGTATCCCGTAATTTCCTATAAACTATCTAAGAGTACTTCCTAAATTCTATACGATCTAAGAGTACTTCCTAAATTCTATGACGTATCCTTTTACAATCGTGGTTTCAGTCCTCAGCAATATATTTTATCTTGGCTTGGGTTTACTGACCACTCAGAGCGACGGTGACCGCTCACCAGCAAGGAGGCCGTATGCTCGTCTGTCAATCTATTCAATAATTAATAAGGAAACTATAGTCATTTTCATTGTGTGCTACGCACAGATCACACTGTGTGTTCATTATGTAAATACATATTCATATTATTATGTACTACCGACATAGCGATTCAAAAGATTTGATTATAGTCAACAATTATATAACATTAAACTAAATGAATAAATTTTATCATACAATTTATGAAGTTCAATAATAAAATAACCAGATTATGGAAAACGCACACAGAAATAGTACCAATAGTAATAGGAGCAACCGGAGTAATAGCCAAAAGCCTACAGAAATACATAGATAAATTAGATGCAAACATCAACCCACACATCATGCAGAAACAAGCTGCCATACACACGGTCACCATCATCACGAAAGTCTTGGGGGATACGGTCTTCGTAGGAGGGGAAACTGAGCCACCCTTTCCCTGAGGGTCTCGGGGCGGGAGCTCAGTAAACCGAGCCTAGAGCTCGAGTAGAGGAACAATAATAAATAATTATAAATAAAAGATAATAATAAAAGAAACGTATTTTAAATATTAATTTGATAGTGAAAATGTTGATTGAACAAAGCGAATGAATTTGTTAGTTAACTTCGTACCGTTATAAAGAAAATTGAAGTTTCATTGAACAACTCCCACTCAATTACAGTTTTGTTGAAGATAGCCTAATATTATTTGCATTTTCGTAAACTACAGATATTTATTTGTTTTTATTTTGTATTTTGATTTGTTTACGTGTGCTCGCAGTTTCTATTCAGCACAACAGTTTGAAACAGATTGATTATCATTTTCGTAGATAGAGAAGTCTATTGCACTACTAAGACAGTTTTTTCCCTATTCCTGCCGGAAAGACAGGCATAAGTTTGATCTAAAATGGAGGAGAGGTCATCTAGCACCAATGGGTGAAGTTTGATGTTTATAGACTCCAGAAACCATTTAGCAATCAGATAAAATTTAAGTAAATGCGGTTAGCGTGGTATGGACATGTGACGTGTAGAGAGAAGATGCATGTGACTAGGAGATGTATGGAAATGGTAGTGCAAGGTAGAGGGGAAAGAGGTTGACCGAAGAAGACATGGATGGAGTGTGTGAATGACGATATGAAAGAGAGAGAGAGGAGTGAGTGTTGAGATGACGACTGATAGAAGAGAATGGAAGACAAAAAATAGCTGTGCTGATCCATGATAAGGTAGAGAAAAAGAAGAAGATAAAGTTTAAATACCTTTAACAAACCTATAGCAAACATAGCTAAATACAGCTGCCGTATCAAGTGTTTTTAGAATATATGTATAATCATTTAACTCTGCAATGCATCTTATTACATGTCGAATTTTGTGAAGCCACAACAAAACGAGCGAAGCCTACACAGAAAAGATTTAAAATATTCATACCTCCGGCAACGCTGATTTGATTGAAGTCCTCCTGGTACGAGTTCAGTTTTATTTCTGTAAATTAATAATTAATTGTTAATTTTAAGACGAGTATAGTTGATTTTAAGACGAGATTTTATTTTGTAAAAGACTTATATTTATGTAGTACTCTTTACTGCATAAGTTGTAGTAGTGGACAATACAAGACTTCTGCGAGTGCATCATCTGCCAGAAGGCGTCACAGGGATCGCTCAGCTCTTTTGATGCCAAGCCACCGTTGTGAGGCCCTCATCTGAATATAAATCACTTGCGAATCTAGACCTTTTAATTTTAAGTACTTAAGTCCTCTTTCCTTTCGACTGTTTTTCTAGCGGTCCATCAAAATGGAATTGGGTTGGCCAATTTCAATGATTAGCCCGGTCGAACAAATAAGCGCTGAAGAATTGCTTTTTGCTATAATCTATTCATTAATATCATCGTATTAAAATGGTATTATTAAAATGTAAATTGAATTCTAAAATAATTGTCAAAGAAAACAAAGTCATAGATTTATTTCAATGTTAAAAATCTTACCCCTTTGTCATTCTGCCCAAAGTCATAAGCCCTTCGTTTTCTCCGAAACGTAATTCCTGTCACAGTCTCACCTGATTGGCATTTAGCAGTTCCATAAAATATTAATTAAACAATATTTCACATAAAACTCACCATACAATCTAAGAGTCCCTTCGCTTTTGCCGAGAGAATTCGTGCTGACACAGTTGTACGTCCCGATGTCATTCCTAGAGAACTGTCTAATTGTCAGCCACATGGATACTTTGTAGGACGCCTTCTCTTCTCTTATGGTGTATTTAGGCCTATCAAGAAACGAAAAATCAATACCATTTTATTAATATAGTTGAATTAGTCGCTCCCAATCGCCCCGGTGTTAAGTCACTACTGTAGTCCTTAGACATCACAATATGAATGCCGTTATCTCTCTTGTGACCACAAATTTAAATGTTATCAATGTTTGAAACGGCGTTCCTGAATTTTGTCCCAAAACGAATTATTATTTAGGTTAACACAATTATAAGTTATCACTATCCCACTATTTTGTACAAAGGGATAGATAAACCCATGAGCGTAATGCTGGTAACGCGGTTGCCTGATTTCGTAGAAACCTCAGTACGAGGTATGAGCTCGAAGACCTAGAATCTTGGAATAGCCGATCCATCCCCATCGAACCCCATCCGCTAACTCAAAAAGAGTAAATACACAAATATTTACCGGCAATCAATCATCGTGACAAACATTAACTAGTCTTAGTAAATTTTAAGGTAGATAATATAGTCCCTATCCGTCTGCAAACAAGGGTTCCAATTGTATTCGCTTATCTCTAGCATCTCCTATAGCTATAGACAGATCATATGAGCAATAGCTCTGCTTAATTGAGAACAAACTGGAAAAGAGATTGAAAACTAACATTTCAGATATTTTCTTACCCATCTAAGAGCATTTCTCCCCTGTTCTTGATCCAATAATTGATTGTATTAGGATAGGCCTCCACGTAGCACTTGAGTTTGACGTCAGTGCCTAGTGGTGCACCTAATAACTGGTTTGGCACTTTTACGGTAGGCGCGACTGTTGGCAAATGAAAAAATTAACCTATTGGGAAGAATAGGGTCATTAAACTATTATAGATAGGCTCGGAAAATTTAACCTACTAGCTGTACTCGTCCGCTTCGTTGGGCATTTAAAATTAACATTATTATATCCCACCGCCACAAAGATTCTCATCATTATCGCAACTGGTATAGGGCGTCCAACACTCATATAAATATTAGCCTATCCATTAAGTACATGTATTTTCCATATGGATACCAAGTTTCAAGTCAATTGGATGCATGGTTCAGTAGTTATAACGGAACATCCGTGAAAACCACTGTAGATTTATATATTAGTATAGATATGAAAGAATAGGGACATTAAACTATTATAAATAGGCTAGAATAGGATTTAAATTAGGCTTGAGTTTGTTGAGAAATTGATCAGTACATTAACAACGAAAACAGAATAATCCATGCACATTTTCGTGAATAGCGCACTCGTGACTATATTAAAATCGCGTGACGTCATAAATTTTTGACTGCCATCTATGAGGGAAAAGTTGGAATTTCCAAATGACAAATGAATCGTTCATTTTTTTTATTGTCCATCTTACAACTACACTTTACGTAACACGTATTCTTTCGTTACAGAGCGACGGCTTCAGGTCGAATGAGTTGGTGAAATTATTTCAGTGTTTTGTATTATTTGTTGTCTAAATTTTAAGTCAAACCAACAGTTTCACTCCGTCTCTATTCAATGCTATATCAAACTATATTTTCTATCTTTCCATTATGATTGAAAGTAAAAGACATAGCGCATTGTCACTATTTTTAGGTTACCGGCTTTTACTAAATAATAGTTGATCGATAACACCTTCGCGGCGCGGCGTCACAACAATGGGAATATATATATCGTGTCCTTTCTAATTATTAGCGCAGGATATGTCCAAAACAGGTTAACGGGATCCTTCGTCAAACTTGACATTTGATCGTGTTTACGCGGGTTTTTTGGGGGTTCAACGATTTCGTATGTCGTTATAAATTTTACTATCATCACATTATTTAGAATCATAAAGTTTTATTATAATAGTGGTATATTTGCATTTTGCTATTATGCAGATATTATCATATTTAGAATCAAAACGTTCAACTGAAGCAGTCGTGCCTAAGGTTTTCTTTATTTTTTATATATTTATTTATAACTTTATATACTAGACAGTATAAAGGCGGACTTAATGCCATAGGCATTCTCTGACAGTCTACCTTAGGGGAGTGCAGAGGTGAACCTTGGTGGGTGTAGTGTGATAGTGATATTACTTAAACATAATAATATGTGTATATATAACACACATAATATGTATAGATACAAATACTCGTACTTATTTAAATACATATACATAAATACATACATATATATATAAAGAAATATCAATTAGATGACTCTTTACTGATAGGGAAGCCTCGTCCTATCTTTCTTGTAGTAAATAAATTATGTTTTTCATTTTGAAGGGCGGAACAGATATTTTACAATAAAATTGACATGAAATCCTCACGTTCGTGTTACGGCCAGGTAACGTTCAAGCTCCTACACCGATCGATTGCAATAAAATAGTTTAATGGCTTCAGCTTTGAAATAGTTTTTCTATAAGTATATTGGAACGAAGTCTCTTATAGGACGACGCGGAGGGGTACCCTAACCGGGAAAAAACGTCCGTAACATAAGATTTTTATTATTGATGTATAGTCTTAGTATGATGGCTATACAGTGTCTAATGTATAGTCTACGTGATGACGGTTTTCTATGATAGAACATAATTAGGCTTAAGGGTTTCTTTTATATTATTATTATATATTTTTTATAAATCATTGTGAATAAAATAAAGTTGATAACTTTGTAAAGTAGTTTTTTTATATTTATCAATAAAAAAATCATAATAAAAATGTATACCCGAATAATTGTTTTCTTTATACCTCGAATAGAACTTAAAATTAATATTTTTATAATAAGGAACTTCGTTCCTATCCGGTGTCCCACGACACCACACATCTTTTTTTTTCTATACGTCACGTACAGTTGACTAGCAGTGTGATCCTCTTGCTGACCGCTGGAGGCACGTCGTTTGAAGCTATGCAGAGGAAAGCGCCCATCTGACGTCGATCCACGCGCCACAAAGGTAAAGAACTACCCACGTAGTTCTCAACTGTAGAGAGATAGATTAATAAGGAAATGTCTAGATTTCGTCCCCAATGAAAGATCTGATAGAAACTGAGGTATGAAGTGGAGTGAGCCACAAAATCGTCGATCGCGTTAGTTATGACTGGTTTCTGCATGGCATAGATCCTCATCGGGTCTCCGTGTGGCTTATTACGCGAATGATGTGTAGCACGTTTGCCAAGGGGATGGAATACCCCGAGTATTTTTCCACTGCAGGCATTAAAAGTTCGTTTAAAATCCACGGATTATCTATCTATTTTAATACAAAGTGTCACTGAAAAATTATCTCTTCAAAAGACACATTTAACCAACTAGGAAAAGGGAAAACAACTTTTAGGGTTTATTTTTACGTTTTTTTTGTCACTATATTGCAAAATTTTGAATATTTTACAGATTTCGTGGCTTACAATACGCAAAAATAAAAAATAACACTGAAGCAAAAGTCATGTAGATATTGACAACCTTACGAATTTAATATCCCAACACACTAAACGGTACCGAAATCGTTCTCTTCAAAATCTGTAAGTGAATATTAAATTTCTAACTCAATAATTTAACGGTGGCGTCCAATTAAAATTTGGCTTCGTTTCGTAAAGTACAAAGTTCTTGTTTGCAGGCGAACGAGTTGGTTTCGCGGCATTTACCTTTTAAATCCATTTTAAACGCGTCATCATCATTGATTTGCCCAATATTTTAATCAAAAATGCCATGGCATTGAAAATGTTTTTATGATCTAAAAATCATTTATTACGCTTATATTTTAATAATTCACTTGAAATAAGTCTGCAAAATTAATTTAAACAAGATAAAATTGTGTGTTATGATGTGATTTATTCACACGTAATTTTTTTTGTGGTTTCTTGATTGTCCGCATCTTCAAAATTGTTATGCGGCTTTTTAATAAGATTTTTCGGAAGAACGAATTGTGAAACTTGAAAATGAGGTACATAGTCTAACACAATCTTGAAATTCCTCCACTAAACACACACTTCGACCGAACGAATAACCTAATATTATCGTTCAGTTTAATATTAATTCTTAATCTAATTCAGTGAGGTTGGGTCTCCGCTGGGAGTCGTCACTGGTAATGTGGCTCGGTCAATTTGCAAGCAACACCTGCGGCATAGATCTGCATACGGTCAACCGGATTAACTCAGAACAATTCGTAAGAACATGTTATTGAGGCATTTAAGGGGTATTTTAGAATCGCCATATTTGAAGGGAAAGTAATAGTTAATATTTAAATATTTTGTAGCTTTAGCAGTGGAATAGCTGTTATATATTATTGAGATTTGGACTTTATCTCTCAGTGTAGTAGTCACTCTGCTATTCCTAAGGCTCTCAACCGTATGTCTTCATCGTGACCTGAAATATTTCGTTCACATAGCGCGCAAACACTTTAATAGCCCGGTTCATCTGGACTCAACCCAAGACTCATCGTTACCGATAAAATAAAAAGCCAAGAGGACAAAGCCCAAAACGGTGGTTTGACCAGGTGATTCAGTAGCTCGAAATGCCGATGAATTGAAGCTCTTCACCAGGTAAACGATATGAAGACGGGGTGAGAAACAGTGTGAAGACTACAGATGAGTCACGATTCTCAATAATAAGAGAAGACACTGAGATGAGGAACCTTAAAGTGCACGAAGCATATGCATTCTATAAAGAGAATTAAATTAAAGATTTGAGGTATTGTCAGTTTCCAATGGCTTTTTTTTTCAGTCAAAAATGTTTTTTTAATTTTGCTGTAAACCTCGACACGCTACCGCCAGTTATATTGCCAACGTCCACGGGGATTGTAAGCGCTTTATGTCAGGTAGCGTTGGTGTTGTACTGACCCTGATCACTGTCCTAAAATGTGGATTCGATAGAAGGTCGATGTCAATATCTTTTTTAAACAAATTTAATGTTTGCAGTGTACTTTATTTTGTGTCGTATTGCTCTTTCTGGTACTTATTGCCCTGGAGTTAGTTAGATATGTTTGAACCTGAGATCGTTAATTTGTTCGTATCAAATGTCATTTTATCTTCAAAATATTACGACTAGAAATATTACCTAAACAAGAATAAGTATTAATGTCTTGATAACAGGCTATTTAAAAGTTAAGAAGTTAAATGAATGTAAATTAGTTAAGTCAACTAATAGCTCTAAGTAGACGAGCTTACAGGCCATCTGCTGCCACTCACCTTGAAACATAAAGTCAGAGACTCAATTTTATTTCACTGTGACTCTCTTAACCTTCAAACATAAACGCTTGAACGTTTTCTAAAAATGCGTGAAATTTTTACATTCCCGTATGGGCCCTAATAACCTTACCTTTGTCAAAATCCCTCGACATGGGTTTCTTAAGCAGAATAGGTTCGTGGTCTTCCCTTCTCCACGTTATTTTGGGTGGGGGATGACCTGTCGCCTTGCAGGTCAATGTGGCATTCTCCAACTCCTGCACTGAGACATCGCCTGATGCATCATCACTGATGATATCTGGTGGAACTATAGACAGAACAGTAAACGCTTTAGTGAATCAAAAACACATCCAGTTTCATTTTTATAATGTCTTTTTACGTATAAAGTTTGACAAAAACAACATTTAGCTACTTTTTATGCGGAAAAATTTAAAATGCACTCGACATCCTTTACCCAGTAGTAGATAATATAACTAAATGTAAGACCTGATACTCATCAAAGCCCTTGAACACCAAAGTTATTAACCTCCATTCTCCTTGAGATATACAATTGAATCCAGTAAATCCGTTATAAGTTTGATGATAATTTCACGACCACTGTATAAGTTTTCTTGCACCTATAGTGGTATGGCATATTATTATAGTTCTAATACTACTGGTGTTAAAGGAGATAGAAAGTATAAAATTTAATAACGTTCATTTGAGAGGGAAGAAGATCCACAGTGCGTTTCCAGAGATCATTTTTGCCACGTACCATCCGGCTTTGGAATGAGCTCCCTTCCACGGTGTTCCCTAAGCGATATGACATGTACTTCTTCAAACGAGGCTTGGGGAGAATATTATGCGCTAGCCAGCGGCTTGGCTCTGCCCCTGGCATTGCTGACGTCCATGAGCGACGGTAACCACTTACCATCAGGTGGGCCGTATGCTCATCTGCCTGCTGGGGCAATAAAAAATAAGATGCGATATAATTAAGTTTCTTCGTCTGCAGTCTTTCTCGACACGCTTCGAAAAGTACCAACAATTTTCAAAGATTTTACAAGATCCAAATATTCCCTAAAGAGAACAAGTTAATCCCGTGTGCGGTACGCGAGGCTGGTGGAATTAAAAAAAAACTCGAACTCTAACGGTGAAGATTGTTGGCGCCTATCCAACACCTGTAATCCTCATATCGTGAAGATGAAACCCGAAGCAAAACAAACTGCTTCAAGAACTGTTAGTTGGTAATATGCGCAGAGGAACGTCAGTTACTAATTTGTATAAAAATCTAACAGAGAGCAATATCCGAATTACAGCGACCGTGAAAACATGCGGGAAACTTATGAGAATTT
The DNA here is from genome assembly GCF_030269925.1 of Bombyx mori. Classification (NCBI taxonomy): domain Eukaryota; kingdom Metazoa; phylum Arthropoda; class Insecta; order Lepidoptera; family Bombycidae; genus Bombyx; species Bombyx mori. The sequence goes on along the minus strand of NC_085127.1, from coordinate 12,210,470 downwards.
GACACTAAACGTAAGCGCCGTCCTAATTATGTCTATGACACCGATGAAAGATGAAGATATCGATTACAACACATGAATAATAATCGTATTAATTGCAAAAAACATTGAAATAATTTAAATGGCTTAATGGGTCTATCTCATAGATATTAGGTATACCGTGAATGGTGCCAAAAGGATTCAGTCATGAGATCAAAGTCGCAGTAATAATTGCATTATGTGACGGTAGTCCCATTTTGTAAACAGGAATGCATGATTCCTACACGACTGAAATAGGCGGAATGACGATACCTAATTAACCAGGCTTGTGCACGCCATGTCACTAATAATTAGAAAAAGAAAAGACAGTTTTACGGGTCTTTATTGCACTCCTTCATCATCAAAACTAATAAGTATTCGAAATAAATGTAATTATATCTTAAAGTTATTAAATCAATCACGTGGTTAAACTTTAAATGATTTCAAACACATAAAACAACTTTAGATCTGCAAGGGTCAGAGGCCTCTGACGCAGAAACCAGACAATCACAAATTAAGGTCACTGCCGCTGCCAGGATGATCTAGTTAATTAAAAAGTCTCTGTGTACCCAAGAACTAGTATCTGACGTATTGTACAGCACCCATATCATTAATACTCAGTCAACAAATTCAAAAAGGGTAAATATGAGCCACGCAAATCAAAGAGTATCACTGGGCCCAGTCGCTGATTGAACTAGTCCCAACCAAAAAATTACTTAAGACACTAATATCATAAAAAAGATGGCCACAAATTCCCCTTTTGATTATTATTATTATTATTATTATTTATACTATTTAAATGACAAAAACAGCTCATAAATAAATTCTTCTTCTTCTTTTTCTCCACCTTATCCCACTAGGTGGGGTCGGCACAGCTATTTTTTCTCACCCATTCTCTTCTATCAGCCGTTATCTCAACACTCACTCCTCTCTCTCTCATATCGTCATTCACACACTCCATCCATGTCTTCTTTGGTCGACCTCTTACCCCTCTACCTTGCACTACCATTTCCGTACATCCCCTAAATAAATAACTAAATAGCTAAATAATGAAATAATCATATAGCTCATAAATAACTAAATACAAATAATTTTAAAATTAAACGCCGAGATGTAATCGTACCGATTTTTTAGCCAGCTTCTCAAATAACTTCGATATGAAAAACAAATACAAATTATTAATAAATGGATTCCAAATTCACAAAGAGCGAAACGCTTTCCATAAATTGAGGGTTTTTCCTTCACCTTAAGAATAATTTATTCGAGTACGAAGTTCTCTTTGGTTTTTTTAACTAAAACTTTATAGCTAACCTTATTTTAATTAAGAGAAATGTATGGGAGATCGGGAGGGACGGAAAATTCAAAAACTCTCCTTTGGACTAATGAGAGTTAATTAATAAGTTTTACGTTATTTTTATTAACGATTCAAGATTGATAATTTTGGAATTTCAATTTATATTTTTGCTGTATATAATGTGGTATATGATGGGTGAAATCTCCATTGTCAGGAACAACAGGAACAGGTAGGCAGCGGCTTGGCTCTGCCCCTGGCATTGCTGAAGTCCATGGGCGACGGTAACCACTCACCATCAGGTGGGCCGTATGCTCGTCTGCCTACAAGGGCAATAAAAAAAAATAAAAAAATAAAAACTAATCCTGATTTCCTTCAGAATGGATTCTGTCACTGTTTTATTTCAGAAATTTGCTCAATAACGCATATTGCTAAGCTATTTATAGTGTATAATTTTTTCCTGAGTGTACATTTCTTCCTTATTTCTTGTGTGTAAGATTTGAGCCACGTACATAATATATTTGCATCAACCGAAACTTGCATAGGGCCCGTCATGCCTTACGCGAGTGAGGTGTTTGCTTGCACATAGGCACCTTCCAATTCCTACAATCTCGTTTTTGCAGATTAGCCGTTGGAGCTCCGTGGTTCGTGAAGAACGTCGACTTACACGACGACTTGGACCTCGAATTGATCCAAAAATACATGAAGTCCGCGTCAGAACGTTACTTCGATAAAGCAATTCGTCATGATAATCGCCTTATCGTTGTCGCCGCTGACTACTCCCCGAATCCTGATCACGCAGGAGCCACTCACCGTCGTCGCCCTAGATACATCCCTACGGATCCATCAGATCCTTGCATTAGACGCCTTCCGCTCTGCCACTAGGAGTAGAGACCCCGGTAACCGAACTCTTTGCTGAGTTCGACGAGCAACCTAACCTAAACATGAGCCCGTTGAGTTTCTCGCCGGATCTTCTCAGCGGGTCGCGATTCCGATTCCGTAGTAGATTCATTCGCGATGCAGCTACTCTAGAGTTGTTAGATCTTCCTTGGAGGCCCTCGGGTAGCTGTTCCCGCCTGTAGCAAATCCCGCCCCTTTTGGCTGAGCCCTTACTTGCCCAACTGTCCTTGTGAAACTGGAATGGTCTCCGGGCCACCAGTAAATCCTCAATCATAAAAAAACCTCGTCCACTAATCTAGGCAATAAAAAGGAGTATATCGAGCATCTTATCCCATTTTCGCAAATGAATTTTTGCATCCACGCATCTTATAGAAGATGACCGAAAGACTATAACCATATAAAATTTTCTATCTTAAAACCTTGTGTACAAGTACACGACATCGTATCAAAAGATCTTCCGAATAAAAGAAGAAAAAACAGAAATACTTCAAAACGTTTACAAGACGGCGGAATAAAAACAAACAGCTATAAAGCCGTAACTGAATTTAAATGTTAAATGCAAATGTAGGCTCCGACGGAACGTTTAGAGGGGCGAAAAGTTTCTTATTACGAACGAAAGAATGATAAATCAGGTGTATGAACTTAAGAAAAACCTTACCTTTCCTTTTTTAAGGAAGCTAGTTTCCGTGTGGTGTCAAATATTTTAGGGCCGGGTATTTAAAGAGAGGGAGAACGAAAATATACTTTTTCCTACAACAGATACATAACTAGATTTTGTCGAAAAATATCACATAAGAACGTTATCATGCGTTGACTCATAATTGAAGTCCTTAAATTAAATACAACATGGTAGTACAGTGCTTCAACGACAGGATAGCTAGGTAATTTTGATGCGAGGTATCAAGTAGTATGAATTGGTGATCGGTTTGGTGGGTCATTAATCATTTAAGATCCGTGACAACGCACAAAAGTACGACACTGGAATAACTGGTAGTAACTCTTCGGGCTCTCCTAAAAAGTCAATTGGACTCTCATAAATTCCTACTATTTAACTGATAGGATTTATATCATATTTGTCATTATCCATCATCTACGGCTTTGTTTTTAGCTGAAGTAAAAACGTTGATTAAGATGAGATTTTTCATTCATTGATTCCAAAATCAATTTCACTTAATTTCGTCTTTTGCTTATCCAATTAACAAATCGTTATCCACATTTTTTTCCTTACGTAATAGCTGGTAGCGTAAGGGGCTATTCCAGCTACGCTCAGGGTGGTCATCCATAGTGGCCATAGTTTATGGCCCCTTCTAAATATTTGACATAAGTTGGCGAATTATTTGGTAAGGTCATCTTGTGCGGTCTACGTTCTCTAATTTTGGTTTGATCCATGGTAATATTAAAGGCGCTGATGTTGACATATTAAATCATGCCGCAAGATGAGCGGCAATTTCATTGTTCCGATATCTACTTAACAACAGGTGGGCCGTGATTTCGAACATCAATCTAATTAAAGGACTTTGCGATTTCTTGTAGCCCACATGTGGCAAAGCGGTCAGTCACTAGGGCCCATAGGCACAAATTACAATCTCGATTCCTGTAATCAACACGGTGTCACTAATGAAATATAAACGATTCCTTTCATTTCATTTTTTCTCTCTTAAAATATCTCCTTCGTGAATATCCATTTCGCGAAATACCCTCAAGACTTACGACGTTAATTAAACTCGTTTTAAGGAATTAATATTTTAATATTGTTTCCCGAAATGTGTCCGCGTCGCGGCGTTTTGGGAATATTTATAATTTTGATATCATTTTATGGGAATGGTTTTATTTTTTAATATTTCTGTGGCGGGTAGCCATCATACAACGCAAGATATTTGACAAATGCCTGAATCTCGCTCACGACATTTTCAAGACAAGCTTGCATATACCTATATACAAGTTCCGAACAACGACATTCAGACCGTCGGTCTACCGAGCAATATCACCCACTCGGTGGAAGATCTTTTCCTCCTTCATCAAGAACTTTGGCTACCACAATTCCCGCATTCTCGCAGATAAAACAAAGTCATCAACAGTCATCCCACATTTCTATCATTATTAGGTTTCGTATTGCGAATTTTTTTGGCTTTGTCACGGTCACTAGCTTTGACTGACAAAAGGTCGAATCTCTGACCTTCCCATCCTTCAAAATAGAACGCCGGACTGCTTTGCGCGGATATCAGCAACACGATACCTGTTGGTGCGGTCTTACAAGATACCTTACAGCAAATCTAATTAGGTACGCTGTATTTTTGCTTTTCATGCCATAGTGCTTGGTTTAGTACTTCTTGTAAAAAGAAGGAAATTTTCGCAAAGCTTTAAGTTCTAGCATAGTCGCATCTATAAATTTTGTGACGTACACGAACAAACAAACAGATAGAGAATGATTTTATGTTACACGTTTTATGTTCATTATTGTTATTAAGTTTCCTATCTCCTTTCTATTCAGATTCAGAGCAATAAGCCTGCATTGAGGCATCTGTGTCGTGTGTGCTACACTAACAAATGGTAGTTTAAAAAGTAAATAAACATGCAAACCGACATAACAATTTATTTTCGTGTTGCTACTGGTCAGGTTATTAGAGAGAAGTTAAGAAATTACTGTAATGCTATCGGTCCTTGATGCTTATGCAAATGTTGAACTTAATCGGACGTCTTGACGTCCGTGAAAATGACGTTCAAAGATTGTATTACATACAAACATAGACACATACATATACCAGGGCATTGAAGACGTATTAAAAATTCCAAATCTTTCGTAATAACGTAACTCGTTTATCATTTCTTGACTGGAATATTACTGGAATTTCCAAATACCATTCTGATCTGTTCATTTCGGAAGAGGCGACTCGCGGGTTCCAGCTTTGGCCGCCAACTGAGTGAAGTCGCTCCATTTTTACGAAAGGATAGACTTCAAATAGTTTTTGAGACGGCATTGTTAATAGTTAGCAAATAATTATGAATTATCTTAATTTTTTTCGCAAAATATATTTGCATTTAAGCTATAAGAATGGTGCTACTGGTTGCAGCACAAGTTGCTGGTAGGTACCATAAACTTTCTGAATGAGGTAGCTCATCACTTCAGTCTTCGGTCTTATGTCGTATTTGAAAACCATAATTGTAACCAGGTTCTAGGTCACTGCTTATTCTCTATGTATAAAAATGAATTGCTGTTCGTTAGTCTCGCTAAAACTCGAGAACGGCCGGACCGATTTGGCTAATTTTGGTCTTGAATTATTTGTGGAAGTCCAGAGAAGGTTTAAAAGGTAGATAAATATAAAAATGCTCGGAATTAAATTAAAAATAACAATTTTCCGGACGGATTCCTTTTGTTTGTTTTAAGTTTATTTTATACAAAAGCTTAGGATTTTTATTTATCGATTGAGGCACTACGAAGTCTGCCGGGTCAGCTTGTTTTAATAAAAATAAGATTTCGACATCACGCCCCAGAGTGGATAGTGGCTCTGACATCGTGATGTCTATGGACCACTCAGCATAAAACTGCTTACGAGCCCTTCTGTTCAGCTTCCATTACAAAAAAAAAAACATTTCCGAAGAAAAGTAAGATATTTTCAAACGCAAAATTTTTGATGTCACCATCGTATTCCAGATTTATGTTCAGAAAACTCGCATCGTACGAGAATTATACGGCTCCCAAATTTAAAGGCCACATTTCTTTTGGATACATAAAAGATTCTCACACACTAATAGTGAAGCATGGTAACAAACGCCAATCATGACGACAGGGATCCGGCAACGTTTGATCAATGATCCATTGACAGGTTTTATACGTTTGAGGGGATCACGTCTATCAATCATGTGGGATTTAACTCAACGAGAGCGACGGCGGTGTTGCTCAATAAAAAACCATTGCGGAAATTCTGAATTTTTTGTAGTGTAAGTTAATATTTAAAATATAATGCGTCATACAATACAAGTGTTTTTTTTTTAATTTTTTTATTGCTTAGATGATTGGACGAGCGCACAGCCCACCTGGTTTTAAGTGGTTACTGGAGCCCATAGATATCTACGACGTAAATGCACCACCCACCTTGAGATATAAGTTCTAAGATCTCAGTATAGTTACAACGGCTGTCCCACCCTTCAAACCGAAACGCATTACTGCTTCACGGCAGAAATAGGCAGGGCGGTGGTACCTACCCGCGCGGACTCACAAGAGGTCCTACCACCAGTAAAGTTAATTGAAACAGGATGCTTAATATATTTTCATTGTTACAGTTTCCAATTAAGTTTGTTTCGTGTGAATATTAGATTTTAATTATAAAGTGAATAATTGAAAAGCAATGAAATTTAATGTATTTTTTAAATTATTAATTTATACTTTTATTCGGAAAATTTACTAAGCATTTCAAAATCTGTGATTGCAAAGTAAATTTTAATTGAAAGCTTCACTTGGTTTTTGTATAACAAAACAAATAATTTTACACTAAATATAATCAACAACATATTTACTAACAAGTATTTCTTAATAAATTTTTTAATTCAGATTTTTAGCATTCTCAGAATTGATTTCTTAGAGTGAATTCATTTTTTTTAAATCGTTTCCTGGTAACTCCGGCAGGTGTTAAGCCTTCATTGACAGATTGATGCCATAGAAGGGTTTTCAAATTGCTTTATTTTTGGAATATTTTATACAGAGTAAATTGCGTTTCAGAATTCACGTTAAAATGTTCTTACATCTAAAGGAGTTAATTTAGTTTCTTATTTAGGAAATAATTTTAACGAAATATGGAACGCTCGCCTCAAAATGTTAAATTGAAGTTGTTACTAAACAACTAATCTATACATATAAATAAAATTGGAGTGTCTGTTTGTAATATTTAAATAACCGCTTTTACTATATGCATATGAATATATATACGGTACATACACCAAAATAACATTTTTTTCAATTTTTGTCCGTCTGTCGTCTGTCTGTCTGTCTGTCTGTTTGTTCCGGCTAATCTCTGGAACGGCTGGACCGATTTTGACGGGACTTTCACTGACAGGTAGGTGATGATATAAAGAGTAACTTAGGCTACTTTTTTAGACTAGCTTCACCCCGTGGCGTCACCCGCGGTACGACAATAACTGCGGGTAGCATCGCGCGACTCAGCTAATCGTTATTATAATTTGTATACGGATGGGCGCGAATATATTATTATTTGTTATGCGCGTGCGAGCGGAGATGCGTGGTAGATGCCACTTCGGTGCTTTTTTTTCTATCTAAGCTGATAGCCTTGAGAGACTATTTCTGCGTAACCTTAACTAGTAAGTGAGCTCACGGGGCTCAAACCTGACGAATGCACTGCGCTCTCGGCGGCCGATTGTCATTGGAATTTTACTGTTAGGGCGTATTATGAACCAGTATCTGTGTGCCTGCCCATTTCTGAAAAGTAGCACTAGGGTTCAGGATTGGTACCCTATACACTTATGGCCAAATATTTATTTTACTGTAAACTCCTCGGCTTTGACAAGTGAATACATAAATAGGGTAGGTATCATTTCAACAAAACGCAACTTCTATGTGACGTACGGGTGGTAGGGCGTCTTGTGAGTCCGCATGGGTAGGTACCACCACTCTGTCTGTTTCTGCCGTGAAGCAGAAATGCGTTTCTGTTTGAAGGGTGGAGCAGCCGTTGTTGTAAACAAAAAAATGAGACCTTAAAACTATTATCACAAGGTAGGTGGCGCCTAGATGTCTATGGCCTCCGGTATCCACTTAACATCAGATGGGTCGTGAGCTCGCCTTCCCACCTAACCGATAAATAAAAAAAACGTGAACGCACAATATTAGCGGGTTCGTTTCTAAAATAAAAATACACAACTATCCTTTTTATAAATGGAAGTACTCCTTAACCTTAGCTACGGAACGATCGGTACCTACCCCGGATTACCATCACGCTAACATCGCATGACAACGAGCACGCTTCTTGCCACATAGACAAGGAAAACTCACACACCCTATTTGTTTTTGTAGACGAGTGGTCAAATCCACTATGGACGCGTCAAGGACTACGCAACGTGACCTCTATGTTGATTATTCCAACAACCTAAGCATAGATTTAATGCAGGATCAACTCTGTCATTGCTCGCTGCAAAAAGATTCTAACTTACAAGTCGCCAGCATCAAAGGTTTATGCAACAGCTTCTCCGGCTAAAGCACTCGCTTTAGTAATTTTTTATTAGTGAATTGGGCTTGAAAGCTCACGGGTTGTTGGTGAATGGTCTCTAGGACGTTGTATTGAATGCGTGCCCACAATATCTCCCATTATCCTTGAAACCATAATCCGTATTAAAATCTAACTCAATGTGGTCGTAATCAAGTTTTTTTTTATTGCTTAGATGGGTGGAAGAGTTCACAACTCACCCGTTGTTAAGTGATTACGGGGGCCCATAGACATCTATAACGTAAATGCCGCCACCCACCTTGGATATGAGCTCTAACGTCTCAGTATAGTTACAACGGCTGCCCCACCCTTCAAGCCCAAACGCATTACTGCTTCACGGCTGAAATAGGCAGAGTGGTGGTACCTTCCCGTGCGGACTCACAAGAAGTCCTACCACCAGTACTTACGACAATAATAATTTTCCGGGTTTAATTTTTATTGCCTTCACCGTGGCAGTCAATCGTGAACATTTGTTAAGTACGTACTAGAGGTCCCGCAGTAGTCGAAATTCGACTATAATTAATTGGAATTGTAAGTTTGTACACTATTATGATTGTATTTTGTACTTCTATAATCACAAATTGCGCCAAGACTACACTATAAAAAATATTAACAAAGACAAACAATATTTAATCCATTCTCAATTTGACAACAGACGTCAAGAACAAAAGTTTGACAATAAATAGTATGCATGCGTGTGTGCGTCAAATACATGGTATGTAGTGTGTGTAATATTTTCTTTATTGATTTAATGTATCTTTTATGCATTATTTTAAAAAAATATTAGCATTGTGCACTTCTTCTCTATGTTCTCTATAAGTGTGGAAAATTTCATACACCTCCGTCCGCGCAATTTTCGTAAAAAGGGATACAAAGTTTTTGCTTCACGTATTAATATATAGATAGATTGTATTGTATGTAAGTGGCCACTAGTCCCGCCAAACTAATTCACGAATGCTAAACTAAATAGGTCGTTTCAAAATGACAGCAGCCTATTTCATGACGCGCACAAAAAAAAACCGGAGCAACCACGAAATATAAAAAGTTTAGCAATTTTCTCTTTATTCGCGTCGACGTTTTGCATGTCTCGAGCGTCGAATGTCCCGCTTCCCATTCCAATTTCGAACTTGTTCAATAATAATCGAAAAGCACAACTTGACTTGCTTTGTAAATCTGTTGAGTTCTTTTTTTGTTTTTTGAGTATAAAATAAATAAAAACAGTATCGAATTTTAAATGATTTAAATGTAAAATTATGTATAATAAATAAAAAAGGATATTAGGTATTTTTTAATAAAATCGTTTTTAGGAAAACTAAGCTATTGAGCGTGCATGATATTCCTGGTAATATAATATAATAGCTGGTAAGGACTTGTAGCGAAAGACAAGAGACCAAAACGAATGGAGTACATGTGGATGGACCTACACTCAGCATTGGGTGGACTCAAGTTGAATAAGAGATTGAAGTTGAAATAGTTGAAGTAGAAGACATTCCGGTAATATTGCTGTTTTTTGTTTCTCAATTAACCTATAGGTAATCTATGTTGCACGTTGTAAATAATATTTCGGGGAGTCGTACTGGCTATGAATGATAATGATTCAAGAGAAGAATTCTAAATAGAACTTTGACGGCTATTTTCGATTTCGTTGTCACAGCAGTCGTGGCCGAGTGGTTCAGGCGTCTGACTCGAAATCAGATTCCCTATGGGAGCGTAGGTTCGAATCCTACCGGCTGCGAGTGTAGGTGAATCGCACGATTCGCTAAGTTTTTTCTTATGTTATTATAAATGCTACTCTGTATAAATGTATTTTCCATGGTTATGGATGTATATTAAATATATTATTATGTATGTGTATAATAAAAATATTACATTTATTTCCGTTATCTGGTACCTGTAACACAAGTTCTTTACGAACTTACCACGGGAACAGTTAACGTGGCGTGATTGTTAGTAAATATTTATTTATTTATTATTATTTATAAATTGAAGGAGGGTAATCTATATACGTGAAGCAAAAATTTGTAACCCTTTTTACGAAAATTCCGCGGAGTATGAAATTTCTCACAATTATAGAAAAGATAGAGAAGGAGTGCAAACTGCTATTTTTTTGTAATTATGCATAACAAAATCATTAAATCAATAAAAAAAACCTCACATTGCCATGTATTTGACACACACACGCATAACTCTATTGTTTATTGTTGGTCTGTGGTCAAATTGAGAATAGGTTGATATTGTTTGTTTTTAATATTAATTGTCTATAGTGTAATCTTGGCGAAATCTGTGATTATAGAAGTTTAATAGTCTTTGACAATAGAATCATAATAATGTTCTAATTTATAATTTTAATTAATTATAGTCAAATTTCTACTACTGGGAGACCACTTGTACCTATAAATAGAAAGAGGAAGCTAAAAGAGGGTAATTACAGCATGAGATGATTTGTTTGGATATTTGGAATGTCTGTTTGTTAGCACATATCCCCTGAACTTTACTGGTGGTAGGATCTCTGGTGAGTCCGCACAGGTAGGTACCACCACCTATTTCTGCCGTGAAGCAGTAATGCGTTTCGGTTTGAAGGGTGGGGCAGCCGTTGTAACTATACTTGAGACCTTAGAACTTATATCTTAAGGTGGGTGGCGCATTTACGTTGTAGATGTCTATGAGCTCTAGTAACCACTTAACACCAGGTGGACTGTAAGCTCTTCCACACAACTAAGCATTAAAAAAAAAGAACTATCAAATAAGTTTTCATATAACTTTCCCAGATCAACAGAGATTAATTTGAATCATGTAATATTGTGTTTTTTTTAAATCGGAAGTTATAAAAAATAGTTATTATGATATTTTAAAGATTTTTGGAATTTACTTTTACACTATACGATGTGTGAAGTTATCTAATGTAAAATATTATTAATACAAAACTAACTTCATCTGTATATTAAGTTATCAAGCTTAAACCGCTACACTTATTTTACAAAGTTCACAATTTTTTTTTTTTTTATAATGAATTTGGCTCCAACGCCTTTGGCATTGATTTTGCCAATGTCAAAGTATTTCCATAAATGACCGGTACTTAGAGGGAGAGGAAAAGTTCACAATTGGAATATGATTCAAGATTCATGAGAAGGAATTTAGGCTACTCTTCAATTCACCGCTGCGCACCGTGTTTCCGCCCACGCGATATAAAGTATCCATGTAAGTAAGGCTGCGGACGGTAATTTAATATGTACTTTAATTAGACATCAATTAATAAAGCAACATGTTAGGCAATAAAGTTATTTTGATCCCTAGACCAATGAAGAATGAAGAGTGTTTATAAAAAAGTATATTTCTTATCCTTGAAGTCGTCGTGATCTAAAGGATAAGGCGTCCGGTGCATTCGTATCTAACGATGCAACGGTGTTCGAATCGCGCAGGCGGTTATCAATTTTTCTAATGAAATACGTAATTGAGATATGTTCGCAATTGACTTCCACGGTGAAGGAATAACATCGTTTAATAAAAATCAAACCCGCAAAATTATTTTTTTCGTAATTACTGGTGGTAGGACATCTTGTGAGTCCGCACGGGTAGGTACCACCACCCCGCCTATTTCTGCCGTGAAGCAGTAATGCGTTTCGGTTTGAAGGGTGGGGCAGCTGTTGTAACTGTACTGACTGACGTTGTAGATGTCTATGAGCTCCAATACCACATAACACCCGGTGGGCTGTGAGCTCGTCCAACCATTTAGGCAATAAAAAAAGTATAAAAAAACTGTATTATTTGTGATCTTAATAAAATCTATACTAATATTATAAAGAGGAAAGATTTGTTTGTTTGTTTGTTTCGAATAGGCTCCGAAACTACTGGACCGATTTGAAAAATTCTTATTCCATTAGAAGCCGACATTGTCCCTGATGAACATAGGCTACTTTTTTTTATTTTTTTTTTATTTTTTTTTTTGGTTTCATGTGTGTTTTAATGTTTCCGAAGCGAAGCGAGGGCGGGTCGCTAGTCTATTAATAAATTAAATTACTGTCACGAAAACATTGTAAATAATCCTTTCACAAGTAACAAAACTCGAACAACAATATACGCGGTCGTTATAAAATTTGATTTCAATCCAATCTCAACAAAACGAGGCAATCACGAACTTCCTCATAAAATCATTTCTATATACACGTAATACGAAGTTGTCTGTCTACCTCACAGATAGAGTTCCGAACTTCGTTCGAAACTTACAGTGCGAATGCTCAGTTTTCATTCGTATCCTTTGAGAGGTTGTTGGGTTTACTTGGCTGTGTTTTTTTATTACAATACAACATTACTAGTATGATTTGCAAAATTTGTTTTAAGTATGTGATTTAAAGTAAAATTTACGGGAAAACTTAAAGCCATTAAGTGTCCAACGTAATGTAAGTTCTAGAATATAGCTTAAATAAATAATATCGGATGCATGATTCAGTAGTTATAACGGAACATCCGTAAAAACCACTGTAGATTTATATATCAGTATAGATAGATTGACAAATTTAACTATTCCGCGTCAAAGAATGATAGTGCTTCCTATTATATTTCAAAAAATTACTTATTATCTTTAAATACTTACGTGCTCATATACCTAATATTAAGCCGAAAATAAATAATAACTTTAAATAAAACTACTACACGGTCATCCAGCCCGTAATTAGGATTTCCTGTGCTATGTTATGTTTTTATTTATTTTTTATTGGTTAGATAGATAGACGAACTTGCGGCCCACTTTGTGCTAAGTGGTTACCGGAGCCCATAGACATCTACAACGTAAATGCCGCCACCCACTACCACTACTTTTACTGGTGGTAGGACCTCTTGTGAGTCCGCGCGGGTAGGTACCACCGCCCTGCCTATTTCTGCCGTGAAACATTAATGCGTTTCGGTTTGAAGGGCGGGGCAGCCGCTGTAACTACACTGAGATCTTAGAACTTATATCTCAAGATGGGTGGCGCATTTACATTATAGATGTTCATGGGCTCCAGTAACCACTTCACACCAGGTGGGCTGTGAGCTCGTCTACCCATATAAGCCATAAAAAAAAAAAACACCTTGAGACATGAGTTCTAAGGTCTTAGTTTTTAAACAGTACAACGGCCGCCCCACCCTTCAAACCGAAACGCATTACTGCTTCACGGCAGAAATAGGCAGGATGGTGGCACCTACTCGTGCGGACTCACAAGACGTTCTACCACCACTAATTACTGTAATACCAGCGGAGCTTGAGTGAGTTTCACTAATGCAACATTATTAACATCTGTTCGACCATTATTACGAAAATATTACTTTAAATATTCGATCCAAAAAGTTGTAGTTTAGAAGCAGAAATCGCAACAAAAACAACATTTTAGATATAATTAGATTAGTTATTGTTGTTAGTTGTGTCTAGTTATATTATATTTTCCAGTTGGAATGAGATGATTTTTTCGGACTAAAAGATAGCCTATGTCATTCACCTGACCTAAAACTATCACTTTAAAAAACATTAAATTAAAGACGGACCTATACAAAAAGATTTTGGCAAAAGTAGCTCGGTTTCTTGTTTCAAAACGTCCCGTTTATTAATACAAAAAAATGTAATACGTTCAGCTTGGTTAAATAAATAAATTAGTTTTTTTTTTTGTAAAGAGGAAATCGCCGGACTTCCGCCCTTCATTGGAGATGGCGGACGGAGCATGTCGGAGTCTTCTGTCGCTCAACAACCAACGTCCAAACCTCGCATGAGACAGAACTCATGAAAAGGCCTAAAGGGGGGAAAGTGAAGCATTTAGTGCGGAGCACATTTCTCCCATCACCCTCCCCCTCGGGACGCCGGACCGGCGGTCGTCGGCGCCACGACCCCCAGCCCTCTCACTCGGCAAAAGAAATTAGATAGCATCCATTATTTTCCAGTCACAAGGGTAGTTGTAATGTAAAATTTTGCATTAATTACCTCAGTGATAGATTAAAACAAGCACATTTTTTTCTCCTACTTATACGCTGATAGACTAAAGGGCTATCCCAGCTGCGGAAAAGGAAAAGCACAATTCTACTACAAAAACGAATATAATCAAACGTCTGGAAACTGTTAGCGACCACGCAATCGTAGAGCGGAGTATTCATGCACGCGGCTTTAATAAATAAAACTTTACATTCACGGCGAAATGAAGCATCCCTAAACTTTATATTTCGTCGTCGAGTTTGTGGGGAACATTAAAATGTTGATTCGTTTCTCAGCAAAATGCAGAGCTGTACCGGATGGAGTTTTTTTTTTTTTTTTTAAATAAAACGCGAATACGCTGCACTCGCAGTGCCGTCGACTACTATCGTTTGAAAACTCCATGAGATGTTTAAAAATTGAATTTGAGACGCGATCTAGATTGAGTTACGACTTTTTGACGGATGGAACTTTTCTTTTGCATAGAAACAAGAGAGCTGCCATATTCGTAGCAAATAGGCGTTATTGATGAGCAGTAGTAGGATGACGAATGACATCGAATATAGTCGAATAAAACTGACTGACTCGGAGGGTCGTGGGTTCGATTCTTTTTCTTTATTTATTGTTTAGATGGATGGACGAGCTCACAGTCCACCTGGTGTTAAGTGGTTACTGGAGCCCATAGACATCTACAGCGTAAATGCGCCACCCACCTTGAGATATAAGCTCTAAGGTCTCGAGTATTTTTTGTTTTTTTGAATGGCGGGATACTTGTTAGCCCGAAGGCCTTCTGAACTTCGCGTCATCTCGCGAATTCAAGACTTAAGCTAGACGGGAAAGGTAAGCCAACAAGCCTGGTCTATATAAATTATACACTAAAAATTTAAATCCTATTCGATTCAACTAATTTAACAAAATAAGGCTATTATTTCTCCGGAAGCATCAGCACGAAGACTAAGCTCGTATTCTTCATTTGACAGTATTTTATCAAGTTTGATCCTCTGGCCCAAATGTCCCTTAGATTAAAAATAATTATATTACATTTTGACATCAAAGCTCGAAAACACATTACGATATAATTTAGGTCATAGGTTGTGTGACAATAAAATATTCAAAGTAAGAATCGACCTGAACCCCAATCATCGTATTCATATTTAATATCTTAATTGCTGAAGAAAACAATACTCATTCTGAGACAGTGAACATTGCTCTAAGATTTTATACTAATAGCAGAAGGTGTATAATTATGTATGTAGGATTGGTAAGAACGGAACGTATGAAAAGAGTGTGGAACGCAGCGTTAAGATGTGAGAGTGAAAGAAAACGGAAAGAAAGGGAAAAAAGTATGACAGAGAAAAAAGAAGATGGCGAAGACGGTTAAAAAAAATGAGCAAGGCGTAATAAAAGTGTTAATTAATTTTTAATTATTATTATAACAGAAGATTTTGGAACATGAGATGTTTTATTTTATGCGCTGCGATCTCTATCCTACATATAGTACTACCTACTTGAGTCATCAGGTATAGCTAATCATTCAAATAGCCTTATCGTGCCAAATGCAGCATAAACACTACGAGTGTGTTCCACGGGCCACATTGCGGATCAAGCGAAACCAACCAGCCTCTCCTCTACTTCTGTGCATACGTTTTTACCTATTGTCTGATGATAAGGGCTTTACTCATAGCCGTTGGCAGTGTCACGAAATTGCTGCCTACAAAAAATACTTTTTATATTTATTTAAGTGTAGGCGATGTAAATAAAAGACGAGATTTTACTGAGGTATGAGCGCGTCTGATTGTCGTTCGCGCGGTGCCGATGTATCTGCCCGACAGACTGTGTTAAAAAATGCCACAGTTCTTCCGACCATCGTTGACGATCGGATGCGCTCGTGTATTTATTAAAGAAATAAACGTGAATCATAATTAACAATGAAAACATGTAAACTGTTATTATAGTATACTAGCTGACCCGGCAAACATTGTTTTGCCATATATAAGATTTCTAGGGAATTTCTAGTGTAGAAAAAAAAACTAACTTATTGTAAGTGTGTAAAGATGTGGTAAATGAGTGAAAGAGGTATGTAGTGCTGTGAACGATGAGGGAATATATAATAAAAATAACAAAACTTCATTCAACCACATAATACCTCATTATAACAAAAAAAAATGTCCAAATAAAAAAAATATGTTAAGGGTGGACAACCCTAATCACTTAGGGCTATGAAAAATATATAGTAGCCGATTCTCAGGCTTACTGAATATGCATAAAAAATTTCATGAGAATCGGTCAAGCGGTTTCGGAGGAGTATGGGAACGAACATTGTGACACGAGAATTTTATATATTAGATATATAGAACTTGATATGTGTCGCCTATAATAAGCCTCGTTTCAAGAAAAATAGCTTATAGCGCTCGGGAAATATTGTATAGGCGAGCTGATACGACCTATACGTGATACGTCCTAGGTACGACGTTAAACTTCCTCATCCTGGGTACGACGTTAAACTTCCTAGTTGCCAACCCGCATGCCCTGCGTGGTGACTTAAGGGCACAAACTCCCCAATGATAGGACACAAAATGCAACGGCCCCCAGTACCCGGCAGCTCTACTATTCCTGGCCACGGTGGCGGTCACGGTAACGGTAGGGCAGGGGGTGCGAAGAATCCCCGGTCGGCAGGCCACCATAAACAACTGACCATTGGCACGTTTAACACCCGGACTTTGAGGCGAGATGAGGATGTGGAAGAGCTGGAAGTAGAATTGAGGTCCATTAAATGGCATATCCTTGGGCTTTCGGAGGTCCGTAGAGAGGGTGAGGACACCGTCATCCTCGAGTCTGGAAACCTCTTCTACTACCGTAAAGGAGACCAGCTCTCTCAAGGCGGTGTTGGGTTCATCGTTCACAAAGCCATCGCTAACAACGTCTTGGAGCTATCGAGTGTGTCGTCGCGGGTGGTGTACATTATAGTTAAAATCTCAGAGAGATATTTACTCAAGGTCGTGCAAGTGTATGCACCAACGGCGACACACCCTGATTGTGAGGTTGAGGCCTTATATGAAGACATCTTTAAGGCCATTCATAACACCACCAAGACCCACTTCACCGTTGTAGTTGGCGACTTCAACGCCAAAGTGGGAATACAAGGGGAAGACGAATCCATAATTGGACGGTATGGTTTGGGGACGAGAAACCACAGAGGACAAATGCTTGTTAATTTTCTGCAGATGGAGGGACTCTATTTGATGAACTCGTTTTTCAAAAAGAAGCCCCAAAGGAGATGGACTTGGCAAAGTGCCGACAAAGTGACACGGAACGAGATCGATTTCATCATGGCGGATAAGAAGCGAATATTTACGGATGTCTCAGTGGTCAACAGGTTTAGTGCCGGTAGTGACCACCGACTTATTCGAGGAACCCTAAATATCGACATAAGGCTTGAAAGAACCCGGTTGATGAGATCGACTCTGCGCCCGTCTCTTCCCCAAATCATCCAAGTTTCCGAGAAGTTCCAATTGGAACTTCAAAATCGATTCAGTCTGCTGGATCCCACTGAGGACGTGAACGACGTGGTGGAGAACATGGCGGCGACACTACGTGAAGTTGGCGGAAGATACTTTGGATCACAGCGGAGAGTTCGTGAAGCCAAGCTAACCCCTGAGACTCTGGCATTAATGAGGAAACGACGAGAAGCCACTCCATCCACAAGAGCTACAGCAGAGTACGCAACCTTAAATAAGGACGTCCGGAGGATGGTGAGGCGTGACTACCGTAACTTTAATGCTAAACGCATTGAAGCTGCGATAGAGCGCAATAAAGGCCTTAAAGCCCTTGTACGGACGTCTAAAAGTGCTCCTCTGCTTAAGCTTAAGCGAGAAGATGGTTCTATAGTTACTTCCAAGCCAGAAATCTTAGGCGAGGTCGAAAAATATTATGGCAAACTCTACGCAATGCACACTTCTCTACCTACACCCGCCAACCGAGCTAGTGACAGCCGAGCACCGCTTACTCGGCATTACTCGGATGATGTCCCGGACATCAGCATCGGGGAGATTCGGATGGCCCTGGAACAGCTCAAAAATGGTAGAGCGCCTGGTGAAGATGGAATTACTACGGAGCTGCTGAAATCCGGAGGGGTTCCTATCCTGAAGGAATTACGGAGCCTGTACAATTCCGTCATACACAATGGGAATACACCATTGGCGTGGACAAGGAGTCGGGTCATGTTGTTCTTCAAGAAAGGTGATAAAACTTTGTTGAAGAACTATAGACCGATATCTCTTTTGAGCCACGTCTACAAGGTCTTTTCTAGGGTCATTACTAATCGTCTCGCCCGAAGGCTTGATGAATGCCAGCCACCGGAGCAGGCTGGGTTTCGAAAGGGTTACAATACCGTAGACCATATTCACACCCTCAGACAGATTATAGAAAAGTCTACAGAATATAATCTGCCACTTTGCGTGGCTTTCGTGGACTACGAGAAAGCCTTTGACTCTATCGAGACCTGGTCAGTTCTGGAATCCTTACAGCGATGCCAGATAGACTATCGCTATATCGAGGTGTTGAAAAGTCTATACGAAGCCGCGACGATGACCGTACAAATCCAGGATTGCCAGTCTAGACCTATCAAGCTGCAGCGGGGTGTCCGACAGGGAGATATTACATCTCCGAAACTGTTCACCGCTGCACTTGAAGATGTCTTCAAGACGCTGGACTGGAAAACATGTGGAATCAACGTCAACGGAGAGTACATGTCACACCTTCGATTTGTCGATGACATAGTCTTAATGTCGGAATCGCTGGAGGACCTCAGTCGTATGCTCAACGATCTCAATGCTGCTTCCCGATGCGTGGGACTGCGGATGAACCTTGACAAGACGAAAGTCATGTTCAATGATAAAATCGTCCCGGGCCAAGTTACCATCTCGAATGCAGTCATTGAAGAGGTAAAAGACTTTGTCTACCTCGGTCAGGCTATCCAGCTTGGCCGGGGTAACTTCAATACAGAGATTGAGAAACGCATACGACTGGGTTGGTCGGCATTTGGGAAATTCCGTGCAATCCTCACCTCGCAAATTCCTCAATGCCTGAAGACAAAAGTCTTTAACCAGTGCATTCTCCCCGCTATGACCTACGGCGCGGAAACCTGGACACTGACGGCAGGGCTGGCCCATAAGTTAAGAGTCGCACAGCGGGCGATGGAGAGAGCTATGCTAGGTATTTCTCTAAGGGACAAAATCCGGAACGAAGAAATTCGACAGAGAACCAAAGTCGACGACATAGCTCTCAAAGCTAGCAGGCTGAAGTGGCAATGGGCCGGACACATCATTTCAATCAATCAAGTCAGCGGTAGTACAGGAAACCGAAACCGGTTTAGTGGTGCTTAACTTCAAAATTAGATTCAGTATACCTATTGTCATTCAACAAACAATCTAGAGGAAATAGACTCCAGGTCGATTCTGTAACCTTGACTAGGGCTGCTACGCCCTACTAAAATGTAACGAAACTAAGTAAAAAAATAAGTGTGCAGAAGTACTTTTGTTAAAAATAGTTTTAAGTAGAAATTAGCGAAGAAATTCTCTTAACAACCTGGGAACTATATTGAGAGATCTATATTATTGTCTGAATTGGCTAAAAAAACTGCATTTTGGGTAACATTCATTCAAAATTCGCTCGTGTACCAAAATCTATATGGCATATAATTCAGTGACGAGATCATGCATTTTCTATTAGATGACAGCTATCGCACGAAAACGAATGATAACAGTTCAAATACAATAGAATCATGATAATGGTAAAGCCATAAAATCGCGTTGCTTAAGAAAAAATTAAATGTCATCTGTTGACCCAAAACGTATCTAAGTTTGAAACTAAAGTTAGTTATTGTAGAGATAAACTATTATAGACCAACTAACCGGTTTTTTTCAACGATAATGGATCAAAATTTTTACTGCGAAATTGTCTCAACTAACGTAAAAAAAACTCAATTAAATATAAATTAAATTTTAGGTCACAGCCCTAAAAACACAATCTACCGCACTTTAAAACTTTCAAAGTCACCGATCTAATCTCAAAACCGTATATAAATGTAAAGAGGACAGTCGAAAACTTCTCACGCAAACACTCTCAGAACTTGGCAAGCGTTTTATCTTTTTAAGAAAAGAAAAAAAAAACGTTTCCCGAACGTTGGTATTAGAGCCTCAGTGATCCGACTCAGCCTTGTCGACCCCACTGACACGCTTCCAATAAAGTAACGAACAACTTCTCAAATTGAAAAAGAAATCTTGCTTTGGCCCGCCGATGCAAATATCGGGGCACGGAATTGCTGAACTCGCTACGTAATACGGCGCGTTTGCACAGGCCAACTTTGAATTATTATTTTAATAAAGCTGTTAAGTTTCAAAGTTTAATGTGTGTACAACACATTCTGCCGTTTAATTGTTGCTATGTTTTTGGTTGTCAACGCGAGAGGCGTGTTCAAGTTATACTTTGGGGTTGTTTTAGGACACAAATTTCAATCTTAAATAATAGTCATTGTTTGTTTAAATTTAGTTGAAATCAGGGCTTTTCTGGTGTTAACGCTAAGTAGTTACTGAAGCCAATGTCCAGACTAGAGGTCAAAGTTGTAATAGTAATGAATTTTACTTCCCAACTTTTAAAATCCACGCACATGACTGCTTTGTAGCAAAAATAGGGGAGATGTTAGTTACTCATCTATTTGCTTTCAAAATAAGCCCTATTTAAAATCATTCGTGAATACGTGCTAGGTACGTTTTTCTTGCACGATTTCAATCCTGGCGTGATCATATCACTTGATAAGAGTAAGTACACCAAGTATAATTTCTTTTTGGTAATGAAGACTTAAATTTTTCCATTAGCTCTCCAATACAAGGGACTTGAGCGAATTTTGTCGACATTCGAAAAAATAAATAGAAACGTTGAAAAGCCAATTATTACATCATTCCTTTCATTTATATTGAACTCAGAAGTGTCACTGAAAAATTGCACATAATTTAACATCTCGCCTGTGCTTAGTATTCCACAGAGAAGGCTGCAAGTCTGGGAGTTGAAACGATATAATAATTTCTCTTAAAGTTTTAATGCGAATTCGTGGGCTCGTGTGAAATGTGCGAAGTTTCACGTTCCCGGGTACGATGTGTCTAAATCAAGATGATATTCATATTATGTCCCCTCGAGTTTGATGTTACGATAAGATGGGTACGGTTTGCGAGACAGTCAAAGCTTCTTTTATTTTTTTCCTACCTATGCTGATAGCCTTGAGAGGCTATTTTAGCTTCTCCTTGACGTGGTGACTTTACGTGGCTCAAACCGGAGTGTCGCTAACACTGGCCCCATCAAGAGCAGTGCTTCGCAGAATCTACCACCGGATTGGAAACGCGGCCTACTGAGAAGATCCGGCGAGAAACTCAGTGGGCTGTGTCTATGGGTTAATTTACTCGTCGAGCCTTTCGTCGCAGGCAACGGGTTAGGCGAGAGCGATGACCAGTGCTTGAGATACCTTAAAGCACCGTTGATGGATTGGGAGGATCTGTAATGACATGCTTAGGGCGACGTCAACTGTTTACCATTCGGTCTACAGGATCGAGTATGGCAAGACGGGAATGCCGCCATGCACTTTAAGACGAGTTCGAAGTTTTCTAAAATAGCTATTCCACTCTTTATCCAATATCGCATGAATACTTTGCAGCAGAAAAAGGTCGCACTGTGGTATCAACCTGCACAGAGGCAGTGGATTCAAAACAACTTTGTCACTTCTTATGCCTTTAGGCCCTGTGGGCATTGGTTCATGACTGACGCTCGTTGTGATGGATTAAGCTGGCTATTACGCTGTTTATAAATTTCGCTAGTTTTTGGTGAAAATATACTAATTATTATTCTTCCCCACTAAAATTTTGTTAATTTTTAAACGTGACTTAACAGAGTTAAGTTAATCCGGCTAAGAATAGATTAAACGTCTTGAGTATGTAGGTCACTTCGGCTAAGTGATAGGTGTGGCTTCTTGGTAGATGCAAGCTATACTTCAAATACAGGATGTTCATTTAGTGTTATTTATTTAAAATTGAAATTGCATATTTATGAATTTTGATACCGCACAACCCTAATTTAGAATTTATTAAATAAATACTGACAATCGTAAAACTATTACATTTTTTGATTGGTTTCGCTGGTAGACAACCTACGGTCGAACTGATGGTCAGTGATTACCATTACTCATGGATCCCGCAGCTTTTACAATTGAATGCGTTCTCTCGACAATAATTGACGGCTCATAAAACCGTGAAGTTCTGATAAATCTGAAAACTCGTAAGTCTGAACATTCATTCATTCATTGGACATGCAAAGGCAATTCGTGAAAGTCTATATAACATTTATAAAGCAAACCTATAGCTATATTATACTGCCCAATTTATAAGGCAGTAAAAATATTATACAATATAAATTAGTGATCTTACCAATCTGATTATAAGCTTCAACTCGTATCGACTATTCAGCCTAATTCAGTTACTCAAAACATCTTCAAAAGCTGTCACAGTAAATGGGGCTTAAGTTAAATTTCAGAACACTTTTGAATAGAACAAGTTGCACTTTTTTTATTGCACTAATGTTAAACGGATAAAAAAAATTGCGTTTACTACAAGCTTATTCGTGAAACAAAAACTAGAAGATTGGCAAAATAAAACAAATCACATGGCCCGACTTCGAGGTTGCCACCAAAAAGTTTCAGCATATTAACTAAACAAACCACGCTGTATATAAATCAAGCACACCTATCGATCGATCAGTGTAACATGGCCGACAAACTAACGGATATAAAAGGGCGCGGTGTCACATTGGAAACACAGCCTAGAGGAGTTTACGCTTTGGGAATATCGTTTGCGTACAGCTATGACTTATATAGTAAATGTTTTGACAAACACAAATACTGTTTGCTAGGTTTCATGAGAATATGAAAATCGAAAATATATCGCACATACAGCACATATAACATCACTTGTGTAAATTATGTAATTTTTCAGGAGAAGCGTTGGAAAATTAAACTCTTAATACAATTATGTAGTTCTTCGCGACTAAAGAAATAAAATGATAATATTTAAACTACAACTTTAAGCGTTATTATTAAAAGCGAACATCTCCTGACGTTTCAGAGCCTTCGATTCGCCTCGAAGGCTCCGTCGGCCGGGCGTCCTTGGGGTGAGTTGCGCCGTCTGGTTGTAGTGTTGACCGCGGTAACCTCTTTACCTCATCCGAGTTCTGATCTCGGAGGGGATCAAACGCTTGGGCGAAGAGTGCAGGGGAGTTATTTAGTGGGTAGGGCCTTGAAAACATCCTTGGGCCTGCGGTCTCGTAGTCGCGGACCAGTCCCACAAACCCCGCGCGTGCTTTAGGCGCGAGGACCTCGTAGAAGGTTCGGCAACAGACCAAAAAAAAAAGATATGATTCAACACAACTCACCATAAACGTCGATACAGCCAATTTGCCACTTCATATTTGGCTGTGTGTTTATCTGACACATGTAGCACCCTCTATCTTCGGCACGGAGGGGCCGGATCCTCAGCTGCCAAGTCCTCGGGGCGTCCAGGCTGACTGAATAGCGGGCACCGAGTACCGCTCTGTCGTGCATAGTTAGGACGGTCTGGTCTTCCGCTCTTAGCCACCCTACCTGTAGGAAAAATGTTTTGGTTAATTGTAATGCTCTTGAAACCAATTTGGACATACGGGATTCAACTATGGGGTTCGGCGTGTGACTCTAACATAAGTATCATACAGAGGGTTCAAAATTACATCTTGAAACAAATATCGAACAGTCCGTGGTTTATAAAAACATCGGAGATTCATGAGCACCTCAAAATCAGGACTGTTAAAGAGTCTCCTCTTTCCTCCTCAAGACCTGGAGTATGAAATGCAGGAAAAGGCTAGAAATCCATCCTAATAAACTTGCCACGCAACTAACCACACCGGACCTAATAAATAGACTTCCTAAGTCTTGATAGACACGTTTGACAGAGTGGAGCAGTCTTGTTGGAGATTTTGCTCTGATCGCCAGCTCTCAACACATCTGCTCACAGTCTAGCTGACTGATAGCAAGATAAAGGAAAAAAAATAAAATGTAATGCTCTAGATAATTTTGATTCATCCAAAAACTTCGGTCCGATTTTACCTATGTATATAGAAATCTGAATCAGCACAGCAAAAGTCAAGTTTGAAGACGACAGTTGCACGTTATACGTTATAGGATGTAGGGGATTTTTTTTAATTGCCCATTTAGGGAGTCGAGCAGCCTATTTGGTGGCGAGTGGTTACTGTTCCTCTTGGGCGCAGCAATGCCAGAGGTACAGCCAAGCTACTGTCTACCAAGCCAAGCCATTGCCTACCAAAATTTATGACCAACAATAAAATGATGCGTAATTCATTATTGTCTTTCATCATCATCATCATTCATGTTTATAGGATATGGCAATCATTCCTTCTTCTTGCTTCGATTTCCTCGATACTGAGGGTCGTGACCTCGCAACAAGAGTTTATTCCGGATCATTCCACGTCATTTGCCTCTATCTGCCGCCGAGTGTAGATCATCGTGAGCAATCATTCCAATACACCTGAGACTCCAGCCACCATTGGTGTTGGTCAATTGACTAATTTAGGAAGCACCGGCTTGATAGTTATTTGAGCCCATACATTAGCTCCCAAATAGAGTTTAAAGAAAAGTTAGAAGATATTGTAGACAATTTAGAATATGTCATTACATTACGTTTTTGTTTGGTACGTATCCAAATTTGGTATTTAATGTTTGCAAATAACAAGACGAATATTATGTTTAACATAAATCCAAATGTGGTAAAAGTCTTCGCGATATTTTGCGTTTTTAATATCAGTATTCATGAGAATCAAAATTAAACGCGTCCAAATATATTTTATGGTTTGTTTTGTCTGAATATTTTAATAGCCCTCGCTGGCGCCCTAGCCATGGTTTTATTTGCAATAGTCACTCATAAATATTTATAGCATTGGTGTGCTCCAGGATCTCTATCTACATTATAGTTCTTAAAATTAAATTAGAACGCGTCATTTTTTTCGCTGTGAAGTATCCTAACTTTCTTACATTACTCCCAAACTGATGAATCCGAAGTGATTAAAACGATAAAATCAATTGGGTACATTTTTTAAATAGTTGATTAGTTATGTTGATTGTTTGGAACCTCTACGTCTGCGAAGAGTCTTCGGTTCCCTCTAAATTTTATACGGTGTGTTCCATGGGGAGTGCTTTGAGGAATAGTTTCAGATGATACAATCATCTTGTTTTTACCATCGTACCGCCCGCCACTGGAGTAGAGTTCATTCATACTATTTGGAGCCACTGCGTTCATCCACAGCGCGTTTCCAGGGCTCTTTTTTGCCACGTACCATCCGGCTTTAGAATGAGCTCTCCTCTACGATGTTTCCCGAGCACTATGACATGTCTTTATTCATACGAGGCTTGTGGAGAGTATTAAACGGTAGACAGCGGCTAGGCTCTGCACCTGGCATTGCTGACGTCCATAAGCGGCGGTAAACACTCACCATCAGGTGGGTCGATTGATCGTCTGCCTACACGGGCAATAAAAAAAAAGTAATATGCCCACACGAGCAGATATCATGTAATTATTTTGAGTGTGAAGCAATCATGGTATACAGTTAGAAGAGTAAGTAACATGACGTGTTTGGGCTACAAGCGGTTCAGTGGTTGTTCAACGTCATTTGAGTATTTTGCTAACTACCGTCGAACATTTTATATTTAAATTGTTCATTGACACTTGTGTTTCCTTACACGCAATTAAAATTATATATTTTTATTTTTATTGGTTAGTTGGGTGGACGAGCTCACAGCCCACCTGGTGTTAAGTGGTTACTGGAGCCCATGGACATCTACAACGTAAATGTGCCACCCACCTTGAGATATAAGTTCTAAATATCGCAGTATAGTTACAACGGCTACCTCACCCTTCAAACCGAAACGCATTACTGCTTCACGGCAGAAATAGACAGGGCGGTGGTACCTACCCGCGCGGACTCACAAGAGGTCCTACCACCAGTAATTACGCAAATTATAATTTTGCGGGTTTCACTTTTATTACACGATGTTATTCCTTCACCGTGGAAGTCAATCGTGAACATTTGTTGAGTACCTACGTAATTCATTAGAAAAATTACCCGCCTGGGATTCGAACACAGGTGCATCGCTCAACACGAATGCACCGGACGTCTTATCTCTTAGACCACGACGACTTCAATATTTATATTATGTTACTAAATAAACACGAGACTAAACAGAGAAAGTATTTAATTAAGCAACATCATACAATATTACACAATAAGACAAAATCGATCTCAAAATAGATTACTTGTAAACCCTTTTCGTTTCAAGGTTTGATAATATGCTATTCAATATTGGAGCTATGTCTAGTCATAGATAGATATTATTATGATGACGTCGTCTATGAATGATTAGACCAATACTTTTATCTACGACGCAAGACTGTACGACATAAACAGGGTTTTAAAATATTGTTTTCCTTATCTCACTGATACTCGTCGTAACTACACAGCAAAAATACAATGAAAGTTTAGTAAAAAAATCATATTAACCTATAAGTAACGTCATCTGTTAATCATTTGGTAGTACTATTTAGTGGTACTATCTATACTAATATTATAAAGAGGAAAGATTTGTTTGTTTGTTTGTTTCGAATAGGCTCCGAAACTACTGGACCGATTTGAAAAATTCTTTTTCCATTAGATGCCGACATTGTCCCTGATGAACATAAGCTACTTTTAAAAAAAAAAAAATTATTTAATTTTTTTGGTTTCATGTGTGTTTTGATGTTTCCGAAGCGAAGCGAGGGCGGGTCGCTAGTCATTAAATAAATCTACAATGGTTTTTACGGATGTTCTGTTATAGCTACTGAACCATGCATCCGATTGAGTTGAAACTTGGTATCCATGTACAAAATACATGTACTTAATGGATAGGCTAATATTTATATGAGTGTTGGAGTCCCTACACCAGTTGCAGGGCGTTAATGAGGAGAATCTTTGTGGGGGTGAAAAATAATAATGTTAATTTTAAATGCCCAGCGAAGCAGACGGGTACATGTAGTTTTATTATAAGTATGTGTAAATATAAATCATACACAAATATTAAAATATTATTTTGATTGAAACTATGGTAAGGTAAATTTACAATCAGATTAATGCGAGTAAATCCACCATTTAGTGAAATTTTATTAACATAAAGGTATTTAATCGATTCCATATTGCAGCTATTAATAACTACACAATTTGATCGTATGTAAAATTTATATAGTATATAATTATAAATTTCGAGATACCACTGACTGTGGAACGTAAAATATAATAATCGAATTTCCCGATAACACCAGCAAGTAAGATTATGAGATATGTCGAACAAAATTTTGCGCCAAATTTAAATCTTCATATAAATTCAACACGCACAGCACAGATAACTACAGCACTCAAATATTTGATGAACGTCGCGACCGAAATTATAACATCGAAGTTAAATTATACTAGAAAAGTTTTCAAACAAGCGCGTGATTTTATTAAGACCGCTCAAGTTTTGATAGCTCTTTCGAAAAATATTTTAGCGTTTAGTACTGTTTCTTTTATTCACAGTCCTGGGTTTATTAAAATGATTTTATTTAACGATAGTGGCCCAGGGACTTTTAATAAAAGGTTTCGTAAAACGCTAATATGTTAAAGTAGCGATATTAAGACGAACGCATGCGATATTATTTTGAAAATACAGAAAGAATGAATAATTGATGTCATATTTTTATCTTTTTCGTAGTTGAATATTATAATTTCAATTTTAGTGTAAGCGTTTATAATAATCAAATGTATATTATTACCATAGAATCAAAGACGAATAAAGTAAAAGAAACACTAAAAGAAGAAACAGAAAAATTGACACCCTGTGGCGCCGTTCAATGGATATAACCCAAAGAGGGTTGACGTGATAAGAGGACACGCTGTATCGACTTCAGATAATGTAGCATTAGGACAAGAAGAAGAAGCAATCTTAAGTCGAGTGCAATCGAGTATTGTCGCGAAGTTTTCTGACTTCTACTTTTTCCGAAGTTTGGAAAACCTCTTGGCAGGAAAAAATCTTGAATACTTAAGAGGCAGTACAAAATGCCTTTGAAGACTGTTTGCTTCTATACACCTGACATCTTTAAGAAGTGCATTAAAGCATTGAAAAATTACCAACGCCCCGGCAGAGATACATCGATACCATGGGTGAATATTTCCATTGATAGAAATATCAAATAATAAATAAATAAAATGCTTTAACTTTCTGTATACTAAGCGCCAATTTCGTAGGTAAAGACCTAATATTTTGCAACGCTTCCCGAGTCTTCGACGGAAGCATAAATTCGCATAACACCAAACAATTTCTTATTAAAAAGTTATAACTTTTCCGTGAAACTTTATTTGTATCACAATTCAAAGAATTGAAGTATTTATTTCAGTGAAATCTTAACATCTGCAGTGCAAAAATATAACAAAGGCAACGCCCGTGTCTGGAGGCGGAGAGAATTTTAATATGAAGCTCGCTATCTAGGTGCACGAACAATGTACCGGAAATCTGTGACCGAAATATCGGAGTAGTATATAAACCCGAATGTTTAGACTTTATTTTTAATGCTCCGAATGGGTCGATAGCGTAAAAGTTAACCCAAATTTGTATGGAGTTGGAACGTTTGCCTGCGTTTGCTGCTAGGGGGCCGTTCCAACTGCATACAAATTAGAATTAACTTTTACGCTATCGAGGACGTTAAAAAATTCGCACTAAGCACACAGAACGTTGAAAACCTACCTACGTTGACCTACAATTCGTCCTAACGCTACTATTATACATTAACTACACCATTCACCCAGCTGCTCAATAAATTAAATAACTAAGTCGCTGTAGCCTGAAGGATAAGACGTCCGGTGCATTCGTATCCAGTGATGCAACGGTGTTGGAATCCCGCAGGCAGGTACCAATTTTTCTGAAATGAAATACGTACTTAACAAATGTTCACGATTGACTTCCACGCCGAAGGAATGACATCGTGTAATAAAAATCAAACCTTCAGAATCATAATTTGCATCATTACCGGCGGTAGGACCACTTGTGAGTCCGCACGCATAGGTACCGCCACCCTGCCTGTTTCTGCCGTGAATCTCGTATCTGAAGATGGGTGGTGCATTTACGTTGTAGATGTAGATGTAATCCAAGCAATAAAAAAAAGCAAGAGCAAACTTTCAATTGTCTGAAGCTTTCAAAGACATAATCTTAAGACCGGTTTAATTTATCTAAGTTCATCAGATAAAGAGTGATAGGGCCTCATTTTTTTAGCCATAAATAAATTGTGACAGAAATAAAGGCAAATAAATACTTTTAGTGGATAGCCGCTTGGCTGTGGTCAAATTGCCGATTTCTATGAACAATGGTGATCCCTTAACATCCAGTGTCATATAACCCCCTAATACAAGTTTGCCTAAAACCTTTGTAACGTGAAAAGGTATGTCCAAAAGTTTATTGGATTAACCGATGAAAGCTTTTAAGCCTCTATTGGACTGGGGTAGGTTATTGACCTTTCCTTTGATCAATGAAAAAGAAGAAACAAAAGGTTCAATGCTATAAAGGTTCAATTCAATTTTTTTTACTCTTCTGCTCTCTTCCTTTCATTAATAATCCTCAACGCTGAGGGTCATGGCTTCTCTGAACAACTTTCTCTAGGTCTATCTTGCCCAGCTCAGTCTACCTGCGGACTAGGCTGTTGAATGTGGAAAGTATCTGGTCCGACCAGCGCTTTGGACTTCTGCCTCTGAGCCTTCTTCTATAATTTTCTATAATATACAAATCTACAGTGGTTTTTACGGATGTTCCGTTATGACTACTGAACCATGCATCCGATTGACTTGAAACTTGGTATCCATGTAGAAAATACATTTATTTAATGGATAGGCTAGTATTTATACGAGTGTTGGACTCCCTACACCAGTTGCGGAGGCGTTCATGATGAGAATCTTTATGGGGGTGAGAAATTATAATGTTAATTTTAAATGCCCAGCGAAGCGGACGGGTATGTACAGCTATTCTTGTATAATTTTCTATTATTAATATTATTTACTCGTCGCGGAGTTTATAGAACATGATCTGTATACGTTTTGCCTAAAAGCAACTGTATAACGGTTGATTGAGTCACGCTATTTCAGACTTAGTAGGACATCGCAGTAGGACGTGTTAGCGGTGCCGTCTGTAAAGGCTTCGGATAGCTCGCCCACTAAAAGGCCCGGACTCTGGGAGAGATGCGTTCCACACCAAAGGACGCTTTGTCGACGCATCGTTCATTTTATTTCTGGTGTAAGGTATTACGCGCGTTCCAGTTTGATGAAGGTATTCTAGAATGAATTCCTAAACTACAGGCATTATTGACATTACTGATTGCATAGGGAATGGTTTGCGATTCGAAGACTTGCTCAGCATCATCATCATCATCATCATCATCATCATTAACAGCCTATTTTAGTCCACTGTTGGAATAGGCTTCTCCTAGTGCACGCCACGAGACCGGATACTGGGCCTATCGGCTCATCTTCATCAATAAATTGATTAGTTATACGTTTACATAAAATATATATTCAAGATGATTCTAAGAAGGTCTCCTTGTTAGGTATAATTTATATAAATATATGGCACAAGCGTTACGATCTAGGTTATTGCCCTGCGTTCGCAAAGGAGTTAAATAATAATTAGAAATGCGTTTCAAATTCAAGTCGAATAATGTAAGCTTTGGTGAGAATTTCACTGATCATTTAAAAAACTTTTTATCTGTGGCGGACTGCTGGACAAAATACTACGTCACCCCGATGTTGGTCTGCGAAGTCCTCGGCAGCATTCAGTGGCTTATTGGAACAAATACATACTCAAGCCTGATATTAATTAAAAAAAAAACACGTGTGGCACTCTGGCCGCGGTATAGCATTTTTTTTAACTTATGCAATTATAAGTAGACAATAACAATTTAATATTAAAACAATAAGACCACGCTATATTGATAAACATTAACAAAAGCAAAACATTAACTGTCCCCTTCACACTCATACGCTAGACTGCGCGAGACAGATGGGCAGACTTTTCATGATGCGCATGCAGTGCGACGTCACGCCGCGCGCTTATTCACAAACACTACACAACCGCAACCTGTGAATGTGTTGAACGCGAGCTACATTGTAGGCCGATTTTTTTTTTTGTTCCTACCTATGCTGATAGCCTTGAGAGGCTATTTCAGCTTCGCCCTAACGTTTGTAGGTGAGCTCGCGGGGCTCAACCGGAGAGTTGCTAACACTGACCCTAGCAAGAGCAATGCTTCGCAGAATCTACCACCGGATCGGAAACGCGACCCACTGAGAAGATCCGGCGAGAAACTCAGTGGGCTGTAGGCCGAGGGGGTGGTGTTAGGTTTTATATTCGTTATGGAATTTCTGGATTCGGTTGCCGCGCTCAAAGCCCGCCATAAAAGCTATGCAGTAGATTAATAATACGCAAAAAATATATATTTCTTCAAGGTAAATTCAAATTACTTTTTTAACTATAAAATATATTTGTCGCAACGTTTTTTGAGCTCCAGTGAGTGACAGTTATTTCTCAACGCCTTTAGTTGTTTACGTGCGACCCGAGGTGGTTGTTGCCTTGTTATTTCTTGTTACATTCTGTTTATATTTACGTCTTGTGCTCGTTAATTGTTAATTGTTATAGAACCAAGTAATTCTTTGTTATGTAGTTAATAAATGTGTAGTTGTGTAATGTCTATGTTTGTCACGTAGGGTTTACTTACGTGGTCCGGTTTGAAAGGTGAAACAGTCGTTGTGACGTTCAATCCAGAATTTCGCCTCATTTTTAAGGTCTGGAAAGGGCATTCCCTGGATCTTGTACGTGTTACGGCAACCGCTTATGTTAGGTAGGCCGTCTTATCCGACCGCGATGGGGCAACGTAAATCCGTCGTCGCCCGAAGCATGTCTTGTCAGATTCCCTGGATTCACTCTCGGTGTTTTAAGGACCCTCAAGCACCGGTCATTTTCCTCATCGTGAACTAACCCATAGACACTACCCAGTGAGTTTCTTACCGGACCTTCTCAGTGGGTTGCGATACCAATCCGGTGGTAGATTCTAGGGCTAGTGTTAGTTAATTCTCTCAGGTTGAACCCGAGAGTTCACCAATGAATACGTAGGGAGAAAAAAGGCCGTGAGCTCTTTAGGCTATAAGAAACAAAAAAATGCTATCATACGTTCAACGTTACTTCCCCCGGTGAAGGTCAAGGGGTGACCTGACGGGGTTGAGTACTCTAGCGCGCTGCCATGGAGTATCATTGGGATAAAAGAGCAACCGGTTGGTGGTGTATCGTGTCCCGACCCGGCAGGCTGATTCTAGATTCTAGTCCAGTGGGGTATTCCGGAACACCAGCGGCACCGTCTGGGCGGCCTGATGGGCTGCCGTACCGAGACGGCTGACGTTTCGGAACCTTCGATTCGATTCGAAGGCTTCGTCGGGCATACGTCCTTCGGGTGAGCTGCGCCGTCTGGTTGTAATGCTTATAGCATTTTTATGGTTTGACGATTAGCCCCTTTTTTTTTCTTTTTTCCTACCTATGCTGATAGCCTTGAGAGGCTATTTCAGCTTCATCCTAACGTTAGTAGGTGAGCTCGCGGGGCTCAACCGGAGAGTTGCTAACACTGACCCTAGCAAGAGCAGTGCTTCGCAGAATCTACCACCGGATCGGAAACGCGACCCACTGAGAAGATCCGGCGAGAAACTCAGTGGGCTGTGCCTATGGGTTAGTTCGCTCGTCGAGCCCTTCGTCGTAAGCGACGGATTCGACGAGGACGGTGACCGGTGCTTGTGGTGCCTAAAAGCACCGTTAATGGATCAGGAGGATCCGTAATGACGTGCTTTGGGCGACGTCGACGGTTTACCATTCGGTCTACTGGGTCGGGTATGTAATTTCCAACGGCTACGATGAGAGGGTTCTCATGTCGTGCCGCCTTCTCAAAATAGCGCACCCGATTAGCATATACCAAAACGACGAGCGGGGGAAACGAGCTCACAGCCCACCTGATTTTAAGTGATTACTGGAGCCCATAGACATCTACAACGTAAAGGCGCCACCCACCTTGAGATATAAGTTCTAAGGTCTCAGTATAGTTACAACGGCTGCCCCACCCTTCAAACCTAAACGCATTACTGCTACACGATGGATAAGGACATCAAATGTACAAACTTCAACTGTTAATTTACTTTATAAATTAAAATTTCAAACTTTAATTTGCATATTCAATAATTGTTCGCACGCTAATCTGAACAGACGAGTATGACAGTTAAGTTAAACTTAAAACACTTTCGTTTTCATGACGACTTTGTCGGTCAAAAGCTTTTCTGAAACACCCGAGAACCAATTAAATTAATTATATTTTCAAACTTTCGAAAGCTCGCAAAACGATCGCGTTTTACAATTGATTCACAAGTGACTTTATAGCCGAGAGGATTATTAAATAAAATACAATTTATATTCGCTTGTTTGATTATAATACAAAGATTGCGCGTCGCAGCATTTTATTTTAGGAGTTTGCCAAGATCATATCTCAGTACCCTATACTGTTAATCCTTTAAGTAAATCGTGAATAAAGGTCAATTTACTTTGCCGGTTTTACCAGTTCTTGCAAACCTTTACCTGTAGATTAGTTACATAATTATTTTCCCACTGAAACCTTGTGGTTTGTTATTTGTCGTTAGCATTCGCGGGATATTTTACTCCGAACATATAAAAGACAAACACACAATTTGAACAATATCTATAATGTGTATGACGGCGTTAACAATATTTCTAATAAACATCACGTGCAACAGGCGTGACTCACACAAGCCGGGTGCGCCGGCCGTGTCGTTCCACTCGTGCAACAGAAGTGACTCATAAGCCAGCTGCGCCGGCTAGTATAAAAAGGCGGTGCGTGCCTTGCGAGAAACATTCGTTGGACTGCGCTTGCCTGGTGCACTTACTATATCCTTGTTACGTTGTGTGATTCAGTGACTGTTGTACGTACTGGTTAAAGTTGGACAAGTGTTAAAGTGAATTGTTAAGATAACATATTGTTGATTAAATCAGGAATCAAAAAGTGACATCGTTTTACTTGGTGTTCAACAAGATAATATCTACCCTCAAGCTTACATCAGAAGTGGGATCAGGACTCTACTCTCACTGGCGTGACGTGTTTGAACATGTTCGAAGTACAGCAAAAAAAAACATGATGCAGATCAGAATACTAGTAGTGGTACGCCACAAGAGCGTGAATGCAGCATACGTAAGTCGTGTAATAACGTCTGTTACCTCGATGGAAGATCTGAGCCACGAAGAAATCGTCACATCTTACGTTCTGGCTCATGTTGCCCAGTTTGACTGTCGACTTCATCACATGGCATTTACTAACGGAAATACAACACGTAACAAGCTATTGCAAGAAATTAAGGCAAGTGCAAATCTCAAGTAAAACTTCGATCGCAATAATGGATCTGTCATGACGAGTGGGTAGTTCCGACACGAATCGTTTTTAAGCCAATGACTACTGCTAGAGTTACATGGCACTAGTACAGTAAACCAGGACATGAGACTGTGAATTGTCGCTGAAATTTTAGAATCTACTCAATTCAATACCAATAACACTACACGTTCGATGACTTCGGGCTCCAGCAAGCAAGCAAACAAGAAAGCAAGCAAGTTTCCGTGGGGAAGAAAAATTTACACATCTGAAGTCGTCGTGACCTGTAAGATAAGACGTCCGGTGCGTTCGTGTCTGGCGATGCGGCGGTGTTCGGGTTCCGCTGGCGGATGCAGGTTTTTCCGGTGAAGTGCGTGCTTGTGCGTGCTTGACAAGTGTTCGCTGTTGGCTTCCTCAGTGTGGGAGTAACATCGTGTAAGAGAGGTGGAACCCGTAAAATTGTAGTTTGCGTGGTGGCTGGTAAGATTTGTTGCGGTAAGAAGTTTGCATGGTGGTAAAATGTCTTGTGAGTCTGCACAGGTAGCCGGAGGTGAGACTTCCGCGGTCGCGGCCCACCCAGTCCGCGAGAACCGGGCAGATCGCCTCGACGGTACGGAGGCCGGCCGACGGGTCCGCCAAACGACGAGATCACGCCTCCAGCACGGACTGCCGATATTGGAGCCCCCGCGCTCCGGCTGCACTTGCGCTAGGGTGCGCCGCCTCGTAGGAGACTGTGCTGTGGCAGGTCCAACCAGAGACGTCAACGTGTGTTCCAGAGCTTCAGTGTGTTACAGATAAGTGGTTTTGGCATCCCCTTTATGTTCCATTCTAGGTCAGAATGAAGTCTTAAAAAAAAAAAAAAAAACAAAGCCATAGTAATTTATTCAATGGTAAGCGGTTTCATGAACAAGTCACTCTTTGATCTGAAAGTAACTCGGACCAATCATGGCAAGAGCAGTTAGGGGATATTCAACTCGCCCTTAATAGTACACGTTGTCGAGTAACAGGGTTTACTCCAATAGAATAGATGTTTACCGTTCAGGGTAGTTCACTTGAAATATCTAAGTTTCAACAGTGATAATCCCTCTAGATTAGATCTTGATTTAGCACGGTCGAAGGCCTGCGAAAACAAAAAAAAAAAAAACAAAAATGGGCACAAACAGAAGCTTGGTTTAGTCGAGGCAAAGCTAAAGTCAAACTCTTTTCCGCTGGGGGTTTTGTTTTCGTAAATTAGACCGAAAATATAAAGGTCCCTTCAACATTACTGCACCCCGAATCCTGATCACGCAGGAGCAAGTCACCGTCGTCGCCCTAGACACGTCCTTACGGATCCACCAGATCCAATAACTCTTGCATTAGATACCTTCAGCTCTAACACTAGGAGCAGGCTGAGGAACCCCGGTAACCGTACTCATCGAACTCTACAAAGAGGTCGACGTGCAACCTAACCCATGCATCAGCCCACTGAGTTTCTCGCCGGATCTTCTCAGTGGGTCACGATTCCGATCCGGTAGTAGATTCATTCGCGAAGCAATTGCTCTTGAGTTGTTAGGTCTCCTTCGGAGGCACTCGGGCAGTTCTTAGCAAATCCCACCCCTCTTGGCTGAGCCTTTGCTCGCCCACTCGTCCTGGTGAAACGGGAAAGGCCTCCGGACCACCAGTAATCTTTCAATCATCTGCAGTTTTGGAAAACGATAGGTATAAGTTGAGACATGTAAATGGTTCTAGTGTACAAAGTTTCCCATGAAAACTTACGCGAAGTACCTCGAGGCCCGTCAGGCCTACTAGAAATTTCTGAAAATTATAGTGACGATGACGTGACGGCGTACACAGATGGGTTAAGTAATCTTGTTCATGAAACTGATCTTAATGATGACTACTCTATCACTGACAATAGAAGCGACATTTTTATCCGCAAATAGCGATACAGCAAACATAGTCTGCGGGTAGTGATACAATGTCTGTAAGCTCAGGCACCTCAGGTGCAGGTGTTGGAAATGTAGAAAACGATGGTCGGTCTCGCACTATTTCTGAAGAAATTCCGTATAAATGTTCTGGTTTAAGAGATGTTTTAACAAACGCTACCGTACACGCAGATTAAAAAAAAAAAAAAAAAAGAGTATTGTATGTGGCTAGAGAGATGTCGAAACTAAATCCAGACTAGCAAAAAAAAAAAAAAAAAAGAGAAAAAAATGTAGGTCGTTGAAGGGTGTATCCGGTCCAACGACTTGGCTAAAGGGATGTTGATCCGGACTAGCAAAGAATAAAAAAAAAAAAGAGAAAAAAAAAGTGTGAAGTCATTGAAGGGTCTGTCCGGTCCAATGGCTTGGCTATAGGGGTTTTCATCCGGACTAGCCACAACAATTAGCTACAGGGATTGCGATCCGGTCTAGCATTATCCGGTCCAGTTCGAAAAACTGAAGGGATAACAATTCCGATTTAAGTTAAAAGGGACATACTTACATACCTGAAGAGATTTAAATGAACTGGCCCAGGTATGTAAGCAGTCAGTATTTATAGCCAGTATAGGATTTTCTGAAGAATTATGCGAACCGAACCGTATTAGATTGTTAATATCATAGACCACGTTTTAAGTTGCATCCGTTAATGTCAGGATGAACGAATACGCTTATTGTCTACAGAACAACCATAAAAAGGCGCACGAGGACGAGCGCATGTCAGTATGGCCGTGACGGCGTTAACAATATTTCTAATAAACATCACGTGCAACAGGCGTGACTCACACAAGCCGGGTGCGCCGGCCGTGTCGTTCCACTCGTGCAACAGAAGTGACTCATAAGCCAGCTGCGCCGGCTAGTATAAAAAGGCGGTGCGTGCCTTGCGAGAAACATTCGTTGGACTGCGCTTGCCTGGTGCACTTACTATATCCTTGTTACGTTGTGTGATTCAGTGACTGTTGTACGTACTGGTTAAAGTTGGACAAGTGTTAAAGTGAATTGTTAAGATAACATATTGTTGATTAAATCAGGAATCAAAAAGTGACATCGTTTTACTTGGTGTTCAACAAGATAATATCTACCCTCAAGCTTACATGTACAATGTTATAATATAAACTAAAAAGGGTAAACAACGCTAGACACTACAATTACGTTTTACAATAAACTAAAAATCGACGCGCGCGAATCTCGTAGCATGACGTGCGCGTTCGGGAACTCCGATCGCGTCCGATGACGCCCGAGTGCGACCGAGTGTTGCACGCTACAACCTCATAGATCGTTTCAATTAGAGTTTGAAGAGGAACAACAGTTTTTTGGAACGAAGTTCCTTACGGTTGGAGGGGATAGGGATTTTGCTGCGCGACCGAACTGAAAAAAATGTGATAGTAAAACCGTAAGAAAAAATCCGTGGAAAAAAGTGCGTGGAATAAAACCGTTAAATGAGACGTGCGCAGGCGCGATGGTCGTATACACAAGCGAGTAGTGTATAATACCTTTCTCTTTCTCCCTCTTTCTTTTCGTTCTCTCATCCCTTCTCTCTCTATTTTGTAATTATTTCTATTTCTATGTTATTTTATGTTGTCAAACAAAAATAAAGAGACATATTTTGTTATTTTAATTGATAATTTGAATTACGATTTTATTTTTATTTTACGTAATTTATTATTTTCTAAAATACTGAATTTCCTAAATACTTTCCTGTACTTAAATAAAAACTAATCAGCAAAATTTAAGAGAAAAATCAAGAAAACCAACATAAAATTGAGCACGATTTTTTTTTTACAAATTGTGTCGATTCTACATTAGCCGAAGGAACTTCGTTCCTAACTGGTGTCCCACGACACCACATTTTTAGTAGATTAAAAAGGACATTAGACCCCCCCGCCTATTTCTGCCGTGATGCAGTAATGCGTTTCGGTTTGAAGGGTGGGGCAGCCGTTGTAACTATACTAAGACCTTAGAACTTATATCTCAAGGTGGGTGGCACATTTACGTTGTAGATGTCTATGGACTCCAGTAACCGCTTAACACCAGATGGGCTGTGAGCTCATCCATCCATCTAAGCAATAAAAAAGAGACTCCATTATTTTGTCATTAATTATATTCATACTGCACTAAATATTTGTAATCAGGTAGGTCATGGCGGAGTTTGCCCGTGTGAAGTATTTTAATTATTGCAAAGATGGGTGAAATTTGACTTAGGCTTCATGTTTCGAGGCTTTGATATCTATGGACTTCTGTATGCTCCTAAAAACAAATTGGTCGTGAGCTCTATCATGCGTCTATACAACAAAAAAAACTTTTCCTTCGTGGTAAATTATTACAATCATTTCGATACATGCATCATTAAAACGGGTCGAATATTCTCATACACTTAAAATAATTGTTGTATTTCTTTCTACCATTTACTTTAATGGCAGGAACGTGTTTTATAAAGTGAACTCAAATGACTGTTATCACGATACGATTAGATATCAAAAATAAAACAAATTATTATGTACACGTTTCAAGACTATAATTATCTTTAAATGTTTTAGCGCCTTTTAATCTATATTATTGGTTCCTTAAAATAAAGAAGGTGGTGAGGGACTTTATGCTTGTATCTGAGTAATATTAACTGTATAACTTATAACCGAAGTTGCAGGTTTGAAACTAAGCAATGACTATTTTATTTTCGTTATGTCGGTAAGCTGTATGCATGATACCTAAAATATTGTTACGCGCTAGGGTACGGGATAAATAAATGTTCCACCAAAGTACAACTAAAAACAGTATTTAACACTTAGAACGCTTAAAACACCCAACAAACACTTTTAATTCTCAATTCACTTCTTCCGCTTTGCTTCAGGTAATCCGTTCGCTGTTTCGCTTCGAGTAGTTTCGATTACTAGCTAACTGCACGCCATCTCTGCAAAGCTTTTATAGTCGATACGACATCCCTAGAATCGTCGAGAACATTCCTCACAAGTCGAGTATTTTCGATGTGTGTGTTTCCGCTATCTGACAATAGATGGCATTGTCTTAGATGTTACTAGATCATTTGATATTCGTTTCGGCTATTCAGCGATAGATGGCGTTACTCTTACCGGCTTAACAATATGTTTTGATACTTGCCCGATCGTCAGGCTACTGCTATTTCGATAAGTGCTAGCCCTATTTAAGGAACCAATAATATAGATTAAAAGGCGCTAAAACATTTAAACATAATTGTAGTCTTTAAGCGTGTGCATAATAATTTGTTTTATTTTTGATATCTAATCGTATCGTGATAACAGTAATTTGAATTCGCTTTAGAAAACACGTTTCTGATAAAGAACTCGTTGAATATCGACTGTTAAATAACTTTTGGAGCCCTTATAAATAACAAATCGGCTTGCGTGAGTTACGCCGTACGGTTTACGTCCTTATTGCGAGTTGTTAAGATAGAAAACAGATTGTTAGGAATGGAGCTTGCAGACTAGAGGTAGGAAAATAGTAAAAATATATTAATACTATGCCCGGGACACCAGGCTAAGTGGCCCCTTGCTGTGTTGTGCTGTGCAGTCAGTGTGTGCCCAAAGTGCGTGTGTTGAATCTAGCGGTGCTGTTTCGGGGTGGAGACATTCCGAGCAGTAAAACGCGGGACCCGGGACCAGGTAAGTGGATCGACACTTCTTTCTTTAAACACCAGTTTAATACGGGTAGGTGTCGACCAGCCTGTGAAAGCTGCGTCGCCGTTTTATTTGGATATAAAACCGGCGAACGTTAGCGCCATCGAGTCTGGCCTCCCTGTGTCACTCCCAGTCCTCTCCTACCCCTCGGGGTTAGGCGGGGCGGTCGCTAAACCCGGTAAATTGGTCTAGTTATTAAGGTTTGATGGCGCTGGAACCCCTGTAATACCAGTTTAGCTTAGTTAAAATTTAGAATAGTTTAGATTAGTTTCATTCATTATTTTTACAACTTAGATTAAATTAAATTAAATTAATTTTTGTAATATAGTACTGTGTAAATAATTGGCGCTGCTGTAGCTTTAAAAAAAAAAAAATTTTTTTCATATCTACCCACTTTTAGCATAATATTTTTTTAGCATTTAATTTTACGTAGATAGTAAATTCTGGTATACCGGCCGACCTTCTTAAGTGGTCTCTTATTAGATACAGTAATTATTTAGTTTTCCTTTTGTTATTTTTTGTAGTTTTAGTAGGGTTCTGGTAGGGTGTTCCCGCCATCCTTTTGTTTACAGGTTCTTCAAGTTTTATGAAATTTTGTTTAGGTTATAGTTTATTTTAATTATTATTCTATTTTAATTACTTGGTTGACTGGGTTGCTGCGGGGTGTGGTGTGGCTGACCGGAAGGTGGGGATTTCACGGTCCCGAATATTTTTCGGAACCGTCAAATCTGGGACCACCGGTCTGTCGACATACGCTGGGGTAGTCCGTGTTGGCCGGAAAGAGGAATAGATATAATTACATATATATTTACACACATTATACTTCTTATTCATTTATTGATTTATAGTAGCGTAATTAAATGTTGTTTTATAGAATTGGTATTATTAGTATTATCAGTAGTATTATATTTAGTTTTTGAATTCATTTATTATTATTGTATATTATTATAGCGGTGGATACTCACTGACCCCACTATTGTTCCATATCTTTTAATGTACATTTGATTATCATTACCCATAAATAGTTATTAGTCCATTTAAATTACAGTCTTTTAATCTTATTATTTAATATTAAATTTAGTTACTCTAATTCAATTTTTGTTTACTGTTACCAATTTACTTTGAATATTATTTATATGGTCGGTCGGTAACTAGCAAAAACATTCAGCTTGACCGAATTGATTTCCCTGGGGATCTAATGACCAATTAAGCCTGCTAGACCTTAATATCATGTCTGGGGGAAATTCACCCCCGCTCATCAGCACTCCCGGCCCGTCTCACAAGGGACGACAGGTGATGCCTCAATCAAGCAGATACCAACCAACGCCAGCAGCTCGCATAGGCTCGATGGGACTCGGGACGGACAGTCTGCCCGGGCCTTCGGTCGCGGCCCAGAGGACTCTGAGGATCGAACCGGAGGAAGATAACCTTCCTTCGTTGACCGATCCCTCTGGGCCCTCTCGGCCGCGGAAGAAGGCCAGGTCCGAGTCTGACCGAGGCTCATCGAGCGATAAGGACAAGCGTCCCAGACTAGGCCCTTCCTCCAGATCGGAGGGGGAGGATAGTTCGACCACGTCCTCGGCTCATTCCTCGACAGAATCAGTCACTCCCTCCTCGTCCAGATCTTCGTCCCCCTCTGGGAGTCCAATCCCAGCTAAACCAACTCCGAAACCTAGGGCTCCCACCAGGACAGGGATAGCCCTAAGGCAACAACGATCCCCTCCTCGTTCTCCCTCCCCAACGCTTTCCCCTATCCCGGTAGACTCAACCCGAGGTGCCCCCGCCCTAAGCGGCACGGCGGGTAACCTGGATTCGACCAGGTATATGGACCTCGAGTCTACCAGACCACACGTCCCAAAGCCCAATCCCACTCCTTCTACCTCCTATGCTGCCATGGCAGCTAGGCCAGGTGTTCCCACCACCCAGAGGACTTCCCAATCCTCACAAATTCCTCCCCCGAGGCCGAAGGGTCGTGCCCAGGAGGTACTGCGCCGACACCCGCCAATTATGGTGGAGGCCCTTCCAAATTGGTCCCGCCACATGGCGGCCATTAGGGAGCGCCTAGGCCGCGCCCCCTCGGCGCGACCCTTCGGCGCCGGTTTTAGATTTCTGCCGACGTCGGTGGAGGAGTATAGGGCGGTCCAGGCCTACCTGTCGGAGGCCTCTGCCAGGGACAGTGCCATTAAATGGTACTGTTACGCCCTGGCGGAGGAGATGCCTTCGAAGGTGGCGGTCCGGGGCCTCCCTGCCGACACCGACGAGGCAGAAATCGTCAATGCCCTGAAGGAGCTGGGATTCCCGGCTCGATATGCCAGGTGCATTAGGTCCCAGAGAGGGCGTCCGGGCTGCGTGTTTCACGTAGCCCTGGATCACCTCTCGAAGGACGGTCTCGCCCGCTTGTACGCAGTCAACGAACTGCTGTACCTGCCGGGGGTGACGGTGGAAGGATGGCGTCCAACCCGAGGACCTGCGCAGTGTCATCGCTGCCAGGGCTTCGGACACGCCTCCTACAACTGTCATCGTGCGGTCCGTTGCGTAAGGTGTGCCGGGGAGCACATCGTAGCGGACTGCCCGAGGCCGAGGGACGGCCCATTCTCCTGTGCTAATTGCGGGAAAGACCATTCCGCCGTCGACAGACGGTGTGCGGTCTACCGCAAACGGGCCAGGATGATGGGAGTAACCGTCCCTCCTCCTGCGCCACAGGCGCCTCGAGCGGGGAGTGCAGCTCTTCCGGCATCTAAACCAGTACCAAAATGGAAGGGGAAGGGGAAAGGGAAATCTTCCCAGCCCCCTCCCCCTTCCCACTCCGCTCCGTCTGCTGTGGTGGTGGAGGCGTCGCCATAGGCGTCTACACTGATGGCACAGGCCAACCCGCCACGGCAGACAACCAAATCCAAGCCTACTCCTGCTCCCCGTGGTCGAACTACTGCTGCTCCATTGCCACAACAAACACCTTGCCCGACTGGCGGTCTTACGACAACAAAAAACAGGGAAAAGAATAGACGCAAAAAATTGAAAAAAAAGGCAAGGAAAAAGGAAGAGAAAGCAAGAAGGGGCATACCAGAGCCTATAGTGCCGGATCCCCCATCGAGAACCCATGTCGAAACCATGGAGGTCTCTGAGGCCTCCCCACCAGCCCAATTACCGACAACAAGCCCGCAATTGCCTTCGGCCCATCCGGCCGAAGGTAACTTAGATAACTTAAATAGTCAGCCCCCCCTTCCCCCCCGCCCTCAGCGCGAGCGCCGCAGCGGTCGACAGGCCTCTCAGCCTGCCGGCTTTGCTGCATGGCTGCTGGCACTCTGGGAGAACTTGGCCGAGGTGATCTCCGGAGTCATCCGCGAGATCGCCTCCGGCGCTAGCCCTATCGGGGCTATCCTGTCGGGGTTCTACCAGTTGATAGCGAGGCTCAATGGCTAGCCAGGAGCTTCGCATCATCTATTGGAACCCCGATGGGATAAGATCCCGAAAAAACGATCTCTTGGTTCTCGCCCAGGAGTACAACCCTGAGGTTCTGCTGCTGGGGGAGACCTTGTTAAAACCTCAGGATGTGTTCAGGATTCCCAACTATTTCATGTACCGACGTGACGAGCTTACCCCTGCCGGGCGGCCGTTCAGGGGCACTGCGGCCCTTGTCAGGCGGGACGTGGTGCATGATCAGTTGGATTTGCTGTCCTTCACATCGACAAGGTCAGTCGGTGTGAGGGTACACACCGCGGGGGGAGATATGCGGATTTATGCCGCGTATAGACCCCCGGGGCCTGAATTCCATCCTGAGGATATAAGACGGGCCCTGAATTACGACAGCCGCCCAGCTCTGCTGGTCGGGGACCTCAACGCGAAGCACGTCGCGTGGGGTTCCCGACTTAACACAGCAGTGGGCAGGCGGCTGTTAGAAGATGCCGATAGGGGCGACTACTCTGTGGTCGGCCCTGATGAACCCACGCACGTCCCGACCGCCGCGCGATACCAGCCCGATGTGCTGG
The DNA here is from genome assembly GCF_030269925.1 of Bombyx mori. Taxonomy (NCBI): domain Eukaryota; kingdom Metazoa; phylum Arthropoda; class Insecta; order Lepidoptera; family Bombycidae; genus Bombyx; species Bombyx mori. Next base: position 12,165,929 of record NC_085127.1, on the reverse strand, counting down.
ACGTGTGTGTTCATAAGGGGCTACGGTGCCCCGTAACGATCGAGGCACTGTACGACCTGGGTACCCCACATCTCCCTGTCCTGGTGACACTGGGAATGGGGCTCACCCGGGTTGCGACTTCGCCCCTACGACCGAAGGTCGACTGGGAGCTCTTTAAGAGACGACTAGTCGACCTTCCCGTAATTCAGGACCCCAACACCCCTGAGGGGGTCGATGACGCGGCAGTCCGCCTTATCGACTCCATCAGGGGAGCGATTGACCAGGCGACGACTCTTGTGCCCAGCGGCGGGCCCAGAGGTAGACTCCCGGCCCATCTGAAGGCGATCATTCGCCGGAAGAGGGGCCTGAGGAGGCTCTGGGCGACAACTCGTTGTCCCAGGATCAAGCGCGAGCTTAATGAGTTGGAAGCGGAGTTGGCGGCGAAGATTAGCTCCTTTCGGGGCTATGCGTGGGAGGAACGGATTGAGGAGGCCCGTGAGGACCCCTCTTCCGTGTCCCTCCACCGACTTTGCCGCCAGCTCTCAAATCGGCCTGCCCCGACTTGTCCACTCGTGGACGAGAGGGGCAACCGATGCTTCTCGGCTCAGGCCCGCGCCGATGTCCTGGCCGCAATGCTGGAGCGGCAGTTCGTTCCGAATGACTCTGCACCCTCAGAGGCCGCATTCCACCAATCGGTGGAAGAGAGCGTAGCGAACCTACTCTCCTCCCCGGTGCCACCGTTGGGAGATGATGTTTTCATCACTCCCAGTGAATTGCGCCTCTCCATCAAGCGGATGAAGAGGCGCAAGGCGCCGGGTGAGGACGGTATTCCCTCCCTCGCATTCTTCCACTTCCCTGAAACGGTCGTGTCATACATGACACGGCTGTTCAATTCCATTCTGTCCACAGGACACTTCCCGGGAATTTGGAAATTGGGCAAGGTTATCGCCTTGCCCAAACCCGGCAAGGATAGGAGAAATCCCTCCAGTTACCGTCCGATCACCTTGCTGTCGCATGTGGGCAAGTTGTTCGAGAGGCTGCTGCTGAGAAGGGTGTCGCCGCACATCCTTCCCAGACCCGAGCAGTTCGGGTTTCGCAGCGGTCACTCGACAACGCTGCAATTGGTCCGCGTCATGCATCACTTGGCGGATCGGTCCAACGCGCGCCAGTACACGGCCGCAGTCTTTCTCGATATCGAGAAAGCCTTCGACCGTGTCTGGCATGCGGGACTGATCCACAAGCTGGTGCAGAACACGGACCTCCAGCACGCCTACGTGCGACTGCTGGGGTCGTACCTGGAGGGAAGATCCTTCTTTGTCGCGGTCGAGGGCGCCAAGTCGTCGGTGCGCCCAGTCACGGCCGGAGTTCCGCAGGGAAGCGTCCTGGCCCCACTCCTCTACGCTCTCTACACAAACGACATTCCCACGCTCGAGGGTAACCTCCAAGCGTGGGAAGTAGACGTGAAGTTGGCGCTGTTTGCCGACGACAGCGCCTACTTCTCGTCATCCAACGTCCCCTCTGCGGCCATTTTGAGGATGCAGAGGCTTTTGGACCTACTGCCCCAGTGGCTGGACCGATGGAGGGTCGCGGTCAACGTGGGGAAGACTGCGGCTATCCTCTTCGGTCCGGTCCGCACAACAGTCGTCCCGGGACAGCTCAGTCTCCGTGGCGCTAATGTCGAGTTTAGATCCAGCGTCCGGTACTTGGGGGTCGATATCGACCGGAGTTTGAGGATGACCGCCCACGCCAATAAGGCGTTGGCGGCCGCTCGCTGTGCGAGATTCCTCCTCCGGCCGGTGTTGGCCTCCAGGTTGCCGGTCAGGACTAAGCTCGGCATTTATAAGACGTATGTCCGTTCCCGTATCACGTACGCAGCTGAGGCCTGGTATCACCTCATCCCGCAGGGTATGCGGGCGAGGTTACAGGTCCAGCAAAATCTGGCTCTTCGCACGATAGTCGGAGCAGGGCGTTACGTCAGAAATGACGTAATCGCCCGGGATCTAGATGTGGAGTCGCTCGAGGAGTTCATCCGGAGGCTAGCTCGTAATCTTTACGAGCGGGCTGACGGTGGACCCCACGAGCACCTCCACAATATAGCTCCCTTGCACGCCAGACCACCTGATGGTCGGGCGCTACCAAGGGAGCTACTGGAACCCCCGGCTATGGTAAGATAGTCGGCTTAACCGGAGTGATATGGGAGTGCTCATAATGAGTGCCCCCATGGGACTGAGCTGTCCACACTCTTCACTTCCCCCCACATCGTTGGGGTGCCCCCCTATGGGGACCCATTTTCCACCCCCGTTGGGTGGACCACTCCCCCGTCTGGGGAGTGTTTAATATCGGTCCCTCCCCGCGATGGTCTTCCCCTTTTGGGGAGCCCAGAACGGGTGAGCGCCAAACTAGTGCCGCGGCTCCTCCTCTGGTTTGTAGAGGTGGGGCCGCGGCATGGGGCCGGTGGCGGGCCTCACGGTTGCTGACTGTTGTCCCTGTTGTATATAGTAGTTTAGTTAGCTTTAGTTTAGTTGTAGTTAGTTGTAGTTAGATAGTAAGGGAAAAAAAAAAAAAAAAAAAAAGAAAAAAAAAAAAAAAAAAAAAAAAAAAAAAAAAAAAAAAAAAAAAAAAAAAAAAAAAAAAAAAAAAAAAAAAAAATTTGCTGTAAGGAAGCAGAGGACAGCAGCCGGCGCCGGGGTGTCACCGCCGCGGGCATCGAGCCGTCACCAGACTGCCCATCGTATTATATATATGTATGTATTTTTGTCGATGTGAGTGTGCCGAAGCACACTGCGAACAGCCCTCCCCCCAATCCAGTCCTGCATCTATTTCACCCCTGCCCTATGTGGCAGGGAGCGTCTGCCCGGGTAGTGGGGTTTACCCCGAGGCCCGCTCCGTGCCCCCGTAAGGGAGTACGACGACCCCGTATTATTATTATATTAATACTAATTGAATCATTAATAACTTTTATCTAAATATAATTATAATGCTATAAAACGATAAATTATATTTCTTATATTTCACGGATAGGTACATCTAGCTTATTTCTGACGCAATAATTAAGACTTCAAATTCAAGGTGTGTGTCATTTTTACGTTATACTATCTACAGTATCAAATAAATGTGCAAACTAATAAATTGTTAACTCGTTAAGTGTAAAAAAAAGGATTGTGTGGTTTTATGAAACCACGGTAAAAGTGAAACTTTTTTTCACATTATACACATTTAACTCTGACAAACAACATTTACATTAAACACTGAGAAAAACAAACAGAATAGCGTGGAGCACTGACACAAATGAGTAATAGTCTATACTACACGGCCAGCTGCTGCGAACTGTAGGCGCCACCATATTGGCCTTGGCTGCTCTGACGAGCGCCTTTCACTTTATCCCTACTCCGCGGCCGACCGTCACACGACATGCAACACACAGACGAAAAAGTTTGAGACGATGTAACACATACCTTATGTTTTCCAAGATTAGTGACAGCGCAACCCAAAACTGCTTCTCGTCCAAGGAAAAACGTGTGATTCCCAATTGGCCGCTCGAATTCTGGCTCTTCGGAAAACTTCTTTGTAGTCATCTGAGCATCTGAAACAATATAAAATATCATAATATATTAAAACTATATTCGATACGGCAGCAGTGTTAAACAAATTGCTCAGTGCCATATGGTTACTACAAAGAATTTTTTTTTCAGATTAATTATGTTATTTGACACATAATTATAATCTTTTGTACATTATTTGTGTAGTTGACCTTCGAAAGAAAATTCCTTTTGAAGCAATTAAGGAAACATAAGCTACCTAGTTGTTTAATTAGTATTGTTATGTTATATCGTTCGTGACCAAGAAAACTGTACAGTATTCGACATGAAAATAATCAAATCAAAATAAATACGAATCGAAATTTCAGTACCAAAATACAAATTGCCATTGTGTTTTAAGCTATTACATAGCTTTTATCGCCGGCTTTGATCGCGGTGACCGAATTAAGAAATTCCGTAACGAAAATAAAACCTAACACCCCCCCACTCCGGCTACTATGTAGCTCGCATGTTTGTGAATAAGCGCGTGGCGTGACGTCACACTGCATGCGCATCATGAAAAGTCTGCCCATCTCTCTCTCGCACGGTCTAGTTTATGAATGTGAAGGGGACAGTTAATGTTTTGCTTTTGTTAATGTTTATAAATATAGCGTGGTCTTATTTTATTATTGTTTTAATATTAATTTATTATTGTCTAATTATAATTGGATAAGTTGATAAAAAATTCTATGCAATAGCTTTACCGCGGCGGTCCCCGAGTACCACACGACTTTTTTATTTTTCGGTTTTGCGAGTCCGCAGATGCAATTGATATAACTTTTACGGTACAATCTCGTTTTGTTTTTTTTTTACTGACCACGAAAACTACGTATTCGATTCGTATTAAAGTAGTCGAAATGGTGGAAATAGTAAAATTAATATAAAAATTTCGAGTTCAAATCGTAAAATTACTTTTAAATATATATGTCGTCGTGGCCTAAAGGATAAGACGTCCGGGCATTCGTATCGAGCGATGCACCGGCGTTCAAATCCCGCAGGCGAGTACCAATTTTTCTAATGAAATACGTACTTAACAAATGTTCACGTTTGACTTCCACGGTGAAGGAATAACATCGTGCAATAAAAATCAAACCCGCAAAATTATAATTTGCGTAATTACTGGTGGTAGGACCTCTTGTGAGTCCGCACGGGTAGGTACTACCGCCCAGCCTATTTCTGCCGTGAAGCAGTAATGCGTTTTGGTTTGAAGGGTGGGGCAGCCGTTGTGACTATACTGAGACCTTAGAACTATATCTCAAGGTGTGTGGCGCATTTACATTGTAGATGTCTATGGGCTCCAGTAACTACTTGACACCAGGTGGGCTGTGAGCTCGTCCACCCATTTAAGCAATATTAAAAAAAAAATAGAATTTCCCATTATAGACTAGTTCTAGCTACGATTTGACAAACCGATTTGTTAAATTCATTAGTTAGCTCTAAGCTAATTTTTATTCTTTTTAATACAGAATAATATGAAATAATTCATTTTTACGACAAACGCTTTCACTCTTAAAACTGATTTAAATAAAATAATGAACTATGTCGGAAACTCTTGCAAAGCTTGAAACTACAGGAACTCCAAAGCTATGTAAATGAGAGCTTTTTCTAAGCTGTCAAAACAGAGACTACGCTATTCGAAGCTCATCGTGCCTTCATTACTATAGTATTTTAAATAGTCTCCTTAAAGTTCTGTTTCCACTATGATAGTGAGGTATTTTGTCTAATTATTGTCAAGAACTTTGTAGGCAGCACCATAACTTTACCCTCGGCATTGCCAATGTCCATGAATACAAATACTTTCCCTTAGGTGGAATGTAAGTGGGAAGATCGGTACTTTTTTCTAAATTCACCCTGGCACACTAGTTTTATTTTAAAATAAGAAAATATAAATGTTGGAAATAAAATTGACATAACGATGTTACGTGTACACGACCCGGTCTGTATGGCTGTTTCCGAGTCGTGTAATAATGGTTTTTGCTGTCTGTTTGTGCGCTGGTAGAAGACGGCTGTTTCTTTCGATGGGTATCGGCTTCTGTAGCGAGGTTTCATAGGTAATTGTCTGGTTCACTGGTAGCTGATTCACTGGTGGTAACTGTACTATCGGAGAACTGCTGGTAACTGTTTCTGTCTTGCTGATGTTTCTTTGTCGGAGAGCTTCTGAGAACTGTTTCTGTCTTGATGATCTGCTGAGAACTGTTTCTATCTTGCTGATGGTTCTTTGTCGAAGATTCACTGGGAACTGTTTTTGCCTTTTTTTTTTTTTTTTTTTTTCCTACCTAAGCTGATAGCCCTAGCGGCTATGTCAGCGTAACCCTAACTTTAGTAGGTGAGCTCACGGGGCTCACCTGACGATGTTGCTAACACGAACCCTAGCAAGAGTCGTGCTTCGCAGAATCTACCACCGGATCGGAAACGCGACCCACTGAGAAGATCCAGCGAGAAACTCAGTGGGCTGTGTCTGAGAGTTAATTTACTCGTCGAGCCCTTCGTCGCAAGCGACGGGTTCGACGAGAACGGTGACCGGTGCTTGAAGTACCTAAAAGCACCGTTAGTGGATCGGGAGGATCCGAGATGACGTGTTTTGGGCGACGTCGACTGCTTTCCATTCTGTCCGCAGGATCGGGAATGTAGTTACCGGCGGCCACGATGAGAGGGTTCTCGTGTCGTGCCGCTTTATCGAAGTGGCGCATGGACGCCGACTGCAGATACTTACTGATGGACTCTAAGTCCAGGTCGTCATGGAGGTTGACATTCCTGACGAACCACGGGGCTCCGACGGCTATCCTGCAAAAACGGGATTGAATGATTTGAAAGGATTTTAAGTGTATGCGGGCCGCGTGAGCGAACACTACACTTGCATAGGTCATGACGGGGCGTATGCAAGTTTTGTAGAGTGTCACCTTATTTCTAAGGGACATTTTACTTCGCCTACATATCATCGGGTAGAGACGTCCTAGGATGAAGGCGGCACGATCGCGTACCGTCTTGATGTGGGGGCGGAATGTCATCCTACTGTCGAGGGTGACGCCTAAATATTTGACCTTCGGGGCCCACGGTATGGGCTGGTCGAACATCGTGATTGGGCGAACGGCGGGGGCGGGGGTGTTGACGCGCCTAGTCGGGAGAGGGATGCTCAGCGTGGTGTTCGGAGGGCGACCCCTTTTGAAGAGCACCGCTGTGCTTTTCGTGGGGTTAATGTCGATGCGCCACTTCCGGAACCACTGTCCCATGGTGGTAGCTGCGGTCTGAAGTCGTCGATGAAGCAACGCCTTCTTCCTACACGAGTAGTAGATGGCGGTGTCATCGGCGAAGAGCGCCAGATGGGTCTCCGGAGACCGGGGTATATCGTTGATATACAAACTGAATAGTAACGGGGAGAGGGCGGAGCTTTGCGGGACTCCGGCTGTGACGTGACGGGGCCGGGAACGCGTTCCCTCGACTCGATATCGGAACGAACGGTTCGACAAGTAATCTCGTATGATGAGCACGAGTCTGTCTGGCACTCCCATGTTATACAGTTTGTATATCAAACCGTTGTGCCAGACTTTGTCGAACGCCTTCGCTATATCGAAGAAGAGGGCTCCTGTCGGAATGGGTTTCCGCCTGTTCAGCCCTAGTAAGATGTGCTCCGTGAGGCGGTGCACTTGATGGACGCACGAGTGTCTGGCGCGGAATCCAAACTGCTCGTCTATAAGAATTTTATTCGCGGATACGAAGTCCCAGAGGCGTTTACGAAGGAGCCGTTCGTATAGTTTGCCTATCGCCGGGAGGAGACTGATGGGGCGGTAACTCGCGGTTTCGTTCTTCGGTTTGCCCGGCTTGTGTATGCCGATAACGTCCGCTTCTTTCCACGCCGCGGGAAAGATGCAGTTCGTCATAGCAGCATTTAATATGGTGGCCAACATCGTTATCAGTTGGGCTGGTAACAGTTTAAGCGCGCGGTTGCGGATGCCGTCGGAGCCGGGAACTTTCCGTGGTTGTAGGCTATCGATCGCCTCCTTGACCTCGGAAGTGGTAATGGGGGGTAACGCGTCCGAGGGCGGCAGGGAAGCTCTGCGCTCGACCTCCCTGTCGACGAACTCGGTGTGTTCGGGGTCCGCGTGTTGAGTGCTGGTGGTGCACTGCTCTTGCAGTGCATCGGCCAGCAACTCTGCCTTGTCATCGTCATCGTAAGCCGGTGATTGGCCTGAGGGGCGTACGAGAGGCGGCATAGTGGCTATAGTTTCGGACTTGAGGGTCCTAGCTAGTTGCCAGTATGCTTGGTGAGTGGGCGCGAGTTCTTCTAAATAACTATCCCAGTTTTCGTTTCGGGCGTCGCTTAAGCGGGATCTGACCTCCCGCTGTAAGCGACGCATCCGAGTCCGGTTTGAATCCGTGGGATATCGATCGTAGGCCCGGATTGCCGCGTTTCTAATTCTAACGAGGTCCCTAAGATCGGGGGAAAGTCTGATGCGGTGGAAGCAGTCCTCCACATCGACTTGTTTCGAGGATCTTATGATCGCCGTCGAGACGTGATCAGTGAAGATGTTTATGGATTCGACGGTATCCTCGGGGGATGGAGTTGAATCCGGGCCGCAAGGGAGGATTGGTGGAGCGGTGTCAGCTAAGCACGTGCCCAGCTTCTTCCAATCCACCATGGTCCTCGTATCTGGTTCGCGGTTGAGTGGGCGACCGAGCTGCATGACGACAGGTCGGTGGTCTGAGTCGAGTTCTGACATTGCCTCGATGGAGCGTAAGCGCAGAGTTACGTTCCTCAGCAGTGCCAGATCTATTGTGCTCGGACGACGCGCGGCGTTGTACGGATAGTACGTGGGGGTCGGGGGGTTGAATATTTCGAATGTGAGGTCGTCTATGAACGCGTCGAGACGCCTACCGTTCACATTCGTGCGATGGCAGTTCCACCTAGTGTGGTGGCAATTTAAATCGCCTGCCAGGATGACCGCGTCCCCCATACCGAGCAGTGTCTCGAGGTCACTGCTCAGGAGGGGTTTGTCAGGGGGGAGATAAATGGATGCGATGACGATCGGCTGGTGTCCCGTCAGCGCGATGCGGCACACTGACGCCTCGATATGTAAGAGCGAGGGAGTATCGAGAGGGACGCAGTGCAGGGCCCTCCTATAGTAAATGACAGTCCCGCCCTTGCGGGCGGAGAGTCTGTCATTCCTAACCATGACGTAATTCGCGACTTTGGGGTCGCGACGCGAGGGCTTTAGGAAGGTCTCCTGCACCAGAAGGATGTCGATGAGATTGTCACGGAGAAACTCATATACTTGATCGCGCTGACGCGCGAGTCCGTTAGCATTATAAAATGCTAACTTTAAGGAACGCGGTTTTTCCCTACCGTTGTTGGCCATTGATTACCGGTAATCAAGCCAGCGTACGCTGGACGGACTCGATGACGTCCATATGGTCGAACGTCGCGTATAGGCGGTCATCGGCCGTGACTGCCCTGCGCATGGCGTCGGCGAACGAGCGCATGCGATCTATATTTATCGCGGCGATATAATCACGCACGATTGAAAAGTCGTTAACGGCTGGCCGGGCGGGGCCGGGGCGAGGCGCGGGACCGGGCGCGTGGGCGGGGCGCGGCGCGAGCAGGGGCTGGGGTGCCGGTGGTTTCCCTGCCAGCGTGAGCGGCAGCGGTTTTGCCCACGCGGAGACGGTGGGCACCGGTGCCGGCACGAAGGCAGGCTTCGGCGCACGGGGCGCCGAAGTCTTTGGGCCGACGGTTTTTGGAGGCGCGTTGGCCAGACGCTTCCGCGGGGCCTTGGGGCATCCGCGGTAGTTGGCTGTGTGGCCCTGCTTCTGGCAGAGCACACAGCTCGGAGGTTCGGTTGCGGTCTCTTTGACCCGCGAACAGTCGGCTGTCGCGTGGTCACCGAGGCACTTTACGCACCGTGGACGCGCGTGGCAGTTGCGCGCGGAGTGGCCGTAAAGCTGGCAGCAGTGGCACTGCCCGGGAGTGCCTTTTCTATATGGGGCCTCGACGGTGACCCCGGATAAGCCGCAAACGGTGCGGAGGCTTGAGGCAATCCGTTTGCCTTCGGCGGTTGGTTCCAACGCGACGAGAACCATATTATACGCGAATTTGTCGCGCCCGCTGTGCATTCGGTGCACGCTTACAATCGGGTACGCCTACCCGATGAGGTCCTCCTTGACCAGCTCGACGTCGAGCTCCTTCGGTACTCCGCGTATTACTACGCGGAGCTCGCGATCCTCCTGGAGCGCATAAGTGTGGAAGCTTATGCGTTCCTTTCGGAGGTGGGCTGTCAGCGCCCTGTGGTCGTCCGGTGAGGCCGTTTTTATCTGTATGCCGTGCGCGATGTTACGCGCATGGATGACGTTGACGTTTTGTGCCTTACAGGCACGGGATACGCGATCCCACGCGGTCTTATCTTGTAAAATTACCGGCGGCGGCGCGGGAATTTTGCGGACGGACGCGGGTTGGGGTCGCGGCGACGGGGTTGCGCGGCGAGGGGAGTCGGGTGAGACCACGACTTTAGGCCGCGACGCGTTCGCGGCCTTGGGTTGTTTTGGCGCCGCGGACGGTTCCACGGCGCGGGCGCGTTTCTTTCCGCGCGTGACGGTTTTGAACCCATCGGAGGTTCCGGGTTCGGGGCTGGCGGCCGACTCGAACTCCATCTCCGACTCGGAGTCGGAGCCGGAGCTCGATGCCGCGCAAGACGCGATCGACGCGGGCGCGGGGGTGGGGGGCGACATCGGCGAGTCGCGGAGTGCCGGCGCGGGAGGCGATAACGGCGAGTCGCGGATGATAATCGCGGCGGCGGCGGACGAACCATCGGGGTTCGATTCTAGCGTGGCCTTGTAGGCCTCAAAACGGGACATAATGTCCGGGCATATTAATTGCACGAACTGCGCGAATAGCGCGCTGTTCGTGTTCATTTTGGTTTTTGCCCGGGGGGGGCGTCCCCGGGACTTAAAGCGACTCGCCGAAAGGCGAGTCCCCTGAGTGGGAGTTTAAACCCCCTGCGCTGTACTTGCCAGCAGTGATTTGCAGGGGGGGATGCCTATGCCGTGAAAACGGCAGTCAGCTGGGATTGGGGTGGAGAGTTTGGGAAGGTGGGGCCCCACTGGGTTGTGAGTGCCACAACAAGCGGTGATCGCAGTGGGGGTTAGTCTCGAAAGAGACTGTTTTTTAAAATGATAGATAAATAAAAATAATAATGACAATGAATTGGATGTTTTGGTGATAATATGAATTTGTCGTTTTCGATTGCAGAACTACGAACTCGAAATACGCTTTCCTGATTCAAGGTCGCGATGCCAGCGACAGAGCGTCCGGAATGCAAAACAAAGTCGCGATCAAAGCGACAACGACGATGTCGTGCAAACTAGACACACAATCGCGACAGCAGCGACAATTTTTCAGGAAAACGCGTCCGGGCTCAACAGCGTTGCGATCGGAACTGTGTGTTTTTGCCTATAAATGGCCATCCTTTTATATTTATTTCAGTACCCCATCTCTCGACGCGCTATCGACGCGCCACTTTTGGAGGGTCCCTTGATCTGTATGTTACCGTAGTGAAAGCGATCCACAAATCGTTCCTATTGGTCTATTTACATTCTCTGATCTGATACACTAACATATTGACTATAAAATAACTTAAGATTATACATTTATTACGTAATCACTTATTAACGGTTAAATTAAATCTATTTGTTTCTTAAACTATAAAAAAACCCTATTTCGTCCTGCACATTACGAATAGTATTTTTTGAAAAAAAAAAGGTTTTTTTTTTCTTAGATGGGTGGACGAGCTCACAGCCCACCTGGTGTTAAGTGGTTACTGGAGCCCATAGCCATCTACGACTTAAATGCGTCACCCACCTTGAGATATAAGTTCTAAGGTCTCAGTATACTTAATAGGTTGTTACGACGGCTGCCCCACCCTTCAAACCGAAGCGCATTACTGCTTCACGGCAGAAATAGGCGGGGCGGTGGTACCTACCCGTGCGGACTCACAAGAGGTCCTACCACCAGTAATGATTTTGATAATGGGTTTGATGTTTACCTAAATATCCACTAGATTTCGCCATACCATACCACATATATATATATAATAAAATGTTACTCAATAATCAATACCAATAAAAAAATATATGTAGTTGATCTTTCTCTCTCCTTAACTACTAGTGCGAGAAAATATCAAATAATCCTCAAATTCAGAAAGCCAAAAAGTTGGGGTTAACTTCTATGTTGAGCGTTTTGAAATGTATTTTTTTTTTTGGTGTAGATGGCAAAAATACTCCTAACACATCCAGCTTGAAGCGATGCAAGCTTAATTATTCAGTGATGAAACTTTTTCATAAAGAACTTTACAAAAGAACCACGACTTCTATGATCACGCCGATCTCTTAGATTCAAAATTAAATCTTTAAAATTAGAAACGCTATTAATAATTATCTTAACAATCACTACAAAGCCAAATAGTATAAATATTTTACTATATTTAAACAATAATATGTACTTATTCGGACAAAAAAAAGGACCAGATTGTCTTTTAGTATCGTATATTTCATTCTTTGGTACAAATTTTATCCCCTAACTTATTTTATCACTGATCAGTTACATTATATCTATAAAACAAGAAATCTTTTAAATTACTCGTACTGAATCAAAAAAATAGCACCCTGTATTACTGTATCGATATAAAATCTGTAAATCCTTTATTTTATGTTGCCGGTATTTATTATAACTGGATAAATAAATAATAATGTGTTAAACCACAACTATACGATATGAAAACACGTTTCCCCGGAATAACCAATAAAAGGCATCTTATCCCACCTTTCACCCGTACCGCATTTAACAAGCAATCATCCTAAAATCGCAATCAAATAAAAACACAGAACTCGCGAAAGCGCGGAAACCGCTCGAACGTACAATAAAAACGAAAATGGCACTGTAATAAAAAGGTTACATAAAAAACAACGGCCTGTATAAAGTTGACGTGGCGGCGAAACGTCAAGCGTCACACGAGCGTCGATGGCGGTACCTAGCACCTGTCACCGAATGCTAATACAAAACGCGTGTTATATACAGAGGCTTAGTGAAACCCATTTTTTGTTTAATTTTCTTACGCACCTTTTAACAATAAGGATATTAGGTTAAATACGGACTATTAGTAGAATACATCCTAGATTTTACAACGCCTTCCTTATCACCAGAAACAGAAAGAGATAGAAAAAAATCGTGCGAGAGAAAGTGGAACAGAAAGGTACCTATATATTTACACATTCAAAAAAAATTTATATTGTCAATCGATATTGTTATCTTATTCACAACCGCTCTTAGGCAAGTTGTGTTCACACCCGAAAGGGTGAAGTCTATAATCTATATATTTTTTTCTAAATAAGTTCAATGGTTATGTAGATTTTATCCAGTTGTGTGAACATAATAAATAGAAAAAGTAGGACAAATATTATGTAGTATATTATTGTTACAAAATCGAAGAAATTCGTTTGTATGTGGGCGTATTAACTCATAGCTTCCAGGGTACATACACATCACAAGGTAATCTGCGGGAGGAGTTCGGAGAAAACGGATTTAGTTATTCTAGCTGTCATTTAATATAAGATGTTTGACAACGACGTGAATTGCGTCAACGAGATTTTCAAGGAAATCTTCCATATGTAGAAATTATTATCCGGGCCGGTTTTGCTCTTGGCACAGCCCGTTGGGTTTATCGCCAAATCTTCCCTGTGGGTCGTGATTAGGTGTTAGCAAACTTTTCCCCTCCTAGCCCTTCTTGGGTTCGTCGGCCCATCCTAGTCCGGACAAATTGTCTTTGCAAAAAAAAACGAACCGTTGGTCTGCTAAGCTATGACGCCTAGCTGGTGGAAAGTGACCTCAAGCAAGATTTTATTTAAAATATACTTTGGAAGATATCTTCTGCAAAGTGTTATCCCCGTGTTTTGTACCGTATGGCCCTTATTTATCACTACCCCAGCTAACGCTGAAGCAGAGGCCATCCATATCTTGTAACTACGTGTTCTAAGAGATCATTTCTAGCACCCACCATGCGGCTCTGATGAGCTCGACAAGGTAAGGACCCTATTTAGGGTCCGATTTCCAGAATCTACGGTCTAGATGTGCTTATTTTTATCTGTCTAGCACGAATATGTGTATGTTTTCAATCCCCATTTCATTATAGATAATCTTCGCTTACAATTATTCTGTGAGGATATTTGGCAGAAACAAATGACGTCTATTTTTTATGAATATAAATCGGGATAAGACAATTACGATATGAATTATGCTCGTCCATATGAAATTCCAGTCTAACTGTTTTGAAGAAGCCTTCGCTCGATGCCTGTAATTGGCCTAGTAGTGATATCTCGGACTACTACCTGAGTCAAGACTAGCAATTTAATGAACTAATGGTGGTAGGACCTCTTGTGGGTCCGCACGGGTAGGTACCACCACCCCACCTATTTCTGCCGTGAAGCAGTAATCCGTGTCGGTTTGAAGGGTGGGTCAGCCGTTGTAACATTACTGAGACCTTAGAACTCATATCTCAAGGTGGGTAGCGCATTTACGTTGTAGATGTCTATGTGCTCCAGTAACTGCTTAACGTTAGGTCGGCTGTGAGTTCGTCCAACAAATTAAGCAATAAAAAAAATTATCATCTTATTCGCCAGTCGTCGAAGAGGGATACAGAGCTATTCCTTCTATAGACTCACTGCAGCACTGTTCTTCTAGGTCTACTGTGAATAGCTTGTATAATGTGGATATGGAATCTATTATATTAAATCATTCAAACATTTAATTTTTACTACATCGTATGTTAAAAAAAAATGCCCAGTACTATCTGATATATCCCGTCTGATAGCCAAAAAATTCACTCGAATTTATTTGCTTTTTACAAAAATTCAATTATACTTTTGTTCACAAAAGAATATAAGACAAAAAAGGGATTTGCAAGCCTGTACTAATAATGTTTTTTCTGGAGTATTAAATATATCTCATAAATAACAGCTTAATCGAGCTTAACGAATGTTTATAGAGCGATATTTAAGCATTTTTCGAAGCTTTTGCATCGGCCTATAAGTAGAGCTTTGGGTGTTTACTGTAAATATTGTTTACATGTAAATGTTGATTTCATTTATTTTGTTGCTTTATAGCAGACGAATTCTAAAGCTTAAATGACCTTAAGCTTTGCCTATTTCTAGAACGAAGCACTAGAGTTTTCCGGTTTGAACGATAGGACAGAAGTTGTTAATACATTACTAGTTGTGCAATTGAGATTTTATTTATTTATTGCTTAGATGGATGGACGAGCTCACAGCCCACATGGTCTTAAGTGGTTACTGGAGCCCATAGACATTTACGACGTAAGTGCGCCACCCACCTTGAGATATAATTTCTAAGGTCTCGAGTATAGTTACAACGGCTACCCCACCCTTCAAACCGAAACGCATTACTGCTTCACGGCAGAAATAGGCAGGGCGGTGGTACCTACCCGCGCGAACTCACAACAGGTCCTACCACCAGTAATTATGCAAATTATAATTTTGCGGGTTTCATTTTTATTACACGACGTTATTCCTTCACCGTGGAAATCAATCGTGATTCGTGAATCGTCAATTCGAACACCGGTGCACCGCTCAGCACGAATGCACCGGACGTCTTATCCGTTAGGCCACGACGACTCTGATTTCAGATTCTGATTTCTACTTATGACCAGCCTATCCCACAGTTAAAGTATTCATTTTAATGTAACAGCTGCTTCACTCCTCAAACCAGAATAGATTCTTGGTAAAAATAAACAGGATGATGGCATCTGTCTATACGTGCTTCCAGTACCCCCTATTCCAGTTTCTCGGTAGCAAAAACAACAGTTTTTTTGATGAGAACTGATATAACGCTAAAACCGTATGCTTGCATGGCCGTCTAAATTAGTCGGAAACCCAGTGGTGCGACGTCACAAAATGATTAATTAACAAGCTCAAATTTATAGTACAGAGCGCAGGAATTGTTCGAGATGATACCGGCATCTCGTTTTTACCATCGCACCGCCCGCCACCGGAGTAGAGTTCATCCGTACTACCTGGAGCCACTGCGGTCATCCACAGTGCGTTTCCAGAGATCTTTTTTGCCACGTACCATCCGGCTATGGAATGAGCTCCCCTCCACGGTGTTTCCCGAGCGCTATGACATGTCCTTCTTCAAACGTGGCTTGTGGAGAGTATTAAGCGGTAGGCAGCGGCTTGGCTCTGCCCCTGGCATTGCTGAAGTCCATGGGCGACGGTAACCACTCACCATCAGCTGGGCCGTATGCTCGTCTGCCTACAAGGGCAAAAAAAAAAAAAAAAGATAATCTCAGCTGATTTGCTCAGAAACTGAATGCCAACAAAGTTAATAAGATATGAATTATAAACCGTCTACTTTAATGAAACTTGTATTAATAATGAGAAATTTCAAGTTTTTTTGATTTCTGATGTGTTTTTCAAAAGTTTCGCGAGAACAGTATGGGTTCAGTATTTTTATAACGTCACGGGTTCGGAACGATAACTTTGTGTACTGATGCGTACTGATGCCATGTACTGATGACTGGGATCGGTATAATAATAATAATAATATGTATGTATAGATTTTTATAATGAAACCAATGAGATTCGTGATAAAAAACAGAACATAATTGAATTGGAGGAATTATAATATTATTGGAGGTCTAGTTTGATCGATTAACAATAAGTATAAGCTTATTTAAAATAACATAAGTCCAGAAGCGGTGAGTTTGATGCGCTTCGGTTTGGATGATGGAGCAGCCAATGGTACTTAAAAACTGAGACCTAGGTAAAAACGGAGGTAAGACTGAGGTAAAAACTGAGGCTTGATGTGATTGATGTCTATTGGCTTCGGCGACCACTTTACACTAAGTTAATGAGTACTTGACACTTTACACTTTTACTGGTGGTAGGACCTCTTGTGAGGCCGCGCGGGTATGTACCACCGCCCTGCCTATTTCTGTCGTGAAGCAGTTATGTGTTTCGGCTCGAAGGGTGGGGTAGCCGTTGTAACTATACTTGAGACCTTAGAACTTATATCTCAAGGTGGGTGGCGCATTTACGTCGTATATGTCTATGAACTCCAGTAATCACTTAACATCAGGTGGGCTGTGAGGAGGTCCACCCATCTAAGCAAAAAAAAAGTTGGGCTCGTCCACCCTATTAGCAAAAAAAAAGATGTGTGGTGTCGTGGGACACCGGATAAGAACGAAGTTCCTTATTATAAAAATATTAATTTTAAGTTCTATTCGAGGTATAAAGAAAATAAAACTGGAGGTTTCGCAACATCCCACGGTCATTCGATAACGTACGAACTTATTTTGGTACACTTCATTCACGGTTGTTTGCATAAGAGTTAGTGTATTGCGCAAACGAACGCTCTGAGATCGTGGTCAATGAATGATAAAAAAATATGTATTTTTTTACGTTATTACAAAGTTAACTCGTACACTGTGTGCATTACTAATAAAAATCTTACGTTACGGACGTTTTTTCCCGGTTAGGGTACCCCTCCGCGTCGTCCCATAAGGAACTTCGTTCCAAAAGAACCACTTTTTTAGGTTAGCCTACCTTTCAGGGCCATGGTGGGTAACAAAGCCAGGGCCTGCAGCATCGACCAGAAGCACGTCCTCTCGATCCTCATCACGGATACATTAACTATTCACAAAGTATCACCACGAACCGTACGATTCACATAGCACTCGCCCGGTCTCCCATTTAAGGGCTCATTAATTTCCCGGGTGAAACTCATTTATTCCTTGGCCTTTCATTTATTTTATAACACTCGAGAGATTA
Organism: Bombyx mori; assembly: GCF_030269925.1. Taxonomy (NCBI): domain Eukaryota; kingdom Metazoa; phylum Arthropoda; class Insecta; order Lepidoptera; family Bombycidae; genus Bombyx; species Bombyx mori. The sequence goes on along the minus strand of NC_085127.1, from coordinate 12,148,545 downwards.
ATTTAATGTTTTTTTATTTACCTATAACACACAGTAAATGTAATATTTTGAGCGGAGCAATTTAATTATTTTTTTACCTACTTCAAAAAAGGAAGATTCTTGTATTGTGAACAGTTTTCTTTTGATTGTTTGAAAGCTGATGCTTCTTATGTGTTCCCATTCAAATTCAGTAAACAAGATCTGACTAGTAATTTTTAAGTTATTTTTAATAATGCATTTCTGTCTTCGACTGCATTGATAATTTACTTGAAATTGTTTATTTATAAATTGTATTGTATTTTTATTATTAATAACTACAGTGCTTAAAAACTTCATATAAAAGCTAAAATGTACTTTACAGTACTATGTAATCACAAGTTATACACACTGATTTAGACTTGAGGTTTGAGCTTTCCAAACAAGCTCCAAATGCTACACTTAAACAAACAGTAAAAGTTTATTAATTAATTCATTCGCAACTTTCAAAAGTCAACATAATCTCACTCAAATTTGTATTTGTTTTATACGAAGTTCAATGTGAAAATTTGCCATTTCATATATTTCTATTCGTATATATAAATATATTTGTGAAATTAATTTCGAGAACAGAAGATTTGATTCTGAATCTGGAACTGTGTGAGATATCTTTATATTTATTATACTTTAAATTGATTCTCTGACGTTTTAGTTATTTGGTGTATGAAAAGCAGATTGATGATATTTTTGAACGAATATTTTTAGATACGTATTTTTCTTATCAGAATAATAAAGTCTTAACGAATTTTCTCATACAACGAACGTTTTTGTCTATTGATAACATTATATCAATACTTCTTCTTCTATATAACAAATATTTCTTCTATAAAGAAAGATACGTTTGGTAGACTACAATATTGACGGTAGATTGATGAATTGTAATAAAATTAAACAAAACATTTTTCATTTTAAATCTTTGTTTAAATGAATACCGTAAACATAGTTAAAATATGTAATTTTCATCTAAATAGCTTTCGTTACTGCAAGACATTAATCTTCTAACCAATTACCGGATTTTATCAACAAACGCTTTGCTGTGCTCCAAACATAATTATGAACCCTCATTGTTTTCCAGAATATTAGAGAAATTCCATTGTAAGACTAAGATAAATAGCCTTCAGGAATTTTATAATATATATCTACGTTCCAAGTAATAAATCAAACGGTATTCCTGTACCAAAAAATCCTTTCGTAAGGCTACCGAGATGTTTAAGAAAATTCTGTTTATCTTCGACAATAAAACTAGTCACTACAACTAATATTATACACAATTCACGAATATTAAAAATATTACACCAAAATTAGTAGTTAATTTAGTTTGCATTTATACACATAGATCGCAACAAGTCGCGTATCAAGCCGTAGGAGAGCGTACTGATACGCGTCCGCTTCGTATCGCGTCCCGTAGCACACTGAGCCGCGTAGTCTCGTAGCGCACACAGCTACGCCGTAGACACAGCTACAATTCACATGAAAAGGTTACGCTCCACCGTTTAAACCTTGCGCCTTTTGCATGAATAGGATACGAATGTATGTTTTTTCCGGAGTTTCATTTACGAAACAAAGGCCGTTTGGATTTCCTCGTCTCATTTATGAAACATAGGCGTTTAAATGGCTGCTGGTCTCGCGGTGCTCATTTCATTTCATTACACCTCATTTACACGCTAAAATAACGGTTTACGGGCCGATTTTAATAAGTATATTAAGTTTAACATTAATTTAATGCAGAACCGTGCAATAAGTGTGCTTAAACATTTGCATGTTTGCAGCGTTTGGCGTTTTTGTGCTTTCACGATTAGCACATACCAAAGCCAGTTTGCTAACGTACAGTTAAAAGTCAATACGGACTCGTTCTTGATTTCATTGACGGATTAACTGATAATATACATCAGAACAGTACCTCCACTCACGTAGGCACATGAGATCAAAGACTCTTTAAAACATTTTTTTTTACTATAGTTGAGTTTTGCTAGTGTCCCGTTCTTGAAACTAAGTGCTTGATTTTTCCGCGACAAATTTTTTGGATGGTATTGTGATTTATGCTAAAGTGTAGCCAAGCCATTAAAATAGTAGATAAATGGATAGATAAATAGATTTTAAAAACCACTGCTCGAACAATCTCTCTCGGTACGAGCGAACCGGCTATTTGTGCCATTATCCACGGATTTCTAAAAAGCCAGCTCACCTACCAACATCACTACATAGTATAAAACAAAGTCGCTTTCTCTGTCCCTATATCCCTATGTATGCTTAAATCTTTAAATCTTGAAAACTACGCAACGGATTTTGATGCGTTTTTTTTTAATAGATAGAGTAATTGAAGAGGAAGGTTTACATGTATAATAACATCCATTAAGTAGTGGAGAAATACTGTTATTTTTGAGGTTTCTAATGTGATGTCGTAAATAATCAATAATAAAATTTAATGTTTCCGAAGCGAAGCAAGGGCGGGTCGCTAGTAATCCAATAAAAACAAAATACAATCTATCGTCGTATAATCCAAAACCATAATATTAAATATTATAATGAATCAGATAGTTAATAATAATAATAATAATAATAATAATAAGCCATTTATTTCTTGCTTTTACAAAGTTTAAAAATAATAATAAATATAAATGTATGTATTAGTATTTAGGATGTAAAAGAGAGTTTTGTAATGAAACAGTAAAATTTAGTAAGCAAGAACCCCGGATCGGGTAAAGGCCTCCTCCAAAAATGCCCAAGCGTCTCTATCCTGTGCTACGTCTATCCAGTTTGGGCCAGCTGTTCGTCTAAGATCGTCTTCCCATCTGGTTAGTGGTCTCCCTCGACTTCTCTTGCCCGTTGGGCCGCTCCAAGAAGATAGTTACCAAAACAAATAGATTATTAAACGCAAATCAAATAATCGTGTACTGTATCCATGTTTTCTTTGAATGCTTTTTAAATGTCATATTCGGTTAGTGAACCTTTTACCTTGACTTGTTGGCTTTTGGTTGAAGAATTGTGAACATAACCCCGGTATAAATAAAAAGAACGCGCTACTGTTAAAAACTGAGACGCTACCCGGATAAAAATCTGTTACGCATTTCTTATTCTATTTTTAGTGTGATTAAAGAATATAATTTACGGTGCTGAGATGAATTTGGATGCGGATGAACAATTTTCAAATCTTAGGATTAATATGTGAGTTAGTTTACATAGAAAATCTGTGTGAAAATTACAAAAAAGATTACAGTATGTAAAGTTATTAAAATGGCGCTGTCTTTTGAGGTTATGAAAATTCATATTAAATAGAAAATAAAGCCAATATGTACTACTAATAATTTATTCAGTGTCAGTACAAAATATATAATTTGATGTATAAAACACCTAAACCACAATGATCAAATGATAAAAAAGGTCAAGTCGCCTTCCTTTCTTTCGACAAAATGTTCGACAAATGAATTAGTAATGTCCACTTTTGACATTCAATGTGTTTTTGTCGTATCATCCAATTATTATTGAAATGTCAAAAGTAAGTGGTAAGTTTGTTTATTTCGATTAAAGGATTCGAATCAAAAAACGCTTATGAAGGATATTATGTGTTAATTTTTATTTCATGTATCTTCTTTTCATACTTTGGCTATTGAGTTTTTTTTTTGTAATCATGAAGCCATTACTAATGTTGTGGGTTTCTGTATTCTAACGTACTATAGTTATTAGAGATAATTTTGTGTCTATAGCCGTTTCATGTTAGAATAGCTATTGAGATTTTGAACATGTATCTGAAACTGAGTTGACAGTCGTGCCCAAACATAATGACCACCATAACTATAAGATCATCTCCCACAGCAGTCCATACTTCGCTTTTCATTTTTTAGCTTATACAGTACTGTATTCATCTATTTTTTCCTCTACTTATTCGCTGGTAACCTAAGAGGCTATTTCAGCTACGCTCGGACGGATAGGTGAGCTCACGGGCTCGGCCTGAGAGAATTTGCTAACACTAGCCCAAGCAAGAGCAGTGCTTCACAGAATCTACCACCAGATCGGAATCGCGACCCACTGAGAAGATCCGGCGAGAAACTCAGTGGATTGTGTTTATGGGTTAGTTCGCTCGCCGAACTCTTCGTCATAATCGACGAGTCCGACGAGGAACTGTATTGATACATCACATCGGACTAGAGACCATACTATATAAAACCACTGCATTTATCCACAGTGCATTTGCAAATATCTTTTTGGCGGACCATTCGGCTTTGGAATGAGTTCCCCTCTACATACTTCGGGAGCGCTATGACCTGTTCTTCTTCAAATGAGGCTTGCGGAGAGTAATTAACGGTAGGCAGCGGCTTGGCTTTGAGCTTGCATTTCTAACATCCATGAGCAACCGTAAGCAATCCCCACCAGGTGGGCTGTATACTTGTCTGCTTACAAGGGCACTAATTTTTTTTTAATAAATGTAGAAGAAATAAAACAAACTTTTTAGACAACCAGGTTTTTTTTGTATATAAAGTAACTCTACTTATATGTAATCATAATTATTCGATTTTACTAGATACAGATATTTTTTTAGTGTAAGTACCGCTGTTTGGACAGGCAATGGCTGTCCCAGGGTAAAATACCGCAATTAATTTTGGGTACGTTCCGTCACAAAAAAGACAGAAGCATTAGTGAAATGTTAAACAGATATTAATTATTTGTGTGAAGCATACACGACCAAGTGATATGGTATGAAGCGGATTGGCCTCTGATATTGTTGGCGTCCGTGAATAACGGTGGTTACTAACGGTAACTGGTGATTTACTGGTGGTAGGACCTCTTGTGAGTCCGCGCAGGTGGGTACCACCACCCTGCCTATTTCTGCCGTGAAGCAGTAATGCGTTTCGGTTTGAAGGGTGGGGCAGCCGTTGTAACTATACTTGAGACCTTAGAACTTATATCTCAAGGTGGGTAGCGCATTTACGCTGTGGATGTCTATGGGCCCCAGTAACCACTTAACACCAGGTGGGCTGTGAGCTCTCCACCCATCTAAGCAATAAAAAAAATTCAAATTAGATATGTAGTAGTGATCTCTCCTCCTTGCATCGATAATCCTCAATGCTGACGGTCGTGACCTCCTTCAATAACTTTCTCCTAGATTATCCTACGCCATCCCTACTACGCGAATGGCATCGTGGACTGAAGTGTTGAGAGTAGAGCGTATCTGGTTCGACCAGCATATAGGACTTCTGCCTCTGGCCATCTTTCGCATACCTTGCGTGTTGCAAGCATCTTTTCTAAATTGTCTCCTCTTTTTCTGGCTACTAGAGTTTGTTAAAAAATTGACGTCATAGTTGTAAAACAACCAATCTTTTAAGACACTAGACTTCGATAACGGATCCGTACAAACACGATACATCAAACGTATAAGCCATTACACGAAACTGAATAAACATTGTATGAGCAAACCAATATTTTCATCCATCAAAGCACAACCTTGTCCGTTCGAAAAATCTTCCATACAAATAGGTACGATTTTTTTTTCTGTTTTATCTACGCAAACTCACATAAAAATTTTTGTTGTTTGCTCTGTAAGAAAAACAAGAGCTTATGAGTCTTGATGCGCCCACGTGTGTGTACGTTGCCTATAGTTTATTTTCATTAGCAATATTTTTACTGGTTATATTAAGGTACGTGCGAGCATAGTTTTATTGCAATATGTGGCTGCAAATCTTACAGGCAATATTTTAACTGGTGTTAGTAGCAATATGCATCGGCAAAAAATGTTTTTACTGGGAAATATAGCCAACGTGTTCAGTGTTTTGTTGGATATATCTCAAATTACTATTTGCGAGAATTCATTTTTTATTCATTTGAGATATTACGAACAAATTTCTTTGTTTTTATGTTTACGTATTATATTGAGACTTATAAATGTTGCGTATTTAGGCAAGAAATTACTAGTATCATAACATAATAAAAAATTAAGTCGCAAAATCCCTTTGTCTATATTTAGGAAGATTTTAATATTTGAAACATTCACAGTAATTGTATTCAAGAGGCCAAAGATGCTTTTATAACTAAAAGTGCATTTCAAACCTACCTAGCTATATCAAAAATACAAGCCGTTATCTGCTGATTTACCTATTTGTTTACCTATTTTTTACTTTTTACCTATTTATTTAAACGAATACTCCTTTCATACGCATCGACAAATGTAACTTTTTTTACTAAAACATTAATTGTCCTTAAAATCCTTCAAAACTAGACCCAAAGAACATCCATACAAAATGTCAAATACCATACATGTATTGCATTCAATAAATCAAGAGTGGCAACAAAAGCCAATTTACAACCTATACGGTTTCAGAAATACCATTAAATCTGCCCGCACGAGGTACTGTTAAGGTAATTTTGTATATATTAAGTCGGTACGTTGGAAACTTTGGTCATTAGAATAAGGCTATGTGTGAGTGCTGGGCGGTTGTTATATCTGCGGACCGCGGGCAGGTGGGACCACATTTGTTTGTGGTGCAAATTACAAGATTTAGAACTTTTTAAAACAATCCGCGCACGAACTTTCATGTGTGTCGGTTTCTGAGAGTTAATATTTCGAGACATATTATGCTTTTGACGTCGCCTGTAAACCCAAGTGACTTTCGAGATATTGGGCAGTATTTAATTGGGCAAAGTGTATTCTTTAAGCTAGTCTCAGATTATTCTAAAACCTTTATATTTTTTTTATTACTTAGATGGGTGGACGAGCTCACAGCCCACCTGGTGTGAAGCGTTTACTGGAGCCAATAGATATCTACAACGTAAATGCGCCACCCACCATGAGATATAAGTTCTAAAGTCTCAAGTATAGTTACAACGGCTGCCCCACCCTTCAAACCGAAACGCATTACTGCTTCACGGCAGAAATAGGCAGGGCGGTGGTACCTATCCGCGCGGATTCACAGAAGGTCCTACTACCAGTAATTACGCAAATTTTAATTTTGCGGGCTCGATTTATTCCTTCACCGTGGAAGTCAATCACGAGCATTTGTGGAGTACGCATTTCATTAGAAAAATTGGTGCCCGCCTGGAATTCGAACACCGATACATCACTCAGCACGAATGCACCGGACGACTTATCCTTTAGGCCACGACGACTTCGAAACTACGCGTATTTCTGATAGAGATATCTACCCAAAAATTGATTTCTATTTCCAATATTTTAATCTGATTTCGCAAGATGCTCTAGACTTTTTAAGCTATTGCATAGCTTTTATCGCGGGCCTTGAGCGCGGCGATTGAATCATGAAATTCCGTAACGAAAAAAACCTTACACCCCTCACTCCGCCTACCATGTAGCTCGCGTTCAACACACTCACACGTTGCGCTTGTGTAGTGTTTGTGAATAAGCGCGTGGCGTGACGTCACACTACATGCTCATCATGCAAAGTCTGCGCATCTCTCTCTCGCGCGGTCTAGCTTATGAGTGTGAAGGGGACAGTAAAGTTTTGCTTTTATTAATGTTTAATATAGCGTGTTCTTTTGTTTTATTATTGTTTTAATATTAAATTCTTCTTCTTCTATATCGTTCCCTCACTACTGAGGATCGCGACCACATGCGATGTACTTCCAATGCACCCGATCATGGGTGGCATGGACTGCATGGTACAAACTACCACCGAGTGCTTCTCTTGCTAGATCCGACCATCTGGCTGGTGTTCTGCCCACGGCGCGCTTGCCTTCTATTCGACCCGTAATTAAAAATTATATTATCATTGTCTAATTATAATTGCATAAGTTGATAAAAAATGCTATGCAATAGTTTTACCGCGGCAGTTCCCGAGTGCCACACGTTTTTTTTTTTTTACCTTAAGATATTTGTTCTATCCATATTATACTAGAGAGAAACGAAAACGATATGCATAATATGTCCAGAATATTTAACTGAACCTTTGTTCTTTCGCCGCGTCACTCGTCACCAAAGGCCGTAGTTAAACTATTTGGAGCTTATATGGATGCTTTCAACCATTTTTTATTCCTTATTGGGCATAGCCAAGTTGCTGCCTAACGTTGAGAACTCTCTGCAAGCGTCGTTTGAAAAAGGACATGTCTTAATGATCTGGAAAAATCGTGCACGGAAGTTCACTTAGACCCAGCACATGGCAAAAAGGATATCTGGAAACACACTTGAATACTAAGACTAACTGCTGTATTTCAGTGATATTAAAAATAATCATATCAAGATATACCTATATTCCTGTAACACAATTTGGTACTATGCCTAATATAAACATCAAAGCAAACCCTATAGTAATTAAATTGATACAAACTGATGCTTTATATTTGCTCAAGAGTAATGTCATTACAATTTCAGCTGAAGTAATTTGTTTATCTTATCGGAAATATGATAAAACAAGATTCGGGTGCCGACCGTCATCACACCGAGAATGTAAAACAAATTTTATAACAACAGATCTTCGAGTATCTTCGGTCACGAAAGCTCCTGCTGCTTATACCGCAGCGAACCTGTCAGTTATCAGAATTCATTATACCATTCCAAAGAATGTTGTGTTAATTATTCCTTTCACAAATTGGACCGCACACTAAAAGCTTAGGCTCGCTAACTACCAAACTTTTAGCTATTATATGTCAAAACAAGTTTCATCGGTCCTCGTGTAATACTTAGGCTGTTCTTCTCTATCTCTGTGTCGCATACGACAACATTAAGATTATGGTCATACTTCTGCAAGCTTCGAAGTTTTTTTTTTATTGCCCTTATAGGCAGACGAGCATACGGCCCACCTGATGATGAGTGGTTACCGTCGCCCATGGACTTACCGCAATACCACAAGCCTCGTTTGAAGAAAGACATTTAACCCCTCGGAGACACCGTGGAGGGGAGCTCATTCCATAGCTAGACGGTACGTGGCAAAAAAGACCTCTGGAAACGCACTGTGGATAACCGCAGTGGCTCCAGGTAGTATGGATGAACTCTACTCCGGTGGTGGACGGTGCGACCGTAAAAACGAGAGATAGTAACATCTCGAACAATTCCTCAGAACACTCCCCAAGTGATGGTGCAACTAAATTAGACACTACAGATTCACATACTCAGATTTATTGACATTTCTTATTAAGGAATTGTTGCTATGACATGTGGACGGTTAAGGTACATCAACTGGTAAGCTTTAATAAAAACTCTATTTAAGTTAAGTATCATGAGATAAATATTACTAAAATAACTAACTTCTTCACCTTCATTCCGAATCGTTATTGTCACAAAGCCAGTGGATTAAAATGTAGGATACGGACAACAAATTGATGAGCGCCGAACAGTCGATAGGCAGATACGAAGGAATTTCCGAGATCTCATTTATATACGCCCTTTGACGCCCTCACTTCAACTCTGCACAGTAGGGTTTGGTTTCGGATGCTTCAAGAAAAAATATTTTTATTTTAAAACATTCGTGTCTAAATACAAAAAAGAAACTAAAAATGTACCTTTAAATGTTTTTTATTGTTTAAAAAAAATGCCAGCCCACAAGTTCAGTCTTCTTTTTATTGCCTAGATGAATGGACGAGCACACAGCCCACCTGATGTTTAGTGGTTACTGGAGCTCATAGACATCTACAACGCAAATTCGCCACCCACCTTGAGATATAAGTTCTAAGGTCTCAGTATAGTTACAACGGCTGCCCCACGATTCAAACCGAAACGCATTACTGCTTCACGGCAGAAATGGGCGGGGTAGTGGTACCTACCAGTGCGGACTCACAATTGGTCCTACCACCAGTAGAGTCTTGAGACGGACAGCTATTATATACCAATAAAACGGCAACTAAATAATGCGCGGTGTACCTCATGTTGCGAGCCCGGGACACCAGTGCTAAGTGGCCCCTATTGTTTGTGCTGTGCGATTGTGTGTGCCCAAGTGTGTGAGTGTTTAATCTGGAGTTGCTGTCTCGGAGCGGAAACGCCCCGAACAGTGAGACGAAGGACCCGGGAACAGGTAAGTGATCGACACCATCTATTCCTTAACATTGGTTAATTGCGGGTAGGTGTAGATCAGCCTGTGAAAGCTGCGAAGCCATTTTATCTAGTGATAAAAATCGGTTTTCGTGAGCGCCATCGAGTCTGGCCGCCCGTGTCTATTCCCAGTCCTCCCCTACCCTTCGGGGTTAGGAGGGGCTGCTACTAACACCCGACAGGCCAATCCTTTCACAGGTTTATGGCGTCGGAGCCCTTACAGGTAGGTTAGTTTTAGTTTAATTCATTATTTGATTGTTGTCTTAGTAAATTTCTATATCCATACTGTATATTGATTGATTTAATTCGCTTTTGTTTATTAATCTTAAATTATTCGTCCATTCATATGTAATGAATACAATAGATCAGTTAATTTCCTTATAATACATACAATAGTTTCCTTATCTGATAGCTAATAGGAGCAATTGCTCAAACAAAATTTAATTACATAGCGTACTTTTACCTTTTTTTTCAATTCTACCCACATTTGAAGTTATATTTTTTTATTTACCAATTAATTTTAATTTTACTTCACAATTTAGTATAATCTGGCATACCGACCACCTGTCATAAGTTGTCCCTATTGCATTCCCTTATTAACTGTAGAATCACCGATGGTTGCATGCTTTCTAGGTTCCAGTCGTGTTGTTTTTGGTAAGTAGTTCTGTATAATATTATTTTATTAGATGTACATATTTAGTTATAATTTAGAACAGTTGGTGAGGCCCAGTGCCGGTTGATGAAGTTGGTGGTGTGATTCTGATGTCTGTGGTCCCCTCGGCTGTGGTCCTCTCGGTTTACTGATCTCAAAACTCATTTTGAGATCTTGAATCGGGGGTCTTCGGCCCTGTGAGCCATCGGACTGAGGGATCGGACCCCGGCCCCCTTCCGTGCCCTTATTGTTGCCACTGTTACTCTTTATTGAACCTTTTGTTTCTTGTTTTCTTAATGTACTTAAATTGTTGATTTCTAGGTTTTATTATTGCTACTTATTATAATTAATCATTTTTCAAATAATTCCGTTGCTATTATAATCAGATAGTCGGTTAGTATTAATTTAATTATTCCTTATTTTGATAGTTTGCAGTTAATTCTGAAGATAGTCAGATCTATAAATACAAATCATAGTTATTAGTATAAACATTGGTACAATAGCACGCTCCTGGAGCCGGCAGTCGCGGCCATTCTTGTGTCTTTAGTTGTGTTCGTCTATTTAGTTTATAAAATTAGATTAGATTTTCATCTAGTTAGTAGAAGTCGGCTTAATTCCACTCCACATTAGAGTAATTGATACAAATATTTTCCCTTACATTAATAAATTTACTTTATGCTATTACATTAACTAATTAAATTTTCTTCCTTTTTCTTTCACTTTTTCTTTCACCATTTGCAACCTTACGCCGGGAAGGTGATAGGGCCTTGTGACATAGGTCAACATAACTCATCTAACGGCTGGCCTTCCAGTGAGAGCACTGATGACCGCGTGACCAGACAGGATAGCCAAATCATGCCTGGTGGGGCCTCGTCTCCGCCCATAATCAGCACTCCCGGCCCATCCCGTAAGGGACGTAAAGCGGCGGCAGTCATTTTTGCCCACCGCCCTTCATTCATTCCTGTCTCAGGTCGTATGGACCCTGATCCGGCAAACAGGCCTGGACCTTCTTCGGAGGCCCGGGGGTCTCCGAGGATCGGGTCGGGGGAAAGTTCCTTTCCAATTCCGGCAGATCGCTCGGGGATCCCTCGGCCTCGGAGGAAGGCCAGGTCCGGATCGGACCAGGGCTCATCTGGGGCGGGCGATAAGCGCCCTAGGATTGGACCGTCACCACGGTCCAAGGAAGAGAGTGGCAGCGACGAGTACTCCTCCCCTGCCACATCATCATCCTCTTCTCCCTTATCCAGTGGCAGCCCTTCTCCCTCCCCTCCTGCCAAACCGATACCTAAACCAAGGGTTCTTGCCAGGGCGGCGGAAGCCCAAAGGCAATTGAGAACCCCCCCCTCGTTCCCCCTCACCTCCCATATCTCCCATACCAGCGGTCCGGCCTCGAGGTACCCCTGCCCTAAGCAGCACGGCAGGCAACCTCGAATCAACGAGGTACGTGGACCTTGAGGCTACCCATTCCCATCCATATAACGCTGCTCAATCACAACACTCCCAACCAAAACCATCCACATCCTATGCAGCAATGGCTGCATACCAATCATCCGGCCCCAAACGGCCCTCTATTCAAGCCCAAGTTGCCCCTCCCCCGAGGTCGAGGGGTCGTGCCCAGGTGGACTTACGCCGTCACCCACCAATTGTAGTGGAGGCCCTCCCTAATTGGCCTCGCCATATGGCGGCCATTAGGGAGCGGCTCGGCAGAGCTCCCTCGGCGCGACCCTACGGCGCCGGGTTCCGATTTCTCCTGTCGTCGATCGAGGAGTACAGGGAGGTCCAGGCCTACCTATCGGAGGTCTCTGCCAGGGACAGTGCCATTAAATGGTACTGTTACGCCCTGGCGGAGGACATTCCTTCGAAGGTAGTCGTTCGGGGCCTCCCTGTCGATACCGATGCGGCCGACGTAACCCAGGCCCTAAGAGAGCTGGGCTTCCCGGCCCGGCATGCCCGATGTATCGAGGCCAGGAGGGGTAGGCCAGGCTGCGTGTTTTTCGTGGCCTTGGACCACCTCTCCAAGGACGACCTCGCTCGCTTGTACGCAGTTGAAGAGCTGCTGTACTTACCGGGGGTGTCAGTGGAGGGATGGCGTACAGGTCGAGGGCCTGCGCAATGTCATCGTTGCCAGGCCTTTGGGCACGCATCCTCCAACTGCCACCGCGCGGTCCGCTGTGTTAGATGTGCTGAAGAGCACGTAGTAGCGGACTGCCCGAGGCCGAGGGATGGCCCGTTTTCTTGCGCCAACTGCGGAAGGGACCACACTGCCGTCGACAGACGGTGCCCGGTCTTTCGCAGAAGGGCAAGGATGATGGGAGTCACCATTCCCCCTCCGGTACCTCGGGCCCCACGGGCCGAATTGCATCCGGCTCCGGTACTCCCGTCCTCATCTCAAGCTCCTAAGGGGAAGGGGAAAGGGAAAGGGAAATCTTCCCAGCCCCAACCCCCTCCCCAGTCCTTGATCATCCACCCAGCCGTTGTGGTAGAGGCCAAGCCGTCAGCGGCAACGCTGATGGCAGAAGCCAATACTCCGCGGCAGGGTCCTAAACCTCAACCTGCCCCCCGCAGTACTGTCGCTGCCAGTCTATCACAGCCAGTAAAACAAAACCAAAAGGCCCTAAAAAATAAATTAAAGAACAGGAAGAAAAAAGAAAGAAGAAAGCTCCAAAAACAATTACTTGTAGCTGAAGTCCTCCCTCTATCTGCACCAATTGCACCAAATTCTACGACTATGGAGGTCGATATTAATCTTTCCCAAACGATCGAGAACCAAGCCAACGATCCATTGCCTGAGCCTGGGGAAATTTTGCCTCAGACCCAGCCGGATACATCTCAGCCCCCTCTTCCCCCCGCCCTCAGCGCGAGCGGCGCAGCGGTCGGCAGGCCTCACAACCTGCCGGCTTTGCTGCATGGCTCCTCGCGCTCTGGGAGAAATTGTCCGAGGTGGTCTCCGGAGTGATCCGTGAGATCGCCTCGGGAGCCAGCCCTTTCGGGGCTCTCTTGTCGGGGTTCTACCGAATGATTGCGCAGTTCAATGGCTAGCCAGGAACTGCGCATCATTTATTGGAACCCCGGCGGGTTAAAACCCCGCAAGAACGATCTCTTGGTTCTCGCCCGGGAGTACAACCCTGAGGTTGTGCTCCTGGGCGAGACCAAGCTACGTCCTCGGGATGTGTTCAGGATTCCAAACTACTTCATGTACCGACGTGATGAGGTGAGTCCTGCCGGGATGCCGTTCAGGGGCACTGCGGCACTCGTCAGGCGAGACGTGGTGCATGATCAGTTGGACTTGCTGGCCTTCACATCGACAAGGTCGATCGGTGTGAGGATCCACACCTCGGGGGGAGATATGCGGGTTTATGCCGCGTATAGACCCCCGGGGCCTGATTTCCACCCCGGGGACATAAGACGGGTCCTGAATTGCGACAGCCGGCCAGCTCTGCTGGTCGGGGACCTCAACGCAAAGCACGTCGCGTGGGGCTCCCGACTGAACTCAGCAGTGGGCAGGCGGCTGTTAGAAGATGCCGATAGGGGCGACTACTCTGTGGTCGGCCCCGACGAACCCACGCAGATTCCGACCGCCGCGCAACTCCAGCCCGACGTGTTGGATGTGTGCGTTCATAAGGGGCTACGGTGCCCCTTAACTATTGAGGCACTGTACGACTTGGGTACCCCCCATCTCCCTATCCTGGTCACACTGGGAATGGGGCTTACCCGGGTTGCGACCTCGCCCCTACGACCGAAGGTCGACTGGGAGCTCTTTAAGAGACGCCTAGTCGACCTTCCCGTAATTCAGGACCCCAACACCCCTGAGGGTGTCGACGACGCGGCAGTCCGCCTTGTCGACTCCATCAGGGGAGCGATCGACCAGGCGACGACTCTTGTGCCCAGCGGCGGGCCCAGAGGTATACTCCCGGCCCATCTGAAAGCGATTATTCGCCGGAAGAGGGGCCTGAGGAGGCTCTGGGCGACAACTCGTTGTCCCAGGATTAAACGCGAGCTTAATGAGCTGGAAGCGGAGTTGGCGGCGAAGATTAGCTCCTATCGGGGCTATGCGTGGGAGGAACGGATTGAGGAGGCCCGTGAGGACCCCTCGTCCGTGTCCCTCCACCGACTTTGTCGTCAGCTCTCAAATCGGCCTGCCCCGACTTGTCCACTTGTGGACGAGAGGGGCAACCCATGCTTCTCGGCTCAGGCCCGCTCCGATGTCCTGGCCGTAATGCTGGAGCGGCAGTTCGCTCCAAATGACTCTGCACCCTCAGAGGCCGCATTCCACCAATCGGTGGAAGAGAGCGTAGCAAGTCTACTCTCCTCCCCGGTGTCACCGTTGGGAGATGGTGATTTCATCACTCCCAGTGAATTGCGCCTCTCCATCAAGCGAATGAAGAGGCGCAAGGCGCCGGGCGAGGACGGTATTCCCTCCCTCGCATTTTTCCACTTCCCCGAAACGGTCGTGTCATTCATGACACGACTGTTCAATTCCATTCTGTCCACAGGACACTTCCCGGGAACTTGGAAATTGGGCAAGGTTATTGCCCTGCCCAAACCCGGCAAGGATAGGAGAAATCCCTCCAGTTATCGTCCGATCACTCTGCTGTCGCATATGGGCAAGTTGTTCGAGCGGCTGCTGCTGAGAAGGGTGTCGCCGCACATCCTTCTCAGACCCGAACAATTCGGGTTTCGCAGCGGTCACTCGACAACGCTGCAATTGGTCCGCGTTATGCACCACTTGGCGGATCGGTCCAACGCGCGCCAGTACACGGCCGCAGTCTTTCTCGATATCGAGAAGGCCTTCGACCGTGTCTGGCATGCGGGACTGATCTACAAGCTGTTGCAGAACACGGACCTCCAGCACGCCTATGTGCGACTGCTGGGGTCGTACCTGGAGGGAAAATCCTTCCTTGTCGCGGTCGAGGGCGCCAAGTCGTCGGTGCGCCCAGTCACGGCCGGAGTTCCTCAGGGGAGTGTCCTGGCACCACTCCTCTACGCTCTCTATACCAACGACATTACACGTACAGTACACGCTTGAGGGCAACCTCCAAGCGTGGGAAGCCGACGTGAAGTTGGCGCTGTTTGCCGACGACAGCGCCTACTTCGCGTCATCCAACTTCCCCTCTGCGGCCATTTCGAGGATGCAGAGGCTATTGGACTTACTGCCCCAGTGGCTGGACCGATGGAGGGTCGCGGTCAACGTGGGGAAGACCGCGGCTATTCTCTTCGGTCCGGTCCGCACAACAGTCGTCCCGGGACAGCTCAGTCTCCGTGACGCTAATGTCGAGTTTAGATCCAGCGTCCGGTACTTGGGGGTCGATATCGATCGGAGTTTGAGGATGACCGCCCACGCCAATAAGGCGCTGGCGGCCGCTCGCTACGCGAGATCCCTCCTCCGGCCGGTGTTGGCCTCCAGGTTGCCGGTCAGGACTAAGCTCGGCATTTATAAGACGTATGCCCGTTCCCGTATCACGTACGCAGCTGCGGCCTGGTATCACCTCATCCCGCAGGTCATGCGGGTGAAGTTACAGGCCCAGCAGAATCTGGCTCTTCGCACGATAGTAGGAGCAGGGCGATACGTCAGAAATGCCGTAATCGCCCGGGATCTGGATGTGGAGTCGCTCGAGGAGTTCATCCGGAGGCTAGCTCGTAATCTTTACGAGCGGGCTGACGGTGGACCCCACGAGCATCTCCACAATTTAGCTCCCTTGCACGCCAGACCACCTGATGGTCGGGCGCTACCAAGGGAGCTACTGGAACCCCCTTCTATGGTAAGATAGTCGGCTTAACCGGAGTGATATGGGAGTGCTCATAATGAGTGCCCCCATGGGACTGAGCTGTCCATACTCGTCATTTCCCCCCACATCGTTGGGGTGCCCCCCTTATGGGGACCCATTTCCCACCCCCGTTGGGTGGACCACTCCCCCTTATGGGGAGTGATTATATGTCGGTCCCTCCCCGCGACGGTCTTCCCCTTTTGGGGAGCCCTTAGCGGGTGAGCGCCAAACTAGTGTCGCCGCCCCTCCTCTGGTTTGTAGAGGTGGGGCCGCGGCATGGGGCCGGTGGCGGGCCCCACGGTTGCTGACTGTTGTCCCTGTATTGTATATAGTAGTTGTAATTAGGTTAGTTAGTTTAGTTAGTTTTGTAGTTAGTGGTAAGAAGAAAAAAAAAAAAAAAAAAAAAAAAAAAAAAAAAAAAAAAAAAAAAAAAAAAACCTAGGAAGCAGAGGACAGCAGCCGGCGCCGGGGTGCGTCGTCCACGGGCATCGTTCCTCCAAGCAGAACATCAGCCCATCGTATTATATATAAGTATACATAGATGTAAATTGCAGCCGTGCACGCTGCGAACAGCGTACCTTCCCTATAGTCCTCCCTGCATTTACTTCACCCCTGCCCTATGTGGTAGGGAGCTTCGTCCCGGGCAGTGGGGTTTGCCCCGAGGCCCGTTCCGTGCCCCCGAAAGGGGGTACGACGACCCTTCTTCTTCTTCTTCTTCTTCATGTTGCGAAACCATGGCGGGAAGAATATGTAGTGATTTGAATTTACTTGGTTTGCACCTTATGTAATTAGAACATTGAAATTGAAACCCAATGTAAGATTACAACTAAAGGACTGATCTTTAAAGATTCCTTAATATGGTCAATATTTTTTTTATTAATGTGGCCCAATCAACCGATGAAATTTGAGACACATGGATAACAGAGTCCATAGATATCCTAATATGTACGCTGCCGATCGAAGAAGCTAATCTCAATACCACAGGAATGTTCTATTCTACCCCTCAAACCGAAACGTGTAAATGCTTAGCAGTTAAAATAAACAAAACCGCGCTACCAAGAGATGCGGTCTCCCATTAGCTAACACAATATTTAAGGTTCAAATCACTGGCAGAATCAGGAGAAATGTAAGAATTAATAATGGAAAATCAATCGGTATGAAATACGGGCTTGAAGAGATCAATTCGCATATCTTTAGTATACCAGTTGGGTAGAGCTATGTAAGAATCAATTTAGGCAATGTACTTCAATATCTCTGAATCGTGTCAAAGTATTCAGGCGTGAACATGAATTTGAAGGTTCTATCTTTGTGTCATCCGAACGATAACGATAATATTGGGCCTGTGAAGTATTACTTTTTACTTTTCCGTTTTCTAATTTCGAGTGCACCACACCTTTAGTAATCTAACCATTTTCTTAACTGTAAACCTTCATAGACCGGGGTCCAATAAAATGATGCTATAAATTTATTCGGGTTATATTTATGGCTATCAAAATTTAATAGACAAAACACTTAATTCATGATAAAATAAAAAATTTGGAGGGTATTTCTAAAAATTAGAATAAAAATCGTGTGCATGCAACTTGGTGCACGTGAAAGAAGTGAAACTTCTTTGCCGGTGGTGTGGTATGGCGGTTTTCTTCATTTTTCATCCTTAAATCAAATTTCTTTTGCAATAGGAAATGCTGTGTAGGGTAAAACCTGGATAGATGCCGCAGCGGGATAGATGCCTCATGTTCTAAAAACCTAACTTCCTGCACTCATAACAAAAAAATAATTTCATAAGTAGGAACCACAGTCACCCTATACCTTATGTATCATTTGACAATCGCGTGGTAACGAAGTGTTTTCCTCGTGCATGTAATTTTCTCCGCGCGGAATTTCACGAACACGTCAAAGATTTAAAGGTTAGTATTTAGCGTGGTATAACTTTATAATTAATGTAAAATTCCATTATATTTTTTACTACGTGAATATATTGGTTCATTGAGTCTGCATCTAGGTGTAAATAAATGCTATTATGTTTATAATTTATTTACAAAAAAATTGGGTATCTATCCTTATCACAAAGGATAGTTGCCCTGATTTTTTGGGGTATAGGTGCCTTTAGGGGCATCTATCCCTCCATACTCTGCCATTTCAGAATATAGCAGAAATATGCCACGAAAACATAAAACATGAACAAATTATTTACAGTTCAAGCAGCGAAGATGAGGACAATCCACTTAACTATAAAATGAAAGGAAATAAAACAATAGATTTGCCCCTAAAGAAATCTAAGGGATAAACCTAAAACGCATGTAAATATATCTGCATTGAATATTTTGAAAACTATAAAAATACGAAGTCGCAATCCGACTGGATTCAATGTTTAATGTTTCAGAACTAGCTACATGAAACGTGTTTTTAGAAATGATGTAGAAGATGTGGAAAATTGAAAGCACTATCCAGTTAAACTTCAATTGGACAAAATAATAAAGATATCTTTATTGTGTTAATTTAATATAAAAAAATATGATTTGGCAATGTACACATTGACACTTAATGTGAATATTTTATAAACAATTAAGAATTTATATTTTTGTTGAATAAATATTTGTAAAATTTAATTTAATAAAAAATAGGATAATGCATATTGAAACAAAAAAAAATGTAGTTTAGCTTACGCTTACTTAACGCTTTAAAATTTTAATTATGATCATTTGTGTGATATGAGAATTATCTTTTAATTATAAACATTCAAAGATTTAAAAAATACAAAATATTTTTTATTATTATGACCCATGTTTCTTGGAGACAATTGCTCTGTTAGGAATATAACTTCTTAATATTTGGTTTGGTTTTTTCGTTTACATGGTATAAAGGGCATCTATCCTGTACTGCAGGCATCTATCCTACTCAGTATTTTCTTGGTGGGGCAACTATCCATACAGGCAGGCATCTATCCTCCAAAAAAAGGTTCTACGAAAAACGAATTTCTGCAAAATCTGTATTTGATAGCTTAAAAAAAGTTTACACTAATTAAACATAAAGGATTGAGCTAACTACATTAATAGAAATTATTCGTATAAAATTAATATTTTCAAAATTACATGACTATTTTAAAAAGTGGGGCATCTATCTCGGCTTTACCCTATAAGAGAAACGACCTAAATCACTTTGTCCTTTTCTTCTCTCCACGGTTGAGTGGTTCGCGAAATGCTCTGTCTATTTTCGCACTCTCGCTCATACTAAGTTATATCTTTTTCTGTAGTCGTAGTGAATCTGTCGTGAGATAAATTTTGCTAGACTGGACTAGACTTAGTTATTTAGTGAAGTAAAGTGAAGTTATGAAGTGAAACTTCATAAATAACTAAATCTAGTCATTCCAGTTAAAGAAATGATGCACTTACACGTTCGCCAACACAAGGCAATTCGCTTGCAAACTTTGAACATTAAACAAAGAGTTTTTAGTTAGAATTAAAATAATATACTGTGTATGATGAGTGCAAAGGATCCCTTACAAGGCTGATGATATTAGGTAGTTTACTGATGGATATCTTAAAGCTTATATGTTGAAGTGGCTGCACTTATTTGCAACTAACTTACATTTGACCCTACACTAGTATGGATGTATCATCGTACAGTAATTACAAATTGATTGAAACATTCCCGTTTTGTCTCTTTTATTTACCTTGTAGGTAGACGAGCATATGGTCCACCTGAATGTGAGTGGTCACCGCTGCTTTTTTTTCCCTGCCCTATGCTGATAGCCTTGAGTGGCTATTTCAGTTTCTCCTTGACGTGTAGGTGAGCTCACAGGGCTCAAGCCGGAGTGTTGCTAACACTGGCCCTAGCAAGAGCAGTGCTTCGCAGAATCTACCACCGGATCGGAAACGCGACCCAGTGAGAAGATCCGGTGAGAAATTCAGTGGGCTGTGCCTATGGGTTAATTTACTCGTCGACACCTTTGCTTATGACATTAGCAATAACGGGGGCACAGCCAAACTGCTGTGTACCGAGTATCTTAAATGTAGCTTTAACAGTAGATTATAAACTTATACCTCTTCATAAAGACAATGTTGTGAACGTTGAGTGATGTTAAAAAAGTTTTTACAGTTAAATAGTTTTTTTTATTCCCAATTTTGTAGTTTCGCTCCTGTTAAGAATCAGCGTGAGATTCGACGTTTGCTCTTTTACAAATGTAGAGGTTACATCAAATATACAAAGTATCATAAATCTTTACACACGTAGATCACGAATAGAAGATGTGTTTGTACTACAGAGCACTGACCTAAAACTGACGCCTAAAATTATTTACCTAGGCGGCACTGAAAATTTCGGGAATTAACGAAGTGACACAACATTACTATTTAAAAATATATTTATTGCTTTTCGAAGTATTCTCCGCGAAATTTGACACATTTTTCCATACGATGGAACCAATCATTGAAGCAACCATTCCATTCGGAAGTTGGGGTCTCCAAAATGGCCGTTTTGTAGGCGTCCACAGCTTCTTCAGGTGATGAAAATCTCTGTCCACGCAATTTATTCTTTATTTTAGGGAAAGTATAGAAATCATTAGGGCTTAGGTCGGGGCTGTACGGCGGATGGTCTAATAATTCTATGTTTTCTTGCTCTAAAAACTCTTTTGTTCTTTGCACGGTGTGACAACTCGCATTATCGTGATGGAGGATGATGCGGCGGTTGCAGTTCTCTTTACGGAGTTCAGAAACGACCTGTGGCAAACAAATGCTAGCATACCATTCTGCATTAATCGTTCTTTGTCCCTCAAGAGGAATAGTCGTAACATGGCCGGTTTTGGAGACAAACGTGGCCACCATTTTTTTTGCAACACTCCGTGAACGAACAATTTTTGTTGGCTTTAACTCATTTTCGAACACCCAAACTCGTGACTGGTTTTTTGTTTCGGGTTCGTACGCGTATATCCAGGATTCGTCACCTGATACAATGTTGTATACAGCATTTGAGGATCCTGCGTGGAATCTTTCGAGAGTTCTGACGCACCAAGTAAAGCGAGCCGCTTTTTGCTCTTCACAGAGCGAATGCGGTATCCATCGGGAAAACAACTTTTTTACACCTAATTGTTCATGCAAGATTATTTGTATTTGACTCATGCCAATGTCTAAAGTTGCCTGAATTTCGTGGTATGTCACATGTCGATCTTCCTCAATCAGCTTACGCACAGCATTTTCTAGTTTTCTTGGGTGACTGCAGTTTTTGGACGACCTTGACGGGGATCATCACTGAGCTTGACACGTCCACGTTGAAACTCAGCAAACCAGCGATAAATTGTGGTTTTGGATGGGGCTTCATCACCAAATGCAGAAATCATACGGTCAACATACTGTTTTTGTGTTAAACACCTTCGAAAGTCATAATAAATCATCGCTCTTGAATTTTCTCGAGTCAATTCCATTTTCTCAACGACTAAACAAGTTTGACAAAACCTCGTGACAAGACCGAGAATCTTTTTTTAAATAAATAAATGGTATTCGATTTTTAAAACCAAGGAGTTTTCAATTAAAAAGATTTTAATATGACAGGAACAGTGGAAATATTCCATTCCCGATACTTTTAGTGCAGCCCTCGTATTTTAATTTTATTTAATTATTTTTATAATTTAAATTTGGAGTCGTCGTGACCTAACGGATAAGACGTCCGATGCATTTGTGTTGAGCGATGCACCGGTGTTCGAATCCCGCAGGCGGGTACCAATTTTTTTAATGAAATACGTACTTAACAAACGTTCACGATTGACTTCCACGGTGAGGAAGAACATTGTGTAATAAAAATCAAACCTGCAAAGCTATAATTTGCGTGATCACTGGTGGTAAGACGTCTTGTGAGTCCGCACAGGTAGGCACCGTCACCCAGCCTATTTTTGGCGTCAAGCAGTAATGCGTTTCGGTTTGAAGGGTGGAGCAGCCGTTGTACTGTATACACTGAGACTTTAAAACTCATATCACAAGGTAGGTGGCGCGATTTACGTTGTAAATGTCTATGGGCTCCAGTAACCACTTAACATCAGGTGGGCCGTGAGTTCGTTCATCAATCTAAGCAATAAAATATAAAAAAATAAAAACGCATAATTGTTTATATGCGGAGTATAGCTTATACGTGTAATGGAAGGCCAAGCATTACCTAAGCAACCAATCCTCATTACAATAATGACTCAATCTTAACTCGAAACAATTCGACATAACCCACTCCGGAACCCTAGGGAAGCTCCCGAAGGAAATATAAATACTGTATTGAAATATCGCATAATGTGTATCGGAATCCCCTTTCCAGGGTAACGTTCAGACGCCCAAGCAAACGAGACCTCCTCCGCACCGCGTTTCCCAGATTTATTTAGATCGACGAGGGGCTGCTTAGATGAAGTTTGAAGGTCTCCATAAGTCGGACAAGTCGTAAACGTTCGATAGGTCGGGAGCTACTTATGACTATGAATATTTATAACGTATTAGTCGAACGTCGCTACGCTGCCACCGGCGGCGGTTAAGTTAAGGGGTATGTTGACAAATACTAATATTATCAATAGATATACGTATTTTACTGGTACTGATGCCAGGGCGTATTGTGAGCATTACAGTTCCGGGTTTGAATGGTAGGACAGACATTATTAAATACATTTGAAATTGAAACAGAAAGACTCGAAGAAAGAAAAAATGTCTCAATGTGGATGACGGTTGTTTGTATCGTGTGTGATACACGAATCAAATACAGGGAATGTGACCAATTTTGTGGAAATTAAATTTAATGAGGCATTTTAATTAACCAGTTATGGGATTAGATTGAAGTGTTTCAGGTCTTAATCATACGAATAGATTACAAAAACAAAGGAGAGCTTCCGAAACATTAACACGTTGGATATTACAAAAATGTGAAAACAAACTTTGTATTTGTGGCCTAATAAATTAAGGTAGAGTACAGGAAATAGGTCAAATCATGGTCAGGTTTTTTTTAATTATTACTACTTAAGGCCACAGTTCATAATATGATGACGTCATGAACTATGCTGCGACTGTCAGGGTGAATCAAACTCCTGGGAAATGACGGATGCCTGTAAAATCGAAAATTCAAATTCCACTTTAAAGTAGTCATTCATTCGTTTCGGAAATTTAAACAACTGTTATGCAATGCAAATTCCTATTTAGAAGAGAGAAAAATTTAGAAGAAATAGAAGAATTTAGAGTCAACACGAGGCTGAAGAGGACTTCACTGTCTGTCCACTAAAATAACAACAGTCAGTGATGATAATTTTTAGATATTCATAAAAAGCTGCAAATTCTGTTGACCATAATCCATTTTTATTACATAGATGAATAAACTAGCTCACGGCCTAACTAGTGTCAAATAGGAGAAGCCCATAGACATCACGAGATGATTACCACCCACCACTTTGAGACGTTTCGAACGACGAAATTTCAATTATATTATACAGTCTGCCGATCTTCGAGCTGAAACTGCTTCACAACATAACGGTGGCCGGGCGATCTCAAAATCTAAACCATCAATGATCAAATCACTCTTAGAACATACTTACCTATGATATCCTATTTCAGTACTGCACCGAATCTATCCCTAAGTCGTAATAAAAATATACACTCGCCGTCACCTTAAATGCAAATAATAAATGTTTATATAAAGAGTTCCATTTATATTCTAATTTGGTGGGAGTCGGCGGGTAGGTGTTTCCGATCACAGCGACCGTGTAAATAAAGTCGTTAAGCTTAAGCGAGACTTTATCAACTGAAGATGCGGTTACAGATTACGACTCATTTAGATTAAGTAACAAAGGGACTAGTACATTCTTATTTGATATATCTCGCTCTATCTTTCTCTCTCTGTCTGACATATTTTGGATTATAAGATTCTTTGGATATTGAAAGATATTGGAAGAAGAATATATTGGAAGATTCTTTAGATAAAGAAAAGGCTAGTCATTAATATTTTCAACGGCTACATTTCAAACCGGAAAACATAATAGCTTCGCGGCGGAAATGGGCAAGATGATGATTCCCTGGTACAGGCTTGCAATATCTGTAGTAACGGAATTTCATAAATTTCATAAGTACTGATTTATGTTTTACATGGTTATTTCTTCATCTTCACATGGACATGTGATGCGTAAAGAGGAGATGCATGTGACTAGGAGAGGTACGGAAATGGTAGTACATTCCCACCACCTCCCATGGTCCCACCAACCTTGCGGTTATTAGGACCGAAGCATGAACTTCACGGCATCAAGGTACCGATCGGTTCTACAAACTAACACCGTCCCCTTCACTCCACTAGCATTCTGGAAATGGTAGTACAGTGGGACGAAGTCGACCGAAGAAGATATGGATCGAGTGTGTGAATGACGATATGAGAGAGAGAGGAGTGAGTGTTGAGATGAGGGCTGATAGAAGAGAATGGAATATAAAAATTCGCTGTGCCGACCCCATCTAGTGAGATATACTTGAGACCTTAGAACTTATATCTCAAGATGAGTGGCGCATTTACGTTGAAGATGTCTATGGGCTCCAGTAACCACTTAACACCAGGTGGGCTGTGAGCACGTCCACCCTTATAAGCAATAAAAATAAAATTCGAATAATCCGAGACTAGCTTAAAGAGTACACTTTTCCCAATTAAACACTCCACAATATCTTCAAAGTCACTTGACTTTACAGGCGAAATATCGAAATATGAACTCTCAGAAACCGACACACATAAAAATTCGTGCGCGGATTGTTTTAAAAAGTTCTAAATCTTGTAATTTTTACCACAAACAAATGTGGCCCCACCTGCCCGCGGTCCGCAGATATAACAACAGATGGTATTTCTTCACCTTGAAAGTCGCTCGTGAATACATGTTTAAGTGTTTTCTGCTTTAGCAAATTTGGTGTGTCTGTGGGGTTTGAATCCCGACATAGTCGCAATTCTCGATATCGAAGAGTATCGAAAGTATTATATTTCGTTAACGAAGACTTATCAGCAGACTCCTCACTCAGCAGAGTACTCGTGCGATGCATATGACAACATCTAGTCGGGCTTGGCCAAACAAGGGGTTCGATGTTAATGGCGCCGACGACTGCCAGTCCGAAGACAACTATTCCAATTTTTAACCAACCAAAAAACCGGAGTGGGGTTTTTGGTCAAAGAACAGCATTTCAGTCATGTTATCAACACAATCGAACCTCAAGGGTATTCCCGTGATGAGCATGACATCAGGTAACAATCATTTACACATATTATTTATATAGTTATAAATACTTCAAGATAAAAACGTTTTGTTATCAAACATGGCTAAGTTGGTACTGGAGTTCATATACATCAATTTGAGACATGGTGCTGAAGTTGTTAAGAAGAATACAGAGTAGAAAAATAGAATAGAAAAGAATAAGCGATACTCAACTTTTCAATATTGCGATATCATTACCAAAAAATTAAATGACATGTCTATTCTGTTGTGGTTCTAGGGCAAAGGTTGTTTGAAGCGGGTATATAAATAGACTTAAGACTTAATTGTAAAACTACGACGCATTAGATCTCAAAAATAAGGATAGAAACAAGCAATTACTTAAAAAATCAACGATTTATTTTTAGGTATAGAAGTTCGAGTTGACGATTATCAATTGTATATCGCACTTGCTAATCTAAATTGTTAATCATTTTACGTCGTCTGAACTCCAGTAAGACATATACATTATTCACAACGCATTTATTTCAATATGAAGGTCATTTAACATATTTATTTAGTCTAATTCAATCTATTCTAGTCAAGGAAGCTTGACTGTTTGATCATTAACAAAATTGGACTTAGAGTATTATGAATACCATTCCTTTTTTTTTATTGCTTAGATCGGTGGACGACCTCACAGCCCACCTGGTGTTAAGTGGTTACTGGAGCCTATAGACATCTATGCCGCAACGCAAATGCGCCACCCACCTTGAGATATAAGTCCTAAGATCTCAGTATAGTTACAACGGCTGCCCTAGCCTTCAGACCGATTACTGCTTCACGGCAGAAATAGGCACTACCCATGCGGACTCACAAGAGGTCCAACCACCAGTAATAATTACTTAGGGTATTATTTAAACTTTGGCGTATCAATTTGTACATCTTTAACGGTGCGCGCAAAACAATAACTCTGATAATGCACTGTGGCTCAGATCAGAATTTAAATGTGTTTGCATAAGGGGTTTTCAGGGTTTCACTATATATCTGCCTGTC
This sequence comes from Bombyx mori, assembly GCF_030269925.1. Lineage (NCBI taxonomy): Eukaryota > Metazoa > Arthropoda > Insecta > Lepidoptera > Bombycidae > Bombyx > Bombyx mori. Next base: position 12,121,921 of record NC_085127.1, on the reverse strand, counting down.
CAACTTACCAACTGTTACGAGAAACACTTCTCAATATTGGCCACGTTATCTTCAATAAAACACTGCGAAACAGCACTAGACTGTGATTTTTTATTCAAACCAATTCGAATTTTACAATCTTAAAATTATTTAAGTGACCAATCGTGTAGTATTACGAAAATATCATTTAACGATATTGCTTGGTTGTGGCTCGATACTAATATCGATACAAAGAACTGTTCAACCAAACAATACATAGATAACAGAAAAACAATTAAAGCCACGTTGTCAAACATTTTAAAACGTGCCGCGTTAACACATAATTCATCAAGCATTTTTATATGTTCATAGTTTAAGATCCATGAACATATCATAGGTCACATACTAATTTGTAATATTGTTCAACTGGCTGTTACCTTTTTTGTATTCATTTAGATGTTTGCATACATTATTGACAGCTCTTTTACTTTCTAAGCTGCATAGCCCATTAACTGGAGCAGTGACTTATCCTTGACAACGAGAGGAAAAAGATTTTCATCGTCTTTCCCTACTCCGTTTTCCTTGTTCTCTTCCACTGGGTTGTTGCCCTCTGAGACGGGAGGCTCAGTCTTGACTGTAGTTGAATCTGTAGTAGTAATCGTTGAATCAGTAGAAGTTTGAGCATCCGTAGTAGTAATTGTTGAATCTGTAGTAGTCTGACCTTCTGTAGTAGTTGTTGTGTCTACGTTGATTGGTGTTGTAGTTTCCAGAACAGAAGACGTGGTCAAACGGTGCCTGAGATCGTCCACCTCGGCCGTGAGCCGATTCCTCTGCCCGGCCAACGCTAACGTCGAAACAAACAAACAGAATGACAGTAATGAAAGAAACACTATCGTTTTGTTGTTCAACATCCAACCCAGAGTTCTTTCCGTGTAATACTTGCACGCGGTTGAATTCATTTCGTATGATTATTACTCTGGATTCTTTTCGATTTAATTCTAATAAATATTCCAGCACGTCCCAAATGTTTCGTCACTGTTTTCGACTGACTATTTTATCGCATCGATATCTATTTTCCCCTATCGATATACAGTTTGTACAGATAACTATCGTCACTTTTATCGCCTTTATCTGAATCCGTTCGATGTAATTTTACTTTTAAAGGTTTATCTGTAGGGTCTAGTTTGGTTCGCGACCGTTGATATTCATTATTTTCAAGCCGATTTCCACATTATTCAGCATAGGAGATTTAATGAAAAATAACGATAGATTTGCTCGTAAAAACTCACTTTAAAATGACGATTCCATTTGCTGGTGGTAAGTGTAATGTCAGTAAGTGTAATGTGAGTAAACGAAGGTACTACTATCCACGCCTGATAGTTCGAACAATGGAGCAACAGTGTAACATTACAATTGAATTCTCTCAACATCAGGTCTCATAGTCACGTTATGATATCTACGAACTCCAATTTTCGCCTAACACAAGATGGCTCTTGAGTTCTTTCATATACCCAAGCAATAATAAAAAAATTGTGTAAACTATGTGTTAATTATTTTTTTATTCCATGAGTAATTTTGAACTCTACCCAAACGTAATAAACACTAAGTGTGTGTTACGTCACGAATTTGCTCCGTCACGTTTAAGGTTAATGACGTCATCAGAATGACAGATTGCACGAATTTATTTGAAACCCTACGAACCTCGCCCTATGTCTTCAAATGAAGTAATTTCTAAGAATAATCTGACAACGCTGTAATCCTTTACTAGAACTTCCAATTACAATACAATTAAAGATACCCAACTCCGAATGTGAAATGGTAAGAATTTTTAGATTAATTTAGACAGAACATTTCATTCGATTTTCTTAGCTATTGCATCACTTTACGTATTAATATAGAACGTACATACTATTTAAGTAATACGTATTCTGAAGGATAGACAATAAAACAATTAGGTTTTTCGTATCCGAAAAAACCCTAGGAACAATAATTAATCCTTATCTTTAGCGCTTGCTATCTGTAGTTGCATGAGTCTGAAAATACTTTTTAGATTTTTGAGTTGGAATTTCGAGTCGAGATATCGCATGTCAATTGGACGTAATAAAGTGTGTACATGCTGAACGTCACATTTATAGACAATCGGGGAAAAATGACACCCAGTCATGTAGCTCAAAGCGAGGATACCCTGTAGTATGGGAACCAAAGACTTACTACATACACACTTATTTAAATATATAAATGTGTGTGTGTGTGTGTGTGCGTGCGTGCGTGCGTGCGTGCGTGCGTGCGTGCGTGCGTGCGTGCGTGTGTGTGTGTGTGTGTGTGTGTGTGTGTGTGTGTGTTCGGCATTTTTTTAATATTTCTTCTGACGCATTCATTCCACTGACATTAGTCTTTGACATTCACAGATAACTAATTATATCGAGTAGATATAGATAATAAAAACCATCAATTTCTGATAAAGTTTAAACAAATAGAAACAAAAAGTTATATTTATATAAATAACAGAGAACAAACAAACCTTTTCATCACAGGTATGCTTGCCCCAAGTGGGAATCGAGCTTTCGGCCCGGCAGTCAAGGGTGCGAACTGCTGCGCCATCCAGTCAATTAAACGAAGACACCATCGGAGACAAGACGGCATCGATCGAGCGATCAATCGATTCAGCCGTGACAACTCGATAAAATTATATTTATTCGTATTTATTATGGAACTATATTGAGGTTCGAAAATCATTTCGATTTCGTCAAAGGTACAATGTAAAACCAACGTCGTCCTCATCCAGCGCTATAGGTCGGTGTTATTCACGAGTGCGCTACCGTGCCATTCCCTTATCTAACAGCGTTCATTCCTCACATCGAACCAACGACAGGCCATATTTGTCTCGCTACCGGATGTACCGAACCCTTTGTATTATGGCGCAACCTCCATTCAACATGTATTCCGCGAACATAAACGCCTTTTTTTTCAATTTCAACTGAGCATTTTCTTATTTCGTTCGTAGCCATCCTTGATTTCGAATTGAAGATTTTTTGCTCCTTTTTCAAATGTATTCATTGTTGTTCTACAAAGCGTGAAACGAAACGCATATGCTATTTCTTTCATAATTATTATCTGTGCATTTTTCACCCACACTCACGACTTTGGCGCCACTTTTTAAAATTTTCAAATATTTTATCTAATTATTATTGTCTGATTACAAGTATATAACATCACTACCACAAACCGACTTATTATTTGTCCCTAGCATGGAAAATTGCTTACAAAACTTTGTTTTCAATTCTCGTAACCGAATGTCGATTTTGTTTAATGATAGTTAATTTTTTTCACAACACCATTCCAGTCTAACACGAAAAAAGAAATTCTCCAAAACTTTCTTATAACACGTTACTTCTACAGCACGATAACGATATTTTTGTTTAAAATTATTTAGGAAATTACATTATGCACTATGAACACACACTATATGGGAATAACCAAAATTTCGCTGCTTATTTTTTAATATGAGTCGACTATTATCAAAGGCGGCAATCTGACTTTTGGACAATGATTGGTAAATCAGAAAAACGAATTATTGACTTTGTATTCCATTGGCAGTCACAAAACTCTTCGGAACGACATCTTAGATAAATAACAGGTTAACTATTAACCTTTATTTAATGCAGGTTTTGAACCGTATTCTTTGAAGGAGACGATTATATTCAAATAAATCTGTATTGACATATCAATAAAAAAAAATTGTCCAAATGTACAGATTGCCACCTTTGATAATAGACGACTCATATATAACACGTAAAATAATACAAAAAAGTATAGTTGAAATGTTTCATTCAGAAAAATTACACTCCTAACTGTAATGGCTTCTAGTCTCATACAACACGGCTTCGTATAACACGGGACTTTGTAGGAACGTATCTACCGTGTTATAGGAAGTCGTCGTGGCCTAAAGGATAAGACGTCCGGTGCATTCGTGTTGAGCGATACACCGTTGGATTTTTTCGTTGGATGCGGAAGGCGGAGGACCGCATTATGTGGAAGGCATTAGGGAAGACCTATGGCCAGCAGTGGGCAGATAAAGGCTGATGATGATGATGATGATAATGCACCGTTGTTCGAATCCCAGGCGGGTAACAATTTTCCTAATGAAATACGTACTCAACAAATGTTCACGATTGACTTCCACGGTGAAGGGATAACATCGTGTAATAAAAATGAAACCCGCAAAATTATAATTTGCGTAATTACTGGTGGTAAGACCTCTTGTGAGTCCGCGCGGGTAGGTACCATCGCCTTGCCTATTTCTGCCGTGAAGCAGTAATGTGTTTCGGTTTGAAGGGTGGGGCAGCCATTGTAACTATACCGAGACCTTAGATCTTATATCTCAAGATGGCGCATTTACGTAGTAGATGTCTATGGGCTCCAGTAACCACTTAATACCAGGTGGGCCGCGAGCTCGACCACCCATCTAAGCAATAAAAAAGAACTTTAACATAGCATTCGCAAGGAAAAAATTTGCTAGAAATCTTTGGAAAATAATCGCATCAATGCATTTTATCTTCGTGTGAACACGCGAAACTTAAGCTTAAGATAATCTCATCGGAAACTCTTCTCGTGTAGATCAGACGTATTACGAAAGGGTCGATTTGCTAAAAACAATATCGCAAAATAAACTCCCGACCAGCATCAAACACATGTCGTGTTGTCAAATGTCATAAACGAAGAACGAACGACTTTAAATCAAAGCACAAGAGAGATAAAAGTGAAATTCAATTGACACGCCCTCGGGGGAAATCAAAACGCGAAGGGCACCTGATTTGATGCTTTGCCAGCAAAATAAATATTTTATTGATGATTGGTCCGTACTTTGATCTCCGTAAACCTTTAATGCTGATTACGGAGTCTACATTTCGACTGATTACAAACATCTCTAGCGAATCGCTATTATGTTTGATGTACGATTAAAAACGTAAAAATAATAATATTAGGTTTACATTAAAATCAATCAAAATAATCAATTCGATGTTTTAGCACAGAGCTTTTTTAAAAGCCAATAAGTTCCATTATTGCGTCAATTAGTGGTACTAATTTGAAATCGACTTTTGAAGTCGCCGTGGCCTAAGCGATAAGACGTCCGGTGCATTCGTGTTGAGCGATGCACCGGTGTTCGAATCTCAGGCGGGTGCCAATTTTTGGAGTTTACTCCTTTAGAATCGATTTACATATATAGGCCCGGGGTATGAAAATTATGGGGACCAAAATCGTACTAGCATGTCACACGAAATGCGTTATGCGCCTGATTGGCTCCTGATTGCGTGATGCGTGCGCGCGCCAATCAGGAGCCAACGCGCGGCCGCGTTATCGCAGGTGACGCCGGGCTGCTGCGCCGGCAGTCCGCCACAAAGCCTCGTACTGATCGCGCGTTTCTCTCATTATTGTATTTTCATATATTTGTTAGTCGTTTGTTTTGTGTCTCGTTAATTTGTTAATAATCTGTAGTGTATCGTGTTGTCGTAATATAGAACTATTTCTCGTATTGTTTCGTTTAATTTTTTATATCCAGTAAACTCCAGTCGTGCGTCGGAGCGGACACACACACTTTTTTCTAATGAAATACGTACTCAACAAATGTTCACGATTGACTTCCACGGTGAAGGAATAGCATCGTGTAATAAAAATCAAACCCGCAAAATTATAATTTGCGTAATTACTGGTGGTAGGACCTCTTGTGAGTCCGCGCGGGTAGGTACCACCACCCTGCCTATTTCTGCCGTGAAGCAGTAATGCGTTTCGGTTTGAAGGGTGGGGCAGTCGTTGTAACTATACTGAGACCCTTAGAACTTATATCTCAAGATGGGTGGCGCATTTACGTTGTAGATGTCTATGGACTCCAGTAACCACTTAACACCAGGTGGGCCTCGAGCTCGTTCATTTAAATAAGCAATAAAAAAAATTAGCTCGTCCACCCTTCTAAGCAATAAATAAAAAAAAACGAACTACATTTCATTGAAGAATATGTTGGAAATTCTTGTCTATAATTTTTGGTTCTTAAACAAACTTTTTTTACCAAAATGAATTTAATAGTAAAATCGTTATCTATCCGTAATTCGTAATGAGTGGCACCAGAAAAATCATTACTAAACGTGTCTTAAAAGAAAATATTGATCTAACAATATATTCACCGTAGTTTCAGAGAGCTGGAAACATTACTAACAGTATTTTCCGAGTGAAATATTTTTTGTATCAAATGGTACTATCGCGAATATATATTATAATATTTAAATCTCACCATATCCCATTAAAATAAACACAGGTGATTTCTTTCAACGTACGTGACAACAACTGTGAATATCCGAAATGCCATAAATGAAAATAATGCATGAAATCGAATTTTGGAATATTTCTAATGTAAGTTAGGTCCGACATATATTATTAACTTTTACGAGTATAATAACATAGAGGTGGATGTATGTATATATGTGTATATTGTGTTGGCTTTTTGTCCTCCTCCTTGCGCCGATAATCCTCAATGGTGTGGGTTGAAGCCTCCTCTAACTTCTCCTGGATTATCCTGCGCCACTCCTGCCTATCCTCGGCTGTGTAGATAGCAACGTGGACTGAAGTATTGAGAGTGCATATCTAGTCTAGCGCATTGGACTTCTGCCTTTGGGCCTTCTTCCGCATACCTTCCCTGTTACAAGCAGCTTCTCTAAGTTGTCACCTCTCTTTTTGGCAATGTGTCCAAAGAACTGGAAACTCCTCCGCTCGTGTTTTATTTTTATTTTATTGCTTAGATAGGTGAACGAACTCACAGTGAGAGAACTCACACTCAGGTGGGCACCTGGTGTTAAGTGGTTACTGGAGTCCATAGAAATCTACGACGTAAATGCGCCACCCACCTTGAGATATCAGTTCTTAGGTCTCAGTATAGTTACAACGGCTGCCCCGCCCTTCAAACCGAAACGCATTGCTGCTTCACGGCAGAAATAGGCAGGATGGTGGTACCTACGAGCGCGGACTCACAAGAGGTCCTACCACCAGTAAAAAGTGGTGAGGCGTATCGGAATTTTGAGCTCGGTAGGAGGTAGGATTCGTTGGTTCTGTCTGTGTCTGCCGACACACATTACATTACGCCTTTTTTGTAAACTTAGATTTAATAATTTATTTTTGTTTGTTCACTTTTTACTCATGTGTGATTTTAATGGCGGGAACTTGTTTGATTGATTGTTTAGATAATTTTAATATATTACACGTTTGTTTTACACAGTTGGTCTCCAAAGTAAATAAATAAAGTTGAGTTTGACCTGAGTCATCGTCTTAATTTTGAGATACCGTGCTCTGAGGAATTGTTCGAGATGATACCGGCATCTCGTTTTTACCATCGCACCGCCCGCCACCGGAATAGAGTTCATCCATACTACCTGGAGCCACTGCGGTCATACACAGTGCGTTTCCAGAGATCTTTTTTGTCATGTACCATCCGGCTATGGAATGAGCTCCCCTCCACGGTGTTTCCCGAGCGCTATGACATGTCCTTCTTCAAACGAGGCTTGTGGAGAGTATTAAGCGGTAGGCAGCAGCTTGGCTCTGCCCCTGGCATTACTGAAGTCCATGGGCGACGGTAACCACTCACCATCAGGTGGGCCGTATGCTCGTCTGCCTACAAGGGCAATAAAAAAATTAATTAGAACTATTCAGCATCTAGGGCATCGAATATCGGAATTCAGTCTTCTTCTTCATCGCTTCCGCATCACTGAGGGTCGTGACCACCTTGGTCTAGTTTCTGCACCAGCTTCCTCCAACGTTGCCTGTATTCGGCCTGCTTAATGGCGCCCGGGACGCTGGTGTTTGTGGCCTCCTTACAAAGTCCGTCCACCTCGTTGGCGATCTTCCTCGATTTCTCTTTCTTTCCTCGTGACCTACAACTATTAGCTTTTCCAAGTTGTCAGGATTTCGTCGCGCCATGTGGCCGAAGTACTTGAGGAGACGCTGCAAATAGACCGTAGATAGACGGGTCTTGATGTTTAGCTCCGAGAGAATTGACACATTTGTTCGACGCTCCGTCCATGATATGGCCAACATTTTGCGCCAACAACACATGCGTCAATTCTCGATCGGATCCGGGCCTTGAGGGTCCACGTCTCAGAAGCGTACAAGAATATGGAGAAGATAAGGGTTCGCATGAACAAAATCCAGCATCGAATACTAAAACTAATCCGTTCAAATTCTGCAGATAGCTACAATCTATTCTAAGTGATGAAGATTAACATTGTGTATAATAATAAAGTATAACCAGCAAAAGTTTATAATTTTCGTATATACTTGCAGTAGAACCTATTCCAGGCCCGCATGCGAAGTGTCCCTCTGTCTGCCACGAACCAGCCATTCGTTTCAATTTGAAGACTGGGACGGTCACAAATGAGACTTCGATTTCATGATGGCCACCCAACGCCAGCAAAACCATGAATTTCAACCAACTTTCATACATATTTATAATAGACTAGCTGACCCGGCAGATTTCGTAATGCCCCAATCGATAAATAAAAGACCTAAACTTTTGTATAAAATAAACTTAAAACCAAAAAAAAATATCCCGCCGACGGGGGACACATCTGAGCAAAAACAAAATTGTTATTTTTATTGAATTCCGAGCATTTTCATATTTATCCACCTTCTGAACCTTCCCTGGACTTCCACAAATAAATCAAGACCAAAATTAGCCAAATCGGTCCAGCCCTGCCGTTCTCGAGTTTTAGCGAGACTAATGAACAGCAATTCATTTTTATATATATATAGACTATTAGATGTATTTCGAACTTCTGCAATTCAATACTAAACTAAGCACTAAACTAAGCTACTTATCTGCATAAGCTACACGCTAACTTGAAAACGAGTTGCTTGTTGAGACTATGTTTACCAGAATCGATATTGCATTTCTAGTTAATGCATTCGAGTAACTATTTTAAGAAATCTCACGGCCTTAATTTTCTATCAATATGGGTATGTTGAGAATCTGATTGAGCATTTTTTTATAGGTATTATTGGTAACTAATACTATTTTAAATTATAGATAACTAATACCAATAACAACAACACGAGGGAATAATAACGTAAATAGTAAATACAATGTGTCAATAATTAAGTACTGGGCAAAGAATTCCAACAATGTGTGAATAATGACGATAATGGTGAAAAATTCCAACAACACAATGTGTAAATAATGATGTTTTGGCATAGAATTTCAACGCGTAACGTGTGAATAATGACGTTTTTGGCAAAGAGTGCCAACAACGCAATGTGTGAATAATGACGACAATGGTATAAAATTCCAAAAACACAATGGGTAAATAATTACGTTATCGGCAAAAAAAAATTAGCAGCACGTGTGAGTAAATATTGACAAAGAATAACAGAAACACAATGTGTGAATAATGACGTTAATGACAAAGAATTTACTGTTGAATTTACTTTATATTAAATCTAAGTTTACAAAAAAGGCGTAATGTAATGTGCGTACAGAACACAGCACCAATGAATCCATTCTCAAGATTCCGATGCGTCTCACCACTTTTTACTGGTGGTAGAACCTCTTGTGAGTCCGCACGGGTGGGTACCACTACCCTGCCTATTTCTGCCGCAAAGCAGTAAAGCGTTTCGGTTTGAAGGGCGGGGCAGCCGTTGTAACTATACTGAGACCTTAGAACTCATATATCAAGGTGGGTGGCGGTATTTACGTTGTAGATGTCTATAGGCTCCAGTAACCACTTTTCACCAGGTAGGCCTCGAGTTCGTGCATTTAAATAAGCAATAAAAAAAAATGAAAGGTCATAAAATGTGAATAATGAAGCTTTAATTGCCATTGAATAAATCAGGTTTCTAAATTTTCTCAAGCATCACAGCAATTATAATGTACTTAAATATTTCGGACCAAAATACCGAAAAGACCCTTCGATCCCATTATAATCCGATTTTAACGAGTTATCGACTACATTGTCTGGCTTCAAACACACAGTTTCGATCGTGAACACTGTGTGAAAACCTGAAGCCACAGAGTAAATTCAACAGTAATGCCGGTCACTCACGGCCGGCATGAAGGGCCGTCATACATTCATTCGCAAACTTAACGGCTGTGCAACTGGGTTCGGTATTCAATTTGCGAACCCGTTTGCGCTTCCTCCCACACTTGTTTACGAATGTCTCACGAATTTCTCTTCTTTTTTAATTCTTTCCTAGGCGTCCCTTGGTCGTTAGCCATTCTGTTTTTATGGGATTTCTTTTGAGGGTCCCATATGGTCGATTCATTTTGCAGGAGTTCAATGAACTCCATCACCTTAGTGCTGTTCCAATCCATGATTAAGGTACGCTACACAATAGACGTCACGAATTATGAAAATGGCGAAACGTCCGTTACCTTCGCAATCGTGGGCGCAATTGGTTACACGAATGTGTGGGAGACTACACGAATAATCGCGGTTCGCGTGCTTTGATGTCCGTTGAAAAACCGACACAGCTTGGAAAACCACGAATGCAGCGAAAACTTTGCATAATCATTTGCAAATGTCGTCCTACACTTGCGGGTTTGCGTATTCGTGCGAATGTGTGACCGGTATAAGAGTGTGGACCACAGCTAGCATTAATGTTAAAAATTAGACGTTGAATTCCCTTGTCGATGAACGAGTTTGCCAAATAAATTAAACATATTTGAAGTCAACAGTCCAAACAACTAATTTACATGTAAAGATCGTCCATAATCTAAACTGTTTATCGCGTCGTTTCTGACTACTTAGACTGAAAATAAGTTAATAGGTAAGGTAATTTGAAACATTGTAGCTGAATTTTTTTTCAAATAAAAAAACCAGGATTTTGTCATTATTATGTAATTTAATATTATAAGGCGCACATCCCTATTTTGTTCTACTCGTGGGTCTTAGAGGGGCATGCATGCGGGCGGAGCTGCAGAGACGCCGCCGGCCGACCACGAAGCTTCGAGACACAGTCAGTCGATATAGCACCAACGAACTATATCTTACATCGATATCATTAAAATTGTACACCTTAAACTGGGATAGTTTTAATAATTCTTTTTAATATTATTTTTTACATTAAATATAACGAACGAAAATATAACGAAATTAATGAAGCCCATAGACACCATAACGTGAGTGCTGTCACCAGTCTCCAGCATGAGATCGGAGTCTCCATTGTAACATGGCTGTTTTAATCCTCAAACCGGAATAGATCTTCAAACCTCCCGGAAAATAGACAATATACCCAAACGGGCCAACATTATCAAATTAAATCATTTTTTTTTAATTCTCCATAAATTAATGAAAGTACATACTCGTTGAACGTCAAAAATAACTACCGCCAATTCACAAAAACTAGCCTCCTTCCTGAGAAGAACTGGCAAGAAACTCAGCGGGCATGTCTTTTTTTAAGTATTAGATATATTTTTTTTAATGTTAGATTTTTTTTAAATATTCATTTTTACAATGAGTATTATAACGTAACAATTATTGTAATATTGAAATGCCCGGAGCGAGCAACTCATTCCCACTATCACCTATCACCAGTAGGGATAAACTTAATAATATTAATAAAAATAACTTAAAAGCTTATTTAACAATATCTAAGTGACTGCACTGTGAATAAACTGTGCTCAAGTGCCTGTCTTTTAACTTAAGAAGCTAAGCCGGCGCGCTATCGTGCCTGGCAGACCGCTCGGCGATTGTTAGCTTAAACGCTTAATTAGCTGTGGCTCAATTGAGCGGGATTACTCAATCAGAAAATATTAAAAGCGCAGATTCAATATCATAGTTCGAAATATATAAGATTAAAAATACATAAAAAAAAAATTTGGCTTGTTTCTTTCTTACGTGACTTCGTAACTGAAACTTTAGTTTAATCAGCCCACAGACGTCCACTGCTGGACATTGGCCTCCCCCAAGCCTCGCCACAAAGACCGGTCCTGCGCTGCCTTCATCCAGCGAATCCCCACAACCTCAATAGGTCGTCGGTCCATATTGTGGGAGGCCTACCCACGCTACGTCTTCCGGTACGCGGTCGCCACTCAAGAACTTTCTGGCCCCAACGGCTATCCTTTCTACGAGCAATGTGTCCTGCCCACTGCCACCTCAACGTCGCAATCCTTTGGGCTATATCGGTTACTATGGTTTTCCTGCGAAATCTCCTCATTTCTGATTTGATCTCGCAGGGAAACTCCGAGCATATGAAAAGGCTCAAGGTCACCCAAAGAGCAATGGAAAGGAAACTTTAGTAGTAGTAGGTAATTTTTTTTAATTATTATTTACGGCAGATGAGTATAGTATACAGTATAGCCCAACTGGTGGTGATTGGCTATCGTCGCGCATGGACTTCAGCAATGCCAATCTAAACAAGTCACTCTGCCTACCGTTAAGAATTCTTTTGAAACCAATTCGAAGAAGAATAAACTATAGTGGAAGGACATAGTGCAGGGATCTGGTGCGGTAGAGGCTTTTTTAAGTCAATTGAGTTTAATTAATATTCTGCCTATGAGCTGTGACGGTGCACAAACAGGGAGCCAACATATATACTATTCTAAAAGTCGTACTTATCTTCAGTATAAAAAGGTATCTTTACCCGCCTCCACTCTCAATACCTCAATCCACGTTGCTATCCACACAGCCGAGGACAGGCAGGAATGGCGCAAGATAATGCAGGAGAAAGTTATTAGAGGAGGCCACGACCCTCAGCACTGAGGATTGTCGACGCAAGGAGGAGGAGGACCCGCCGCAACTTCCATGTTATATCTTTAATATCGTATCGAATCAATCGTCTACTTCAATTAGAGGGGTAGGAAAGACGTTTTAATAATTGAGACTGACCTTCAGACATGAGCCGAGAAATATCAGTCAAAAACTTCTAATTGGTCATTCACGTAATTCCGTCCAAGACGCTTGCTCGCGCATGCTTAGCGAATAAAACAAAATTGAACAAAATACTGCCTGTATTACGGGCGATTCAAAATAGCTAGTTGAAGTTAAAATCGTCCGTAAAGAAACAGCGTTAAACATAAATCTTTGTTTCCTAGGTAGGAAATGGGAGTCCCCGTTTTGGCCCATAAAAACCTTTGAACGAGTTGTGACAAACGCCGGCCTGGGGCGGCATTGACGTGAAAAATTATCCTCTTAGATAAGGGGGCACCGGGCTAAGGGCGTCCGTATACTGAGGTGGAAACTGACATATTTATTAATCACCCAATAATATACCTTCTGCGAATGAACCTGGCTTAACGGTTATCAGAATCGTGGTACATTAGACAAATTCTAATCTAAACTGTTTCAAATTTAATGTCATCTTGACTTACTTGTGTCATATAGGTATGTTATTTCTGAAATTTCGGCCATTTGCCAAATGAAAGGCCTATTAGGTTTCATACTTCAGTGATTAGAATTTGAAGTCAGACAGTACGCTGTGTTGACAGTGCGTTTATGTAGTATTAGTAGTTTTATTTTTCCAACTGGAAAGGCAAAGGTATCATACCATACAGCCTAATCTTTTATTTATTTTTTATATATGAAAAATGATATGAAATGACATGAAGTTGATTAATAAGTTTGAAGGGTGGGGCAGCCATTGTAACTATACTGAGATCTTAGAAATTATCTCAAGGTGGGTGGACATTTTCGTTGTAGATGTCTATGGGCTCCAGTAACCACTTAATATCAGGTGGGCTGTCAGCTCGTCCACGCATCTAAGCAATAAAAAAAAAATGAAACATGGCATGAAATGAAATGAGATGAGATGAGAATCAGATGATATGGGATAAAATATAATCTCAGTAAAATGGTGGTTATTTACTGAGACTTTTTCAGTGGACGAAAAGATGATAGTTCCTAGACGTCTTTATTCTTCCTAATTCAGGTAACGAATGGTATTCGACTCAACCCGAGCGATGACACCTCGACTGTGCCAAAGCATACCAACCGAAGTGAGCCGATGTTTGGCGAGTAGTCGCGTAGTAGTAGCGTAGTAGTTGGCTCTCATACACTAGGTTTGTCATATTATTGAAGTGAAAACTTCTTTAGAATCGTTGTGATTTCAAACCGGATGCAACGGAAAAAACGACAGGTAAGAGACACAAATACAAAAATGTGTAGGATGAAGCCAGCAAAGAATGAGACAGAAATATACATACTATTTAATACAGCGCCATCTGTGAGATTTTTTAATACTAACGTGTGTATGAAAGCTCTTGTAGTGAATTTTAATTTAGGATTATACGTGAAATTAAAATATCAATTCACAGAGGGCGCTACCTTACAATTATTTACTAATGACAAAATTTTACATATACTTAAGACGCTTAGGATAATTGTATTTTAATTTTGGAAGGTTTCACTTCTACCACGTGTGAATTGCACACATGTTTTTTTTTTTTTATCCTGATGCGACATATTTAATATATGTGACTATCACTCAAGGCCTTGTTTCCTTTCTATGTATTAAACATCACTTCCTATAAAATTATTAATAGTAATTTAATATTCCAATTGAAAGATCAAAACTGAAAACGTAAAACAAAACAAAATGTTAGCGTAAAGACGCCCTATACAACGAATGAACGAAACAATCGTACCGAGCACTCGAACCATGTTTTGTGGACCCTTTATTGCTTCAAAAACTTCAGCAATCGTCTACAAGTAAGACCCTCGAAGGGCTCTTCTTAACTGGTCAACGAAGGGCACACCCAGAGGCCATCTTTAAATGGATATTTCTTGAAGTTTGAAATAATTTTCAAAGCGTTGATATGAACGTTGACAAAATTGTTTTTTGGGCTCTGAAACAATTGGCGGTTAGAAAATAAAAAATCTTGGGTGTTGTTTATTGGTTCGACACTGACCACGAACTTTTATTACTTATCTTAATAGTTTATTACTTATCATGCCACTGGCCGTGCTTCTGTGAGTCTGCTAATTGCGAATAATAAATTATTCATTGCAATACGAAATGAATGATCATTTGCTTTTCACAATTCATTACAAAAAATCTATTGGGCTACTTTGGATCGAAGCTTTTTTTTTATTGCTTAGATGGGTAGACGAGCCCACCTGGCGTTAAGTCCCCATAAACATCCACAACGTAAATGCGCCACCCACCTTGAGATATAAGTTCTAAGGTCTCAAGTATAGTTACAACGACTGCCCCACCCTTCAAACCGAAACGCATTACTGCTTCACGGCAGAAATAGGCAGGGTGATGGTACCCACCCGCGCGGACTCACAAGTGGTCCTACCACCAGTAATTATGCAAATTATAATTTTGCGGGTTTCATTTTTATTACACGACTAGCGGCCCGCTCCGGCTCCGCTCGGGTCTTTAAGAAAAAGTGTAACGATATTTGACGTTGTTTTATTTAAAAAAATATTTATTTCGGCATTACTATAATAGTCAGACATATGCTGTGGCGACACTTTTTGTAAATACATAATAATGTGTTCTACAAAGTCGTAGTACATTATTTTATTCTATCATCAATAGTTTTCGCACGGCACGCGGTGTAAAGAATATTTTAGGTAATTTTTTTACACCTTAGGTTACATTATTGGAGTTTTAGTGAGGATCCCTAATTTTTTTCAAAAAATATGATAGCCTATGTTACTCGGGAATAGTGTAGCTTCCAAACAGTGAAATAATTTTTTAAATCGGTTCAGTAGTTTCGGAGCCTATTCAATACAAACAAACAAACAAATCTTTCCTCTTTATAATATTAGTATAGATGTTATTCCTTCACCGTGGAGGTCAATCGTGAACATTTGTTGAGTACGTATTTCATTAGAAAAATTGGTACCCGCCTGAGATTCGAACACCGGTGCATCGCTCAACATGAATGCGCCTGACGTCTTATCCGTTAGGCCACAACGACTTCATTAAGCTTCAATAGTTTAAACATCAAACTTAAAAGCATTTTAATAGCGAAAGCATCTAGGACATCATTCAAAATATTTGTATATAATATGCAAGGACTATAAAAATATCAACAACGCATGGATTAGTAATTGTACTCTACATATTCTTTGAGAAACGCTAAGCAATGCAGATCGGTTATTATTTCTTGTTATAATAGTTGTTTGATTTAAAAGATCTTTTTTCATTTTTTTATTGCGTACATGGTTGAACGAGCTCACATTCCACTTAACCGAAGTTGTTGCCGAAGCCAACGTAACGGTTCAACAACTTAAACACCGCCACCCACTTTTAGAATATATATTTTTCCCTACCTATTCTAGTAAACCTCGAGGGGTTATTCTAGATTCGCCGAGCTTGTAGGTGAGCTCAAGGGGCTTAAACCTGACGACGTTGCTAACACGAACCCTAGCAAGAGCCGTGGTTCGCAGAATCTACCATCGGATCGGAAACGCGACCCACTGAGAAGATCTGGCGAGAAACTCAGTAGGCTGTATCTGTGGGCTAATTTACCCGTCGAGCCCTTCGTCGCAAGCGACGGGTTCGACGAGAACGATGACCGATGCTTAAGGTACCTAAAAGCATCGGGAGCATCCGAAATAACGTGTTTTGGCCGACGTCAACTGCTTTTCATTCGGTCCGCTGGATCGGGAATAGAGAAATGAGTTCTGATTCTCAGTTTTTAAGTACAATGGCTGCCCTACCCTTCAAACCGAAATGCATCACTGCTTCATGGCAAAAATAGGCAGAGACATTGTAGTTATGTGTGCGTTACATCGGTATAATTCAGATACCAATTTGTTTTAATGTAAACAGTATACATATTTTTCAGTAAAACCAACTTACTTAAGCTATGGAACCGTTTTATTCTAGAATTTAAATTTCGACCTTAAGCCTCAAGATAAGCCAGTTCAATTCCGCGACTTTTTTTTTTATTTGTTTATTAAACCTACTTTTACGGTTTAATCTCCCTTTTTTATTCTAATTCTATTACTTCCGTCGTTCGTGGCCACAAAAGTTGCATTTAAAACTTCATAAATAAAATAATGACGACAAAAAACACGAGATTAAACCAAAAAAGTAGTTTATATTACGTCTACGACTCGCGTAGACTCGAATAATACTACTAGTTTTGGTAGACAACAGGAGCTTTAATCTTCTTTTAAAGTTCAAAAGCGTTTTTAATGATGACTGCGATTCATAATACACTCCGAAAACGATGTAGCTCGCACAATATAACCGAGAACTTTGCAGTTTCCTCGTGTAGCCGAAATGACGTCATGACTGCGTTACAACTCAAGGGAGAGGCGGGGTCATAAATAATCTTAAATATTTTATATTTATAGATGCTTTTATTCTTCGCGAGGGTCGGAAACGTTGCGTTTATATATAAATATTTTGTATCTTTGGTGTTTCACAAATTGATCCAAGAGGTTCTTCTTTCTGTTGAGGAAAATTGTGCATTCATTCTTAAGAAAAAAAGAATGTTCAATATCTCTTTTTAAATTAAATCTTGTACGTGTGGCGGTAGTCATCATAGAACACAAGATATTTGACAGATGCCTAAATCTGGCTAACGACATTTTTAAGATAAGCTTGCGTATACAAGTTCCGAACAACAACACATATTCACTGGTGGTAGGGCCTCTTGTGAGTCCGCACGGGTAAGTACCACCACCCTGCCTGTTTCTGCCGTGAAGCAGTAATGCGTTTCGGTTTGAAGGGTTGGGCAGCCGTTGTAACTATACTGAGACCTTAGAACTTATATCTCAAGGTGGATGGCGCATTTACGTTGTAGATGTCTATGGGCTCCAGTAACCACTTAACACCAGGTGGGCTGTGAGCTCGTCCACCCATCATAGCAATAAATAAAGACACCTAATTTCGGTAAATTCTACATGTAACTAGGATTCAACATCTTTATTCGGGCATAATGCACTAAAGAGGATGTTTTACCGTCTACAATGATTAGTCACAGTATTAGAAGGTCACAACTACATTTAATTACGTAACACGATTCACGTTATTATATCAGTGTAAGGATCAAAGAACAAATCGCCCACCCACATCTGAAGCTTGTTACGGTATCGTGAATACATAACGTGGTCGGCATAAAATAACATTTCGTGCAATTTTATTGGATCTATACAGCTTTGAATTAATTGACTTGCTTCAATTTTTTATGAAAAATATAAATAATTATTTTCAATTATAATTATGAATTGTTGGAAATTGCAGTGGAATTGTTTTTTAATTGCTCTACTCGTGTAGTTAAACAAAATTCGTGGCTCATATTATTATGGTTTTAAGCGGTTGAAGACTTGAAATATGGAGTCAGATATGGTATTGTGTTATATCTGTCTTAAGCCTTAAAGTATATCTGACACTATAAATAAGTAGGATATTAGGATATGCTGTATGTACCACCAATAATTATAATACGAAAAAAATTTAATATTATGCTATCACACAATTTTATTTTTTCATCAAATAAAATCTCTGTATGTATTCATTAAAAAATATATAATGGAATCTTTACCCAATATTTCAAATCAGACACAGTCACAAGAATGGAAACCTGATGCACCATACGTCTACCCCCAAAGCCAGGGATGCAGAGAGCTTTAAGATTTTTAACATACTCTATTAATTAATCTGCAGTAATCGACTTCAAATAATTTAAGCGAATTTAATTTTAATAAAAAACAAGCTGTTTTCGATTTTAAACCACTTTAGGCTTTGAACTTAAGTTTCATGGATCAACGTTCAAAGAAAATGCCTGCTATTCGTCTTTTACGTTAAAAAGAAAACAAAATGAGGAAAAATACCATCGAGGAGAAACAACTGATAAAAATACTATTCCCCAATATCCATTTTGGGGCTCGGCCGTAGGGCCGGTATCGAAGTAAGTAAGGAAAACTCGATAACACCGGTTGATACCGGTTTAATCTGGTAACGGGTAAATTACGCGGCCTAATCCCTGCTCGAGGGAAGCAATCAGCATTAAATACGAAGCAGGTATCGAGGATACGTAATTCGCGGAAAGACTACCCCATCAAAGTTCCTTGAAGTCTTTTTAATATGGATAAGGCATTTTTCGTAACACAAAGACGGTTGGTTGATTCTAAATGCATATTTGTATTATTTTCCAGTCTTTTATTGAGAGGCTATTGAAATTTGAGAAACAGCTTAGCCGAGAAGTAAATCCGTTTTAAAAAAAAAAAATTCAACATTTTTTTCTTCAGTTTGTGTGAATCGTTTTAACTTTAATTCTTATATTTGCTTAAGTTCCTTTTTTAGTAGTAAGCTAACTATACTCTTTGAAATTTCAGTTTCGTTCATTACAATAAGAATAAATAATAGATAAAATGGAAAAGCTACGATAAAAACTTACGGTCCGAACTGAGAGTCTCTCCTTAAAGTCGTTTAAAAATAGATATCGAAATTTATTACAGTTATCGAAAAATGTTTTTTTTTTTATTTTTTTTATTGCCTTTTTAGGCAGATGAGCATACGGCCCACCTGATGGTAAGTGGTCACCGTCACTCATGGACGTCAGCAATGCCAGGGGCAGAGCCAAGCCGCTGCCTACCATAAAGTAGTCTCCGCAAGCCTCGTTTGAAGAAGGACATGTCATAGCGCTCGGAAAACACCGTGGAGGGGAGTTCATTCCAAAGCCGGATGGTACGTGGCAAAAAAGATCTTTGGAAACGCACTGTCGATGAACGCAGCGGTTCCAGATAATATGGATGAACTCTGCCCCGATGGCGGGAGCTGCGATGATAAAAAGGAGATGATTGTTTTTTTGTCACATCCTATTACATAATTAATTTCGTAGATCCGTGTATTGGTTCTTCGTCGACAGGCCGCACCCTGATTTCCCGCGAGCAATGACTGCGACATACAATATCTTTGTTATTCTCTACGCTAAATTCCTGTCAAATAAACAGATATCTCTCAGTGTTATTATACCTAAAGGAACTTGGTGTAAGATAATAAATCATATACTTTGAAAACAGCTTTTCTGTTTTGTATCTAAGATAAAAAGATACCTTAGAGCCAGCATGCATTGCCAAAAAGAGGGGTACGGATTTAAAAAAAACTTCTGGCAATAGGCAAGGGTTGTGACGTGCAAACTTGTGACAGGACATAAGACCTACAATGACTAGACGCAGACTAAGACAGATACTTGACAAGAATTCGAAAAAAAATGGCACGAGGGCGAACGTGACTAGCGGCAGGCAATCCTTTTTTTGACTTCCTAAAAGACATATACATATGTACATAAAATAGACGCCAAAAGAACTAATCTACCGTTCAGTAAGATACGCGAAAGAAGGCCTACAGGCAAAAATCGTTCCAAATACGTACGCACTAAAAGATCAGGACGTTGGACCAGATGCGCTCTATACTGAACATTTGTCTTCAATCCCCGATGCCATCCGCGCAGTCGAGGTTTGCCTTTCCTAGCCAAAAAGAGAGATAACAATTTAGAGAAGCCACAGTAACAGCAAGGTATGCGGAAGAAGGCCCAGAAGCAGAAGTCCAATTCATTAGTCGGACTAGATACGCTTCACTCTCAATTCTTCAGTCCACGTTATTATCCACACAGCCGAGGATAGGCAGGGCTGGTGCAGGATAGTCCAGGAGACACTTATTAAGAGGCCACGACCCTTAACATTAAGAATTAACGACGCAAGGAGGACAGTCAGTACAACGCGAATTCTGATCATGATTCTGATAACGAATCCACAATACGTCCCACCACTAACTAGTAAAACAAGTTTCCTACTAATATATCATTAATTGATTCAGTGGTGCAGTAATTAGCGCCCCTGAAAGCTAGGCCCAGGGTCGTGGGTTCAATACCCGTATCGGGCAAACATTCACGTGACGAACAACTTTGTTTGCTCTTTGTCTGGGCGTTTAATATTTACTAGTGGTCCCGCAGTAGTCGAAATTCGACTATAATTAATTGAAATTATAAGTTTGAATATCATTATGGTTCTATTGTCAAAGGCTATTTATTATACTTCTATAATCACAGATTTCACCAAGACTACACTATAGGTAAATAATATTAAAGATAAACAATACTAACCTATTCTCAATTTGACCAAAGACTTTAAGCCAGTCTTTCTCAAAGTGGGCGATAACGCCCCCTTGGGGGCGTTGGAAACCTAGAGGGGGGCGTTAAGAGGCCCAGAAAAAATGGGGGGCGTTGATGTGGGTTAGGGGGGCGCTGTAAAATTTGTAATTTCATTTACTTTATAGTATTTTAAATTTCACTAAAATTAAAACTCACCTACTACACAATAACGAATAATTAGTTTATATTTTTACCCTGTATGATGTTATAAAAACTTAAAATAATTAACATAGATTTCGTAGGATAGCCCACACACCGTACGCAATCAAACTCTAACAAATTTCTGCGAAACATGATCGATGATATTTAAAAAATTAGAGCAATTTTACAGCTTTTTCCCATATTGTAGGTAGGGACATGATCCCATTGCTATAGACATTTTGGAGCTTCTGATCAAAATACCGCGACAATTGGTTTTGGCAGTCCTCTCGTGATGTTAACCTGACACTGCCTAAAGAATTCTGAAGAGACCGAAACAGGTAGAAATCTCAAGGTGCAAAGTCAGGACTATATGGCGGATGCATTAACACCTTCCAGCCAAGCTCTCTTCATTTTTGCTGAGTGGCTAAAGATGTGTGAGGTCTAGCGTTATCGTGATGAAAAACCACACCCCTTCTGTTGATTAATTCCGGCCGCTTTCTCTCAACTTCTAGCTTTAATTTCATCAGTTGTTCGCAGTAGAGTTCAGAATCAATGGTCCTGCCTGGTGGTAACAGCTCATAATGTATAATGCCCTTCCAATCCCACCACACACACAGCATCACCTTGTTGCGAGTTAACCCGGGCTTCGCCAGAGTCTGTGAAGCCTGACCGGCCTTTGACCACAACCTTTCTCGTACGTTCTTGTCGTATGTGATCCATTTTTCATCACCAGTTATCAGCTTCTTCAAAAATGGTTCGGTTTCATTACGTCGTAATAAAATCACAAAGATTACACGGTTCATTAGGTTTCTTTCAGTGAGCTTTTTTGTGTACCCAGTTTTTTTCAAATGCGCCATAACTATTTTGTGGTCAATTCTCAGTTCTTCAGTTACGTCGTAACTACTGATATGCCGATCTTGCCCCACTTTTTCAAAAATGGCATCGATTTTATCCGTAATAGGGCGACCAGAGCGACGTGCATTTTTGACATCAAAATTTCCGGATTGAAAACGCTTAAATTATTGTTTTAATATTAAATTATCATTGTCTAATTATAATGTCATAAGTTGATAAAAAATGCTATGCAATAGCTTTACCGCCGCAGTTCCCGAGTGCCACACGTTTTTTTTGAAGTGAAAACTTCTTTAGAATCGTTGTGATTTCAAACCGGATGCAACGGAAAAAACGACAGGTAAGAGACACAAATACAAAAATGTGTAGGATGAAGCCAGCAAAGAGTGAGACAGAAATATACATACTATTTAATACAGCGCCATCTGTGAGATTTTTTAATACTAACGTGTGTATGAAAGCTCTTGTAGTGAATTTTAATTTAGGATTATACGTGAAATTTAAATATCAATTCACAGAGGGCGCTACCTTACAATTATTTACTAATGACAAAATTTTACATATACTTAAGACGTTTAGGATAATTGTATTTTAATTTTGGAAGGTTTCACTTCTACCACGTGTGAATTGCACACATTTTGTTTTTTGTCAGGAGGAAATCGCCGGACTTCCGCCCTTCACTGGAGATGGAGGGCGGGGCATGTCGGAGTCGAACCGACTAAAACCTCCTGCCGCTCAACAACCAGCATCCAAACCTCGCATGAGACAGAGCTCATGAAAAGGCAAAGGGGGGAAAGCGAAGCCTTTAGTGCGGAGCATATCTCTCCCATCACCCTCCCCCTCGGGACGCCCGACTGGCGGTCGTCGGCGCCACGACCATCAGCCCTCTCGGTCGGCAGACTGTCCGAAGCCCACCTAGATGGCGCCGGTTAGAAAGGTCTATCCTACGGAATACTCCGCTGGGTCAGAACCAGCGTGGGTTGAGGATAGCCGGCCTTCCATCACCCGGATGCTCATGCGTAAAACGTGTGCAGAGCAGCTTGCACGTCGTGTTCTTAGGCCCCCTCCGCCGGTCCCCAGGCCGACATGTGAGGGAGACCCGAAACACTTAGAGGGCCAGGGCTTGGGCGTCGACAAGTCGTTTCCTATTTTTGCGACGAGGACACGCCGCCACCCCTCCCATGCGGGGCAGGCGACGAGCGTATGCTCTGCCGTGTCCAAGTCGCAACCACAATGGTGGCACTCTGCCGTCGGCTCGGCTCCGATCCGGTGCAGGAACTCACCGAAGCAACCATGCCCAGTGAGTACCTGCGTGAGCCGGAAAGTGAGGCGTCCTCTGTCACGATTCACCCAATTCACAAGAACCGGGCGAATCGCCTCGACGGTCCTACGAACAGCCGAAGGATCGGCCAGCCGCCTGGACCATGACTCCAGCACGGACCGCCGAGATTGGGCCCTCCGCGCTCTGACCACACTGAGGCTGGGACGCGTCACGCCCCGGGCACGAAGGTTAGCCCGCCACTGATAGTCAACGGCGAGCGCCTCCGCCTCCAGGACCTAAGGCGGCGTCCCAGCCAGTACACACGCCGCCTCGAAAGAGATGGTGCGATAACCACGGATGATCCTGACCGCGATGGCGCGTTGCGGCTGTTGCAGCAACTTCGCTACCCCCACGGCCAGTAACTGGCCCCACACGGGCGCCTCGTATAAGGCCATTGACCGCACCACCCCCGTATAGAGACGGCGCGTCACCTGGTCAGGCCCCCCGAAGTTGGAAGTAGCCGGCTTAACGCGCCGGCCACCCTCAACAAACGAGGGACCAGGTTCTGAAAGTGAACACGGAAGGTCCAACGACTGTCCAGAATGAGGCCGAGGTACTTCAACTGCACCCCGACCCGATACGGATGCCTCCAACCACGATATGGGCATCGACAGGTGGCACTCTCCGGGACCTGTGGAACCACATGGCCTCGGATTTACTCAGTGTCACGTCGAGGCCCAATCTCCTGATTTTGCCGACGACATGCGCCACCCCAGCGGTGGCAAGACGAGCAAACTCAGCCAAACTCCCCCCCCGGGACACGACCAGCGTGTCGTCTGCGTAACAGATTACGCGCAGGCCCGGGAGGAGGGCACCTCTCAGTACCCAGTCATACCCGATATTCCGCAAAAGGGGGCCGAGCACCGACCCTTGCGGAGCACCACGTACGACCGGGAACCTGTGCACGATCCCACCGTGTCCAGTACACGTGACCGATCTGTCCTCCAAGTAGGAAGCCACCAGTCGGCGAAGGTAGGGGGGCACTCCGTGTCTTACCAGGGGCATTTTTTTAAATAAAAGAACACTTATTGCGGCATAACTATAATAGTTAGACATATGCTATCGCGACACTTTTTGTAAATAATAATGTTTTTTACAAAGTCGTAGTACATTATTTTATTCTATCATCAATAGTTTTCGTAGGGCACGCGACGTAAAGAATATTTTAGGTAATTTTTTTTACACCTTGGGTTAAGTTATTGGAGTTTTAGTAAGGATACCTAATTTTTTTCAAAAAAGATTATGGCCTATTTCACTCGGGAATAGTGAAGCTTCCAAACAGTGAAAGAATTTTTCAAATCGGTTTAGTAGTTTCGGAGCCTATCGAATACAAACAAACAAACAAATCTTACCTCTTTATAATATTAGTATAGATATTAATTATTACAAATAATAAAAACGCTGACTTAGGCGGCAGTTTTTATTTCAACCAGTTCTAAACTATAAACTAAAATTCTACGAAAAATTACCTATATTTATCTACAATACGAAATGATATTAATTTATTTTTCGTAGTTTCCTTCCTTCTTGCGTCGATAATCCTCAGTGTTGAGGGTTTTTTTATTTTTTTTTTATTGCTTAGATGGGTGGACGAGCTCACAGCCCACCTGGTGTTAAGTGGTTACTGGAGCCCATAGACATCCACAACGTAAATGCGCCACCCACCTTGAGATACAAGTTCTAAGGTCTCAAGTATAGTAACGACGGCTGCCCCACCCTTCAAACCGAAACGCATTACTGCTTCACGGCAGAAATAGGCAGGGTGGTGGTACCCACCCGCGCGGACTCATAACGTCGTTGCCTCCTCTAATAACTTTCTCCTGCATCATCCTGCGCCATTCCTGCCTGTCCTCGGCTGTATGGATAGCAACGTGGACTGAGGTATTGAGAGTGGAGCGTATTTGGTCCGACCAGCGTATTGGATTTCTGCCTCTGTGCCTTCTCCCGCATACCTTGCCTGTTACCAGCAGCTTTTCCAGATTGTCACCTCTCTTTCTGGGGATATGTCCAAAGATCTCCAAACTCCTCCGCGCGCATGTAGTGCTGAGGCGCATTGGAATCTTGAGCTCGGTAAGAATGGATTCATTGGTTCTGTGTTCTGTCCAACGAATCCCGAGCATTTTCCTCCAGCACCACATCTCAAACGCGTCGATGCGTTGGCGGTCGGCTTTCTTGAGGGTCCAAATCTCTGCGCCGTAGAGAAAAATGGAAAAGACGAGGGAGGTGACGAGCTACTTTTTGGTATTCCTCGAGATGTTTCTGTCCACCCAAACACGGTCCATTTGGGACATAGCTCTCTTTGCCATACTTTTTCGCCTTCTGAAGTCCTTTTCGGAGGATCCATTACTAGCTATGACGGAGCCCAGATAAATGAAATCCTCTACGACTTCCAGGTTTAGCTTACTGAATTTAAACAAACATATTGATGAGAAGAATTCATTTTTACTTTGCAAATTTGTAAATACACGCTCTGTAGCAATATACGGACATATAATAATATGAAGAAACAATAATAGCATCTACAAATACATATGTACTACGTGGTACGACATTTACTAAAATTAATACAACATTTATTAATTAAATTAATGAAATTGTGGTTTTAAAGTTTTAGGGGTGTATAAAAAACGGGGGGCGCTGAAAAATAATTGATTTTCAAAGGGGGCGGTAAAAGAAATAAGTTTGATAATCACTGCTTTAAGCGATAACAAATTTAAAAGTTTGACAATAAACAAAAAGTAAATATATATGTGTATGTGTCAAATATTGTATGTAATGGTTTTTTTATTGATTTCATGTATTCTTAATGCATCATTTTTTTTAAATGTTAGCATTATGCAGTCCTTCTTTATATTCTCTATAAGTGTGGGAAATTCATAATCCTCCGTCCGCGCAGCTTTGGTAAAAAGGGATACAAAGTTTTGCTTCACGTATTATTAATATTTATATTGCAAATAATTATCATGACGAGGCTATTGTACAAACACAAATAGATTAAATTAGAGTTTTCTACACGTAACAATTCACCGAATGAGGTTACTTCGCTAATGAAATGGCCTGCAAATAAACACGTTACGTTATTCAACCTGTAATATAAGCTCCGTTCCATCCAAATGATTCTTTCGCT
Organism: Bombyx mori; assembly: GCF_030269925.1. NCBI lineage: Eukaryota > Metazoa > Arthropoda > Insecta > Lepidoptera > Bombycidae > Bombyx > Bombyx mori. The sequence continues at coordinate 12,095,428 of NC_085127.1, read as the reverse complement.
CGTTCCGCATCTATTCCCCTGATTTCCCGTGAGCACTCACTGACAGTGTACACAGAACATTATGTTTTTCTTCACGAGAACAAGATGATTCGTTCGATTTTAAACTTTAAATTGAATACAACACGGTCGGTTTTTGATTAAACGTAATATTGGATAAGTCCTAAAATGGATTACTGCATGATAAAATACTGAGCTATTTTAACAAAGCTAGCTGATGTTACGCAAATTGTTAAATAAAATGCTAATTTATTTTGTTCAGTAAAAGGAATAATTTAGCATACTTACATTGATACAGAAGTATGTCAATTATGACCTGTCTTCATGCCCTGCCTGCCCTTCAAACCCACCAGTGTTGACTCAAATCACTTTCAAGATCAGTGTTCGAAATTTCACTAGAGGAAAGTATCCAGTTGGAATACAAAGAATTTGTGTTTTGAAAATACAGTACGTAATTGCGAGCTCAATTAACACCTTACTATGTACAAGTACTCATTTCTTTAATAAAATTGGTCAACGTAATTTTGATCAATCACAAATATGTGACCGGTAAGCGTAAGCAGTAGTATTCAGGCTGAAATTAGCGATGCTCATATTCACATAATACTCTGAAAATCGGAAGATTAGACAGTAGCTTTGTAACTGAAAATAAAAAATAAAAATCTATTAAAAAACCCATTGACAGCCTAAGCCTCCCATCGGCTAATAAAAATGATGATTTAAAGTGGTATATTTATCAAGTATCAAAACTATTTCATTATAGAAATTTAAGATCACAGGTGGAGACGAACTTTCAAGTGTTTACGGCTTGAAGTGATTGCGAATCGATCGAATACGTTTATACGTCACATTTTTTTTAAGTTGTTAGTAATATCCATTGACATACCTATCGTTAAGTGAATGGTGACCCCCATGAGGAATGAGGTATTTTATTTATTCTGTACTAGCTGACCCGGCAGACTTCGTAGTACGTCAATCGATAAACAAAAGACCTAAACTTTTGTAGAAAATAAACATAAAACAAACACAAGGAATCCAACCGACGGATAGACGACGGAAAAAAAAATTGTTATTTTTATTTAATTCGGGCCATTTTCATATCTACCTTTTAAACCTTCTCTGGACTTCCACAAATAATTCAAGACCAAAATTAGCCAAATCGGTCCAGCCGTTCTTGAGTTTTAGCGAGACTAACGAGCAGCAATTCATTTTTATATATATAGATTTTATTTCACAATCGATTTCACACTTTTAAAACCGGAATGCGTGACTAACTGTATGCTAATAATTCTTAGAAACTATATTGAGGTCTCAACAACGAAAAACTACTCTATACCTGGTGTTATTAGTATTCTGAATCGCCATGTTGATTTTTATGATATTCTAAAGAAGCGAACATAACTAGTGATAACATAAAAATTCTGCATCTCATTTAAATCCATTCTAAATTGTTGAATATAACTCAAATAATAAAAGTTGATGTTGAAAATCTAACTTTCTAATTAGTCCTTAAACGCGACGAGAGCAAAATCCGTGACCACAACGCTCTGCTTGGACAAAGCGAGCTTTTATTTCATTTCAACTTTGAATTTTACGTTGTAATTTAGTGCGTAGTTTAATATATATCACGTGAATTATTTGACGACATTGGACTACGGGTCGGCATATACTTGGCTATACGTGACTATAAATGCATTTATGTGTATAACCCATTTGTTAGAACTACACAGTTCTAATAATACTAGAGCTCCCGCAGTAGTCGAAATTCGACTATAAATTGGAATTGTAAATTTGTACACTATTATGATTATGTTTTATACTTCTATAATCACTAATTTCGCCAAGGCTACACTATAAAAAAATATTAATAAAGACAAACAATATTTAATCTATTCTCAATTTGACAACAGACGTCAAGAACAAAAGTTTGACAATAAATAGTATGCATGCGTGTGTGCGTTAAATACATGGTATGTAGTGTGTGTAATGTTTTCTTTATTGATTTAATGTATCTTTTATGCATTATTTTAAAAAAAAATTACCATTGTGCCCTTCTTCTCTATATTCTCTATAAGTGTGGAAAATTTCATACTCCTTCGTCCGCGCAATTTTCGTAAAAAGGGATACAAAGTTTTTGCTTCACGTATTAATATATTAATATATTATTCAATATATTCAAGTCAAAATTCCAAGTTGAAATGAAATAAAAGCTCGCTTTCTCCAAGCAGAGCGTTGTGGTCACGGATTTTGCTCTCGTCGCGTTTAAGGACTAATTAGAAAGTTAGTACATATGTGTACGTAAGTTACCTATGTGTATACGTGACCAATAGTAAGTTCATTCTACTATGCCCTTAAGCTTTCGGTAATTGCAAGAAAATAGTTGAAAAAGTTTGCTCGAAATCAGATGAACGTTATGTCGGCACATAAAGTGCGAAAAAGTAAACAAAATACAAACCAACAAACATTAAATACAATGATATAGATCGGCAAATGAGATGTTCTTAAGCGGTTTGTCAATGCTAGAATTACCATTATTACTGGTAAAATTGTGAGCCTGAACTGGTAGGTAACACCAATCAAAAGAGCAGTCATGAGCCGTTAAGAGTAATGCCATCTATCGCCGAATAGTCGAACGAATATCGAAGGATCTAGTGGCACCTAGAACGCTCGAGAAGTACAGTGCCATCTATTGTCAGATAGCGGAAACACAACCACTCTAAATGTGTGGAATATTCTCGATAATTCTAGGGATGTGGTATCGGCTATAAGTGTTGCAGAGATGGCACGCCGTCAGTAAGTAATCGGAACTACTCGAGGCGAGGCAGCGAACGGATCACCTGAAGTGAAGCGGAAGAAGCGAATTGAGAATTTTAAAGTGTTTTAGGTGTTCTAAGTGTTGAATACAGTTACTCCGTTGTACAGTAAGTTGTATTCAGGTGGGCCGTATGCTCGTCTGCCTACAAGGCCAATAAAAAAAGAAAAAAGAAATTTTATTTATCCCGAAACCCAGCGCGTTACAATACGTAGTTGAAGCATTAGTAACTTTAAATCACAAATTAACAAAAGACTTTATCAAGTGTTTAAGAATATATGGTTTGTATATTCGAAATGACTTAAGATCTTTTAATTTGTTTTGGTATCGGTGTAAATTAGTCTGTTCATATCTCGAGCGTAGCATTCACTTTCTAGTATTTGTGTCGAAGATCATTAAACAGTGCCGCAAAGAACATTTCACTGATTTCTCAACGTGAAGAATTACGAAGAATCCGAGCCCTTTGTCTGAAATTAATTCTTAACATAATTAACGGGTATTACAGAAACGCTTGCTTCAATTAAAATTAAATCTTTTTATTCAGTTATTATAAATGTTGCATAATGTTTTGTCCATAATTAAAATGTTGTGGATACAATATGGCATTTCGAAACCTTCCTATTCACTCTCGGTGCTTTTAAGCCTTCCAAGCACCGGTCGCCATTATTGTGGAACCCCTTCGAATGCCACAAGAGGTTGTCTTGCAACTTAACCCACAGACACAGCCCATTGAGTTTCTCGCCGTATCTTCTTCGTGGGTTGCGATTCCGATCTGGTGGTAGATTCAGTCAAAGCAAAGTCTCTCACGCTAGGTCCTGTGGTGAAGCTAGTTTAACCCTTTGATGTTACTAGCAGTAGGTAGGCATATTATGGATAACATTGAGTCGAATCCCGAGTCAATGTCTAAACTGGACGTAGATAGTAGAATGATGGACAGTCCTTATTTCGGAGGCCAAGTTCCAAATGCCGCTAGCTCGTTGTAACCGATTTCTCACTCGTATTTCAACATTATGTCTCTGGCATTCTTTGGAATGATTCATTGAGAATCTTAAAAGGAAATCCAACAATGATGCTACTCTTCAATCCGGAGCTCATGATAAATTTCGAGGCAAAAATTAACTTGACGCTCCCTTATCCGATAGCATACACAAATACCAATTAAATTTTTAGAACAAACGTTTTCTTTCCGCAAGGAAAACTTCAAACTCTCTTAACATTAAAAAAATACGATCGCATGAAAAATACACATCGCGACTTCAACGTAGAAATCGCTTAGAATTTAACCGTCTTTCTGCAAAAAGGGGTTACATGTGTTCTTCCGGTCGGACCGGAAGTTCCGGTCGGACGCGATAATTCCAGCCTCTTTTGTTGAGAGGCCGGGATAAACAGACCGACAAAACTGCGCCGTTAAATATATGGGTACGGTAATAACTTGAACATGTATTAGCGTTTTGGTTATAAAAATGTTTTTATGCCTAAACTGTGGCATCGTTCTTGGTCTGAAGCATCATATTAAGTATTTGATGTCCAGTGTCCACGGGTAAAGAGGGTTCAAGGATGTTACATATTCAAGTCCTTATTAAATTATTATGTCGTTGTATAATGCAATATTTTATAGGCGGCCATAACAATTCGCTGATAGAAATCTATAATGATAATCGGTATACACGCAGACAAGCATTTTTTCAATTGGATTAATGTAGACCGGCAGTTAGCTTAGACAGTGACTGTTCGATCCGAGCCCAGCCCCTTCGTGTCAGCCTAGGGCTCCGGAAACCAGCACGAGGTACCCGTCGAACACGTGCCGCGATCTGCGGCGCCGCGTGTACCCTCCCAACAAAACATTGGATTCTCACTCACCGGAACCGATGACCTCGACAAATCTCGCCGTATCAGTTAGGATAGAAGGCTTCAGGGTTAGGACGGGTAAGGAAAATTATGGATGGCGAAACCGTACCGTGACCGACACGCATGTATATTTTCGGTCCGTGAAGAAGAGAAGTGACAAGTCACGAAGGCACCGTCAAATCGCGACGAGTGTTGCCGTGGTAAAAACTCAAAAACCCACAGATTGGTTTCGAACCGTGACTATTCGATGTTAGTCGATTCTCGGAGCTCACAGATGAATTGGGAATACGAACATCCCCCATAATAGATACAGTCTCATGAGCAGCTCTGCTCACAATAGTCAGTAGAGGGACTCTTTGATGGTAAATAAAGACGATAATCTACTAGATTTTAGTTGTGGGCCACATGAGTAGGCACTAATATCTTGCCAATTTCTGCCCCGAAACAGTAATGCGTTCTGATGTGTCTCAAAGTGAATGGCGTAATTTATGTGGTGATGTCCATGATATCAGGGCCGTGAACACATTCGACCACCCATCTCAGCATAAAACATGAGATCTTCAGGTCCGATATATGACCGAAAACTTTATCACTATGTCAGCTTTCAAATATTTCATACACCTTCTTGCTTAGTTCAATGACCGATTCTATTTCTTTCGCATCGCTTTATTACGCTATCCTAGAACTTTAAGGGGTGTAAGGATGAAAGGATTTAACGAAATGTTTCATTTTTTTTAAATGTCTCTGAATGAACAGCACCGTAATTTATCTCGGGTCGTTTTAAACGTACAATTCGTCGGGGAGCTCCATCTTTCCTTTTCTTTTTTTTTTTTAATTAGTTTTGTTTGCGAACTCTCCGAGACTAGAAATAACAATATCTATTAGTCGTCCAATTTCTTGAGTTTAATTTCTGTGAACTCGGCATCAACTTTTTTACATCTCACCAGTTAGAGGCAAACGATCTTAAGATTGGTAGTAGCCCAATGTCGACTTTTCATAGTAAGAAATCAATTGAAAGAGAAAAATTGTGTTCAACATGGTGAAAAACCAGTAGCTCTACTGAGACCGGAATAAATGGAAAAGTTATTGACTTTAGAATAATTAAAAACAATGAGTTAATGTTATGACACATAATTCATTTTACGAATTTCATCTTTAGAATACGGTTTTCGTAGTCAGGGTTGTATAATTACAGCGGCTGCCTTAGAATGGTCATGAATAAAACCTAGTTAAATAAAATTATTATTATTATTCGCTTGGATGGGTGGACGAGCTCACGGCCCACCTGATGTTGAGTGGTTACCGGAGCCCATAGATATCTACAACGTAAATACCGTCACCCACCTTGAGGCATGAGTTGTAAGGTCTCACTTTTAACAGTACAATGGCTGCCCCACCCTTCAAACTGAAACGCATTACTGCTTCACGGCAGAAATAGGCAGGGTGGTGGTACCTACCCGTGCTGACTTACAAGAGGTCCTATCACCAGTAATTACGCAATTTATAATTTTGCGGATTTGATTTTTATTACACGACGATTATTCTTTCACCGTGGAAGTCAATCGAGAGCATTTGTTAAGTACGTATCTCATTAGAAACATTGTGTCTGTCAAACATTGTGTACGCAAAAGCCTATTCATACTCTCTTATTATTGATAAAACTTCGTCAAAGGTATATTCGAATTTGGGTTACCAAAAAACCCACTGCGTATAATTTTCTTTGTAGAATAATCAAACTCAGTATTGATCAATAAGCAAAATTAGGATATAAGCGATCAGTTCCAGATAGGGTCGACTGGTTGTGCTGACCAAGACCTCCCTGATCTGGTCCGGTCCCGACTAGATTTAGTACGGGCCGACGGGATTGTCGCGATTCACGTGAGATTGAAGGACTCTCGCATGGATGGACCGGCGACCACGAAGACTTTGGAACAAACCACAAAACACAAAATGTCACAAGATAATACTTTTACGGTCGCTAAGGGCATATATGGTTAATAAACAGCCAGATTTTATAATATTAAGTCGTCGTGGCCTAAAGGATAAGACGTCCGGTGCATTCGTATGTAGCGACGCACCGGTGTTCGAATCCCGCAGGCGGGTACCAATTTTCTAATGAAATACGTACTTAACAAATGCTCACGATTGACTTCCACGTTGAAGGAATAGCATAGTGTAATAGAGGTCAAAACAAAATTGTAATTTGCGTAATTGGGACCTTATGAGTCCCCACGGGTGGGTACCACCGCCCTGCATATTTCTGCCGTGCGTTTCGGTTTGAAAGATGGGGCAGCCGTTGTAACTTTACTGAGACCTTAGAACTTATATCTGAAGGTGGGTGGCGCATTAACTTTGTAGACGTCCATGGGCTCCAGTAACCACTTAACACCAGGTGGGCTATGAGCTCGTCCGCCCAACTAAGCATTTTTTTTATCAAATATCGACAGATTTATCTAACGGCTTATCTAAATTCGCTGTCCAAGTCCACAGCATTAGTGTCGTGGCTACATCCGTAACGAATGAAGGTAAATCGTATTGAAACCTGCACCAGTTTTGTTTTCGGGATCGTTCGACAACGCTTACACAGCAGAACGGGTTTACGTTTATTTAAATGTTCCTATTTTCATTTTGTTTTTGTTTCCCCTTCAATTTCGCGCGAGAGCAACATTGTTTCGCAATTGCTTCAAACGTCTATCGGAAGCATCCGGGCGATCTTTCGCGATAATATTATGTACACCTATTTATTTGTAGATCGTATCTACAGCCTTCTCATTATTGCCACCAGGTAGCCACCTGCCTATCAATCATTCGTAATTGTATTTTCATCAAACTATTTAGCTTAGCTTAGCTTAGCTATTTATAGACCTTCCTAATCCCGATATTGTATACACGAGCACGTGCTGTGTATTTGGAACTATACTTTGATAAACAGAGAGATGATACTTTATTGTCACACCGCTTACAATTTAATAAATGGAGTAAGCTAGCTTGAGATCTTAGTGAAATCAGGTCACGTTCACCTCTGAATGTCGCCAATGGTATTAAAATTAATTTTGTGGTAGGCAGCGGCTTGACTCTGCCCCTGGCATTACTGACGTCCATGAGCGACGGTAACCACTCACCATCAGGTGGGCTGCATGCTAGTCTGCCTATAAGGGCAACAAAAAGTCGTCGCGGCCTAAAGGATAAGACGTCCGGTGCATTCGTATCTAGCGATGCACTGCTATTCGAATCCCGCAGGCGGGTACCAATTATTCTAATGAAATACGTACTTAACAAATATTCACGATTGACTTCCACGATGAAGGAATACCATCGTCGGGTTAAAAAAAATCAAACCCGCAAAATTATAATTTGCGTAATTACTGGTTGTAGGAACTCTTGTGAGTCCGCACGGGTAGGTACCATAACCTATTTTCTGCTGTAAAGCAGTAATGCGTGTCGGTTTGTAGGGTAGGGCAGCCGCTGTAGATGTCTATGGGCTCCAGTAACCACTTAACACCAGGTGCGCCGCTGTGAGCTCGTCCATCAACCTATCTAAGAAAAAAAAAACTAACTGTTCTTGAAACTACTCACGCGTTATCTTGATTATTGTATATTCTAATCTATTTTGATGTATTACATTCAGGTATTTCATCAAATTATATCCTTTACTTTTAATCTAAAAGAGGAACAAAGATACATCCATTTTCAAAAAACCTTAATATTTATATAAGTATAATAATAGAAGGATTCGAACCTTTCGCATCTATTTACATTATAATTACCATTTTAAGAATTCTAAGAACTTTATTTTTTTTTAATTCTATGACGTTTATGTTTTTTCAGACAATCAAAAGACTACAGAGGTAGGGGATTTGGAAGCGAGCAAACATATATAACCCTTCGTCTCTTTCTCAATTTGTATGGCGCGGAACATCTAACTGATGAGCTTATTAAATGTTCAATAGATGTTTTATGTTCATTCATGTTCAATAAACGGTAACAATAACTCTGGTTACAATATAATGAAGCATTTGTTTTCGTATCTCAAAGTAGGGGCGGAATTATATTTGACTTTAACACTATTCATATAAGCAAATATTAAATAAACATTATAGAGGTACTATAAAGTGCGCAAAAGTTTGCCATCCAGATCCATCATACATCATCTTTCCACTCACACCTTTCTCCTTGTTGACCCAAGTCCTTTTACATAAAGTCCATTCAAGTATTGTTAGAACGCCGTCTCATCGATGGATGTCTGATATCACTTCTTCTTCTTCTTCATCGCTTTCTTCATTGCTGAAGGTCGTGTCCTTGAAACTTGACCGTTGCCGGTCTCGTGAGCTGTTTCCATCTCGTCCAGTCCTCAGCTGCTCGAATGGCGGTTGCGACTGGCAACCCAGTTAGAGCGGTTACTTGATCACACCAACGGCTAGGTAATCGGCCGCGGGGTCTCTTTCCTTCTACTTTGCCCGTCACAATCACTTTCTCCAAGTTATCTGACTCTCGACAGGCAATATGACCGAAGTAGTTGATATCACTAAACCTTACACCTCCAGTGAAGGACACATAACCATTGAACGGTTTGGCAATAAACTTTATTCATTACCCGGTGACCGCTACAGAGGTAAAGATTTGTCGCGGTCCCCTGATTTCCCAGAAGGCGAATGCGGTTAACATTACTGCCAGTCAATCGGTTGTTATTTCCCAAAACAATATTTGTTTTTTTTTTGTTGAATTTATTTTGCCCTTGTTATGGTCCGGTTAATAAAGTGGATGCTCCTTTTATTGTTTTACAACTGAATTAAAAGCCAGCAATGAACCTCTGTTTTCGCAATGACGCTTGTGGTATTGATAAATTGCTTTTAAATACAAATAATGTACCTCATCGGCGTTTTGACTATGATGATGGAGTTATTTTCAGTACGGATGTGTATATGGGCGCAAACACCACTGTTGGCAATAATTAACATAATAATATATAGTTTAGTTAGTTTAGTTTATTATATGTTAATATTTATTTATTATTAGCAACAAAACTGTTATTCTACCATATTTAATAATTAGCAGACACTGTTTTGATGTGAAAATGTTCAGAATATGTTTAATGTTTATATTATTGTTTAAAAACACAAATGACTGTATAAATGATTAAATATGAATAAAGCATAAATATTAATAATAATTTATATTATAATTAACAATACTAATAATTTAATTAAGTATTGTAATTGTTATGCAATGATGTTGTTGGCGCCATCTATTATTAGGCTGGATAAGAACAATGTTAGTTAATATTACTTAAAAGTAATTCATGTAAAGTAAATTAAATGTGAGTCATGTAAAATCACTAAAATATGTATTTTGAATATTAAGCTATGTTTTGTGAATTGTTTCGCAGTAATTACATTTGTTTGTATAAAAGAAGTTGTAGTTGCTATAACCAACACAAAATGGCTAATTGTGTAAAAACCACTGAATAACTCAGGCGTGGCTTTTTGTTGTAAACAAGTAATGTTAAAGTTTTATAGAATTGTATTGTATTTTCATTGTAAAAGAACTTATGTGTGTAAATCCTGGCGTAACGCCGACATGTACTATCATCCTGTTTATTTCCACCACGATCCAATCATGTATTCCGATTTGAAGTGCGATTTTCTATAACGCAATTAAAACATTAACCTCTGATTCAATGTGTATTCACATTATTACTAACGTTAGTTTAGTTAGCATACGTACGCAGTTAGCATAAGATGTGTCTTGAGTTCATTAACCATCATGTGCATTAAATAAAAAAGATTTTAAGTTTAAAAACTAGTTTTTCTCACTGCTATCAGCATAGAAATAAGGAAAGAATTCCAAGATTTATTACACTTTACTTTAACATAATTTATTATTAAATTGCAAATGTAGCTTATATACACAAAGGCAGTGTTCAGTGCAGTGAAGAGAGTGATTTCTAATTATTCAAAATACATAAATAGTAATTTAATTGTACGTATTTCATTAGAAAAATTCGTACCCGCCTGGGATTCGAACACCGGTGCATCGCTCAACACGAATGCACCGGGCGTCTTATCCTTTAGGCTACGACTACTTCCTTGTTCGGACGTGACGTTTATATACAGCCCAACCATCGTCAAAGTTATTACTTAATTAAATGAAAATTACTTAATACAGTCATTTTTAATCGACTGTGATGATGGTTTATTTCAAAAATTGAACCACTTATTCCTCAAATATGGCTACAAAGAGTATCTTTATAATACTATTTATTACGATAGTATATTATCATATTACCTACTCTCATAATGCCTGCAATCTTCGTGCCTTTTTCGTACTAAGAGCAAATTTACACATTAATTTCCCAATGAAACCGTAATAAGACCGCAACAAATCAATAAAAACCAATTTTGTGCTGTTTCAAGCGAAATCTGATTTGTACATAGCCAATATGCGGTTAGAGGCATTGCAGCATTTAATAAGAGATTGTGACGTCACTGCGTAAGACAAAAACTCAATTATATTTTATGACTTCACTTACAAAATGTTAACAACATCGTTGTATAAAGATAGCCATAAGGTTTGTGGCTATATTTTCACGGTTGTCTGTTGAGTAACTATTTGGTAACCTGGAAAAACATCAAGACAACTCTTGGTTTCATTGTTATTAAAGGTCGGAACACCAGAGAGTGAGCAACAGTGTTCTCTGATTATTACACTAATATACTGTTTTTTTTTTATTGCTTAGATGGTTGGACGAGCTCACAGCCCACCTGGTGTAGACATAGACATCTACGACGTAAATGCGCCACCCACCTTGAGATATAATTTCTAAGGTCTTAAGTATAGTTACAACGGCTCCCCCACCCTTCAAACCGAAACGCATTACTGCTTCACGGCAGAAGTAGGCAGGGTGGTGGCACCTACCCGCGTGGACTCATAAGAGGTCCTACCGCCAGTAATTACGCAAATTATAACTCGAACAATGTCTCGAGATATTTATGTCTATATGTCTATGGCTCCGTGAACCTGTGAATACAAACAAGGCTGTATTTGAGTCTATGCGCGGTCTATTCGCCATGCGCCTGATTCCTGTTTTCTCAAATTACTGCTACTACTTCTTAGTTATACCTTTAATGATACTACAGCCCTATTTATTTATTTAATTTAAATTAGTTCTGTAGGGAGGTCATGTTGCGACCCTGTAGGGCTGGTTGTAAAGGTGGGGAGAAGGATTCGTATTACGTTTACAAACCGTCTGCATATAGAAAACAATCCGAAAAAAAGTATTTTTACGAATTTCCTCTCAAGAACCGGACACAAAACGATTGATCACAAACAATACCTGTATAATACCATTATAAATAAAGGACTCCATTATAATATAAGCTACGTACGATCATAACGCTGCAAAATTCGTGGGCTCAGAATCCCGCTGTACCAATGGGACACAAGTAACGTATTGCATGCGACCGTATAAATCAACGCTGTGTGAATTGACGGTCCGCCATGTGAAACTCGCAGCTGCCTCCACTGTCGCGGTAGAGTACATAATTTTTAGAAATGGCATTGCGAAAATCGCTTTTCGGATTTTACATGGCAACAGTTTTTCATAGTGATTTAGCTCGCTGGTAGAATCGCTTGAATTTCTACAAATACATATGAATAGTCTTGAAAATTCTGTTAGTTAGAGAGAGAGACAAAATTGGTTTTTCTTTGACCTGTCTCTATTACCGCAAATCCGGATTTTAATGGCGCATAATATAACAGAAAAGAATTAAAGAATACTAGAACGTATAAAACTAAAAAGCATTCTGCAACGGCAAGGTCGCTTGTAGCGATCTATTCCAAGTAACTTATACCACATCGTGTACGTGAAACATTGAAGTATGGAAAGTAAGTGTTTGGTTGCTACCAAAGACGTATTGTGAATCCAACTTTTTTTTAACGCTGGGGAATCACGTGTTACGGATATCCGGCCACAGGGTGTATGGTCCGGGTCATGAAGAGGAGAAAGAAGAAGATTGGGGTCCTTCTCTCACTCCTCCAATTGGTCCTAGTATGCCTAAAGATAGGCGCGCCAGGTGATACGTAACGTGTGCCATGCAGGGTCCACTCCACAGAACGACTACCGATTAAATCTTTTTATTTTTTATTGCCATTTTTTATTGCAAATCTCATCGACCTCCTCCACTCTGGCTAAATGGGGACCCAGTACCGCATTTGTGAGTGCAACAGGACCCCTTCCCGTTTCCCATTTCGCAATGTTACGAAATTTCCACCTAATGATTTCCGCAAACCACTTCCAATATTTCCATTGCATGTTTTGTAGTAACAATTCTTGACACTTATTTATGTATGAGCTCTAATAGAAAGGGGTCAAAGTAGGGGAATACTCGTTTTAGAAGCCGAGTCTTCTGAATCAATAAGTTAAGGGAGTTCCACTGATTAAGGTTGACTCTTTAAGTAAATTTCAGAATAAATATTATTATTATCAAAAGTAGTAGTCATACATAGAAAGCGTGATTTTTTTTCTTTTTTGGAATAAAATTTAAATGTGATTAAATGCTTATACATACGTATAAGTTATAATGATAGAACCAAAAACGGACGAATTAAAAGAAATGCTAAAATAAAAAAGAAAAAAGGCACACCCTATGGCACGTCGCAATGGTTATGATACTGGAGATATAGCCCAAGGCATGCTGCGCCGACCTCACATATTGTGGGATAATATCAAATATATTCATTTTAAAAAAACAACCACAAAAAATTTACAAGAGGTTAAAATTTAATTGGTTCTACCCGGTCGTCAGATGTGATATTTTAATAAATTTGGTCGTATCTCATAGATTCCATAGTCCATGACTAATATTCGCGACCAAAACAACGGCAGTGCTCGATGCTGCCACATTATTCGAGCAGTAAATTTGATTGTACCACTCTAAATAGGAATTCCTCATCAATTATTAGTTATATTTTATGCAAACGTCAGCTTAATATATCGTACAATTTAGAAACGGTCCTAAATCTGCATTCACACATTGTTTTGTTATAATATAATATTGTGGAGTGGACCGGTATTGCCTCCGTCGAACAGCTGTTCCGGCTGGCTGCTGATAGAGATGAATACAGGAAGCTAAAGGCCAACCTTCAGGATTGGAGAGGCACTGCAAGAAGAAGAAGAATATCTTTTAAAGATTTCAATCACTCTATAGTGTATGTGTTCTTTGGACACGATCAAAAGTATTTTACTTAATAATTTATTAACACGCTTACGCTGAAGTATACACAATCTCTGTCGTTCCAAATATGTTATTGTTCTTCTAAATCTTGAGTTAAATTCTATGATATAAACGTTTGAAATTTGAAACTATCTAATCTATTTTAAATACATAAAGTATTGTATGCATTTATTTTTTCGTAATACGATGTGTTTTTATATATGTACATACTTTATTCGATTGAGTTGAATACAGTCACTTTACAGTTAATTTACAGTTAATATTTTTACAGTTAATAGTTAAATTTACAGTTAATAGTTAATACAGTTACAGTTAATTTCAGTGCTTCGGAGAATACTTTATTAAGATTTGACAAGATACCTATAGTAATACAATATTCTAAGGAAAGAAGACCTAGGAAGTGGGCGTGGCCTGCTGACGTAATACAGCAGCGACTTCAGACTGGTCGGAGTTGAAGAGGGGAGTTGAGGACACCACTAACATATTGCCTCGTTCACGGCCTCTTTCTGATCTCGGCACCAGGGATAGACGGACGTTGTAAATTCGCGTGTCAACTTAGTTACCCACATTTTGTCATTAGTGTTTAAAATCAATAATTGTTGAAAGATGTATTTTGTATTGTTCTAATTATATTTTTTTAATATTTTGAGTCGTGATTTCTAATTTCAGAAGTGGGATTCCTATTCCATTATCTGTCTTGGCTTTCCTGACCGTTCTACTTTAGTTTTGTCGATTTTTGTGTTTGACAAAAGAATTGTGAAATTTTATTTTTGTAAATATGTCTGATCGAAGTAAGCGTAGGAAGCGCGAGCGTGATCGTACACCTATCCCTGGTATGGAGAAGCGACTTCAAAAGATTTTGGATCGTTTAGACACTTTAGAAAGTTACAGATTTCGCAATGATACAGAAGGTAGTACGACAACGCCAAGTGCGCGGTGGGCGCATGACGGCGCCATCGCGGCGGCAGCTGTCGCGTCGGGTGAGCCGCCTGCACCAATTGTTGTTTCAACAAACGTCGAGTCGTCCGATGCAAGTTTGAATTTATCCGTGCCGTGCTCGAGTGGAACGATCAACGGTTCGGGTACCGGGGGTATTGAATGAGGTGACTGAGAAAATTGCTAATGCGATTGGTGCAATTCCGGTAAGATCGAATCATATTTTTGTGTCGAGTTTCGATCCCTCTTTGCACGATTTTAATTTATGGTGTCATGAAGTAGACCATCTAAAACAAACTAATAGATGGGACGATCTTGAGTGCTTAGCGAGGGTAGGCAATTGTTTCAAAGGTGACGCTAAGTTATGGTTGAATGAGTGGGTAAGTAATGACCGTAGTTGGTCAAATTTCAAGCGCGAGTTTAAGACTTTGTGTCCCAAGCGGTTAGACATCGCCAATATTTTGTTCGACATTATGAAATCGGACTCTGATAACTACCCTACATATGCCGAATATGCAAGGCATTCGCTTCTGCGGTTACGTATTGTGAACGGATTGAGTGACGAGTTAATTGCGGCAATAGTGATACGTGGCATAACAGACACTCAAATTCGAGCCGCTGCCACTAACGCCAAGTTACTGCCTGATGATTTGGTTAATTTTCTATCTATTTATACAAAGCCCACTAGAATCACATCCGTTTGTTCAACCGATTTAATTTATAAGACTGCTACGAGAAAACGAGAACATGTCGTCACGAAAATTAAATGTTTTTCATGTGGAGCTTTTGGTCATAAACAGATGACGTGTCCCAAGAGTGTAAAGCTAGATAGAACTAACGCTAATAATCACCTTTAGTAGCAACAAATTCGGATAAACTCTCACAGAGAGCCGAGACGTGTTCTTTTTGCAAGAAGGTTGGTCACAAGGTTGATGATTGTTTTTCAAAACAACGTGCCGAGTTTCGCGGCAACTCTAACTAATAATTATAAACAGGATGACATTGCTACCGCGGTTACTCAAGGTGTTTCCGTAGATATCCTCATAGATAGTGGGTGGACTATTTCATTGATTTCTGAGTCTGTGAATTTGAATTTGACGTGTCATTGTCGTCAAAAACAATTACCGAGGGCTTGTAAACGCTCCGCGAGGTCCTTGCAACTCTGGCGGGTTTTTCCATCAACCTGAAAGTGTAAATTTCTCACGACTGAGGTGGCGTATTTCAGTAGGACAATCAGTAATGGTCAGGTGAAGCCGAGCGAACACAAGGTTGAAGCTCTAGTCAATGCACGAGTACCGAGCAATGTAAAAGAGGTAAGACAGTTTTAGGTCTCTCGGGACATTTTAGGCGTCATATCTCCGGCTAATCAGTTCAAGCGGCATGTATTGCAAATCTAACTCGCAAAAAGTGTACATTTCATTTGGGGTGAAGATAAAGAAAGAGTTTGAAAGGTCATTGAGCGATTAACCAGTGAGCCGGTTGTTTCTTCAAGACTATGACTTTGAGCTTGAATATCGTAAGGGGACCGCGCTATCCCATGCAGACTACTTTAGCCGAAATGCAGTCAATGTTTATGAGATACCTAAACCTTTAAATTGGTCTCAGATAGCGCAGGCCGCTGATGATGAAACATAAAATTTGCTACAAAAGTTGTGACAGATTCGAATGAGTTCAAATATATAGTTCTAATAGATGTGTTACAAAGTATTGTCTCATGTATCCCATTCACAGACAAGATGCGACGGAGTTAAAGAGAACTTTTGAAATGGCAATGTCTCTTTGTAGTCCTTCAAAATTAGGGGTCGGATGTATGAAAGTAACACCTTTGTTAATTAGATTAAAGAATTATGTTGTAAATATACATCTCATTACACCTGAAATGCACCAAAGTAGTGGTCAAGCTGAGCACTACTGCTGAACTGTAATGAATATGATTCGGGTCGAGTCTATCTTTAGACGAGAACATTGTTCTGACATTACAATATGAAAGATACAGCTCACTTTGAACATTACTGTGCAGAAATCAACCAAATATTCACCTTTGTATTTGTTAGTTGGCAGTGAGAGTGCAACGCCTGTCATACGATCCCTGGTGCGCGATGTGGCTCTGGTGGCATCGAGTCCTAATCGTGAATTCCTACGTGAACTCGCCCGACAACAAGCTTCAAACTCGCTGGATCAGAACCGTACTCGTCAGGACGCTTATGTTAACAAGCGCCGCAATACAGTGCGCTCCTTTCAAAATGGAGATCTGGTGTTCGTGCGTAAGACAAGCCAAGCTACGGGCAAGTTGGACTCAGGAATGCGAGGGCCAAGTCACTGGCTCCTATGGCAATACAACGCAGGCGGCCGCAGAGTATATAATTCTATGGCGCGGCGAGTGGACACCAGATGTGTGCACTGCATTCTCTGAAAGTGAGTATAGGTTTGTAGTGTTGTAATGTATTTATGTAACCTGAGGGCTCTACACTCATACAGCGAGCATCCCGAGGGCTCTGCTCTACAGACACTGCAAGCTCCATGTTCTTATGGTATTTGTTCGTAGTGTTGTAATGTATTTGTGCATCCTGAGGGCTCTGCACTCTTACAGCGAGCATCCTGAGGGCTCTGCTCTACAGACACTGTGTGATGTGTTGTAATGTATTTGTGTAACCTGAGGGCTCTGCACTCTTACAGCGAGCATCCTGAGGGCTCTGCTCTACAGACACTGTGTGATGTGTTGTAATGTATTTGTGTAACCTGAGGGCTCTGCACTCTTACAGCGAGCATCCTGAGGGCTCTGCTCTACAGACACTGTGTGATGTGTTGTAATGTATTTGTGTAACCTGAGGGCTCTGCACTCTTACAGCGAGCATCCTGAGGGCTCTGCTCTACAGACACTGTGTGATGTGTTGTAATGTATTTGTGTACCCTGAGGGCTCTGCACACTTACAGCGAGCATCCTGAGGGCTCTGCTCTACAGACACTGTGTGATGTGTTGTAATGTATTTGTGTACCCTGAGGGCTCTGCACACTTACAGCGAGCATCCTGAGGGCTCTGCTCTACAGACACTGTGTGATGTGTTGTAATGTATTTGTGTAACCTGAGGGCTCTGCACACTTACAGCGAGCATCCTGAGGGCTCTGCTCTACAGACACTGTGTGATGTGTTGTAATGTATTTGTGTACCCTGAGGGCTCTGCACACTTACAGCGAGCATCCTGAGGGCTCTGCTCTACAGACACTGTGTGATGTGTTGTAATGTATTTGTGTAACCTGAGGGCTCTGCACACTTACAGCGAGCATCCTGAGGGCTCTGCTCTACAGACACTGTGTGATGTGTTGTATGTGTGATGTGTTGTAATGTATTTGTGTAACCTGAGGGCTCTGCACTCTTACAGCGAGCATCCTGAGGGCTCTGCTCTACAGACACTGTGTGATGTGTTGTAATGTATTTGTGTAACCTGAGGGCTCTGCACTCTTATAGCGAGCATCCTGAGGGCTCTGCTCTACAGACACTGTGATGCGTACTCGTGTACTCCTGAGGGCTCTGCACTGTACGAGGACATTGAACAATCCGGCTCTGTTCGATGTTGTGAATGTGAAGGCCATCCTGAATGGTAAGCCTCCACGGTAGTATGGTGCAAGGTGAGCGCTCTGCACCAGTACTAGAGGACTACCTGATCAGTACTCCTCTGTTGTGTATCCTGAGGGCAATGCACAACGGGCATCCTGAGGGCTCTGCCACGCTCACAAAAAGGTGACTGTGGTCATCTTGGTTATTCTCGAGAGCTCTGACCGAAGATGCCAGAAGTATACGTGTCACCTCTTACTTTCGATATCCTAGTTCT
Source organism: Bombyx mori (assembly GCF_030269925.1). Lineage (NCBI taxonomy): Eukaryota > Metazoa > Arthropoda > Insecta > Lepidoptera > Bombycidae > Bombyx > Bombyx mori. The sequence continues at coordinate 12,076,772 of NC_085127.1, read as the reverse complement.
CGGTTGCTAAACGAATCGAAACGTGTCTTACAGGTGACGAGCATCCAGTTAGTGAGGCAATTGATCATGCTGAAGCTGTTGAAGATCCATTCTCCGACTCTGATCGAATAACGGGCGAGGACGCACCGCCGTCAGGAGAGGCCGTCTAAGGAAAGAAGACCTAGGAAGTGGGCGTGGCCTGCTGACGTAATACAGCAGCGACTTCAGACTGGTCGGAGTTGAAGAGGGGAGTTGAGGACACCACTAACATATTGCCTCGTTCACGGCCTCTTTCTGATCTCGGCACCAGGGATAGACGGACGTTGTAAATTCGCGTGTCAACTTAGTTACCCACATTTTGTCATTAGTGTTTAAAATCAATAATTGTTGAAAGATGTATTTTGTATTGTTCTAATTATATTTTTTTAATATTTTGAGTCGTGATTTCTAATTATATAGTAATAACTAAGCTCAACAGAGCTATACTGGTAATATTTGGAAATATCCTTTGACACATGACCGTTTCCTTGCACGCCGTGGGGACTAATATTTTTTTTCACAGGCAGGCAGACGAGCATACACCCACCTGATGGTAAATGGTGCCGTGGTGGTCGTCAGCAATGCCAGGGGCAGAGCCAAGCCGCTGCCCACCGCTTAATACTCTCCACATCTTGAGGTAATAACTATTTGAAGTGCGTAAACTAAAGACGAGGTTTTACGTAAAGCGGTTTTAATTCGTTATAAAAGAGACGTGTGAAAAGCTGAATTCATTATTACTGAATACGGTATTCGAGTTTTCTTTTTTCTTGGTAGACCGGAGCTGCGTTCCTTTTCGAAAATTGAGAACGAGATAATCCACTTCATTTAATATTCATATTATTGTTGAAGAACATAGATAAGTCGCAATAATTAAAATTATTTTTACAGTTTACTTATCCCGTTGTTTTGACGACGGGCATGCGTCGTCTGTGGTGAGCATGGAAACCGTAAAATATTCAGAACGTTGGAAATAAAAATATAAAAAACGTAAGATCAAAATGTAAAAGTTGTTTTACTTACGTCTCTACGGCTTTCGAAACCAAAAAAAAAAGGATTGTGTAGTTTTATGAAACCACGGTAAAAGTGAAACTTTTTTTCACATTATAGACATTTAACTCTGACAAACAACATTTACATTAAACACTGACAAAAACAAACAAAAAAATAGCGTGGAGCACTGGCGCAAATGAGTAATAGTCTATACACTATACACGGTCAGCCGCTACGAACCATAGGCGCCGCCATATTGGCCTTGGCTGCTCTGACGAGCGCCTTTCACTTTATCCCTACTCCGCGGCCGACCGTCACGCGACATGCAACACACAGACGAAAAAGTTTGAGACGATGTAATAAAAGTTTCACTTTAAAACACTAAGTCGCGAAAAGCTATAGACGACTGTCGTCTCTACGCTTTTTATAGTTCAGACCACATGTTTTTTTAATCTATCGCCTAAATTTCGAAATGTCGTAAGCGTGGTGTTTCTGCCGCGTTTTTACACAGACATTTGCGCGGCTCGTTCCACGCTTGAGCTATTAGCATGAAATACCTTGTTTACGTTTTAACCTCGCATGATGAAGTGTAACGTCTGTGTCGCAGGCCTTCGCCGCTGTCTTGTTTATGTTACAAACACAGCCCTTATTTATTTTTGAGTTCGTTGACATTCAGTGCGGATCCGCCAGCGGGTGGGACCGCCTACATAGATTATTCCTACCCACTAGTGTGCCCACGCGTAAGCAAAATATTAGAGATAATTATGATTTAACATATATTATGTAAACGCGTATGAGATACTGATGTGCTACATTTGATTGGATATTATAGTTAATTTTTGGAGCAAAGTTCCTTATTTATTTATTTATTATTTTTTTTTTCGGGCCGAGGGCCGAACCTCCTACGAGGTCCCCGCGCCTAGGGGGCCCGCGGGGTATGTGAGATTTAACGATCTGCAGGTGTTGAGAGCAGATCGCGGGCCCAAGGATTTTAGTGCCCACCCCCTAAACGACTCCCCTGCACTCTTACACCCGACGTCCGATCTCCGTCCGGGGTCAGAACCTGGACAGAGTAGGAGGGTTCCCGCGGTCAACACTACAACCAGACACGCGGCGCCACCCCGAGGACGCCCGACCGACGGGTCGTCGAGGCGTCTCCGCGGTACGGCAGCCCTACCAGGCCGCCCGGGCGGTGCCGCTGGTGTTCCGGGATACCCCGCTGGGCCAGAACCAGCCTGCCGGGTCGGAACGCGATACACCGCCGACCGGGTTGCTCTTTAACAGTATGTTCGGCGACGACAGCGACCGACGAAAATGCGGACCGCATCGCAGTCCGCAGCCGCCGACGCGCCGTCCCGTCCTCCTGGTGCCAGCGCGCTAGAGTGACGGTAGCGTGCGGCGCAGCCTCAACCCCCTTAGGTTGCCCCGTGACCATCACCGGGAGGAGACTGCCTCCTCATAGGGGCTGGAGCTGGACAAACGCCCTCCTCCGACCCCCGGCTCGACGGCGGCGGCACGGCGCCGAGAGGGAAGAAGAGCTCTCCCTTTCCCGTTCCGCCGCCTCCTTCTGCGAGATGGTGGACTCGCAGAAGTCAAGCATCGCCTGCCAGGACTCGTCGCTGCCGAGCATCGTAGCTACGACGGTCGGAAGCTACAAGTCCGGTCCTATTTTTGCAACGAGGACGCGGCACCGCGAAAGCGGTGCAGTACGCGAGCGTGTGCTCCGCTGTGTCCTCGTTGCAGCCACTGCAGTGGTGGCACTTTGGCGTCGGCTCCCTCCGGGCGACGAGGTGCAGGTAGAGACCGAAACAGCCGTGTCCCGTGAGCACCTGCGTCGCTCGGAAGGTGAGACGTCCTCGGTCGCGATTCACCCAGTCCGAGAGGAGAGGGCGATCCGCCCGGTCCCGGTCCGTCGCTCGTAGGCGGGGTCCGCCGGGCGGCGAGACCACGCCTCGAGCACGGCACGCCGAGATTGAAGCTTCCGCGCTCGCGGAGGGGTACCCTAACCGGGGAAAAGCATCCGTAACGTAAGATTTTTTCTATTTAGTTTGTTATCAACAGATGTCGCTGCACGTAAATTCAACAATTCCTGAATCGCGGTTACGAGATAATACACAGTTGATAGACGTTCTCGTACTTCTCTTGCTAAATCATACTTACCTGGCGTAGGTGATACCGTAATCTGTGAGGCTGCTCCATTGCACTGCGGAATGGTTGACACATGCGATTATTTTTATTTCTATGAATAAAAAAATCATAATTAAAAATGTATACCCTAATAATTATTTTCTTTATACCTCGAATAGAACTTAAAATTAATATTTTTATAATAAGGAACTTCGTACTTATCCGGTGTCCCACGACACCACACATCTCTTTTAAGACTAGTAACTCGATAAGTGATAAAAGTTTAAATTCCATTAATCACTATGGATTTATGTATGGATGAGTCTAAAGTTAAAGGGTAAATTGCTTTTACCTAAATCATAAATTGCTTTTAAATCAAAAATGTGAGCTAACGGTTTCATATTTTCAAGAAAATATTGGTCATTCGACTCTTTAGCCTGTCACAGTTGTTCTTTTACCAATCTTTAGTAAAATGAGGGAAACTTAGTGAGAATTTTTCGAAAACCCAAATCCCGTGCGTGCTCTGAAATTTTGTAGTTTAGTTTAAAATAAAGTAAGCAGAAATTAGAATGTTTTTCCAAACAAATGTCAGTCTTTATTACAATTATTTTCTATTACAGAATAAAGAATAAAGCGATCAAGAGAATTACAAGATTATTTATCGCTTTTTCGATCTAGATAGGCGCGTGTATTAAACGTTGATCTAAGCAATAAAAAAAAAGTTATTTTCTATTCTTTTGCACCACACATCGCTATCACAGGTCTGCCGATTACTAAACCATAGACACAGCCCACTAAGTTTATCGCCGGATGTTCTCAATGGGTCGCGATTCCGATCCGGTGGTAAATACTGCGACGCACTGCTCTTGCTAGAGCTTGTGATAGCTAGTACGTGGTAAATAAATTAATAGTGTTCTTCAAACTGTCGAAGTGGCTTAATTTTACAAAACCACAAATCAGTTTGTTCACGATATCTTTGTAGATCGTTACCTAGTTACAGTGATCTTCTATTGTATTCTGTAAGATTTGAGAGCACAGAAAAATCACTTTATTGAAGTAGTTCGAATTGAATAAAATGAAAACGATATAAAAAAGGCTTTAAAAAAATCATAATAATGTAACTCATGGAGTCTCTACTGGGTAAATATAAACTATTTGTCTATGAACTATGAAGACAGCAGCTATGGAGCTTGCGAAACAGGGTTGGGAGTACTGCATGAGCCGTCGCGTCGCTTCGAGGATTAGATCCAGTGGGATATCACAAGAAACATATCAGTATATTTCGTGCAATAGATTCTAATCATAAATCAAATGACAATTCTGTGTTCAATTATGAAAATTTGATAAATTTTTGATACTCTGATAAGATTGTGTTTGTTTGGTTTTGTTTTTTAGTTTGGCACTAATAACCTTGATGGCTAGTTTTAGGCGTTTTTTTATTGTATACCAGCTGATCCGGCAGACTTCGTAGTGCCTCAATCGATAAATAAAAGACCTAAACTTGTGTATAAAATAAATTTAAAACAAACAAAAGGAATCCGTCCGACGGGGGACACATCAAAGGAAAAACAAAATTGTTATTTTTATTTAATTCCATGCGTTTTCATATTTATCTCTTAAACCTTCTCTGGACTTCCAGAAATAATTCAAGACCAAAATTAGCCAAATCGGTCCAGCCGTTCTCGAGTTTTAGCGAGACTAACGAATAACAATTCATTTTTATATATACAGATTTCAAAGCATTTTTGCTTCGGTTTCCGCAACTTGTAATGCTAACATGCACTCGACAGCGATGCCGAACACCGCCGAACCCGTCGCGCGCGACGAAGGGCTCGGCGCGGCGAGTACATTAACCGACAGACACAGCCCGCTGTGTTTCTCGCCGGATCTTCTCAGTGGGTCGCGTTTCCGATCCGGTGGTAGATTCTGCGAAGCACTGCTCTTGCTAGGCCCAATGTTATGAACACCTCCGGTTTAAGCCCCGAGAGCTCACCTACACGCTAGGGTAACGCTGATATAGCCTATCAAGGCTATCATCAGCATAGGTAGGAAAAGATGCCGAGCATTCTCTAAGATTTGACAAAGTCCAACTCGCTAAAGAAAACAAAGTATACCTAATTTCACGTAAGGTGCGTGAGACAATTGAAATAAAAAAAACCCATCCTAACCATAATGGAGAAGGTGGTTAGCGCTTATCTAAAACCGGAGATCCTCTTATCGTGTAGATAAAAAACCCAAGTCAAACAAACCGCCAGACACTATTAGTTCGTTCTGTGTTAAATGAAACGTAAAAGTCTAAAAATATTTTTACAGAAAAATAAATTATAGTTAGTACAATTTTCAATTAACAAACACGCTAGTCGTCCGTGACCACGAAAACTGTGAATTAGTCGAAACTTAAAAAACGCTATATTTAAAAGTAAAAGTAATTTAAATATTTCATTTATCAATTAAACAAAGCAAACATGTATTTATATAGATGTCTACCCCGTGGTGCTAGGCGAATTTAGATAGGACAATGTTTAAATGTACATGTCCCTGCCTATTTTACTGGTGGTAGGACCTTTTGTGAGTCCGCACGGACTACCGCTACTACCGCCCTGCCTATATCTGCTGTGAAGCAGTAATGCGTTTCGGTTTGAAGGGTAGGGCAGCCGTTGTAACTATACTTTGACCTTAGAACTTATATCTCAAGGTGGGTGGCGCATTTACGTTGTGGATGTCTATGGGCTCCAGTAACCACTTAACATCAGGTGGGCCGTGAGCTCGTCCAAGCAATAAAAAAAAACAAAAAAAAATTTTTTAGTCTAATTCACGCGAAATATATATATATATAGACAGGGAGATAATAAATACTTACCCGTGCAGACTGCGCCCTGCCACCGTCCGAAATAATATAAAATCTTAAATTTTCATATCACAATTTTAATAAGAAGCTATTCAATTAGTAAGTGTTACGCGAACACACCCAAGGTATATTTTTAATTAAAATTTTTGTCACTTGACTTCAATGACCGCATTCGGTATTTCTTTCTTTTCTCTATTGTGAATATTAACCAGCTAGACTATTAACACGTAAAATCAACTAGTCTAGATTAAAAATAAAAAGCTGGGGACGCTTCCAGAACTCAACAGAGCTCCTAAATTGGTCTAAAGCAAACGTATACAAAACCGAGAGAAAACACTCTTATATTATTCGAAACAACAGCTTTCCATTAACAAATTACTATAACGGAAACAAACAGCTTTTAATGCAATAATTAAATTTCCATACCAAAGAGGGGTTTTTCATTTATTGCTAAAAGTGTACTGTTTCCTTATAAAACGTAATTTTCTGCCGCTCTACAGTTAGACACAGCACAAATAGAACAGAAGACCAATATAACCAAAAATATTTGAAAACAATTAATCTTCTTTATAATTCTTGATCGACTCGGTGGCGCCGTAGTAAGAGGCCTTGACTGTAGCGCCTAGGGGCGTGGGTTCGATTCCCACATCGGGTAAACATTGTGTGATGAAAAGGTTTGTTTGCTCTTTGTCTGGGTAATTATTATTTATATATGTATATATTTAAACGTATATAAATATGTATGTCAGTCTCTGATACCCACAGCACAGGAGATGTTAAATTGGGGCCGGATGACCAAGCGTGCTTTGTTCTCGGATATTATTACATAGTTATTATTATTATATATTAGCGCGACGTTAGTAATATAATAAAATATTGCTATATATTTTATATCATACTAGCGACCTGCCCTCGCTTCGCTTCGGAAACATTAAATTTTACCATTGATAGGCGAAGCCCGCCATGTTGCGCGGGGTACGACAATAACTGCGGGAGACGCCGCGGGGCGAAGCTAGTTTAAAAAAAGTAGCCTAAGTTACTCCTTATGTCATCAGCTACCTATTAGTGAATGTCTCATCAAAATCGGTTCAGCCGTTCCAGAGATTAGCCGGAACAAATAGACAGACAGACAGACAAAAATTGTAACAAATGTTATTTTGGTGTGTGTACCGTATATATATATTCATATGCATGTAGTAAAAAGCGGTTATTTCAATACTACAAACAGACACTCTAATTTTATTTATATATATAGATTATAATAAATATCAAAGTTCGACTAAGGAAATCGTCGGAAAATAGGCTACATTTATAAACCGACATTTACTACTGATAAGAGGTATTGTTAGCTCGCGCGAATAGGTACCACCATCTGTCATATTTCTACTGCGAAACAGTAGTGGATTGTGATTTGAAAAGTGAGATAGCCGTTATACAATACAAATGATACTTTCGACCTTGTCTTTTTTATCATTTTGGCAGGCAAGCAGCCCGGATGGTGAGTGGTCACCGTCGCTTGTCACAAATGGACACAGCCAAGCTTCCGATAAAACATATATGATAAAAAAAATACTCCAGCGTGTGGACCGAACACCGAAATTTTCTTTTTCCATAAACCTTCTGTACAAATTTTGTACTTACTCACAGAATACGTGTGGTTTAATTAGTCTGGCAGCATCCGCTACAGAGAGCCTCACGGAAAAATTGAAATTAAAACAAAGAGACGCGAACCGAACCAATGAATATTCATGGAGATATTTTAATTCAATTAATATTAATCGTTTAATTGATGGCGCGCGTAACGAGAAATCTGTTTTCCAAATGCATTCAATGGTCTTGTATTCATTGTTATAATAAAGCATGAATAGGAATATGAATTGATTTAATGAAAATACCAAAAAGAATAGCGTACCGGAGTAGGTAGCGTGGATAAGCCAGATGGATCGACCTATTGAGGTTCGCGAGAATCCGCTGGAGCTGGCGAGGCTTGGGGAGGCTTGGGGAGGCCTATGTCCAGCAATGGACATTTGTGAGCTGAAAGATAGAAATCTGGTGGTAGGACCTCTTGTGAGTCCGCACAGGTAGGTACCACCACCCTGTCTGTTTCTGCCGTGAAACAGTAATGCGTTTCAGTTCGAAGGGTGGGGCAGCCGTTGTAACTATACTTGAGACTTGAGAACTTATATATCAAGGTGGGTGGCGCATTTACGTTGTAGATGTCTATGGGCTCCAGTAACCACGTAACAACTATGTGGGCTGTGAGCTCGTCCACCCATCTAAGCAATAAAAAAAAAGACTTGACTGATATGCCCACACGCGCGGACTCACAAGAGGTCCTACCACCAGTAAAGTGAAAAAAGCATAACTACTTTTAATACGAAAATTTGATTATTAATCAAACGATTGCAGTCGAAATACAGATAGATTGGTTTAACAATATTTATAATATGCAAACTTACAAAATATATCGCTGGATTGTGACGACGTTATCTTTTCAGCGTATTCCGTTATTAAAAGACGACGAAGATTCTGGAACAAAAATTATAATAAGAACCCGTAGCGCTATTAAATGTTACGCCGCGGTCCACGAGATTTTGTTAAACGGAGCGTGGACATCTCTCTCGTAGTTTTTCAGCCAGAATTTATTACATTAAAGTTAAGACGATGGTCGAAACGTTCTTTCTGTAAATACCGCCGCGATTTCTAGCCGGGTTAAAATGTTTTGAGAAGACTCTGCTGATAATAAATTTAGTTTTAAATTTTATACTTGAGGTGTAACGTAAAATGATTAGTATTATTTCAACTTAACTGCATTGAAGTCGTCGTGGCCTAAAGAATAAGACGTTCGGTGCATTCGTATCTAGCGATGCACCGGTGTTCGAATCCCGCAGGCGGGTACCAATTTTTCTAATGAAATACGTACTTAACAATTGTTCACGATTGACTTCCGCGGTGAAGGAATAACATCGTGTAATAGAAATCAAACCCGTAAAATTATAATTTGCGTAATTACTGGTAGTAGGACCTCTTGTGAGTCCGCACGGGTAGGTACCACCGCCCTGCATATTTCTGCCGTGAAGCAGTAATGCGTTTCGGTTTGAAGCGTAGGGCAGCCGTTGTAACTATACTGAGATCTTAGAACTTATATCTCAAGGTGGATGGGGCATTTACGTTGTAAATGTCTATGGGCTCCAGTAACCACTTAACACCAGGTGGGCTGTGAGCTCGTCCACCCAAATAAGCAATAAAAAAAATATATTTTTCTTTGTCAATGTATGTAGTAACTTACTACTATGATAAAGATGTGTGCTAGGAAGAATTATTTTGCTCATTTTTCACGAAGAGCATTAGATGTGCTCAGGAACTACTGGATTAATGTTAAAAGTTTAAGCCTTAAAGTTGAATATCGCGCATCATGCGCGCGCCAGAGATTATGTATTTTTGTAAATATCAATTAATCGCAATCTACAGCATAACTTTGAGCGCACTGTTTTAAATCTTCAAAATAATTTACTTAACAGTTTTTTTCAACATCATGGGCCTATACGATATTACAGAAGACATCACTTACATAGTATAAAACAAAGTCGCTTTCTCTGTTCCTGTATCCTTACGTATGCTTAAATCTTTAAAACTACGCAACGGATTTTGATGCGATTTTTTTAATAGATAGAGTGATTGAAGAGGAAGGTTTATAATATGCATAATAACATCCATTAAATAGTGGAGAAATCAATAATAAATTACAGTTTCCGAAGCGAAGCGAGGGTGGGCTGCTTCGCTTCGGAAGTTTAAAAAAAAAAAAAAAAATTTACATCTAAGTATGTCATGTTTATCGTTAGGTTTATATAGACAATCTCAGATTATGCGATCTGCTCTTTATTTGTTTAAACAGTACCTCAAGCGATATTTTGATATCCTACTGCAACATCAATAGTATAGTCCTAGACATATTAGGAGCGTTCGAAAATTCTCAGCTGTAAAATGTAATTTGTATTATAATTCGGGCATGATCCCTCTAGATGTCTGGTTCGCGGCATAACAAGAATAATAATACAATAATACATAGTAATAGTAAATTTCAATTGGGAGTTGTGCAAGCTATCCTAAGGCACACATACAATAGTCTGCCCCCGGTGATGGTCACCGGTAGAGCCCTAAAACTATCCTTGGGCCCGCGGTCTGCTCGCAACATCTGCAGATCGTCAAGTCTCTTAAACTCCGAGTACTCCTTAAGCGCGGATACCTTGAAAGAGGTTCGGCCACATGTCCAAAAAAAAAGGGCTACACAACCAATAGGATTAGAACTACATTAATAACTGGGCTACCAGGGTGTCAATAGCAAATGGCCAATTTTGGTCACAGGTAAACCTTGCAATCTTATGTGCCTACAAACTCTTACCTAATTCCCACACGAACTTAGGCTTTAACTTAGTGTCAATACTAACACGGATCCATTTAACATCTATTGCTAAGATTCAAAAGAATTGATTGGGATCTTCGCAACTGACGTCCGCAGTTTAAATCTCATCTGCGACCCGTCGAAATCTCATGAAATAATAATTCTAATACCGTTCCCGTGAAACGTTCACGACAGTCAAACAATTTGCGAAAGATTTATCAAATAATAACAGATAACCGAGGTTGATCGATTAGGGCCGTGTCGCGGACGCGCCCCCTTCGATCAATCAATGTTTTTGTAGACGTTCCATTGTTTTCATGTTGGTGACTTAAGCCTCATCTTTTCTTGTCGTATCCTTTAATTTCTCTCGGTCGTGTATTAACGATGACTAAGGAACTAGGGATTTATTTATATGAATGAACGGTCGGTTCGTTCTTTGTCGTCTATTTAGGTATTTTAAGAGGGGCTAGAGCAGACGGGTCCTCGAGTGGAGACCGCGCAGCGGAAGACGTAATGTGGGACGCCCTCTGGCTAGGTGGTGCGATGACATCCGAACGGTGGCCGGCAAGAAGTGGATGAGGAGATCCGTAGACCGTATATTGTCTAATTATAATTGCATAAGTTGATAAAAAATGCTATACAATAGCATTACCGCGGCAGTTCCCGAGTGCCACCCGTTTTTTTTTTACTAACCTATAATTCACAAGTGAATCGATATACGATAGATATTTATCATGTTCTGAAAACTGCAAATCAAAGTGTACATGCCTTTGATGTATGTAACCGGTTCACTTGAGAATTTGAGGAGCAAACCGCTATTAATATACTCTCAGCATCCGAATACTCGGAAGGACTGCAACAACAAACATACAAGTTCTGTCAAAGGGATGCTCTTGGGCGGATCTTCAATTAATGTCACTGTTTGTAATATTTATCTTACATGAACTAAATATGTTTACGAGAATACAAGTTTGAAGTATAAATAAATTCTAATGCGACATCACACGATTTCGACGACTTTCGAAATTCTTAGACACAATTGAAATTACTTTTACGGTTAAGCTCGATTTTTTAAGCTATTGCATAGCTTTTATCGCGGGTGTTGAGCGCGGCGACTGAATCAAGAAATTTCGTAACTAAAATAAATCCTAACACCCCCCACTCCGCCTACCATGTAGCTCTTCGCGTTCAACACAATCACACGTTGCGCTTGTCTTGTGTTTGTGAATAAGCGCGCGGCGTGACGTCGCGCTGCATGCGCATCATGAAAAGTCTGCCCATCTCTCTCTCGCGCGGTCTAGCTTATAAGCGTGAAGGGGACAGATATTGTTCTGCTTTTGTTAATGTTTATAAATATAGCTTGGTCTTATTTGATTATTGTTTTAATATTAAATTATTATTGTCTAATTGTATTGCATAAGTTGATAAAAAAATTTATGCAATAGCTTTATCGCGGCAGTTCCCGAGTGCTACACGTGTTTTTAATCTATATTTTTTATAAAAATCCCGACGTTTCGAATTCTAACAGTACTTTTAATTACGATATGAAACAGTAAACCGTTGTGCCTACCTCTTAAACCTTCGTCAAACAGAACGCGTACTTAGCGCCGCGTACTTATCGTCGCGCTCTTTTCATGTCACACCAATTGACTAGATGAGTCTAACGCTCCTTGACGCAACGCATTCGCCAAATCATAGTGCCTTTCGATAGCAGTGTGAAAATTTAAAAGTATTAAGAAATCGAGTGATTCAGATGTGGCATTGTATAGGCATTGGTATTTTCTAACTATTTATATCATTTTTTCGGGCATTATCTAGTATTTTAATACACATTCACTCGGACGCTAAAATAAAATTTGTAAAAAATTACAACGCCTGAAGTCAAAGCGTCCTAACGCCGCGACAGAGCGCTGCGTACTTATAGCGCTGGGGCTCTGTTTGACGGTATGTTACCATAGTAGTACAACACATCTCGGCGTCAGTCTAGCGCTCTGACGCGCGCTAATTACGCGTTCTGTTTGACGAAGCCTTTAAGACTCGACTTATCAAGAATTCGTAAATAAGTTCGCTAAAAAGGAACTCAATAGTTTTTCTGTGTATCTGACAGTATAATAAATTTAAAAAAAAAAGACTTTAGTAGGAAAAATAGTTTAGTAAGTGTACACAACTGTTATATATGTACGTAAAGTTTTCGTAGTAAATAGAATCGTTTTGAGTTTTATAAAGGCATCACAGAAAAGTTGTTTCATTAAATCTATATCGACCTAGTTGAAAGTTAGCATTTCGTTTAACATGACAAATATAAATTAGCGAGTTTGGAAGTTTTTATTTTGTCTTCATCATCGCCTCGTAAATAATATTCGGTACCGCCGAAAGTTGCCGGTAAATCAAAGCGTTTTGATTCAAACACTGATTGCTGTTTGACTAGTGTCTAATGACGTACCCAGCTTTTTAAAAACGCACATGTATGGGATATTTATTACCTTTGGAATCTTATCAAATATGGTTCGACAGGTACTGTTTTTTTTTTTATTGCTTGAGTGTGTGGACGAGCTCACAGCCCACCTGATGTTAAGTGGTTACTGGAGCCCATAGACATCTACAACGTAAATGCGCCACACACCTTGAGATATAAGTTCTAAGATCTCAGTATAGTCACAACGGCTGCCCCACCCTTCAAACTGAAACGCATTACTGCTTCACGGCAGAAATAGGCGGGGCGGTGGTACCTATCCGTGCGGACTCACAAGAGGTCCTACCACCAGTAATTACGCAAATTATAATTTTGTGGGTTTGATTTTTATTACACGATGTTATTCCTTCACCGTGGAAGTCAATCGTGAACATTTGTTAAGTACGTATTTCATTAGAAAAACTGGTACCTGCCTGCGGGATTCGAACACCGGTGAATCGCTAGACACGAATGCACCGGACGTCTTATCCTTTAGGCCATGACGACTTTTGGCATGCTATTGTTGTCCAAGGCGATCAAACGATCACTCGAAGTTGAAATGATCATTGTACCGCCTATAATCTCAGGGTCACTTGGACGCTGCTTATTAGAAATACAACCACTCCTTGGCATCAATTTTAAGAAGGACATGATAGCGCCAAGTACGGAATTTATTGTATCTAATACGAGTTTTTTTATGATATAAAAGGTCTTAGGTGAGATTACCCTCACTCAGGCGACAAGGATTTCAATACTAAAATAATGATGATATTATTTCAAGCAATATCTCAAAACACCCTTCATTTCGCAAAATGAGAGATTGAATAAAATCTTGAACGAGATAACAAATTAGAACAAAAAAAAAAAATGATGGCGGTAGTTATCATATAACACAAGACAACACATAGAACACACACTTGTGAGTCCGCGCCGGTAGGTTTTTATTTTTATTTTTTTGAATGCTTAGATTGGTGGAGCAGCTCACAGCCCACCTGGTGTTAAGTGGTTACTGGAGCCTATAGACATTTACAACGCAAATGCGGCACCGATCTTGAGATATAAGTTCTAAGGTCTGAGTATAGTTACAACGGCTTCCCCACTTTTCAAGCCGAAACACATTACTGCTTCACGGCAGAAATAGGCGGGGTGGTGGAATCTACCCGTGCGGACTCACATGAGGTCCTACCACCAGTAAAGTACCCACCACCCTGCCTATTTCTGCCGTGAAGCAGTAATGCGTTTGGGTTTGAAGGGTGCGGCAGCCGTTGTAACTATACTTGAGACCCTAGAACTTATATCTCAAGATCAAGGTAGGTGGCGCATTTTCGTTGTAGATGCGTATGAGCTCCAGTAACCAATTAACACCAGGTGGGCTGTGAGCTCGTCCACCCATCTAAGCAATATATAAAAAAAACATTTCACAGAAACCTGAATCTTATATTTTGTAGGTCACGATCCTCAGTAGTGAGCGAACGATGAAGAAAAAGATTTTTTAAAATAAGTTTGCGTATACAAAGAAAAATACAATGCAAGCATGTACAAGCTCAGAACAATATTCGGACCGTCGGTCTACCGAGCAATATCACCCGGTTGCTGGAAGATCCTCCCTTTGTCGTTAAGCACCCAAACTATTAAACATACTAGTGGTCTCGCAGTAGTCGAAGTTCGACTATAATTAATTGAAATTATAAGATTGAACTTTATTATGGTTCTTTTGTCAAAGACTATTATACTTCTACAAGTATAATCACCGATTTCGTCAAGACTACACTATAGACAAACAATATTAAAGATAAACAATATAAACCTATTCTCAATTTGACCACAGACTTTAAGCTATAACAAAAGTTTGACAGTAAACAAAGAGTATGTATATGCGTTTGTCAAATACATGGTAGTGTGTGTAATGTTTTTTTTATTGATTTAATGTATTATTAAGGCATAATAAAAAAAATTAGTATTCTACACTCCTTCTCTATATTCTCTATAAGTGTGGGAAATGCCATACTCCTCCGTCCGCGCAATTATCGTAAAAAGGTGTACAAAGTTTTTGCTTCATGTATTAATATATTATAGATATTATTATGCACTATATATAGCTATCGCATACGTACCGTCGCATTCCTTAAGTTGGATTAATTGGCTGCTTCGCTGTACAAATATCTATCTATCTATATACATATATACGTACTGCGGCTCCCCAGGCGAGTTCATACAGTATCAACCAGACTGCACCGGTAGAGGCTCGTAAACCTTTTAGCCTCCTCAGCCTCCTCAGACATAAACTATTGTGAATTAGTGCTCCAACTCGTTCCGATTACACAAATTAAGGCCGTCAGTTTGGATCCTTGGATCGCACAGAGGATTCTGAACAAATAGATAAAAGTGCTTATTCGAGTTAGTTAAATTTTAGTGCACGTGAAAATGCTTTTAGTGTTCTTTTATGATCGTTCAAACCGAAGGAAAGTAAGCGACTGAACTTTCTAAAAAATGTAGATAAGTGATGTGCATACTGTGATGAGAATGAAAATTGCTTTTAAGGACAATAAGGCATCTGCTTAAACTACTACATGGACTGGTGTAGTTTTTATAACACCCATCGTCACTCACTCGGATCAGATTTTTTTGGAACGAATTTCCTTATGGGACGTAGGGGTACCTTAACCGGGAAAAAACGTCCGTAACGTAAGATTTTTTATTTCTTAGATTGGTGGACGTACTCCCATACAATCTGGTGTTTAATGCATACCGGAGCCCGAAGACATCAACAAAGTAAATCTCGCCACCCATCTAGAGACATAAGTTCTGAGTTTACACAGAACAACGGCTGCCCTAACCTTCGGACTGAAACGCATTACTGCTTCACGACAGAAGTATTCATATAAGCCATTTTTATAAGAATTTAAATGTCTTTTTTTCCCTGCCTATGCTGATAGCCTTGAGAGGCTATTTCAGCTTCTCCTTGACGTGTAGGTGAGCTCACGCAGTTCTAACCGGGAGTGTTGCTAACATTGGCCCTAGCAAGAGCAATGCTTCGCAGAATCGACCACCAGATAGGAAACGCGACCCACTGAGAAGATCCGGTGAGAAACTCAGTGCGCTGGTTTGATTAATTCATTCGTCGAGCCCTTTATCGCAAGCGACGGGATCGATGAGGACGGTGACTGGTGCTAGGGGTCGCACCGTTAATAGATGAATGTCATTAAACCATTTGTATTCCTTCGAAACAAACATAGCGGACGTGCCGGTTAGATCTTGCGTCTTCTCAAAGAAGACAATGCCCATGTTTTATTGTTTATTGCCCCGAAGATGGCTTAAATGGATTTAAGCGATAAGTAAATAATAATAAAAAAATGTGTGGCGTCGTGGGACACCGGAGAGGAACAAAGTTTCTAATTATAAAAATATAAGTTCTATTTGAGGTATAAAGAAAATAATTATTCGGGTATACATTTTTTTTTTTTTATTGATAAAAAAAAGATATTCCAAAAAAAATTCATATACAGTAAAAACAATAATTATCGAAATCGGTTGCCGTGATATTGAGTTATTGAGCTATTTATCTATTTGTTGCGTACATACTTAATTAAAATTTAAGGCTTATATGGTTTTCTCATGGATACCATTATCAGAACTGGACTAAATAGAAATGAGACCACACGGAAAGCGTCAGCATTATAAAAAAAAAAGAATCATCAAAATCTATTCACCTAGTCAAAAGTTATGATGTAACAAAGATAAAATCTTACGTTACGGACGTTTTTTCCCGGTTAGGTCTCATAAGGAACTTCGTTCCAAAAATAGTCCAAGAGGCTAAAAATGGGCGATCGTTGCTTCACACATAGTTTAAAGTTAATTAGGCAGCACGTTGTGATCATGATTGCCTCCGAGAGTTCACATGCCCTCATGAATGTTGCAGTACGCAGGACAGTAAACCGTTCACATAATGAATTAGTCGTGCTCGGTAATTACCTCTCGCGGCGTGGTCCAAACATTTCTCCCGCATTGCGGCACACTACACGACAATCACACGTGCCTTCTTTGCCGGAATTGACACAATGCATTTTTGGTTTAAAATTTGCGACTAAAGATTTTGGATTATGATATTAGGTAGTTAAAGTAAATAAATCTTTAGAATTGAATTAAATTGAATCGAATTAATATTATAATAACAAATATAAAACGCTAAATTAAACCGTGAAACTAGTTTTAATTGACTCTGGAATTATTTCTATAAACAAATCTCCAAATAGAACGACTCGAGCTAAAATTTTCAATTGTGTTATGTATATTGGAAACATATATTATAATGTACTACAAGAATAAGTGCAGGCTAATCAGCACTATATGATGTCGACTCCAACCTGAAGTAGAATAATAAGAGTAAGTCGTCAAAGGCCAGCCGTGTGATCAATATGGCGATCAAATCAAGTGAGAGTACTACCAGTGTCTCTAAAAAGCGTGTTTAATAAAAACATTAGGACTACAAATTGCAGAGAACCACCCGGAAAATATTATACACGGAGTGCTATTATTACTTGTGTTCGTACAATGATTGAAATTCTATCAAAATTGCTGTCAGCTCAAGATGAAGAAAAGAAGGAGAAGATATATAACACTAGCTAACGCTGTTAATAATTACTACAAGAAGAGGGACTTCGAACGAGACTTACGGAGAGTAATCAGCAGTAGACAGCGGCTTGGCTGGGCTTCTGTCACTACTACAACCATGACCGACGTTAACCACTTACCATCAGGTAAACCGTATGCTCGTGTGCCTACATGGATAAAAAAGCGACGCATAAATACAGGGGAAAAGCGTAGTAAATTTGCTTTATGATTTTAGAAAAAGAAACTGTCCCATTATAATCCTTTATTGACATCGCCAGTGTCATATATGGCTATTAAACGAAAAAGAGTCAATTGAGAGACAAAGGGGAAATAAAAATAGCTATTGTGACTCTGCCTATTAAAATATCTAGTATATCCACGTTTATTTTCACGAAATCAACTACTTATCTCTTCCTAAATAAAGTTCAACGTCCAGATAAAACGCAAGCTTGAAAAATACCGAACACCGAACCAAAGCCTGCATATAACGAACGCGGAAACCCAGTCCACAAATAACTCGCACGTTATCCGATTTATCCCGTTCACCGGACTCGACATGCCGAAAAATTACACATATTTCGGCCCGCTCTCGACCCCGTACTTGATGCGACACGAAACGTCCGCGGAACTCGAACACCCATCACTAGACTTAACGCCCGCCCCGACTGATCTCTGATTTCCCACGGGATTGATACACAGACGAGACTTCAACGTCAGAAGTGAAATAGATGAGCTAAATAATTAGAGGACACGTGTTGAGTCTCTTTGCATTGTCGTCTTTGCAACTTGATGACTGTTCTCTCGATTACACCGAAAATTCCGAATTAAAAGGGTCAAGATCTCGAAATCGTAATTTTTACGATTTTATAATGTTTTGTCTAAGCATAAGGTCTATTTTTCAGTGGCATTTGCCTTTTGTTCTTCCAGTAAATAGATCGTTGCTGAAGCCAAGCAGGATCAAACAACTAGATATGTTAACTCAGGTAAATTTGTAGTAATGCGTATTATGAGTACGGATAACGGTCATTACCCTACTACTTCTGCTGCAAAGCAGTAAGACAATCGTTAGACAATAAAATTGAAACCTTATATCATAAGGTTAGTAGCAGCATTCAGATTAGGATATCTATGATCTCCAATGAGCACGTAAGCCCATGTATCTGAGCAATAAAAAATTAAAAAACAAGTTCTTTGCCTAATCCATTCTTTTGGAGGGGTTTATGTCAGTGTGACAGTCAGGACATAATCAATTACATTTTTCGACCATTCATCAAGGAGGATAGCGACAATATCTATGGGCTTAGGTAACCACTTATGACCAGATCGTCACTGTGAGCATCGCATACCAACAGTGCACAAATATATTGACAGTGAATTGGTGAATTACGTTAAAATGTACATTGTCGTATCCAAACTTTCGTGAATCCACAATCCCGTCATGAAATATTTAATTTGGTCGCGTGTGACGAGGGATCTGGATATTTCGTTTGTGCTTGACAAATTGTGTTAGTACTGGTTTAGTTTTGATTTTTTAAGTCTAATACTGCTGAAATATGTCTTGAATGTTTAATAGAGTTTTCGTCTGCACTAAGGACACTGTTATTTACATAATCTGATCTGGTTGGAAATGACATTGAACCATGAATAATGAATCTAAGAATATCATTTATTTTTTACACAGGAATCTAAATCGATTATTCGTGGTTCACGCTTTCAATGGACGAAGCATCCGCGTTTCTATTTAAAAAAAAAAAACCAGATTTTACATCCCAAGCCTTTCAAGATCTTGTCCCCGTGGTTTAACCCCTTTTCATATGTGTTGTAACCCGTTTTTTAACTTGGTTCTCGCCTTAATTCATACACATACATAATTCCCAGATGTATTATTCCCAAGGAAGGTAAATGTCACATTATGGTCGGCCCAAATTACTACATGGTAAGTACATGATTTGCTGACTCCACGAAGAAGATAATCCTATGATAGATTAGTTTCTAAAATTACGAGGCGATGGAGAATTAGCAGACATGTAATGCAAACATGCAATGTATACGAATGTCGAACTACCGCCCAGCTACATCGATGATCTACTAATACATTTTCAAACACCAAAACTCTTAAATAAACCAATCTACTTAACTAAATAACTATTTATTATGCATTGGGGCTAACGATATCAACTCGACCGATACCTAAGTCGAATGCTGTCCTTGTCTGGCAACATATTTTTTATAGCCCCATCCCGCTCTAGGTAATCTTATTTAAATTTGCATATTATAAAAGGAGGTTGGGAAAACTGCAATTTCCTCTCGTTTTGAATGCGTTTTTCGTATTTTACATAAGAAAATGTTTTGGATGGAAAATAGATTCTGTAATCCACGACTGCATTATGTTCTGCTTTGGTAAAGATTAGCATGTTTTTTTTCTTTTGCAATTTTTGAACTGTTACTTAAATTAAATTAAGAATAGAATTGAGTGACAAGCAAAAAAATTATTGTAGATTAATTCGTAGCTCATAGCAAGAGAAATAAAGTAACTTGGTAACAAAGTTTTAGGAAGTCATCTTGGCTTAAACGAACGATAAATGGACGAGCTCGCGGCCCTCCTGGTGTTAAGTGGTTACTAGACCCCATAGACATCTACAACGTAAATGCCGCCACCCATTTTGAAACATGAGTTGTTGAATTGTAACTATACTTGAGACCTTAGAACTTATATGTCAAGGTGGGTGGAGCATTTACGTTGTAGATGTCTATGGACTCCAGTAACCACTTAACACCAGGTGGGCTGTGAGCTCGTCCACACATCTAGGCTATAAAAATAAAAAAAATAATAATATATCTTTCACTTGGACCATAATTACTGTAGGCTGTGAGCTCGTCTACCCACATAAGCAAGAATGAAAAAAAACATGAGTTCTAAGGTTTCAGTTTTGACAGTACAACAGCTGTCCCACCCTTTAAGCCGAAACGCATTATTGCTTCACGACAGAAATAGGCAGGGCAGTGGTACCTACCCCTGCAGGCACACTAGACGTCCTACCACTGGGCTACAAAAATACATACAAACAAATACACATTTTAAAAGCCAACAACAAGTTATCAAATATTTTCTTCGAGCTACACTTGAAACTCAAAGTCTCCAAATATTATCAGGAAGGTAATACGAGATTATTTAAAAGGATCGAGTTTTTTTCTTGTCTCAGTACGTAAGGCATCCAGGATCACGATTGCTTGCACAAAAACCTATTAAATATGAGTTAGCAAAAGTAAAACTTACCTCGACCCTGTCTGCTTTTGCCCCGGATTCTATTGGATGCGATACGATTCGAAAGGTGGAAATGAAACCTTGCGTCTCAGGTTTTGTGGTCTATATTCTTAAAATCTCAAACGCCGATTTAGAGAATGATTTTTTTCAAAAAATCGGTTGTCTGTAAAGTCGGCTTACTGACGATAGTTGAACGTGACAACGTCATAAGAAAATACTGATGGAATGGTTTCATTTTTCAAAACAAAATTTTAATTTTATTTGTTTGATAGATATTTTGTATGGACAATTGACACGACATTCACTTTTCACTGAACTTCATACTTGACGAAAGCATGTAAATGTATATTGTATAGCAGCTGTCCACGCGGATGCATCGCTCACTCAAGTAGGAGAGAGACAGATGTCGAACGCTGCCGAACGCGGAGGCCGATTGTGCCTCTTTGTCGCTCGTTGCGCGCTCCCGCTTGCACTTCAAGCCTTAAATGGAACGCCTCAATGAGTCATGTTTTTTTGTGCGTGCAGCCGGCTCCATCGAATTATAAGACGTTGTCACGTCAAAACCCTTCATTATACCAACAAATGCTTACTCGTATATTTTCAAAAATATTTAAAACTAAAAACAAAGGACTTTCTCATTTGTGGTTTCATCTATTCAAATTGCCAGTGCATGTCAGACGAATTAAGCGGGTACTTTGTGCTGGAAGGTGATATTCCAAGTTGAATATTTCTACGTCAAACTTGAGCGAAAAACTTTAAAATGGAATTTCATCTTAAATTACGTGGCGAATTTAAATTTTTTACTATGGAACATCGCGAAATACGCAAATTGTTTGAAGTGTGTGCTTGATTTAAATAGATTTGTTTATTTTTCGGAGAAAAAGAAAATTAGACTTTTGTCGGTGGCACCTATTTTCTTTGGAACGTCAACGGTGCTATTTCGTTTGCAAATAATTTAAAGATATTTCAGTAATGATTAAAATGAAAACATAAAATTTTGAGGTTTCTATTATTTTTGGATATGGCTCCGAATTCATTGGAATTACTTAAAAATTAAATAATGTTATCACTTCACAGATAATAATTACGACTTTCAATATATTCGCATGACCAATTTCTTCTTAGGTATAAATAAAATGACTGTCATTTAAAATTCAATTTCAAAAACGAATGCATTCTTAAGGTACTGTTACACATGCTCGTTTTAAGCATGAAAGCATGCTTCTATTGAGCAGTTGCTACTTAGTAGCATGTGTGTCGGAATGTTGCTCAAAAGTAGCATGTTCATCTCGAGTTTGCTTAAAAATCAACAGGCATGTGATTTTTGAGCACGTTACCTGCGGCACGGGTGGAAGGAAGGGGGCGTGCGTTGTTTTTTTTTATTGCCCTTGTCGGCAGACGAGCGCACGGCCCACCTGATGGTGAGTGGTTACCGTCGTCCATGGACTTCAGCAATGCCAGGGGCAGAGCCAAGCCGCTGCCTAACACTGCCAGGTTCTCTTATTGAGCATGCTAGTATCGATCAGTCCTTTGCAACAGGTATAATACAAATACATACATAAAATATATAAATAAAAAGCACACTTAAAACTAGCACGCCTATTGCTAGCAAATTAAAAACTGTTCATAAACATGCTCGTATTGAGAATACTCAATAGCACGCTTTTTAGCATGCTATTTTAGAGCATGTGTAACAGTACCTTTAGACTGGCCTGGTGGTGCAGTAGTTAGAAGCATTGACTATTGCGCTGAGGGTTGCGGGTTCGATTCCCATATCTGTCAAACATTCGTGTGATGAACAGGTTTGTATACTCTTTGTCTGGATGTTTATTATCTATCTATCGAGCTCACAAATGACTACCATCGTGTAAAAATAAAGTGAATCTAATTTATGTATCTTTTTTTTTATTGGCCTTTTAGGCAGACGAGTATACGGCCCACCTGATGGTGAGTGGTTACCGTCGCCCACGGACTTCAGCAGTGCCAGGGATAGAGTCAAGCCGCTGCCTACCGCTAAGTACTCTCCACAAGCCTCGTTTGAAGGACATGTCATAACGCTCGGGAAACACCGTGGCGGGGAGCTCATTCCAAAGCCGGATGGTACGTGGCAAAAAAGATCTCTGGAAACGTACTGTGGATTAACGCAGTAGCTTCAGGTAGTCTGGATGAACTCTATTCTATATATCTATCTGCGTTATTACTAGCAGTAGTAGGTCGGATTGTCGGTCTATGTCACTGGACAGAGCAGCGTTCCAGTTTTAAGAGTAAAACAACCGTTATAGAATTGAGATTTCGCGTCACAGGGTGGGTGAAGACACTCAAGCTGTGAAAGGATATTAAAAAAAAAACAAATAAAAAAAACAGCTCGTTTGAGATTTAATTTATTTCTTAATTCAACATTTCGAATATTACGTTTGATTTATTTAAGACGCGAAATAATGAAACTAAAGAAATCTGTTTAATATTTCTAAAATACAATCTCTAAGGCTCCTCTTATCGCAGGAGCTTTGACTTATCGATAGTAGACCCAGTAACTTAGTCACTGTTAACTCCGCGACCCAAAGCTAATCTCTTATTAATTCAGACCGAATTCACTTGGCAGTTAAACGGGCAATTATATGCTTTACTGCCATGAATATAAGCATTAGACTGTCTGTGAAAATAGTTCTTAGAGACACAAACTATGAAATTCGCATTGTTTCAGCCGTCACTTGGTTTTACAAAGTTTATGCAAAATGTGTTGTAGTTAGGTCTCTTGCGTATAGGTTTTGTTGGAAATATTTCCTTAGCGCTGACTTTTTGGAACGAAGTTCCTTATGGGACGATGCGGAGGTGTACCTTAACCGGGAAAAAAGTCCGTAACGTAAGATTTTTATTAGTAGTGCACACAGTGTACGACTTAACTTTATAATAACGTACAAAAAATAACATATTTTTTATCATTCATTGACCACGATCTCAGAGCGTTCGTTTGCGCAATACGCAAACAACCATGAATGAAGTGTACCACAATAAGTTCACACGTTACCGAATGACCGTGGGTTATTGCGAAGCCTCCAGTTTTATTTTCTTTATACCTCGAATAGAACTTAAAATTAATATTTTTATAAAAAAGGAACTTCGTTCCTATCCGGTGTCCGCCACGACACCACACACCTTTTTTTACCTATTCGTTGGTAGCCTAAGAGAGCTATTCCAGCTATGCGCGGAAGGTGACTTCGCTAGCTCAACCTGAAAAAATTTGCTCACACTATCCCTAGCAAGAACAGTTGCTTCGCAGAATCTACCTTGATTCCGAGTCGCGACCCACTGAGAAGTTCCGGCGAGAAACTCAGTGGGCAAAAATTCGCAGCGGTGGGATAGTGCTGAAAACTAATGAACCATCCATCAATACGTGACGTTAAAGTACAGAATGTTTAGAAAAGAACTTGTAAAATTGTAGAACTGCTTTGATATTCGTATCAGCAATCAGATCCCGTGATCAAGTGCCCTCATTCGATCTAACCGGGATCTCAATTCGAGGCAATTACACAACCAAATCCGGTTGTCATCGCTAAGCCATTCGTATTTCACTCAAGTCGATGACTTTAGATCGGCCCAACTGTCGTTACAGATCGCTTAACCTATCTGTGATATTACCGGGTGATTTATTATTTAAAATTTCCGTTTAGAACAGTAAAACTTTTTGTGATTCAATTTTTTTTTTTTTAATTCTTGGATGGTTGGACTAGATCACGGCCCAACTGATGTTAAATGGTTACCAAAGCCCATAGACATCTACAACGTAAAAGCCGCCACCCACCTTGAGATATGAGTTCAGTCATGAGGTCCAGTATAGTTACAACGGCTGCCACACCCTTCAAATCGAAACGCATTACTGCTTCACGGCGAAAATAGGCAGGGTGGTGGTACCTACCCGTGCGGACTCACAAGACGTCCTACCACCAGAAATTAAGCAAATTAAAATTTTTGCGAGTTTGATTTTTATTACACGATGTTATTCCTTCGCCGTGGAAATCAATCGTGAACATTTGTTGAGTACGTATTTCATTGGAAAAATTGGTTTCTGCCGACGGGATTCGAACACCGGTGCATCGCTACAAACGAATGCACCTGATGTCTTATCCTTTAGGCCACGACACTTATTCCGAATTATTTATTTAACAGGATTTATTAAATATTTTTGCGTCATACAATTTCGCATCTTCCCTTTACGGCTAGATGTCTTAAACTGTATAAACCTATATTTTAAATATTGGCACTACGCTGATACATCATTCGGACTGTAGCTGCCTAACTATTTCATCCGTCGATGACATTTGACGATCGCATACACATAGCTGTCTTAATGTGTGCCGTGTGCTCGTGCGACATGAATGTCAATCGAATAGCCTAAAGGGGTCTCTTAGTTAGCAAAATGTGGTTAGTTTATTGGAATATTTGGCATATCTAGGACGGATAAAGCCGTTAAGTACTTTTGTAAATCCCTGAAACAAAAGATTTACGTTTAATGAATGTATATGAGTTAATTAATACGTGAAGCAAAAATGTTGTATCCCTTTTTACGAAAATTGCGCGGACGGAGGAGTATGAAATTTTCCACACTTATAGAGGATATAGAGAAGGAGTGCACAATGCTAATATATTTTTTAAATAATACATAAAAGATACTTTAAATCAATAAAGAAAACATTACACACACTACATACCATGTATTTGACGCACACACGCATTCATACTATTTATTGTTAAACTTTTGTTCTTGACGTCTGTGGTCAAATTGAGAATAGATTAAATATTGTTTGTCTTTATTAATATTTTTTTAATAGTGTAGCCTTGGCGAAATTTGTGATTATGTATAAAATACAATAATAATAGTGTACAAACATACAATTCCAATTAATTAAAGTCGAATTTTGACTACTGCGGGACCTCTAGTATGAGTTAATTCTTGTTGTTTCTGTTTTCATTTCTTTTATTACATTTCTTTCTATTAATACCTAATTTTCGAAATGCAGAAAACTCACAATCTATTTTATTATTTAAATTTGAACTTTAAAGTAGAAACAACACTGTCGAAAACTTGATAATAGAAAGTTAATTATTCACAAAATACTTTTAGAACAATCAATAAATTAAAACCAAACTTTGTAATCAAGAGAGGCCGTACTGAATAGATTAAATTGCAACCATACAGTCCGAGATCCGAATGAAGTGAAAACGAAAAAACTCTTTCTGATGCAGCACAATAAAGGCTATTTTTCCATCGTCAGAACTAAGATAAAGGACCTTATGTTTTTTGTTCGATGAATTGTGATCGAGAACGCTCCGATTAAGCACTCAAGTTTACCTTAATCTTGTTTTAGTGAACTCTTAAGTCTTCTAAAGGCAGTCCTAAATCCATCTTCAAGAGCAATTAGTAAGCTTAAGTCATTAAATGGATTGGTCATGTTCGGTAAAACTTCACGAATTATGTAGAGAATTTTACAGTTTTTTTTTTCTAGAATTTTTTATTGCAATTATCTATAAAATATACCGTTTTAATTGTATTTATACAGTTAGTGACTCGACGACATCAAAGACGTGACGTAGCAAAAAAAAATTAAACTAACAAACTGTTAATAAAAAGATACCTTCACGCATATATACTTAGTCTGGCCATAAACACTGTTACAATTAAAAATAAACAAAATATTATATTTGAATTTGGAATCTGTCATTTTTATATGATTGCTTATTGAGTTTTCTCATTTTGCCGCCAATACATTGTACAATATTTTTATACTATAAATTGTTTTTATGTATTAAACTAACACACTGTAAAAGTAATAAATGTTATTTGCAATATATATATTTTTTCCTTTGTCTCAGTATTTATGGCACGACTAGGTATAGGTTATATCCTTATTGAAACAGACTGCTCAGAGATAATACCATTGGAGCTGGCACCAGGGAATATCTGAACGCAGTCCCCGCAGAGTTCGCCAGAAAACACCGAGAAACAAAGTTCGAAGTACAGCGAAAGCTCACGAAACGCAATCGGTCACGTTCGAAGCTCACTTAAAATGAAACGTGATTGTCGATAAGGGTTCTTAGTTCACCGACATTACAAGGTGGGTTTAGCTTTCAAACGTGTGGAAAGCTTTTCGCCTACAACATATTTGACAGGTCACGGTGGTAGTGCACCGTTAACGCCAAGCACAGGATCAAGTTCATTCTGTTTTCTACCTTTGTAATTAGATGGTGAGAGGATCTCTTGTCAGTCCGCCCGGGTAAGTACCACCACCCTGCCTATTTCTGCCGTGAAGCAGTAATGCGTTTCGGTTTGAAGGATGGGGGCAGCCGTTGTAACTATACTGAGACCTTAAAACTTATATCTCAAGGTGGGTAGCGCATTTACGTTGTAGATGTCTATGGGCTCCAGTAACCACTTAACATCAGGTGGGCTGTGAGCTCGTCCACCCATCTCAGCAATAAAAAAATAAAAAAATTATGTTATAGATGTCAATAGATCCGGTAACCACCACAATCCATCCAACCAATCCACACCACCAACCACACATCAGGTGAACCGTGAACTTGTCCACCAACCTAAGCAATAAAAACCCCGGATAAGGTTTCTGCCAATGTACCATAAAATTACGATAGATAGCGTGCGGGTAATCTCAGGAAATTGATGCATGTCTATTTAATAAAAAGAAGGTTAAGGAAAAGAGCAAGCCCTGAATTTCTTGCTGATTATTCTCTGCTAGTCTAGTGGTAGTCACTTCATAAAGGTCTCAATAAATTACCAGGATACCCGAATATGACTATGAAAAAATAATAGTTTAAAAAAACTAACAAAATACGATGTTATAGAAAACCCAACTAAAAAATAGAAAATAAATTTTAATAAATTTGACTTAAAAATGGTGTAAGAAAAAATGGTTTTATTGTAAAAAAAAGCGTGGGGTGCTTTTTAGGATATAATCAGAATAACCCTTCTACTCATATCTGTTCATAAAATATAACTACTGATACCATGCAACCCACGCTTTTTTTTAAATAAAATAATTTTGTCTATAAACGCGTATTTTGTAACTTTTTTTAAACTATTATTAATTTTTCATTTTTTTTAGTTGAATTTCAATTCTTCAACATTTTTTTTTAATATTGCATTATCATCAGTCTTTAATAAGCATACCAAATTTCGAGTTAATCCCACGTTTTGAATGGGGTCAAAATCACGTTCAAAGATTCCGTCACATACTAACATACATACGTCTGAAGCCAATAAAAGCCTATTAAAACGATGCTAACGAACTGATTTTATTGTTCCTAAAGAAGTACAAATACAAACTGATAACATTGCTTCATGATTTAGAACGAGCCACAGAGAAGTAGTAATAATCCAGTAACCTTTGTAACATTGTTTCATGTACTTTAATGTTAACTATAGGTCCCGCAGTAGTCGAAATTCGACTATAATTAATTGGAATTGTAAGTTTGTACACTATTATGATTGTATTTTATACTTCTATAATCACAAATTTCGCCAAGACTACACTATAAAAAATATTAACAAAGACAAACAATATTTAATCTATTCTCAATTTGACAACAGACGTCAAGAACAAAAGTTTGACAATAAATAGTATGCATGCGTGTGTGCGTCAAATACATGGTATGTAGTGTGTGTAATGTTTTCTTTATTGATTTAATGTATCTTTTATGCATTATTTAAAAAAAAATTAGCATTGTGCACTTCTTCCCTATATTCTCTATAAGTGTGGAAAATTTCATACTCCTCCGTCCACGCAATTTTCGTAAAAAGGGATACAAAGTTAGTGCTTCACGTATTAATATATAGATGTATAATGTTATAATACATGTCGGAGAAGCCACAATTATTAACACCACCCTCAGCGAATAGGGTGATCGAGCTAAGAGAAATATTGAGTACACCAATCACATTTGTTGTCTTAGAACAATTTAGAAATCTTCTCTTGACGTTAGCAAAGGAAAACGAATGACAGTTCTTAGGACGGAGGCACCGCTCTTCAAGAAGGCCGGTTGGTAAATGTGATGGCGTCTACGCGCCTCCATCGACTAAGCTCTGTCGTAGCACGATGTTAGCCGAATTCTGATGATATCGCAATCGTGCTGCCATCGTTTAGCTATCAAACTAATGACCGTCTCCGACATACATAATAATTAATTAATGTTATTTGTAACAGCAACGGCTTTCCATCCATTTAGCGGACGTCTCTACCACCCGCGTTAGGCACGCGGATACCAGCCGACTACTTATGTTAAACTGGAAAATTAGACTTAAATAGGATGGATTTAAAAATCGCACCAAGTGAAACCGACTATACTTCCGCACGCGACCGCGTCACCAAATGTAATCGAACCACAATCATCTCCGACATCGTCTTTTATGGGTAACAACGATCTACTCGCATACGATAATAATCAAAAAGTTTTAACTACTAACAAAATATAATAATTTAAAAATAAACGTGATTTAGCACGTCGACCTAATTACAATAAAGAGCATGTTTCTTTGTACAAAACAGAAATTAGGAATTTCTCTCATAAAATAGGAGTCCGAGTTTATCCAAACTCATCTAACAAGGGTTACTAATTAAGAATTGAAACTGAGAGAGGAAACAAAACTCCGTTTTTGAATTACGTTTGGGAAGTTTGTGAGTTTTGGGGAAACAATTTTTTTTAAAGCTACCAATGGGCTATATGTATTGGCTCTTTAGGTCGAAAGCTTTCTCTAAGTATTACTTTTTTTTTAACAAGTTAAAGCGTTAGACCACGTTGGAAGTTCTTGTGGCCTAAAAGATAAGTCGTCTGGTGAACTCTTATCAAGCGATGCGACTGTACCAGAGTTCAAATACTTTTTTTTGTTACTTAGATGGGCGGACGAACTTACAGCCCACTTGGTGTTAAGTAGTTACTGGAGCCCATAGACATCTACAACGTAAAAGCGCCACCCACCTTGAGATATAAGTTCTAAGGTCTCAGTATGGTTACAACGGCTGCCCCACCCTTCAAACCGAAACGAATTACTGCTTCACAGCAAAAATAGGCCCTACCACAAGTAATTACGCAAATTATGATTTTGCGGGTTTGATTTTTATTGCACGATGTTATTATTCTTTCACCGTGGAAGTCAATCGTGAACGTTTGTTAAGTACGTATTTTATTTTCAAAATTGGTACCCGCCTGCGGGACTCGAGCACCGTTGCATCGCTATATACGAATGCACTAGACGTCCTATCGTTTAGGCCACGACGACTTGCAGGCAACTACCATTTTTTATAATAAAATATGTACTTAACACTTGTTTAAATATGATTTCCACGATGAAGGAATAACTTGGTGTTCAATAAAAATCAAACTTGCAAAAATTTTGATATAGCTAATTACCAAACAACCGAGACACAAAGACCGCGACAGTCTCAAAGTTAATTAACAGATCAAAGAAGTGACAGTTCATTGACAAAAATAGATAAGTAAGACCAGTCGACCATCAAACTGGGGCCTCCGAAAAATATACGGTCACGTTCCTCACATTCATACAAGCTGCTACGTCATATCGGGAACTTTTCGTGTTTAGTTGGAAATAAGTAAATCATTTCGTATTCAGAAACGCAGCGCGACGCTGAAAGCTGCGTCTCACGTGGGCGCTTGCCGGTTTTGTAAGCTGCGTGATTCTTGACTACTTCTCTGTGGCTCGTTCTAAATCATGAAGCAATGTTATCAGTTTGTATTTGTACTTTTTTAGGGACAATAAAATCAGTTCGTTAGCATTGTTTTAATAGGCTTTTATTAGCTTCAGACTTATGTATGTTAGTATGTAACGGAATCTTTGAACGTGATTTTGACCCGCTTCAAAACGTGGGATTAACTCGAAATTTGGTATACTTATTGACTGATAGGACTGATGAAACGTAAAAAAAAAAAAAAATGAAAAAAGAAATGTTGAAAACATTGAAATTCAACTAAAAAATGAACAATAAATAATAGTTTAAAAAAAAAAGTTAAAAATACGCATTTATAGAAAAAAATATTTTATTGTAAAAAAAAGCGTCACAACAAATGTGATTGGTGTACTCAATATTAAAATTTCTCTTAGCTCGATCATCCTATTCGCTCCTACGATGTCTGAGGGTGGTGTTAATAATTGTGGCTTCTCCGACATGTATTATAACATTATACATTAACATTAAAATACATGAAACAATGTTACAAAGGTTACTGGATTATTGGACGATAAAAATGTACCTACTATTTTTTCTAGTTTCTTTTCTTTAAATAATGTGAATGGTATTTGAATTAAAAAAAAACCTTGTGTGCAATTCACACGTGGTAGAAGTGAAACCTTCCAAAATTAAAATACAATTATCCTAAACGTCTTAAGTATATGTAAAATTTTGTCATTAGTAAATAATTGTAAGGTAGCGCCCTCTGTGAATTGATATTTTAATTTCACGTATAATCCTAAATTAAAATTCACTACAAGAGCTTTCATATACACGTTAGTATTAAAAAATCTCACAGATGGCGCTGTATTAAATAAATAGTATGTATATTTCTGTCTCATTCTTTGCTGGCTTCATCCTACACATTTTTGTATTTGTGTCTCTTACCCGTCGTTTTTTCCGTTGCATCCGGTTTGAAATCACAACGATTCTAAAGAAGTTTTCACTTCAAAAGTAATTTAGATTTTGATCACTCTGCATGGATTTTCAAGGGTTTATCTCTTTGTGACATTATTTGAGTAAATCAAACCTAAAACAATAAAAGTCAAATTATATTTCGAATGTAATTAAGTAATAGAAAATTGAAATTCAAAAAGACATCTCTCTGCTTTATTAATGGAGTATAAACCAAATATCAAAATGATCGAATATAATGAAACTAAAATAAATTTAAAGCCCACAGGACTTTTCCCAAAGAACCGAACGTCAAAGGTATTGTAGTCAAATCCTAATAATTGATCAATCGTTCCAAAGGGTTGATAATTAATTAAATATATTTATTAAATTTGAAGTAATTAGTATTAAATTTGTCTCTGTATTTAGTATAAGATTATATATATATATATATATATATATATATTTTATTGCTTATGTGTGTAGACGAGCTCACAGCCCACCTGGTGTTAAGTGGTTACTGGAGCCCATAGACATTTACAACGCAAATGCGCCACCCACCTTGAGATATAAGTTCTAAGGTCATAGTATAGTTACAACGGCTGCCCCACCCTTCAAACCGAAACGCATTACTGCTTCACGACAGAAATAGGCAGGGCGGTGGTACCTACCCGTGCGGACTCACACGAGGTCCTACCACCAGTAACAGATATTTCTTGCAGTATCCGATTTTTTTTTTCTATTATTTAGTTAAGATTTAAATCACAGTCTCCTACATACCTAGACAGCAAAAGACATGTATCGCCACCCACTTATAGTTTAAAGTCTCATTTACTTTGTTTACCGTCGTCCTACCATTCAAATCGTACTTAACAGCAAAAACAAGCGGGATATCGAGTAGCTGATTAAAAAAAATATATATGTGTGCAATTCACACGTGGTAGAAGTGAAACCTTCCAAAATTAAAATACAATTATCCTAAACGTCTTAAGTATATGTAAAATTTTGTCATTAGTAAATAATTGTAAGGTAGCGCCCTCTGTGAATTGATATTTTAATTTCACGTATAATCCTAAATAAAAATTCACTACAAGAGCTTTCATACACACGTTAGTATTAAAAAATCTCACAGATGGCGCTGTATTAAATAGTATGTATATTTCTGTCTCATTCTTTTGTATTTGTGTCTCTTACCTGTCGTTTTTTCCGTTGCATCCGGTTTGAAATCACAACGATTCTAAAGAAGTTTTCACTTAAAAAAAAAATTACAAAAATTAGCTACTCTATCCCTTTCGAGAGATCAATATAGAAACCCGAACCACAAACAGTCATTCGTAGCGTTTTCGTTATTGTAAGTGTCTAAGAAAGTCAGCGGAGCGACGAAGAAAAGTTCGGCCCGAGCCAAGTTCGTGACAAACGGACAACGTCTCAAACTGAGGTTCATTATTCGGGACATTTGCGTTCCGTTTCTTGGGGGAGTTCTTTGAAGTTGACCGAAGTTTGCCGGGGCCCTGGCAATATGCCGCGGCCGGGATAAAAAATGGTCCTACGCATAGACAATCGGAAAACGTGTTCTGGTTTATTGGAATTCTTGAATCACTCCGAACTTGGAAGTACTTTATCATTTAGTATTACAATATGTCAAGGGCGTATTGTATATGGGAGAATAAAGACTGACTTGTAATGTTTTTGTGACATGCAGATCTGCCAACATCAGGTCTTGATCTTGACCAGGTGGATCCCCGTCTTATCGGTGCTTTTAGGCTCTTTAAGCATCAGTCACCGTCCTCATCGAACTCATGGACTACGAGGAAGAGTTCGAACAGCGAAGTAACCCAGAATCGACTGAGTTTCACGCCGGATCTTCTCAGTGGATTTCATGGATTCTCAGTGGATTCTCGCCGGATTTAGCGAAGCACTGCTCTTACTAGGCCCCGTGTTAGCAAATTCTCTCAGGTTGAGCCCACGAGCTGACCTACCCGTCCACGTACGCTATTTAGGCGAAAAAATCAATTACCAGCATGCGTCGACAGCTCAATTACCGCCTACAACTTTGAGTCAGACCATTGAAATTGAAGCTATCTGTCAAAACCGCTTCAAATCGATCGTTGTAGCGGGAATACGCATAAGGAAATCAACTGTCTTTGTGGGCTCGCTTCGTACCTAACCTTCTTTACTTAGGACCGAAATTAGGGAGCTGTGTTTGAAAATGAATGAGCCATAGTAGCTAAGTTTCGATCGAGGCTGCAACGTCCATAATTATTTCCATGAATAAATATGAATCGGTCACTGGCATAAAACCACCCTGCCTAATTCAGCCGTGAAGCAGTAATGCGTTACGGTTTGAAGGGTGGGGCAACCGTTGTAACTATACTGAGACCTTAGAACTTATATCTCAAGGTGGGTGGCGCATTTACGTTGTAGATGTCCATGGGCTCCAGTAACCACTTAACACCAGGTGGGTTGTGAGATGGTCTACCAATAAAAGCAATATTTTTTTTTTTGTCTTGAGCTAAAATAAAAAAGAAACTATTTACTCGTATCGAGCGATGTACCTAATTGTGTCTGCGTCCAAATGCCGTCGCGCAATTTCAATATTATCCTACCTAGTACGTAACTTCGCTAATATTAACGATCGATTTCCGATGAAAGAATAATTAATAGTCGATGTATTCAAATCGAGCTCGCAATCATTTTAAATCATACATACCGACTTAAAGGGTGAGACAGCCGTTATACATATAATGATATGGAGTATATCAGAATGAATAAACAATAAAAAACTGAATTGTGTTTTGTGTGATATAATAAGAAAACAATATATAAAAAGCCCTTAATCTCTTTTAAAATTAATATTAAAAATTAAACAGTAAACAGTATTAATAAACTACACAAAACTGAACTCCCTTTTTACTCAATGATAGACTTCACCCCATGACACAAAATGACCCTGAAGAAAAATTCTTTTTTAAAACTAAATACTTTTAAATAATAAAGGTTTTTCTACAGATACATATAATAAAATATTCGACCTCATCTCTCAAGGTGAGTGGCTACATTCATGGGGTTTCATGGGGTGGTCACTGAATACCAGGGAGCCGTGAGCTCGAACTCAAACTTTAGAAACCTTAAAAGAAGTATAAACAAAATCAGCAATTTAGTGGAAGTGGTATGTGTAGTAAAACTCATACCCAAAATGCAAATAATACCCCGCGTGTACTTCGCCACACACCAACACCGTCTTGGGGATTAGCAGATAGGCTGGATGGACCGACCTTGGGTAGGTTCATAAAGTTGCATGCTTTCATTTACTTTGTTTTAGAAAAAATATTTCCTAACATGGTTCTTAAGTTATTTGTGATACTAAGAGTCTATGAGCTTGTGATATATCGAAATAAAAAAATGAAAGATATTTATTATTCGTTCTATTTTATTTAATACCAGCTGAACCCCGCGGTGCTACCCGCGATTATTGTTGTATCGCGGTTAACGCTGCGAGGAGAAGTTAAGCTAAAAAAGCAAGTTTTAAAAGCCTATGTTACTCCTTATATTATCAGCTACCTATTAGTGAAAGTCCTGTCAAAATTGGTCCAGCCGTTCCAGAGATAAGCCAGAATAAACACAGACTGACAGACAGAGGATTTTTTTTTTAAAATACATTTTAGGTGTATGTACCGTTTATACATACTTACGCATTTAGTAAAAAGTGGTTATTTAATATTACAAACAGACACTCCAATTTTATTTATTTGTATAGATATTCTTATAAATCCAGCTTATTTCTGCCTTCGTCGTGAATCCTAAACTTATCTACCGCGATACAAAAATTCATAGCTAAATATTTTAGTATGAGAAAATGTTCCACATTCTGAAAATACCTTTTTTTTTAAATCTGTAAATCTATCTCGATTAGTCCATACGAGTTTTAATGGTAATTTACGAGTTCCGTAACGATAGAGACGCGGTCGATGTACCACAAATTACAAAAGAAAACAATAATGAAACACACACAGCGAATGTGTGCTTATGCGAGAACGTGTTACGTCTAAACATAAATATCAGTTGCACGGTGTATTTCGATTGGGACCTTTCGCGAAATGTCCGTTTATTAAATGTTGATCGTTTTGATGATAGTGAAATAGTGTTTTGATGTTAGTAATAGATGATAGATCAGGACTATTACTAACCGGAGCGCATTCAAGTTAAGGCTTCGGCGAATGCTGTTGGAAAAGTTAGCGGTATCGTCATGAACTTATTAAAATGAAGTTATTTGTTAAGTGAATTTATTTAATATATTCCTTTTAATACTGTCTAAACTATTATATGTATGTATATATGTATTTTTGTATATATTTGTAGTTTAATACAAATTTCATTGCACCCGTTGTTATTTACTCTGCACTACTTTTGGTTGACTGGTGGCTGGTACTTTTGGTTGAATGCCTTAGGCATTAAGTCCGCCAATGTAAATTTTCCATGAAGTGTAATAAGTAAATAAATAAAATACTATTTTGGTTTTGTAGAAACTGAAAATAGAGTAACGGTAGAGGTAAAGTAGAAATCATAGAAGAAGAAGAAATAATTTTCAATCATGACCTTAGGCATTAGGTTGTGGTCGCTAAAAATTTAGTCTCATTATTGATCACAGAACAATGGAGAGGAATATACTTGGAGATTCTTTTTGTGATTAAATTAAAAGTGAAGAGATTTTTGAGTGATAGCATTTTAATCGAAATTTCAACATAGACAGACCTCCTACAGAAAGACAAAATTGCGAAAATTTTATGAATCTAGTAGATATTAAAATTTTTATAAGTGCGGCAACTCAGCATTGAGTATCTTCCCGGTGATAATAATGAAAAGATTATGATTGCGCTGGTTTACAACTGTTAGTTTTTGGTTTCGGAAGATAGCAACATTTAATTTGGTTTTGCAAATCGTATCCCATCCCTCTCGCGCACATTACCTACCGACGCGTGCGAGCGAGATCGCGTGGCGACATCGACTCGGAAAAAAAACTACATAAGGCGGCATAAGGTACTGTGCATCCTTCCTTTACCGCAGAACTGCCGCTTCATAATATCATTTCTGTCCGCAGTCTGTGTCTTAAAATTTGCAACTGCCGAATTTCGAAAATTCATATAATTCGTATTATTTCGTAATTGCTTATTTCGCGTCTGCAGTTTATCTTAACACTATAAATGAGTCGACTATTATCAAAGCCGGCAATGTGACTTTTGGACAATTATTGGTAAATCAGAAAAACGAATTATTGACTTTGTATTCCATTGGCAGTCACAAAACTCTTCTGAACGACATCTTAGATAAATAACAGGTTAAGTATTAACCTTTATTTAATGCAGGTTTTGAAGCGTATTCTTTGAAGGAGACGATTATATTCAAATCAATCTGTATTGACATATCAATAACATTTTTTTTCCGAATGCACAGATTACCACCTTTGATAATAGACGACTCAAGTATGAAAAATAAATAATTAAAATGTAAACACAAAAAACACGAAATCCCGAGATTTTAACAGCCATTCAAGCAGAGTATCCTCTAAAATGTTTGAGGCATTTCGCTAAAACGCCGAATGCGAAAATACAGTTGCAACATGTGCTTAATAACATTGGGCAACGCAATAATAATGTCCAATAACAGGCCTATATGATTTACTTTTGCGACGCGTATATAAACGAAATAAAGTTACGAGTAACGTCTTTTGTGCATTAACGTCTTCAACAATAAATAGAATTAATTCGAAATACGATACTAGTAAGCATGTTTGGTGTTTGTTTTAGTGGAATTATTGAAGTGAAAACTTCTTTAGTAATCGTTGTGATTTCAAACCGGATGCAACGGAAAAAACGACAGGTAAGAGACACAAATACAAAAATGTGTAGTATGAAGCCAGCAAAGAATGAGACAGAAATATACATACTATTTAATACAGCGCCATCTGTGAGATATTTTAATACTAACGTGTGTATGAAAGCTCTTGTAGTGAATTTTAATTTAGGATTATACGTGAAATTAAAATATCAATTCACAGAGGGCGCTACCTTACAATTATTTACTAATGACAAAATTTTGCATATACTTAAGACGTTTAGGATAATTGTATTTTAATTTTGGAAGGTTTCACTTCTACCACGTGTGAATTGCACACATTTTGTTTTTTTTTATGTAGTACCACTATTTAGGCCGTGAGTTCGCATGTGGTCGCGATCCTCAGTAGTGAGGGAACGATATAGAAGAAGAACTATTTAGGTCAGATAACCTTTTTTGGGCGGTAGATAATCGTCCGGTTTCCCCCTGGGCGTTGATGTAGCAGCAGCGAACAGTACTGGTATGATCTGATGATGGAATGGTATTGACCAGGTCGGCATACTACATTTTTTATTGCTTAGATGGGTGGACGAGCTCACAGCCCGCCTGGTGTTAAGTGGTTACTGGAGTCCATAGACATCTACAACGTAAATGTGCCACTCATCTTGAGATATAAGTTCTAAGATCTCAGCATAGTTACAACGGCTGGCTCACCCTTCAAGCTGAAACGCATTACTGCTTCACGGCAAAAATAGGCGGGGTAGTGGTACCTACGCGTGCGGACTCACAAGAGGTCCTACCACCAGTAAAAAATATATATTATACTTGTTCATCAAACCGTAAATAATAATAATTGTAATTCCGATGTATCAGTAAATAAGCTGAAGATAATATCCAAAACATATGTTTTGTTTCCATTTATAAGGTTCGCGTGTAGACATTTTCATTAAAATTCAGAATCCGGGGACATTCGATAAAGAGCTCTCGGCCTCCCGGACCCCGGACAAGTGTACCGTGAAAAATATATTAAACGATTATTAAGGGTATAGCCCGAAATGTAGAGATGACTCAAAAACGATACGATGACTGGTATTCTTTTTGATGTCGATAGCGAATGGCCATCTAATGTTTTTCCGAATAACTTTTTTTAGGTTTTTATTTCCGAGTTAAACTCTCTCGTAGATCCTATGCCGACTGCTTCAAAACTATTTCAATGAAAACTATTTATTATCGTTTGAAAACATTACCAATTTAAAAAAAAAAATCGGTTAACTGTAAAGTCGGTTTAGTAACGATAGTTGAACGTGACAATGTCATAAGAAAATACAGATGAAATGGTTTCATTTTTCAATTATCGCAATTATCGTTGCTATAAACAATTGACACCACATTCACTTTTCACTGAACTTCATACTTAACGAAAACATGTAAATGTATTATTGTATAGCAGCTGTCCACGCGGATGCATCGCTCACTCAAGTAGGAGAGAGACAGATATCGAACGCTGCCGAATGCGGAGGCCGATTGTGCCTCTTTGTCAATCGTTGCGCGCTCTCGCTTGCACTTCAAGCCTTAAATGGAACGCCTCAGAGCGAGGTAACGCCGCATGAGTCATGTTTTTTCGTGCGTGCAGCCGGCTCCATCGTATTATAAGACGTTGTCACGTCAAAAACCAAACCTTCTGTATTTTTTTCTTACTTTTCAAAACGAACCGAGGTCCGTAAAATAAAACGGCTTAGTAAACAATGTTAAAGCTCTTCGGGACATTATAGAATCTCATTTGTGATGTAAACACCTCTCGGAGTGATTCCCGGGGTAACATCGGCCCGTCCAATGAATATTATTCTCCCGGTAACGGAATCGTTATGAAATCGAGCTTCCCGGGATCTGTCCAACACTTTTGTGTTAATTTCATTGTTTGTGTAACATTTGTGAGGGAATTTGTGTTACGTTAATATAATATTAACATGATTAAAGGCCAAGGATCCTCATTTTTTTTCCGACAGCCGGCGGAACCTCACCCATGAGGTTTTTGCGCCTACGGGGCATGCGGGGTATGTGGTCCTTGACGGTCCGCAGATGTTGGGAGCGGACCGCGGCTCCAAGGATATTTTGGGCCCTACCCATCCAACGACCCCTGTTGCACTCTCTCACTTGACGTCCGATCTCCTCCCAGGGTCAGAACCCGGGCAGAGTGGGGGGGCGTCCCGCGGTCAAGACTACAACTGGTCTGACAAGACTACAACATTACTGGTGGTAGGACGTCTTGTTAGTCTGCACGGGTAGGCACTACCACCCTGCCTATTTCTACTGTGAAGCAGTGATACGTTTCGGTTTGAAGCCATTGTACTGTAAAAACTGGGACCTGAGAACTTATGTCTCGAGGTAAGTGGCGGCATTTACGTTGTAGATGTCTATAGGCTCCGGTAACCACTTAATTCCAGGTGGACCTTGAGCTTAAAATAAAAATAAAAATATATATGTCGGCACACGTCAGGGATGCCTGAGCGGTAGGTTCCGTCATCGCTTGTATTCGATTGAACTCAGTTTAGTCAATAAAACTTTTCAGTAATAATTATTGAAACTCAACACACACAACTTTCACAATGACAGGGTAAACCGACAGTTTCGTTGCATATACCGACAGACCGACTGACCGACTGACTGACTGACAGAGACTCACTGACTGAGACGGACGGAATTACTGTCTCACACGGAATGCCACGACTCTGTCCACGTACCGCCATTTTATACTGTGGCGTTACGGAGTCTACCCTTCATTTTGTGATATTTATCAAAACAACATTTCATCATTTAAAATAATAATCAAAACCACCGTCTTAATATTACTAAAAGTCGTTATCCACGACACGGCCATTCTGACACGTCACACGTCCCTGTGTGACGCTCCTGCAAGGAAAACAACCTTCTGCAATATCTAACAGGTTTCGTCTCGGCCACTCCTGATTCATTCACGATTGAGGATTGGGATTCGTTTCATTACAAACCATAACGTTAGCTTTCAACAAGATCTTTAACAGACTATGTTAACCTGTGTGAGTAGATAACTTAATTACCCAACTATTAGTGATACACTATACAACTGAAAAATTTTATTAATGCTCAATAAGCATTAGAAACCAGAGTTATTACAAAACAACTCAATCTGAGCAGTATTTCATCAGTATTATGTATCAACCACAAACTATCGTTACAATTACTTCCATCTAGTGAGAGTAACTCATGCCACCTATATCGAGTGACGATAACCCAATTCAAGTGCCACCTCCATCGAGTAGCTCTTGACTATTTATTGCCTCCATCCGGCAAATAAGTGGGACCTCCATCCGTTACCCAACTTCAACACAAAACACTAATGCCTCCATCCGGCACGCAAGTGGAACTTTCATCCAGTACCCACTTCAACCATAAAACACATCGCAATGCCTCCATCCGGCAATAAAACGAACATATCACCTAAATCGAGCGAGGTGTTCAATTACCAGTCATAAATAACACTGAATACTGTTCTTTACTAATCACACAAAATAGGACAACAACTTACTTTAATCAGTCAGTTGTATCGTGGTCATTTGATCCTACATCTTCTACATCACTAGTGTCAACAAAATCATATAGAACGCTCCTGGCCTGGCTGCCGGTGCAGCTAGTGACATTACCACCCTTTTTTTTTTTTTTTATGATTGAAAGTTTACTGGTGGCCCGAAGGCCTTTCCAGTTTCACCAGGACAGGTGGGCGAGCAAAGGCTCAGCCAAGAGGGGTGGGATTTGCTAACAACTGCCCGAGCGCCTCCGAAGGAGACCTAACAACTCAAGAGCAATTGTTTCGCGAATGAATCTACTACCGGATCGGAATCGCGACCCGCTGAGAAGATCCGGCGAGAAACTCAGCGGGCTGATGCATGGGTTAGGTTGCACGTCGACCTCTTTGTCGAGTTCGACGAGTACGGTTACCGGGGTCCCTAAGCCTCCCCCTAGTATTAGAGCTGAAGGCATCTAATGCAAAGGTTATTGGATCTGATGGATCCGTAAGGACGTGTCTAGGGCGTCGACGGTGACTGGCTCCTGCATGATCAGGATTCGGGGAGTAGTCAGCGGCGGCAACGATAAGGCGATTATCATGACGCATAGCCTTATCGAAGTATCGTTCCGACGCTGACTTCATGTATTTCCGAATTGATTCGAGGCCCAGGTCGTCGTGTAGGTCAACGTTCCTCACGAACCACGGAGCCCCGACAGCTAACCTGCAAAAGCGGGATTGTAGGGATTGGAGGGTGTCTATGTGTGTGCGGGCCGCGTGAGCGAACACCACACTCGCGTAAGTCATGACGGGCCTTATGCAAGTTTTGTAAAGTGTCACCTTGTTCCGAAGGGACATTTTACTCCGCTTACAGATCATGGGGTAGAGTCTACCGAGAATAAACGCGGCACGGTCACGGACTGATTTTATATGCGGGCGGAATGTCATCGATGCATCCAGGGTAACGCCCAGGTACTTGACCTTCCTGGCCCAGGGTATGGGTTGTCTAAAGAGAGTAATCGGGGGTGTGAGATTCCTCCTCCTAATCCGGGAGGAAATCCGTGTGGAGCTTCCCCTCTGAAATAGCACCGCAGTACTTTTCGCTGGGTTGATGTCTATGCGCCATTTTCGGAACCACTGTCCTAGGGCTAGGGCTGCGCTCTGAAGCTTCTTCGCGATTAGGGACTTATTTCTACTAGAATAGTAAACAGTCGTGTCGTCAACATTACCACCCACATTATCATTAAAACAAATGATAAAACCAATACACATCACTTCACAATATAGAGTCAAGGTCATTAGTAGACCAACACAACAATAGTCTCCATTGAGACCCAGGTCTCCGCTGTACCAATCGATGGAGATACTCTCACCTCACTGATCAGTCTCGTCAGTAGCACTACTTAGAGGCAACCTTATGTAATCATAGGTTCTATTACCAGTTAAAGCAATCTGTCTTCATTTCAACAAAATTCAACATCGAATTTTACTAAATTTCCAATGTTCTGGTCTCGTCAAAGTTAATCTCTTACTTTCAGTATCATTTTAAGTAAAAACCTTTTGGGATATGGCACGCGAACTATAAAGAATTCGAAGGGGCTCGCCTCTGTTATTCTTATGGTAGAACAATTTAAAAAAAACAAAATGTGTGCAATTCACACGTGGTAGAAGTGAAACCTTCCAAAATTAAAATACAATTATCCTAAACGTCTTAAGTAAATGTAAAATTTTGTCATTAGTAAATAATTGTAAGGTAGCGCCCTCTGTGAATTGATATTTTAATTTCACGTATAATC
Source organism: Bombyx mori (assembly GCF_030269925.1). Taxonomy (NCBI): domain Eukaryota; kingdom Metazoa; phylum Arthropoda; class Insecta; order Lepidoptera; family Bombycidae; genus Bombyx; species Bombyx mori. Next base: position 12,034,241 of record NC_085127.1, on the reverse strand, counting down.
CTAAATTAAAATTCACTACAAGAGCTTTCATACACACGTTAGTATTAAAAAATCTCACAGATGGCGCTGAATTAAATAGTATGTTGTATATTTCTGTCTCATTCTTTGCTGGCTTCATCCTACACATTTTTGTATTTGTGTCTCTTACCTGTCGTTTTTTTTTTCGTTGCATCCGGTTTGAAATCACAACGATTCTAAAGAAGTTTTCACTTCAAAAAATGTACGGCTTCTAGCACTTCTTGTCAAGAACAATTCCATGAGCTCATCGCGAGCTTGGTCATCAATAACGCAAGTCTGGGCTTCGAATAAGGACACTAGATTTAAGAGTTTTATTTCGCTGAATGCTCAATCTCACTGAACCGATTAAAACGACTATCAGGTAGTACATGACATACAATAGGTAAGCAATAAACCATCGCATAGGATTTGTTCCGTACAGTTTTGAGTCAAAATAACAGAAACCTTTTATGAGAACCATCGTATAAAATTGCTGAATTATGAAGCTACTACTAATAGATTTCTTGACAAGAGAACATTCGGCACCAGAATCCAAATAAAAATAATACGACTCACCAGATTGTTCTTATTTACCAAAAATACAGATATTACGCAGCTACCGGCACGTCGCTCCGCTCGGCCGGTGAATAGTTGACCCATCGAGCGCCGACAGACTGTGCTTGCGTCCCATATCTCGTATTGGCTGCAGCAATCACGTGTTGATTGCGACATGGTCTTCCTGATTGTACATGTCCTCGTGTGACGGTTAACCTACAATCAAAAACATCCACGAGAACACTTGTTCCGCTCGATCACTCCTGACTACACTTTACGACTTATCGGAAACTTTAAAGTCATCAAAGCTTTAAACTGTTTTAATACCATTTTAACCAAATCAAACAATAGGGTATACAAAGTTCACTATTCAGCAGCCAGAGCACGTACCACAGTCGTTCATCAAACTTCAAATTTACTCTGTACAAATCAGGCATAGCTTACAGGAACTCAGATCAAAGAAAACTTCCGAGTAAAAATATCTAACGCCACGGCTCTCCAGCCGACCAGCAATCGCAATTGCCCTCATGATGCGCATCCACAGCGTGGATCGCCCGTGTGCATCACCCGCTGACTACACACGATGGTCTTTACAGACCCCGACCTCCGCCAGAGCCAAACGCGCACCGCGCACCCACGGACTACTTGAGTTGCCTCAAGAGACACCGATTTCTACCGGGCTACGACTACGTAATAGCTACTGGTACGGTCGAACACAATACGGCCGATAGACTATCCTTACTCGAGTTTTCACCACAATTTAAGCTTGCTCTTCATCATCATTATTTACATCAACCTCGACTGGTATGTGTCATGCTGGCATTTTTCTTAGCCTATCATGTGGGTATTTGTAAGTACGTTTTGAATTTAAAGCTTTCAATGTGTAACGGTCACCATCCAATACTTCAACTACTTTAAACGGCCCTTTAAACTTCGTATCTAATTTCGTTTGATTACGCTCTTCGTTTTAATGTGTGGACGAGCTCACAGCCCACCTTGTGTTAAGTGGTTACTGGAACCCATAGACATCCACAGCGTAAACGCACCACACACCTTGAGATATAATTTCTAAGGTCTCAGTATAGTTATAACCGCTGCCCCACCCTTCAAACCGAAATACACCACTGCTTCACGGCAGAAATAGGCAGGGTGAAGGTACCCGTGCGGTCGATGGCACTATACGGAGCACCTGTCTGGTGCCACGTCCTTACCCACGAGAACGTCGCCGCGCTGCGACGCCGGCAGCGCGCGATCGCAGTCAGAGTCATTCAAGGATACCTCACAGTCTCCTACGAGGCGGCGCGCCCTAGCGCAAGTGCAGCCGGAGCGCGGGGGCTCCAATCTCGGCAGTCCGTGCTGGAGGCGTGGTCTCGTCGTTTGGCGGACCCGTCGGCCGGCCTCCGTACCGTCGAGGCGATCTGCCAGATTCTCGCAGACTGGGTGGGCCGCGACCGCGGAAGTCTCACCTCCGGCTACCTGTGCAGACTCACAAGACATTTTACCACCATGCAAACTTCTTACCGCAACAAATCTTACCAGCCACCACGCAAACTACAATTTTACGGGTTCCACCTCTCCTACACGATGTTACTCCCACACTGAGGAAGCCAACCGCGAACACTTGTCAAGCACGCACAAGCACGCACTTCACCGGGAAAACCTGCATCCGCCAGCGGAACCCGAACACCGCCGCATCGCCAGACACGAACGCACCGGACGTCTTATCTTACAGGTCACGACGACTTCAGATGTGTAAATTTTTCTTCCCCACGGAAACTTGCTTGCTTTCTTGTTTGCTTGCTTGCTGGAGCCCGAAGTCATCGAACGTGTAATGTTATTGGTATTGAATCTAGTAGATTCTAAAATTTCAGCGACAATTCACAGTCTCATGTCCTGGTTTTACTGCACTAGTGCCATGTAACTCTAGCAGAAGTCAGCCGCTTAAAATAATTCTTGTCGGAACTACCCACTCGTCATGACAGATCCATTATTGCGATCGAAGTTTCACTTGAGATTTGCACTTGCCTTCATTTCTTGCAATAGCTTGTTACGTGTTGTATTTCCGCTAGTAAATGCCATGTGATGAAGTCGACAGTCAAACTGGGCAACATGAGCCAGAACGTAAGATGTGACGATTTCTTCGTGGTCAGATCTTCCATCGAGGTAACAGAGACGTTATTACACGACTTACGTATGCTGCATTCACGCTCTTGTGGCGTACCACTACTAGTATTCTGATCTGTATCATGTTTTTTTTTTTTGCTGTACTTCGAACATGTTCAAACACGTCACGCCAGTGAGAGTAGAGTCCTGATCTCACTTCTGATGTCGGCACACGTCAGGGATGCCTGAGCGGTAGGTTCCGTCATCGCTTGTATTCGATTGAACTCAGTTTAGTCAATAAAACTTTTCAGTAATAATTATTGAAACTCAACACACACAACTTTCACAATGACAGGGTCAAATTCAAATTCAAATTCAAAATCATTTATTTCAACTTAGATGTCAGTATGACACACTTGTTGAATGTCAAAATACAAATAACAATGTTAACTCTACCACCGGTTCCAAAAAAAGCCACAGTCCTGAGAAGAACCGGCGAAACAAACTCAGCGGGCTTTTTTTTTTTTATTTTTTCTCAAATATTTTCTTTTTTTTAAATAAATAGAAATATTCACAATAAAAGAAAAAACAAGTCAAAAAAATACAATTAAAAATAATAATAATAATAATGAAAAATGAAAAGGCCAGGAGCGAGCGCCTCATTCCCACGTAGTGCCATCTAGTAAATAATCCTTAACTTTATAATATGCCTTGTTGCACAAACGTTCCTTAACAGTTTTCTTAAATCTATGAACAGGTAGTAGTTGAACGTTTAGTGGGATCTTGTTGAAAAGCTGTACACCCAGCCCCCTAAAAGAGTTGCTTATTTTCTTAATTCGAGCCGCCGGCAACGCAAGCCTATGTTTGTTCCTAGTGTTCACATTGTGCAAATCGCAGACTCTGGGGAATTCTTCAATGTTTTTACGCACGTACAATAAATTTTCAAAAATGTATTGGGACGCTAAAGTTAGAATTTTGATTTCCTTAAACTTGTCCCTCAAGGATTCCCTCGGGTGCATATTATAAATAGCACGAATAGCCCTCTTCTGCAGGATGAAAATCGTTTCGACATCGGCAGCATTGCCCCATAGCAAAGTGCCATAGGACATAACACTATGAAAATAACTAAAATAAACCAGGCGTGCCGTATCTTCATTAATATACATTCGTATTTTTTTTACCGCAAACGCTGCAGAACTAAGCCTACTCGCTAACTTGCATATGTGAGGACCCCACTGCAGCTTGGAATCAACTGTTATACCAAGAAAAACTGTCGAATCCACAAGCTCCAGTGTCTCTCCACTTACAGTAATATTAGTGTCAACTTGTCAAATTCAAATTCAAATTCAAATTCAAAATCATTTATTTCAACTTGGATGTCATCAAAAACACACTTGTTGAATGTCAAAATGTAAAAGAAAATGTTAACTCTACCACCGGTTCCAAAAAAGCCACAGTCCTGAGAAGAACCGGCGAAACAAACTCAGCGGGCTTTTTTATGTATTTTCTCAACTATTTTCTTCTTTTTTTTTTTTTAAACATGATAACATATTTACAGTATACAAAAAGACAAGTCAAAAAAATACAATTCAAATAAATAATAATAATAATGAAAAATGAAAAGGCCAGGAGCGAACGCCTCATTCCCACGTAGTGCCATCTAGTAAAAAATCCTTAACTTTATAATAGGCCTTGTTGCACAAACGTTCCTTGACAGTTTTCTTAAATCTATGAACAGGTAGTAGTTGAACGTTTTGTGGGATCTTGTTGAAAAGTTGTACACCCAGCCCCCTGAAAGAGTTGCTTATTTTCTTAATTCGAGCCGCCGGTAACGCAAGCCTATGTTTGTTCCTAGTGTTCACATTATGCAAATCGCAGACTCTGGGGAATTCTACAATGTTTTTACGCACGTACAATAAATTTTCAAAAATGTATTGGGACGCTAAAGTTAGAATTTTGATTTCCTTAAACTTGTCCCTCAAGGATTCCCTCGGGTGCATATTATAAATAGCACGAATAGCCCTCTTCTGCAGGATGAAAATCGTTTCGACATCGGCAGCATTGCCCCACAGCAAAATGCCATAGGACATAACACTATGAAAATAACTGAAATAAACTAGACGTGCCGTATCTTCATCAGTATACGTTCGTATTTTTTTTACCGCAAACGCTGCAGAACTAAGTCTATTCGCTAACTTGCATATGTGAGGACCCCACTGCAGCCTGGAATCAACTGTTATACCAAGAAAAACTGTCGAATCAACAAGCTCCAGTGTCTCTCCACTTACAATGATATTAGTGTCTACTTGTCTAACATTGGGTGTGGTAAATTTTATACATTTTGTTTTTTTGTTATTTAATAACAGATTATTAACACTAAACCAATGTACCACGCGCGAGATAGCATCATTCACATCGTCATAATCTTCCAATTGTCGTTTAATTTTAAACAATAAGGATGTATCATCAGCGAATAATACGACCTCGTGACGGGTTTCAATAAACTTTGGTAAATCATTGATATACACAAGAAATAAGAAGGGACCCAATATGGAACCCTGAGGAACACCCATATTAAGTAAGACACCGGAAGATCTCTTTCCTTTAACGTCTACCTTTTGGATTCTTCCGGATAAATAAGATTTAATAAGTTCTAATGAAACGCCCCTAATACCATAATGGTGTAATTTCCTCAACAATGTATTATGCTCAACACAATCAAAAGCTTTAGATAAGTCGCAGAATACCCCAAGGGCATTATGCGATTCCTCCCAAGCCTGAAAAATATTTTTAATAAGATCTACACCTGCATCAATAGTCGAACGACCTCTAGTGAATCCATATTGTTTGTTATGAAGCAGGTTATTGGAATAGAAATGGTTCAAAAGCTGTTCCAAAATAATTTTTTCAAAAATTTTACTCAATGTAGGTAGTACTGAAATGGGTCTAAAGTTAGTGGGGTCAAAAGTACTACCAGATTTAAACAGAGGTATTATTTTACTATATTTCATTAGATCAGGAAACACACCATTATAAATACAGTCATTAAATATTGTAGCAAGGTAAGGTGCGATTATATCAATAATGGATTTTATAACATTAATTGAAATTCCCCATAAATCACCAGTTTTCTTAATATTAATGAGCTTCAAAGTATCAATTATGTCCTTTATATCAATATTTGTGAACTTAAAGTTAACACTGCATTTATCAACATGATTTTGCAGTAATGATTCGGCGACGGTAGGAGATGAAATTAAAGATTTTGTGGTAGAAGCTGGGATATCAGCAAAGTAGTGCTCAAAGGCACTGGCCACTTCTTGATGAGAAGTTATTATTCGATTATTGATTTTTAAAGTTAATTCAGCATTGCTGTTTCTGACATTCCCAGTCTCCCTATTAATGATATTCCAAGTCATTTTAATTTTGTCAGGTGCATTTTTTATAAGATTGCCTAAGTGCAATGACTTGGCCAATGTACAGACTTTTTTAAACAGCTTGGAATATTTAGAGACATACTCATGAAATGACTTATTATGATTATATGATTTTTCATGATAGAGATCGTATAATCTCTGCCTACTTTTGTGAATTCCAACAGTCGCCCATTCATTGAATGATCTTTTATTATGTAAGATCAGAGTTTTAGAAGTAAAGATGGCACTAAATTCAGAATTAATAACATTAAATAAATCCATGTAATGAACATTAGGATCTTCACTATAACAAACATTCGGAATTTTTGCCAAAACTTTACCTCTAAGCTTCTCCAAACGTCTAATATTAATAGGAACAAACGGTAGCTTTCTTGTACTATTAACATCTGAAACAGATTTAATTTTAAAAGATAAGAATTGTCCACTGTGGTCTGAACTTAAATGATTAATAATGCATTTATGTAAAGGTTTTACATTTGTGAAAATATTATCTATACAGGTTGCCGATGTGCTAGTTATTCTTGTGGGCTCTGAAAATAGATTGCTAAGGTTATATGATTTTAACAATGTTCTGAGTCTAATAGTGGCATTTGTATTTTCTAATAAATTTATATTAAAATCACCACAAATAAAAACATGTTTATTAGAAACAGAAAGCTTTAATAAAACACATTCCATTATATTTTCAAAAAAATCATATAACGAATTCGGGGGCCTGTACACACTTACAACAATGAATCGCTCAAGCTCTACACATGCCATTTCAATAATCCGTTCCACAGAGAGGCTCACAATGTCTCTACGTTCCTTACATTTATAATCTTTATTAACAATGATCAGTGAGCCACCTCGTATAGCATTCTCTCTGCAGAAGGAACTTACAACCTGGTGATTTTTAAAATTACAATTTAATTCATATTTTTTAAGCCAATGTTCAGTAACACATAGAACATTGACTTTATTATAATCTAGGAACAAATCAATTTCAAGTTCTTTACCCATCAAACCTTGTAAGTTCTGATGCACCAGGTTGATCACAGTTGTTTTCAAAGAAATATTATTTGTTGATGGGCTGTGTCCAAATAAATCATATTTACTGCAAGAGGTAAACTCTGTTGTCTTAACTGCAAGAGGTAAACTCTGTTGTCTTAAACCGACAGTTTCGTTGCATATACCGACAGACCGACTGACCGACTGACTGACTGACTGACTGACAGAGACTCACTGACTGAGACGGACGGAGTTACTGTCTGACACGGAATGCCACGACTCTGTCCACGTACCGCCATTTTATACTGTGGCGTTACGGAGTCTACCCTTCATTTTGTGATATTTATCAAAACAACATTTCATCATTTAAAATAATAATCAAAACCACCGTCTTAATATTACTAAAAGTCGTTATCCACGACAACTAAAAGTCGTTATCCACGACATATATAATTTTTTATTTATTTCAGTTCTTTTAACTGATATAGTCCGAAAGGTTGCAGCATCTCTAACAGTGGTGCCGGACCAGGAAATGAACATGGAATCCCAGACAGCAGTTAGCATCAACTAGACCAATGATGTGATCAAATTATGTTAATATAAGATATGTTATCGGAGCAGAAAAAGAAAGCATTTGCTAATTGCTAATTCACTCAACGGAAGATCATCCGCAGAATGGGTAAAATTGATCGATAGACCGACGGTTCGAACTTTTATCTTGAAGATGTCGCGCGATTCAGGCGTCCATCAAATATATTCTGTATAAGGATAGCTACCGCCAAAACTTTTAGTTTATAATTTTGTAAAACTACTTTATAACGTGCGACAATTGGCCGTAAAAAAAGCAATTGAATAATTCTCAGAGTTATACAAGGTTAAACTTATTATTGTTCGTCCACAAATTGTATCTAGATGAACAAAATGCATGTGGAATAACTTACCGTAAAATAGCTACAGCGTGCTTACTGCGAGTTTTTAACGTTCTCGATAGCGTAAAAGTTAACTCATATTTGTATGGATCGGACGTCGGGTGTAAGAGTGCAGGGGAGTCGTTTAGTGGGTGGGCCCTAAAATCCTTGGGCCCGCGATCTGCTCTCAACACCTGCAGATCGTTGAGTCTCACATACCCCTAGCGCCCCCTAGGCGCGGGGACCTCGTAGGAGGATAGGCCCCCGGCCCGAAAAAAATAAAATTTGTATGGAGGTGGAAAGTTTGCCGCTAGGGGCGCTGTCCCAACTGCATACAAATTTGAGTTAACTTTAACGCTATCGAGAACGTTAAAAAAACTCGCACTAAGCACACAGGTTATGAATTATTATTAGTTTTCGCAAAGAAACAAAATGAGAATTTCTACTTACTTACATAACAAAGCTGCACAAACTCGCAATAGTGTTGCAATGAATAAAAACAAAATCGCTTCCTTAGGAGCGAGTAAATTCTACCTTTTATCGGATTAAGCCGGCCATCGACCAATTACAAAGAACGAAGCCGGAGCCCCGACACGACTCGTAATTCTTCGCATTCCGTCGTTAATTTAAAACTAAATGCTCTGCTGTTTTAGGGTTGTCATTGGTTTAAATCAAAGAATCTCTGAATGGACGCTATATACCAGTGTTTGAATTCGGAACGTCAAAAGTGTCAACGAGCGATGTCCGCCATGATACTTTTTTCTTTTTAATTCCACCCGCCAAGGGCGACACATCGATTTCATATTTCATATATGCATATATTTTTAATTTGTCACATAAGGACCAATAAAGATATCAAAACAAATAAATATAGTCCATTCTCATTTACCACAACGCAACAACCAGTTGGATAAATGTGAAATTTGTCTAGACCTAATATCGCAATTTTGAAAAATATTTTAGGATATGTTCCGTGTGAAATGTGCTTTTAATATTGATAATTTTGTCATAGGGGTATGGTTTACATCGCTCCCCGGCTTTTCTTTTCAAGTAAAGTACGCTAGTGATCCTTTGTTGGGGAGATCTTCGAGGAGACCATTAACTCATAGAACCGACGTAGTAATTAGCACTCTGATGATCATTTTTGTAGCATGGTGCAGATCGCAACATCTAAACATTTTGAAGTCATTGTGGCCTAAAGTACAAGGTGCCCGGTGCATTCGTATCGAGAGACGCATCAGCGTTCGAATCCCGCAGGCGGGTACCAATCTTTTTTTGGCTAAGATGGGTGAACGAGCTCACAGCCCACCTGGTGTTAAGTGGTTACTGGAGCCCATAGATATCTACAACGTAAATGCGCCACCCACCTTGAGACCGAAACGCATTAGTGCTTCGCGGCAGAAATAGGCAGGGCGGTGGTACCTACCCGCGCGGACTCACAAGAGGTCGTACTACTAGTAAAAAAAGAGAGGTACGTTAATAATATGATCATCTACATTTATCACTCTATGCGTAGTTAAGTTAATTTAATACTTTGTAATGTATAGTATACGGTATTATAGGTACACTGTAATAGTATACCAGAAATCTCGATTCAAAACAAATAATAGTTTCCTGTCTCGAAACGATAATGAGGTAAAACAGCATACCAAAAAAATCAACAACCGCGTTTATTGCTTGTATTGCAATACCTCGTTGATCTCTTGCAACCCTATAACCTAGGCGCGACAATAGATTGCCGCATAAATAACTTGAGCGAAAAAAGGGACATTCCTAAATTTATATCGTTGTAACTCCGTTGGCCGAATTTTGTACCGAATTCGAAATTTTCCTCGAGTGCTCACTCCAATTCTGAATTCATGAGGATTACGAGAAATTTTCTTACAAATTTACTTTCCATCTCTAGATTAGCCTGTACAGAATCTATACGATGAAAAAGTGTATAACTTATTCATTCGTTACAAGAATTAGGGTGAATAAAATTAGTTTGATCGCGAATTTTTTGGATGTTAAATTTTTTTTCACCAAATGTAAATTTTAAAATCTTTATCATAATTCATAGCTATTGGATTATTAATTTTAATGCGTGTTGCATAAGTTATTTCTTGAACTACATACCTATAGATAGTAATTCGTTCTGTAGAATAGGTTTGATGTCTAAATCTATTGTCTCAAGCACATGAGGATTTTTTCAGCTTTTTTGGCGGGAACGCGAAGAACAAAGTTGTGTGAATGGTTTTATTTTTTTAATTTAGTGTTTCTTTAGGTTTAAATGTATCATAACGGGGCTGCCCATTGCTTCATCCCATCTCAGCCAGTCATTTAGGCCACGTTTACTTCAAAATTTAGAGTACTACTTGTAATAATTCTGTAAGGAGTAGACCTTTATAATGCAGATTAATAAAAAAAGCTGAAGCATCTACGTAATTTATTCAATCAGTTACAAAACATATATCACGTAAACTATAAGAACTTAAAACAAATAGGAGGTCAAAATGCCTATATTATGTATATAAATCGGCAAAGATAAAACATCGAAGTATATTAAACAGCTTTCTCTTTCATTTGAACATCCAGCTCCGTTTGTGAAACGATTTTTTTTATTTTGTTATGACGAACTCCAGTGACAAGAATTATTTTTAACATGCCTTCATTAGCTTGGTATTTATGTTTGTTTGTACGTAACTGAATATTTTGACAGTTATCTCCACCGACCTTAAGATAGGTTCACTTGAAAATTCGCACACATATTAACGACTGAAAACTATGCTAAACTTAACTTGGCTAGGATAAAAAAAAACTTAAAATTAATTGTTATTTCGATTTGCTATTTAAGCATATTTTTTTCGTTTGTTCTTAAACGGCATTTTATTATATTATTGAATACTAGCGACCCGCCCTCGCTTCGCTTCGGAAACATTAAAACACATATGAAACCAAAAAAAAAATTTAAAAAAGTAGCCTATGTTCATCAGGGACAATGTCGGCTTCTAATGGAAAAAGAATTTTTCAAATCGGTCCAGTAGTTTCGAAGCCTATTCGAAACAAAAAAACAAACAAATCTTTCCTTTTTATAATATTAGTATAGATTAGGAACCTATTTCAATATGTCAGAAACAAATAAAAGATAAAAAAGAAAAGAATCAGGTGAACGTTAGTCTAATTTAATTGACTCGTATATCGGTCGATTGCTTTCAGACAAAAATTTCAGTCTTACGAACATTTAAAAAATATAGGCACCCACACAAATCACAATCGCAGTACTGCGTAGAATTGGAGTAAAGGAATATTATAAACAAACCAAAGTTCTTTTTAGCCCTATACGGCGTGTTGTGAGCAGGCACAGCTAAATAAGTAGCAATTTACCTGTCCTGGTGAAACTGGAAAGGCCTCCGGGTCACCAGCAATCCTTCCTTTATAAAAAAAAGGTTACAATATTTGTTGTTTGTGCCCTGAAGCAAAAAGACGTTCAAAGCCTTTGATAAATAATTAGATACGAATCACACCTAGTCATCTGGCTCCAAAATAGGATCCCCTTTTTCTTCCCTTCTTTCCTGTTACCCTCTGCTGGAGTGTAGGGCTCAAATCAAATCCTTCCATTTACATCGGTCTTGGGGAGTCTGTTCCAATTCCTCCTACGTGATGCCCAAAACGCTCAGCTGCCGCTCCACCAAGCGACGCCAAGTTGTTCTGGGACGGCCTCTCTTCCTTTTGCCAGACACTTTCCAGGTCAGTGCTCTCTTGAATAGGATCTCCTGTACTAAGATAACCAGGGACTGATACACATACCTATATACGTTTAAATATAGAGATATTAGACAACAAAACCAAAAGCAAACAAACCTACATCGCTCAAATATTTGCGCCTTTGCCTCTATATAATACAACTGAGTATTGACAACGTTTCAAGGTCGGTATTGGGATTTATGTTGCGTTCACAGGAGCTTTACCTAAGCTGCAGGGTGTGACCGCAGGGGTATTAGAAGACACAGGTCTCAGCACTTTCAATTAACCTGTTACATTTGTACCTATCTCATTTAGACCTAGTGCTTACTAGAGAGCGC